>NC_136057.1:1819708810-1820374651 GCF_964261635.1 Lissotriton helveticus
GGGACCCATATACCAATCTTCCCACCTGCAGCAACTGAATACATATACAGAAACCGCAAATCCACTCACTCCATTAATGTGCAGGTGATATGTGATGCCAAGTTCATCATAACTGACATCGTGGCCAAATTCCCCGGGAGTACCCACGACTCGTTCATATTCCGGAACAGTGGTATCCATACACGTCTGGCTGCTGGTGAATTTGGAGAAGGATACCTACTAGGTAAGTCAATGTGACACACCCTGATGTACACCTTGGCTCAAGCTATTGGTCACACAAATTAATGGCACTTTCTTCTGTATATAGGTGACAGCGCATATGCCCTCCGGCCGTACCTACTCACACCATATCTCAACCCAACCACCCCAAGGGATAGGAGATACAATGTGGCACGTAAGAGCACACGCAACGTGGTGGAGCGCACCTTTGGACTGCTTAAAAACAGATTTGGTTGCCTCCACAAAAGTGGAGGTACACGTCTGTACAGCCCCATCAAATGTTGCAAAATTATTGCTACATGTGCAATGCTACACAATCTGGCCACAAAAAAAGGAACAGCAGTGGAACTAACTGACTCTGAGGACGAGGACGAGGACAACCCTCAGCCAGAGCCCTGCGCAGCTGGTGTTGCAGTTGAACATGATGGGAGACAGAGACGGGCAGAGATAACGTCAAACTATTTCTGAGTGAGTAACGAGACAGAGCCAGTAACAGTTTTATGTTATGGTGTTTAATAAGCACACCACCAGTATTGTAAGCAGTGTCCATTTGGACATGGGTTACATCACCCATCTAATGTTTGGCAATAGGCAGTGGTCCCTACTTTCTGCATCCACGCGCTGCATGTGCACGTTCCCTGGCAACACTGCCTGTAGTGTCAGACTGTTCCTGCGCAGCGCCGTGGCGTTCGCTGCGCCTCCTGCCCTCGGTGGGGGAGGGCGTAATGCTACCACGGCTGGTAGCCTCCTCACTCCTCCCCCTTCCATTGTGCCCGCCTTCGCATTCTACAGGAGCTCTAATGCAGAGGTCATAGAAACCATGCCCTCGGCCACATCCCTGCAGCAATGCGCCATTTCCTCCTGTATGGCGATGGACCTGCGACACATCAGTGAGGTTGCAGTGGCCAGCCGGTTCACGGCCTTGGTATAGGCTTGGAGCCTCTGCCTCTCCCTGCGCCTGCCAAGACGGTCCTGCTCCAGCTGGCTGCAGAGGTTGTCCACAGAGGTTGCTACTCTCTGCATTCCCTCACACATGTTGTCTCCCATTGCACTGATGCCCTTTTCTATCCTGTGCATGTGCTTGTTAATGTGTGCCACCTCCCTGTGCAGTGATCTCATCTCCCTCCATTGCAGGCGCTGGACCTTCAGCATGTTGCCTTCCAGTCCAGCAAACACACTTTTACCCTGTTCGAATGCTTCAGGACTATCTGGCCTTGCCCTGCGGCGTCTTGATGAACTGTGGGTGCCCTCAGATGGAGTAACAGCCCTCTCCCTGTTGCCTCCCTCATGGACTGGAGACTGTTGGCCCCCTGTGCCCTCCTCCTCCGACTCCTCCATCTGCTGGAGGGTGGCCACGGCTTGCCTCCTGCCTGACTGTGGTGGTGATGTTGGTGGTGTTGGTGATCGTCGCAGTGGGGACTGGGTATGAGGGGATGGCGGCGCTCCCTGGCACTGTGGTGATGCCTGTGATGGAGGATTTGGTGGTTGTGGTTGCGCGGAGCTTGTGGTCCCTGCAGGCATGCTTTCTTCCTCATGTTGCCTCCCCTCTGTCCTGGCTGTCTTACCTCTGCTCCCCTCTGCAGCACTGCGAGATGTCTTGCCTGTAATGACACAAATATAGATATACTCACTGCTCTGTCTGCATTGGAATTACATTAAACATCATGCCTACAGATCACAGTGATTGTCCTGAGATTGCCAATTACTTTTACATGCTATTGTGTTTGCTAGCCTGACTGTCCTATACATCAGTTCCCTCTAACTACATCTCCCACAATGCATAGCAGGTAATGAGTAAGACGTGGAGTGGGAGCCCCTATGCCACTATGGGGATTGGGGTTGGGGAGGGGGTAGCCCAGCATGCTGGGCATGCGTCTTACCTTGTTTCCTTGCTGCTCTGGCAGAGCTGTCTGCGTCTCCCATGCCACTCACACTCTCAGGCTGGAGGGTGGACTCCACCATCAGTTCCAGTGGTGTTGGTGCTGGTGCTCTGTTCTTTCCTCCACCTGTTTTGCCAGCCTGCCTCTGCCTCTCTGCCATCCTTGCTTTCGCTGTCTTCCTGAGGTCGTACCACCTCTTCTTGATGTCCTTAATGGTACGTTGGGTCACACCTATGGCATCCTGGATCAGTACCTCCAGCTCCTTGTCACTGAACTTCATCTTTCTTTTTCTCTCACTTCCCTCCTTCTCCCTGTCCTGGTTTGCCATTTTAATGCAGTTTTATTTTTATTTATTGTTTGTAGCTGCGAGGCTCTGTTGCTTCTGGCTCCTCAGCTCACCTGCCTGCCTCACAGTAAGCACCAGGTCCTGTGCTGCTGCCTGGGTGTGGCCACTTCCTGTTTGGGAGGTGATTGGGTGACACAGGATTGGCTGATTCATGGAATTACGAATTTTTGAACTACCGAATTGGTATTTACCGATTCGTTAATGAATTCTGTAATTCCGAATCGGTATTGGTTTTTCGGTATGTTTTTTTACCGATGCGTTCCGAATCGGTATTTTTTACCGATTTTTAACGAATCAGTAATGTTCACTGATTTTTTATCTACATCGCATTTTCCGATTCCTTAATACCGAATCGGTAAAATTCGGTATTAAGGAATCGGTATTCATGTTTTACCTACATATGGCCCTTAATTGGCAGGGAATGGACGTGCAGCGGACGCGAGCAGCGGGCATGCCAAAGGCAAGCCTGTCTGCGCCCGTCCACGCCCGACCGGGACCAGGGGCCACGAACCCTGGTCCAACTAAGAATAATACGTTCTGTTACTAATCCAAACAGCTATTAGAGTACCGTAGCATGCCTTGTCTAACTGCACCATGTTTGACCTAAATACGGACTCCCCTAGATGTTCACACTATAAGTTCGCTCCCACTGCAGTTACACACATGGATTATAACAGTAGAATCAACTTTAAACAGAGTGACTCACATATGTTTACTTTTACAGATCTACAGGGACAGACCCCACAAAAATGTTTACTTTTATCCTATAAGTGGTTCACCTTCTATAATAATAACTGCTGCATACTTCCTAAACACAAGGCGGATATTTTCGATCTTCTGAACAATGAGCAGCCGGATGCTGTTTTTCTTACAGAGACCTGGATCCATGAAAGTTCAGGTCTGGATGTAGCCTCAGTTCTTACTACAAACTATTCTATTGTGAGGAAAGACAGGGAAGTACAGTTAGGGGGAGGCATTGCTATTATTTACAAAACGTCTTTTGATTGCAAATTCAATGATTTACCCTCTGCTGCCTGCAATGCCTCTTTCTTTAAAATTACACTTACTCCCCAGTTTACTTTTTTGGGTTTACTGGTTTATCGTCCTCCTGGACCACCGTGACTAAGGAGTGTGTTTCTTCCCGATTTAGTAACCCCTTACCTTCTGAATGCCGCCAACTTCACCATTCTGGGTGATCTGAATTTTCATCTTGATGACCTAGCATGCGCAAAAAGTGCTGCACTCATCCGCAAATTTTAAACAAGTTGAGTATCTGGATTCAGGAAAATAGCATTTTAACCAAGTATCAAGCAGGTTTTAGAGAAAAAATTTGTACAGTTTACCAGGTCTTTAGGTTTCTTTGTATAATTTGGAAGTATATTTCAATTAGGAAAACGCATTTGTATATCGCCTTTGTAGATCTTAGGGCAGCTTTTGACCTTGTTCCCAGAAATCTCCTGTGGAAATCACTAATGAATATGGGTGTTCCCGGGGAGATCCTCGTACAGATCATTAGACTGCACGAGGGTAATTTTGCACGGGTTAGATGGGGGCCTAATGGCGAACTTACAGATCCCATACAAGTAAACAGGGGCGTAAGGCAAGAGTGAGTGCTGGCCCCGACAGTATTTTCGCTATATGTAAATGACATTCCAGATTTCCTCTTGGGCTGCGAACACGATTCTCCCAAGTTGGGGGGGCACCAGCACTGGCACTTTTTTTTGCCGACGATACAATTTTAATATCTCAAACCCCCAAAGGTTTGCAAAATCTACTTAATACCTTTGAAATGTCTTGTGAACAAAAGGGCCTGTAAATAAACTCCACTAAAACAAAATTCATGGCAGTTAACCCTCACAAACTCTTTAGAAAAATACTAACTGTAAAAAATGAGAGGATAGAACTTGTGCCAAATTTTACCTACTTGGGTATTACTCTAGACACTAAGCTGAACTGGAGGCCACAGCTGGACAAGAGCAAAACAATCTTGATTCTAAACTCAGTCCCAATAACGAAAAAGCACAAGAGTAGCCAATCTAAAGCAGTCTCTCCTGCTCTTGAATTATATAAGTACAAGGCACAATCGGCTTGTCTCTATGGTGCTGAGCTATGGGGTTACGCAACAAAGAATGCTTTTAGGGTACAAGAGAATGCATTCTTTAGAAAGTTACCTAAGCGCACCCCTTTAACACCTGTAATAATGGATTTAAACATACATCGTACTGATGTACAGGCTGCTTTGCGGCCACTATAGTTTTGGGTCCGACTGTGGGCTACAGATGAGCTTGTAGGGAAGGCCTAAAGGAAATTGTAAGAATCAGGAACAGTGCTAGGCTGCCGTGGTTAAATCACATCCAGGATTGGTTTTATTAACTGGATCTAAAATATTTTTGGGAAGATCCTGAAGCTCTGATTATGGGATCAAAAAAACTACTGAAACAAAGCTATTGGACGTTTGTCCAAAACTCTTGGTCCCACAATTCTAAACTGGGGACCTTATCTGTAAGATACCTAAATATGAAGCCAAATAGTAAATTTGAGTCTTTCATGGATGAACCACAACTTGCTAAATCTCTTTACCTTAAATTCCGCTACGGTATTTTAGAAATCAATGTAAATACTGTTAAGTGGAAGCGTAGTAAAGAACATGTA
Source organism: Lissotriton helveticus (assembly GCF_964261635.1). Classification (NCBI taxonomy): domain Eukaryota; kingdom Metazoa; phylum Chordata; class Amphibia; order Caudata; family Salamandridae; genus Lissotriton; species Lissotriton helveticus. The sequence goes on from NC_136057.1 coordinate 1,819,713,908, forward strand.
AACAATGGCTGTTGTGAAATCTGCCAAACAGGTGCCAAAGAAAACTAAGTTCATGTGGTATTCTTTTGCCCTGCCTACATACGTCCCAGGAGAAAATGGATTAAACCTATCTGCCGACTGTTGGGCATTAGATCTTGTAAAGAGGCAGAAAGAGTACTTCAAACAGATACTGTACAACCAATTGCGTTTAGTGTGAGCAGATATCTCTATTGTGTAGACTTAATAAGAAAGAGAAGGGGACTGAAGCTTTGAATGTCTCTTAAAATAAATAAGTACTAATTAGGTAGTAAATGCAGAGTTAGATTAAAACTATTTATTTAAGTGGTATTGAACTGTGTAACTAGTTCTGATAGTTATCAAAAATAATTTTTTAGGAAACATTGTTTTGCAATTAGTGCCTTGTAGTATCATTAGCATTTTTACCCTATTGCAAAAAGCTATTATTGAATTTATTGGTAAAAGGTATTGGGAGATCTTTCTTTTATCTTTTAAAAAAGAAAGCTAATATTTATTGTTTTAAATTTAAGGAAAATTGTTAATAGGACATCGATTGCTGCTTATAACGTTTTTTAATTCTGACGGGATACCCTCTGATGTATTGATGTATTGTGTATGAGTGTTTTATATTGTATGCAATCTTTTATGATTTCCAAAATCGAAATAAAGATATATTAATTGCTGCACTCATTGCCGATCTTGAGGCAATGAATATTTTACTCTGTAATTCGGGTTCGACCCATGTAGCTTGTCACTTATTAGACCCCATCTTTTCTAACTTGTCCGATATTTGCTGTCCCTTGGCCCTCCCACTGTGTTGGTTGGACCGCTGTTGTCTTTCGTATTAAAGTTGTTTCTGGCTCCCTGGTAACCCCGAAGGGAACTAAGCCCAAAACGAGAAATTGGGGAAAGCTTGATATTAGAGTTTTTAATAATCTCTTAACCAACAGTACCCCTGCAATTGAACAAATGAAAATTGCAGATCTTGGGGCAATCCAAAGCTGGATCCTATATTCAATTGATTTCTGTCTCCCTCTTTTCAAACAACGGTTTAATAATGCCGTCCCCTACCCCCTGATTCACAGAGAGACTTAAAAATGAAAAAGCTAAATGTAAAACCTTAGAAAAACTATGGAGGAAGAATTACGCGCCTGATACTAAATGGACCTATTAAAGGGCCATAAGGGATTATCACTCTTTTTGCAAAACAGCCTGTGCTGATTATGTCTCCTCTACAATTTCTCAAGCTCAGAATTGTTCTAAGACCCTGTTTAAGATGGTCATGGAACTATCTGGAGCAGAAAGTCAGACTATCTCTCTGATCCTTAATGAAATACAATGTGAAGATCTTGCTCAATTTTTTGTGAGCAAAGTAAAAAATATATATTCTGCACTGGCGGGTGATAACCTGACTAATATTGCACAGCCATCCAATACCTTTTCTAATGCAGTCACTGCCACAGGGCTAGAGAATTGTAAGAATTCTAAATCCATCAATAACTTGGAAACATAGGGGTCAACTAGGATGGCGGACGGACAAAGTCCATCTGCCATCCTGTCTGAGGACGGGACCGTCCGCCACAGGGGCGGAGGTCCCGTCCGTGGAATTAGGATGCACCCGCCACAGTGGTGGGTGCATCCCGCAGTTTTTAACATTGTGGTGGGCGGTGCTGAAAGCACCGCCGCCACAGTGTTAAAAATGCATGTTGTGCGTTTCAAAGCACAACATGACAGGCACCGCGCGGTGCCTGCCATGTTGTATTTTGAAATGCAGGGGGGTACCATATGTAACTCCCATGTGCTTCCCCCACCCCCCCTTCTCCCTTGGGTCCGCAACGGGCCCCCAAAGCAAGGACCGTATGCCGCCACGGAAAGGCATAGCCCCCAGCACATCCTAATATGGCTGGCGGTGTCTGATAGACACCGCTACCATATTAGAGCTTTTCCGCCGTGGCGGAAAGGCGGCGGACGATCTTCCCGTCCGCCACCGTCCTCCCCGCCATTGTAATATGGCGGGGGGAAATAGGTGGCAGGCGGGCAAGGATGGCGAACGGATCGCCACCGCCTGCTTGGCGGTGGCGATCCGTCCGCCATCCTAATTGACCCCTTGGTCTTTACTGGATACTAGCTCTTTTAATCAGCTCTTGGCCAATGTAAAATCTGGCTCCCCTTGCGATGTACTCCCTATCTCCGTGCTGAGGCAACTTGAGTCTCCTTCTCTTACGCTTATTATGGAGCTCCTCAATGCCTCTTTACAGGAGGGAATATTCCCACCAGAACGGAAACATGCCATGGTTCTGCCTTTCTTAAAGAAGACCAATCCGGATCCCTCTCAGCCTTCTAACTTTCGCCCAATTTCACTTCTTCCGGCTTTTTCCAAGATTTTGGAATAACATGTAAATTCCCAGCTATCCTCCTTTGTAGAGTCCCAGAACTTTTTACACCCTTCACAAACTGGTTTCAGAGCAGTATTTTCTACTGAAACGACTTTATTAGGAGTCACTGAATTGCTCCAACACCGACTGGACATTGGTGACACAGTGGCCCTCATTTGTTTTGACCTGAGTGCGGCATTCGAAACGGTGTCACACACCATGTTGCTGAAGGCGTTGCAATCCCTAGGTATTGAGAGCCTTGTGCTCCAATGGATTGCCTCTTTTCTTACCAACCGTATGTTTCAGGTCTTATGTTCGCCCACTGGCAGATATTGCCGAAGAGGCAGGGCTGTCCATAATTTCCTATGCTGATGATACTCAGCTAATTTTTCCCTTTCTACAGCGAAGTAATTGGAATCTTGAACTCTCCAGTCTGGTTTGAGGAAAATTGCGTCTTGGTTGCAAAATAATCTACTCAAAATAAATGGAGAAAAAATGGAAGTTCTGATCTTAGGGAACAAACAAGACCTTTGGGGTCCTCAGCATTGGCTCCTGGAAATGGGCATCTTACCTCAGTCTGCTCATCAAGTAGGTGTTATTACTGACGATCAGTTATCAATAAAATATCACGTCGTAAAGGTGGCCTCAATTTGTTTCACCATTCTCAAATGGCTAAAGAAGATTCTCTGGATGCTCCCCCTCTCCACTCAGAGAACTGTAGTCCAGGCCCTTTTTACTTCTAGGCTGGACTACAGCAACGTCCTAAATCTGGATTCTAATAAGGATGTGATACAAAGTTTGCAGGTGGTTCAAAATGCCCTGGCCAGGCTGCTCTGCCAGGTTCCTAAGACTGCTTCCATTTCAGGCTTTCTTCATAATCTTCACTGGCTAAAGGTGGAGAATCGTATTAAATTCAAAGCCTTAAGTTATATGTTCAAAATCAAAACTGGTTCAGCCCCTCAATACTTGCAATCTTTAGTCCAACCCTATTTACTTTCATGCACTCTTCGCTCCCCTACTCAGCTTAAATTAACTGTTCCCAGAATCAGATTGAGGCACTTGCGTTGTCGATCCCTTGCTTACCTAGAACCACACTCCCTGTGGAACTCTCTTTCCATTTCTTTACGTAAAGAAACAGTTTATGGGAATTTCCGTAAATGTCTGAAAACTTGGTTGTTCAACTTGTAGCTCCTTTTCTTCTCCCCTCCTTTCGTCTCAATGCCGGCACTGGGAAACCCCTTGGGCTAGCTGTGCGCCTTATAAACTCAAATTACATAACATGATTGGTTATCCATGATTGGCATATTTGAAATACTGTTAAGTCCCTAGTAAAGTGCACTAAGTGTGCCAGAGCCTGTAAATCAAATGCTACTAGTGGGCCTGCACTGATTGTGCCACCCACATGAGTGGCCCTGAAAAGGTATCTTAGACCTGCCACTGCAGTGTTAGTGCACAGTTTGTAACTGCCATGTCGACTTGGCAAGTGCACCCACTTGCCAGGCCCCAATCTTCCCTTTTCTTACATATAAGGCACCCCTATGGTAGGCCCAAGGTACCCCACCGGGCAGGGTGTAGTGTATGTGAAAAGTAGGTCGTATACTGGTGTGTGTGACAAGTCCTGATAGTGAAATTCTGCCAATTTTGTTTTTCACTGTTGAAAGGCTAGCTTGCCTATAGGATAGAATCAGAAATGTGTTATAACATCTTTGTCAGGGCTCTAGAAAACCAGTCTCGTAAATCCAGATCCCGCAACCTCCAGTGTGCAGCACTAATATCCGGGGGTCCAATTTTGAAGCAACACGCCGCATTAAAAGGATTGCGGGTGATTGTGGCCCGTAATAAGGTGATGGGTCGAGTCCGCCTAATATGGCGGGTTGCCAGACAGATTGCATGTCTAGTTTCTCACGTTTGGACCCAAGCGAGAGGACTGAGCCACCTGTGAAGAGCGTCAGCTGAATTACAGCTGCGTACTTCACCAACGGTTTTGTTCTGAGACGACGTTAGTGCGCAGTGTTAGTCAGAGAGTTAGAGGTTAGAAGAGTTTTGTGCTAGTTCTAGGCATAGGGTATAGTCCTCTTCGTATCGTCGGATAGTTAGTTAGATGATAAGGTTATTAAGGAAATTCCTTTTGTCTTTGAGTCAAGAGATTTAGGCTTCGAGGACTTGTTCTGGATAGCCTTAATTACATTACCTGATTCTTGGCAGAAGCCCAGCGAATTCCGAAATATCTTCTGCAACCGAACAGCAAGTATATACTGGAAGTGAGAGTGAGAGTGAGACGTAGATAAATCCACACCAAGTAAGAGCATGTGAGAGTGAGAGTGAGAGTTAAGAGTAATTGAAAATTGGTGCTAAGAAGTGAAATCATTACAGTGCAACATATTCTCTCCAAATAGGGTTCAAAATAATTCTTTAGAAAAGAAATTAAAAAGAGAGAAAATAGAAGAGAAACTAAGGCCAATAGTTTAAGGGGTAAGACAAAGCAGTGCAGTAAAAGCAATAAGAGAGTTTAGGAAGGGATTAGTTAAAAACTATTAATGCTGTATTTTCTAATTACAGTTTTACCTCACAAGAAAAAAGAGAGAGAGAGTGAAACTAGGAAAAGGCAGAAGGCAACAGGAGCGTGAAGAGTTAAGCATGTGAGGAGAACCAAGACAAATGTTTGCAGTCTCTTCTCTGTCCCATCCCCTTTCCCCGGCCGGGTTCACACGGCCTCCTGTACTAGGGGTTGTGGAAAAGTTCAGAGGTTTGCTCCTGACAGAGAGTCAGAACCACAAGTGAGTACCTTGAGCCCTGACAATCTTAGAAGCAAAACTTCCCATTAGGACAAGATAGAGAAATAAAGTTTAGGCTCACGGAACTCAGAATTTAATAACACATCTTTTAGTAAAGGTGGTTTTTAAATTGTGTGTTTGAAAATGTCATTTTTAGAAAGTACTTTATCATAGAGAAGTACCTCCAAGACCATCAATCAAATCTTTTCTCAATTGAAGAAACCAGACTATTGTTTCTTCAATAATCAATGATTTAGCATGTTTTACTTGATGAGTTATTCAAACAAACCTTTATCACGCCACAATCACTTAGTCAAAATGATTTTAGGGAAATGAACAAGGAGTCCTCTTCTCAATTCATTCTTTTTTGTGAAAGGACAGTTGTAGACACATACAAAAATTATAGATGGAGTGTTTTACATCCACTTAATGAAAATTGTGTTTATGAACACATTTCTTTAGGACAATACGTTTATAGGCCCTTCCTGAATGACTCATATCTGGGCTGAATAGACCCTGGATGAATTTAGAGTAGTGGGAGGAGATTTCCTTGCACCTGAATAAGGCCTGTCTCCCTTGCACAATGCTTTCTCCACCTCCTGCGGGCAGACTACACCAGTGAGAAAAGAACTGGTTTGGGCTGGGCTCAGAGACCTTTGCACAAAGAGAACAAATATATTTTGGGGTATATGTATTGGACATAAAACCCCAGAACTTCAGATTACTTCTGGAATCAAGAGGCCCCTTTGCCAAGGAGAAGAGCTGAAGAGCTGTGAGGAGGAGTACTGCCCCTTTGCTGTGTGCTATGTGGGGTTGGCCTGCAGTTGCTGCTTCTGCCAAGGAAAAGATAAAGGATTGCACTTTGCTGTGTATCCTGCTTGTGAAGTTTCTCCAAGGGCTAGTTTGTGCTTGCCTCCTGTTAAGAAGTCTCAGGGTTACAAAATCCTTCCTGCAAATCTGCTGGTGCTGCCGGACTCTGCCATCTGTGAGTCCTACTCTTGCTTGAGGTGCCTCCTTCTAGTTACAGGGCCTCAGAGGTGGGTTTTGCAGCTAATCTCTGCAAGAACCGGCAAGAAGCATTGCAAAGCCGTGCAAAGTGTCTTGGAATAGACACAAAGCCTTGCCGAGTGTTGTGAGGCAACGCAAAGTCTCCCCGCACTGCCCGCAGCACTGATGCTGGACAGTGCGAAGCCTTGCAAAGCAACGCATCACCTCCAGTGTGTCATGCATCGAACCTGTGCACCAAGTTTTTGCATGCATCACCCGCAGACCAGAATCGTCTTGGGTTTTGACGCCTCACTTTTCCCTATAGACCGGACACAAGGCATCACTTCTGCATGCAGCAGAACTGTTGCATTGCCTCCCCAAGGTCTCAGGAACTGACGCATCTCTGTGTTTTCCAAGGCTTCCTTTCTCTGCGGCTGTTTGACCTTGTGAATTTTTTAGGCATTCTCAGGCACTTTGTGAGAAATCACTCATCAATAGTTTTCTATGGACCCAGTTGTTTGAAACCTTTTTAAAGTCATATTCTTCTTACATATATGTTCGATTTTTGTCGTTTTGGTCTTGTTAAAGTTCAGATAAAGATACTTTATTTTTCCTAAACTGGTGTGGTGTCAATTTATGGTGTTATCACTGTATTACTGTATGTTTTGAGTACAAATACTTTACACATTGCCTTTGGGATAGGCCTATCTGCTTGTGCCAAGCTACCCAAAGGGTGAGCAGGGGTTATCTAAAATGTGTATCCCCCTTACCCTGACTAGAAGCAAGGGTCCCTATTTGGAGAAAGGTACCTATCTCTACCAACTAGAGACCCCCATTTCTAACACCCACTTTGTAAAAGTGGTATTTTCAAACCCGCAATTTAAAAAACAACTTCACCAATATATATATTTTTAAATGGTGAGTTTTAATCTCTATCTGCTCCCAATAGGAAATTGCACTTAAAAAAATATTTCAAGGTAATCCCCAATGTTACCCTACGGAAGAGATACTCCTAGCCATATGGAAAAAGTAAATTAGCAGGACTTTTCTGTTAGGACATGTAAAACACACCAGTACATGCCTACATTAGGGGGGACTCACATGTAGTAAAAGGGAAGGTTTGGGTCTGGCAAGTGGGTGCATTTGCCAGGTCGAAGTGACAGTTTAAAACTACACTCTCAGACAGTCAGGCCTGAGACATGTTCACCGGGCTACTCATGTGGGTGGCACAATCAGTGCTGCAAGCCCGCTAGTAGCATTTGATTTACAGGCCCTAGGCACACCTGGTGCACTTTACTAGGGACTGATTAGTAGATCAAATATGCCAATCATGGATAAGTTAATCACCATTACAATTTGGACGGAGAACATATGCACGTGAGCAGTGGTAAAGTGCCCAGAGTCCTAAAACCAACAAAAAACAGGTCAGAAAAAATAGGAGGAAGAAGGCAAACAGTTTGGGGATAACCTCGCAAAAAGAGCCAGTCCCACACTGCCCCACCATTTAGTTCACTCCAGTGCATTAGTCTAGGTCTATTGCTTGCATTTGGATCCCTTGAGGAAGTGGCAGTGTCCTAAGGGGCTGGACAATGCGTAGAAGACTATTATCACAAATTGAGAGGTACCCTATTTCATGTAGAGGACAGGGTGCACATTGATTTCAACAAAATGATATCCCCTACTCAATGGAGTCTATTCCTAATCACTACGGTCATACATCATTTCCAAACTCACATTTACTTAATGTTCGCAGCAACCTGTACCCAAATATATGTTAAAAATGTCTGATATTTATTATATTAAATCAAAGTACATGTCCAAATAATTTTAAATTGTTAAAAATACTATAAATGATAAACAAATTCCCTTTTACACACAATCACCTCGGTTCATTACTTTTTACATCAATATACCACATCAGTATGATCAGTGGAGCATACAGACCAATTAATCTTCTTTGAAAGATGGTCTAATGTTTTTACCAGGTGCAAGTAAAACAAAAAAGAGACAAGAATCTTATCAACTCATCACAAATACTATTTAAAAAGTTATACAGTAAAAATTATACAGTAGAAAGTTGTTGACGCACGCAGCGTTTCGGTGGACGAAAATCGATATGCCACCTTCTTCAGGACTTTAGATAGTGATAACAATCATCATTTAATATGATTGTCCAAGGTCAGCATTTAATATCTTGCATGCTTCTTGTTGATTATTTACTCTCCTGATTGGTCTTTATTTCTTACACCATAGATATATGTATAAAAATGAATCCCTCTGCGGTTGACAGGACTTTTAGAATAAAAAAATATTTCCCACTTATTTCATTAGATCCTGGACCGTGTATTAAAATCCCTTGCGAAGTCAAGTATTTTTCAGAATTGCCAATTTTCTTAATTTTCTTGGTCAGTTGCACCCCTTTATTATCGCGGGTTGTTTATCTCTCACGTACGCCTGTTCCCTCTTTCGTCTTCAAGTGCATCACTTCGTGACTTTTTCATCCCCTAATTTGCTGATGTTATATTTGTGCAACTGAAACCTCCTTCTCCAGAAAATATTTTGGGAATATGCTTCTTTAAATTAATTGCATTTTCTACGGCACAGATGGGTTATAATACTTATCAGAAGCTTGTGAAATCATGCTAAATGTAATCCGATAGTTTCTAAAAAATAACAATTATGAACAATGAACCTGCATATCTTCTGTCCCTGACAAAAGCATTGAAGATGAAGGCACCTACCCTGCTCTGTGATGATCCTGCGGCTGCAGGTGTTCACTCTCCGTGGGCCGTGCTTTATTCACTTCACGTCTTCAAACACAGACTTAGACCCGGATCAATATGAAAATTTCAGTATCCTTGCGCGCTCGCGCCATTGTAATTCACAGCTCGGAGTCCATGCAAAGGCAGCGTCGTCCGCAGGGGTCCGCGCGAATTTGCGCAGCGCGCGCGTTATTTGTTGGTTGGAGTGAAGACATGACAGCTCCGGTGGAAAATTTAACTTAGCCCGCCCTCGGCGGACCTCACTGTCTGCAAACAGTTCTAATTGATAGTTCAGGAGGAGGCTCCATATGAGCCTTTTACTCAGTGCATATGTTATGGATGAACAATTCTGCAAGACATTTCCCCCTTCGGGCTTTTTCCTGTTCAAACAAACCAAAGCAATTCCAGGGCAAGAGGACTCGTGCCGACATCGAAACACAAACAGAGGCAATCATTTGTTCACCATACATAATATCGAAATGCAAACGATGTGAAAAGACGCTTCCCAAAGGGCAAGCATTTTGGCATAACTTTGGGTATACTTGACAGCTCTATTCTAAACTTCTCTGATTTCAGTTTTTTTAATCGAAATGTAAACAAAAAAGAAGGAGTTTGTGGTTGCAGAAGAAATTCAATGTATATTTACCATTTCATACCTTTCTCTCTTCTTATAGAAAACTGACCTAAAGTGCATTTATGAATATAGATCTTCTATGTGCCGTGTTAGGGGGTGGCCCCAGATAATGTATGTGCCGCCAGTGTTCTTACTTTTTTTTGTAATTGCATTTGTATAGTGCTTACTACCCCTTACGAGGCATAGAAGCGCTTTTTTCGGGGAGTAGCACGCGAGGATTAGTGTTGAATTAGTAAAGTGAAACATTCAATTGAATTTTAAGTGGTGGATAGGTTAGTCAGTTATTTGGATTCGGAAGGATAGCAGAAAGATAAAAGAGGAAAAAAGGTTTGTATTTATATAGCTCTTGTTACCCCTGATGGGGTGTTGAAGCACGCTACTCCGCAAACCCATAAAGGATTAGTGGTGAATTAGTATGGTGAAATATGAAAGTAATTTGAGTAGTGGATATTAGTCAGTTATTTGGAGTGAGAAGGATAGCGGAGGGATAGAAGGGGAAGAAAGGTTTGCATTCATATAGCGCTTGTTACCCCTGACGGGTGTTAAAGCGCTTTTCTGGCGAGTAGCACGCTACTCCGGAACTCACAAAGGATTAGTGTTGAAAATGAGTATAGTGAAATATGAAGTAGTTTGAGTGGTGGATATGGTATTCAGTTATTTGGATAGAGAAGGGTGGGTGGAGGGATAGAAGAGGGAAAGAGGTTTGTATTTATATAGCGCTTGCTACCCCTGATGAGGTTTTGAAGCGCTTTTTTGGCAAGTAGAACGCTACTCTGCAACCCATAAGGATTAGTGTTGAATTAGTATGGTGAAACATGAACTTAATTTGAGTGGTGGATATGTTAGTCAGTTATTTGAATTGAGAAGGTTTGGGGAGGGGTAGAAAAGGGAAAAAAGGTTTGCATTTATATAGCGCTTGTATTGCTGATGGGGTGTTGAAACGCTTTATTGGCGAGTAGCACGCTACTTGGGAACCCATAAAGGATTAGTGGTGAGTTAGTATAGTGGAATATGGAATGTGATAAGTGAACATGCTAGTCTGTTTTTTTTATTGAAAAGGATAGTGGAGGGATAGAAGAGTGAAGGACTTTTTAAATTTTATTTTTTATTTCTTTTTTTTGGGTCATAGCAGTACGAGGAGACTTTTGGATGAGTAAAAAATGTTTTTGGAGGGGAAAAGTCAGAGGGAAGAGTTTTTAGAGGTTTGTTTTGGTGATCGGTATAGTAAAAGAGGTGTCAGATGATGCAAGGAGGGGAAGAGTAGAAGAGAGTCTAGAAAGGGTTATTTTGGGGATCATAGTAGTGGAATGGGGTTTGGGATAAATGAGAGAGTGGATGTAGAGGAAATATTGATAGATGTATAGGGTGAGAGGTAGGGTAGTGCATTGGAAGGAGTAGTAGAAAGTAGTTTGAGATGAGTCAGAAAGTTGGGCTAAAATATATACTGAGAGAAGTATAGGCTGAGAAATAGGGTAGTGCATTGGAATTGCCAATTTAGGAGAAAGTGACAAATATATAGATCCATAAGTACATTGAAAGTATATAGATGCATAAAGGAGGTAAGTATATGTGGATTAAACATATTGATAGAGGTACAGGATGAGAAATACAGTAGTGCATTGGATATGCTTTTTCTGGAGACAAGTAACAGACACACCGATCCAGGTACATGGAGGTACATAGATGCACAATAGAAGCAAGTACATGTAGACCAAAGATGATTTTCTTTTTAACAACATAATTATTCTACATGTTTATATGTTATGTTATGTTAATTGTGCTTGTATAGCGCATGGCTACCCCAGCAACGGGGCGTCCCAGCGCTTATGGACATAACAAGAAATACAGAAAGGCGACCAGTGAGAAAAGCTAGATAGAGGAGAACAGCCAAGTTTTAATCTGTTTTCTGAAGGACATGTGATTTGTGGTGGCCCGAGCTTTTAGAGGGATCGAATTCGATAACTTCGGGGCAAGGTACCTGAAAGAGTGACCACCAGCTCTACTTTTCCGTATTTTGATTGTGCCCGCAAGGGATAGGTCCGCTGAGCGGAGAGTGCGCATGGGGGCATAGAAGGTACACAGTCCCTGCAGAATTCGTGGACCGGAGCCATATAGGATTCTGTGAGTAATGCATAGAGTCTTAAATTGGATGCGTTGTTTTATAGGCAACCAGTGCAAGCGACTAAGAATCGGGGAGATATGGCAGGTTTTAGGCAGGGCAAACAAAGTACTGGTAGCCGCATTCTGAGCTCTCTGTAGTCTATTAATCACTGTCAGGTTGGAGCCCAGCATAAGGAAATTGCAGTAGTCTAGATGGGATAAGACTACCGCCTGGACTATGACCTGGTGAGTGGGAGGCTCAAAAAAGCCAAGAATAGGTTTAAGAGCACGCAAGCGGCCGTAGCAGGTGCCCGCCACTTTTTTGGCATGAGACTCTAAAGAGAGCGAGCTGTCCAACATCACACCCAGATTTTTTACTACCTCCTTTGGGATAGGTGGGGGTCCTAATATGGAGGGCCACCAATGATGGTTCCAACTCTGGGTTTCCTTGTCAATGACAAGTACCTCTGTTTTGGAGGAGTTTAACTGGAGACAGTTCTGGGACAGCCAGTTAGAAATAGTCAAGATTTCCTCCTGGAATTTGATTTGGTCTAGCTCAATGTCCTTAGAGATAGTGAAGACAGGCGCGTCCAAAGCAATACACAAAAGATAGGTACATATCTATTGTGAAAATAAATTGTGGGTATGTATTACTGAATGGAAACATGGGCAGCATTTCTGGCCCTGGTCTCAACCAGTCTCGAACAGGCTCAAACAGGCAACTGCCCTTGTCCTCTCCGCCCTTAGCCTCGACGCCCGGGCTGAGACGGCCTACCCTGGCCTATTATTGCCCTAGTAATCAGGGGATCCCTCCAGCCAATGGGAACCCTAGCCAGCCCTAACACTATGCAATCACAACACTACCCCTAAAATCTGTAACCAGTAGGAGACCTGGACCTTACAGCCAATCTTAGCCCTAGTCCAAACAACTAATTAATTAAAAAAAAACCTGATCTCTATGTCCAATAGAGGCCCTAGCCCTACCAGTAGTCCCAACTCAAGTCCAAGCAACCAATGGCACAGGAAGCCCTATTCCCTTCTTCCAATAGAACGCCTAACCCTACTCTTAGTCCCACACCTAGTGTAGCAACCAATCACACCAGAAGCCCTAATCGCTACTTTCAATTAAAGGGCTAACCCTATCCCTAGTCTTATCCTAATCCCAAAAACCAATAACACAGGAAGCCCTAGTCCGTACTTCCAATAGAAATGTATTTAACAAGGCTCTTTTTGCTGCTCGCTGCCTGTTAGAGCTCTCCCTAGAGGGAGGACTAGGGCTGCGAGCTAGCTTTCAGCAGCAGTGAGCGTCTATTGAACTTGTGTGGTGAATAATTGATTTTAGATCGCGTTTTTTAAAAACTGTTCGTTTTTAGTCTGGGGGGCATTTTAATCTTAGAATAACGGGGAATTAGTTTCAGGCACTCTGACACCCCTACACACGCTTTAATCTGTGCTCTCAGCCTCGCCCAGCCGTTTCACTTACCGGTTGAGGCGGCGGCGGGCGCCATCTTGGGTGTGGGCAGGGGCTGCGCTCTAGTCGCGCCGGCCTCCCGCCCTCCCAGAGTATTTAACAAGGCTCTTTTTGCTGCTCGCTGCCTGTTAGAGCTCTCCCTAGAGGGAGGACTAGGGCTGCGAGCTAGCTTTCAGCAGCAGTGAGCGTCTATTGAACTTGTGTGGTGAATAATTGATTTTAGATCGCGTTTTTTAAAAACTGTTCGTTTTTAGTCTGGGGGGCATTTTAATCTTAGAATAACGGGGAATTAGTTTCAGGCACTCTGACACCCCTACACACGCTTTAATCTGTGCTCTCAGCCTCGCCCAGCCGTTTCACTTACCGGTTGAGGCGGCGGCGGGCGCCATCTTGGGTGTGGGCAGGGGCTGCGCTCTAGTCGCGCCGGCCTCCCGCCCTCCCAGAGTATTTAACAAGGCTCTTTTTGCTGCTCGCTGCCTGTTAGAGCTCTCCCTAGAGGGAGGACTAGGGCTGCGAGCTAGCTTTCAGCAGCAGTGAGCGTCTATTGAACTTGTGTGGTGAATAATTGATTTTAGATCGCGTTTTTTAAAAACTGTTCGTTTTTAGTCTGGGGGGCATTTTAATCTTAGAATAACGGGGAATTAGTTTCAGGCACTCTGACACCCCTACACACGCTTTAATCTGTGCTCTCAGCCTCGCCCAGCCGTTTCACTTACCGGTTGAGGCGGCGGCGGGCGCCATCTTGGGTGTGGGCAGGGGCTGCGCTCTAGTCGCGCCGGCCTCACGCCCTCCTCTCACCTATAACATGTGTGTAGGGACCAGACGGCGCAGCGGGCTGGCGCAGCGGGCGCGCCGGACGCGCGCCGAAGCCGCGCCTAAGCCAAGCCCGTCTGCGCCCGTCCGCGACCGACCGGGGCTAGGGGCGCGAACCCCTACATCTCGAGCGGGCTGCAGGCAGTCCTATACAAGTAAGAGGCTGAGAGACCTCTGTCCCCCGGTTTGCACCGTAGGTCTCCACACGATGGAGCCACTGGACCTAGGTCCGTGTCCTCATTGTTTATTTAGTGGTAAATGCTTAGGGCCCGATGTCCCTGCCCCGGAAGCGATTATGGCTAAAGGGGGTCTTTTAAATTGTAGATCCATCAGCAAACATTCCCTCCAGCTGTGGGATCTCCTACAGGATGAGGACATGCATATACTATTCCTCACTGAAACCTGGTTAGGAGAACATTCGGACCCAGATATAGTGGCGACCATTCCGCCAGGCTATACACTTCACAGACTTGATAGAGGGAAAGGAAGGGGAGGTGGCATGGCCATCATTGTTCAATTCCCTTTTGAGTGTGTTTTAAAACCAGTTAAAATTGAAGACTGTGAAGCTGGCGCATTTACTATCAAACTCACTAAGCATGAAGCAATCTCGGGCATCCTCATATATCGACCTCCTGGTTCCCTGGGCAACTTCCGTAGTAGTTTACTTGAAGGGGTTGCTCAGATTGCGATTAAACACAACAAAGTGTTAGTGTTGGGGGATCTGAACCTCCACCTAGAGGATCCCTTACAAAAGGAGGCAGAGGATGTTCGCCTTGTCCTACAAGAACTGCAGCTTAGTTTGTTAAGTGCTGCAGCTGCACATCAAAGGGGTCATTGTCTGGACCCTATTTTTGCTAGCTGGGATACGATTAAAGCACTTACCCCCTGTCAGCTCCCTTGGACCGATCACTTCCTTGTCCCTTTCCTATGTTTTTACCAACCTGGTAGGGTGATTGAGAAGGGGATGGGAAACATTATGAGACGCAAATGGAGGCAGTATACTCAGGAAAAATTCTTAAGCGCCATCCGGAAAGCACAGCCATGGTGTGCGACGGATAGTGATCAGGCGAACAAGGAATTTAACCTTCTTGTGACTTCCACCCTGGATGAGATAGCCCCCTTGAGTAAGGGTAAAGCTAGAGAAGGCAGACAACACACTGCCCTGTGGTTCACTCCTGAACTACAGCAAATCAAGTCTAACTGCAAAAAACTTGAAAGGAGCTGGAGGAAGAACCCGACTCCACTGGCTAAGAACACATAAAGCTCCTCTCATCGAAGCTATCAGTATGCGGTACGTAGAGCCAAAGCCAAATATTTTCAGACACGCATTGAGGCAGCCGAGAGCTCCTCGCGTGAATTATACAAAATATATAAAGAAATATCTTCAGTCGCGGGATCTAGTACCCCCATAAAGGTCTCTGTGGAGGGATGTAATAAAGTCGCTAACTTTTTTTCTAATAAAGTGAAAGCGATTTATGCCTCCTTTTCTCAAGTCCAGGTTAAAGGCACAGATCTTGAAGCAGGTAGCTCAATGGTATCCTTTGAGTCCTCACTACAAACTTTTAAGGTTCCCACAGTGGACAAGCTTATAAAGATATGCCGAAGTGTGAAGTCCGGGTCCCCCAACGATCCGGCACCGGCTTGGGTCATTTCAGAGGGAGTGTCAGCCCTGGAACCTCACATTAGGCAGGTCTTAAACACCTCCTTCTGCACTCAACAAGTCCCCAAAGAGTGGAAAAAGGCCATAGTACTGCCAATAAGGAAAAAACCCAACGTTAGCTTGGAGGTGCTGGAAAACCTCAGGCCTATTTCCTTACTACCGTACGTGGCGAAGGTGGCAGAGAAAGTGGTTAATACTCAGCTCTCTGAACACCTGGAGAGGTGGAACTTACTTCATCCATCTCAGTCAGGATTTAGGGTGGGCTATTCCACGGAGACAGCTCTCCTCCGAGCCACCGATACTTTAAGAGCAGGGGCTGATGCAGGTCACACAATGGCCCTAATTATGCTCGACCTGAGTGCAGCTTTCGACACCGTAGCACATTCCATCTTGCTGCGGTGTCTGAAGGAAGCTGGGGTGGCTGGTCATGCGCTGTGCTGGCTACAGTCATTCCTCTCAGAGAGATGCTTTCAGGTTCAGCAAGGGACTTGTCGCTCAGCAGAGACGCCATTAGATCAGGGAGTGCCTCAGGGCTCGGCTCTTAGCCCCACTCTTTTTAATCTTTATATGGCCTCTCTGGCAAAAGTGGTACAATCATTTGGGGTGGAATTGGTGTCGTACGCCGACGACACCCAGCTGCTGATCTCTTTATCGCAGAACTCCTCCAACACTCCTACCAACTTTAAATCCTGCATGCAGGCACTGGGAGAATGGATGGACTCCCATTGTTTAAAACTCAATGGTTCTAAAACAGAGGTGCTGGTGGTGGGGGGAAAAAGCGATAATTGGTCAGCTGAGTGGTGGCCTTCATGCTTGGGTCCTACTCCTACCCCCTGTGAGGAAGCAAAGAACTTGGGAATCTGGATGAATCCCTCCCTCTCGTATGATGGCCACATTAGGCGTCTTGTGGGCAAATGTTTTGGAGCTTTAAAGACTCTAAATAAAACTTTAGACCTATTGCCCCTTGCGGCCAGAAGGACTTTAACACAGGCACTGGTGACCTCGCGGTTGGACTATGGAAATGTACTGTTCCTGGGGGCAACCGAGGGTAGCCTCGGCCGCCTCCAAGTCATCCAGAACTCCGCCGCTAGGTTGGTGTTGAGAAGACCTAGGAGGGCCAATTCGCAGAAGGCGCTGGATGCGCTTCATTGGTTGCCTGTGAAGAAACGGGTGCGTTTTAAGTGCCTACTCTTCTGTCATCGGATTGTCTGGGATAGGTCGCCCGCTTATTTAAAGGATCTAGTCAGCCGGTATGAACCCTCCAGGACCCTTCGTTCGGAGGGGACCGGACTGCTGACAGTCCCCAGGACGAGGAAGGCCAGAATAGGTGGTCGTTCTTTTGCGCTCCAGGCAGCTCAACAATGGAACAAACTTCCCTTGGCCTTGAGACTGGAGAGTAGTGAAGCGCGGTTTAGGGCCTTGCTGAAAACTCACTTATACACAGCATAGACCTCTGGATCTCTCTCTTGCTGGTTCACTGCTAGCTTTAGCGCGGGGACATGCCGTGATGGCATTACTGAGCGCTTTACAAGCTCTTTATTATTATTATTATTATAGAAATACTAACCCTAGCCCTAGTCTCAACCCTACACAGAATCGGAACCCTCAAATAACCAACCAATGAGGACACTAACCCTAATCCAATAGAAACACCAGATACAGTCACAAAATTTATGAAGGGATTGGAAAAAGCACTTCGCAAAATATATTTTTGAACCCGTTTACTGTGGCTGAAAATCCGCCGCGGTGCGGTGGCTTTGAAGAGTGGACGGTGCCGCGTTGGACAACGACGTGCGCAGCACTATGGAGGCAGTGCTCGCGACGGCCGTTGGCCGACAGAAGCAGCGAACCGGTTAAAACAGACCTCTGGGCTCTAAACATGAATATTCTAAAGTGGATTCATATTCCTTTGCAACTGCAGTATTTATTTAAAGATTTATCTTTGGAAGTTGTATTTTGTTATGTTCAAACATGAAAAGATGTATTTATTAGAAGGGAGGTGAAAGGGCAGGATCTATCCTTCTTCTTATGGTTATATCGACTATATTATTGTTTGTATTGTCATAAAAATATTAACAACAACAACAATAATAATAACAATGATGATAATTATAAAAAAATAATAATAACAATGATGTAACAAACATAATAATAATAAAAACAATCATAATAATGATTAATAATAAAGTTATTATTAATAATAATACCAATAACAACAACAACAACAATAATAATAATATTAACAATAATACTACTACTAATAATATTAATAATAATAACAATACTCATAACAATAACACTTATTTGTGCTCCTGTTTCTATTATTATTATTATTATTATTATTATTATTATTATTATTATTATTATTACTGTTGCTGGTGGTGGAGGTGTTATTATTGTTATACATATTACTTACTATTCGTTTGTTCATAATATTATTATTATTATTATTATTATTACTATCATTATTTTTATTTTGGGGGAAAAGCTGTAGGCACTCTACATGCTTTGGCTTGTGCACGACAAGTGAGAATGATGGTTTACTGATCTGGTTACAATGGTAATTGGCGCATTGGGTAGTGTGAATTGTGTTAGCATCTTGTCCTCCTTGCTCACTCTCACAACACACACTTTAATAACAGTCTTTGTGAATTGATACCAGAAGACCCTGAGACCCTCTAAGGGTTAGGGCATAGCTTTCTTCGGTTGTTCTTCCAGCACCTACATGTACCCATGAAGCCTCTCTTCAACAGTTGGCCACATTGTCTACACCTGCACGTTAATCCCGCAACAGCTCAAGCCCCCACCCTCCAGCAGAAACCAAGAGGCCCTGCTCTGATATTTCCCAGGCTACAGCTCAGTCAATCCTCCTACCTTCCTTGCTTAGCAGTGCCATTGCCTTTCCACCAGACAACTGGCACCTTTTTTCCACTGTTCTTGGTAGAAGGTACCTTTTTCAGTTTCACCCAACAATCATTGAAGGTGAGAAGAAGGATAGAGGGTGATCACAAGAAGAACATGAATGAGGAGAACTTCACTGACATCACAGTCAGAATTTGGCAGCCACATTGTGGAAGAATTGTCAGAGGTACTAGTAGATTTTAGGAGAGATGAGGTGGTAAGAGAACTCAGTGGGAGGGCGGGGTTGGAAAACATTAAAACCTGTTTAATATTAGGGAAGTGCCCATGAGGTAAAGTGACAAAAGCTGGTAATTATCAGTAGAGGTAAGGGTGCAAGTAAGGGTAACTAGATTGGTATCCCCAGAAGAGCAGAGGGAGAAGAGGTTGTTATCAAGGATACATTGTAATCAGAGAGGAGTTACCTGTTACTCTTGTCCAGTAGGAAGGCCTTCATGGTTAAGGAACCAGTATATGCTCTAATCATTCCCTGGTCAAAGGTCTGAGAGGCACACAAAGGAGTTCTGCTTCTCTAGGTTCTTTATGGGAGATGAATACATGATGAAAAGGATCCAGGTAAGGGGGGCCGCAAATTGCAGTGGTTGAGAACTGATGGGTAAGTAAATTACCCAGGCAAATTGAACAAAACCAACTAACACATAAGGAAAAGTAATCAACTACAGTTTGTACATATTTAGAATACAAATTTAATACTTATTCCAGTTGCATACTAATTGATAAAATTGACATATTTATACACATAATATATAAAAAATATTTTGCATTATAACATATGCATGATTACAAAATATAAAACAATATACAAGCATAAAAAAACTCCTGGATGGTTTTACTGTATCCTGTCTACGCGTTTCGACACTTTAACGTGCCTTCTTCAGGACTGTACCATCAATCTGTAAAAAGATATATATATATATATTTATACACGATTATACAGTGTTGTAATTCCATGTACAAACCGGTCAGTCTTATTGCTGTATAATTCATGTGTTAGGTTTTGGTTTTCAACAAAAAACATTTGATAATACCGCTAACGTATATCAATATTTTCTCTTACCTATTTTGGTTACTATATATTATTTACCATATGAGATGAAAACAAGGGCATTTATAGTTCGTATTAAGCATTAATATCAAATTTTAGGTATATAACTCAAAGAGCATGAGAGCATATAATTCAGTTATACATTAGTATACATTGATAGCAGATACAAAATTATGCCTCATTTGTAATATCACAGTGAGAGGTTTTATTGTGCCTTTGGGTATCATATTAGTTACAGATTGTCAGAAAAATAGAATAGAAGTAAGGAGGAATTTTAGATCTAAAGATTGCACACCTAAAGATTGCATGCTCAGGATAAGAGACCTGGTTAATAGAGAGGATATAGTGTGTTTTGACTCATAAACATCCTACAAGTTACATCCTACTTAAATATTCAATTATTCTCTTATCAGTTGTCCTATATGACTACTTCTACGGCCTGGGTAGCTAATTTTCATACTAGCCTAATACCGGAGATCTTTTTCCTAGTCTAAATTTTACTTCCTATCTATTCATGCCTCATATTTTAAATATGCTTACCTATATTTAGACTCGAATCAGGATAAGCTTCTACGGCCTAAGCAAGACAGTGCTTAATGCTGCATGGAGTTGGGTATCAAAGATGATAATATTCTGTAGTGTGGGAGACATTGATAGCTGATTAGATATTTCAAATTGCCCATTAAGTAATATACTGGGTTTTATACTCTGATCGTATTACTACCAGATGGTGTCTTAGTTTGTAAATACATCTTGATTCCCTATTACCTATTTATTTACAGATAACGTACAGCACATCATGATGTTAGCTTACCGTGTTGAGATAAAAAATCTTCAATATTTGTTGTCCATAGGTGCCATATTTAGGTTAGTCAGACCGCATTGGTGATACATCATCTAAGAAAAAGAGCCATTTTTATTCACTCCATATTCGCAAAGTTAATTTATTTTAAAATTGGGTGAGAGAATCTCATATTATCGCTGACGTTATTTTCTGCATGTGTGGTCTAAAAACGTGCAGCAAGTTTAGTGCTAGTTCTCATTATTTCTGAGAGCGCATTTATACTGCCGGGATTGGATAGCACCATTGTTTAAACTAGAAGACATTCCCCATACTAAATATTCACGTTAACAATTTTACCTGTGATTATATTATTTACACATCACGATGGTTTGAGCTGCTAGCGTTTGGTACTCGTTATTCACGTTAACTTGTTTCGCGTTTCATTAAGATGTCAGCGCAGCTACAACGGAAAGAAGTGGACATCGTATAAGTATTGTGGTGGTTAGCCTGTGTGTGCAACAACACGTTTATAGCTTAGAGATCCATAGCGGAAACAAAGTAGCAGGTAATGCTTTTACCTTTTAGAATGTTGTTAAGCAGACGAAGAAAAAATCTGCACGTTCGATATTTCTCTGCTAACTCGTTTCACGCTCTCGTCGGCACTTATATGAGCACAACTGAAACGATACAATCAACAGCGTTCACGTGTTAACGTGATTTTGCCCGTATAGGTTAGAGTAAGCTTCTAGTTACTAGGTCTGTGGCAGCTAGATTAATTACCTTATTCTCGTGTTATCGCGTGGACCCTCTGGGCGGCGTCTCGACGGTTCTAACGGTATGGCATAAGAATTTGCTAGGCGTTTCCTGACTGGTATATATATGCAGTCAGCTGATTGGTTCACCTGACTACATCATGCATTTTAAGACGATTTGTTTTTAACTATATGCCTAAATTGGAACAGTGAAAAAGTTTTTTGTTTCTCTCCATACCAATATATGTTATAATTGCATGAGAATACGCTATTTACTGCTTATAGATAATTTGGCATTAAGTTTGTATGGGATCTTATTTTTCATTATCTAGATATATGGAACGAAGTATATTCCGCTGTCTTTTACCTTGCTGTTTTTGACATTCATCCACTAAGATGATTCCTTGCGTGGGCTCTAATTTAGTCCGTTTTCAATTACAAGATCTTATTTTATTTATTTATTTATTTATTATTTATTTAGCGATTTATAAAGCGCCTGGTGACCCGGAGGCATCCCCGCGCTAATGATACAAGATGAAAGGACTGAATTTCGCTGAATAAGTCCTATTGTTCTTATTTTTATATTAGTATGGCGTTTATATTGGTATGGCGTTTATCTACAATGTAGCTCTTATTTTGTATTAATTTATACAGGTGGTTAGGTAGTAACTTAAATCACTTAATATTGGGCTTATTTATTTCTTAATACAGGTTATCGAAGGTATACGGGCAATTCTTATTTTCATATAATTGCATTTGCCCATGGTAGATCACTGTTCAGACCCTGGGCAAATGTATTAAGGGTAAAGATCCAAAAGACCTCTCTTTTTTTCCTGATCTTGTCCCCACCATTGTTATTGGCTATATGAATCTTTTCAAGAATGCGCCAACGAATTTGGGATGGGGAATGGTTAAAATCTGCAAAATGGGCTGCCAATGGCGCTATCAGTTTTTTTGTTTTGATTGCGGATCTATGCTCCGTTAGGCGGAGTTTCATAGTCCTTGCAGTCTCTCCAACATATCCTAAATTACATGGACATAGTAGCAAGTAAACAATGTTGGTTGTGTTACATGTCCATAGTTCTTTAGCTTGTATATGTACTTTATTAAATGTGAACGTTTGGCCTGGTATAATGCCTTCACATGATTGACATGTACCACATCTAGACGTTCCTTTAATAGCGTTCTCTCCATTCAATGATTTTTGTATAAACGGAACAGTTTTATTAGTACCACTAAATCGTGACCTCACTATTAGATCTTTAAGGTTTTTGTTGCGTTGTTGCGCAAACATAGGTTTGGGGAATTTAGGTTGTGTAGGTTCTATATTCAGTAGGTGCCAATTAGAACTAATAATTTGTCTGACTGTGGCGTTTAAATCCCATCAACCCCATCAATATCCAGCGGAGCCCCAACCATATCTGGAGACCCGCAACAAACAGTATCAAAGGCAGTGGCTTTAATACCTATTTTTAACCTTTCCACCCATGCCCTCTCGGAGTCAGATGTTTCAATTTTAACAAAGGGTCTGACATTTGTACCCCACACCAATGTGAATGTATTCGAACTCTATCAAGACATACATTCCTTTTTTAGGAAAGTGAGACTTCAAAAGTTCTTCATGAACAAAGAAGATATACAACCAGAAATAGGCATCAATAATATTGTAGCTCTACCATCTAACTTTACCCCTTCGCTAGACCAGCTTGGTCCGGAGATGGCCAATTTTGAAAAAGTTGTCATCAACAAACTAAAATTTGCTCTCCAATTTATACCTAAACCGAGATACAATATCACAAAGGATGAACATACAGCTCTCCAAAATTTGAAACATAATAAAGCAATCACAATCAAAAGCAGCGATAAGGGAGGAGGGATTGTTCTGATTAATTCCATCAACTATGAAACAAATATGCTTACCATGCTAGATGACCCGAACTTTTATAAAAAAGTCACGAAGAACCCTACTGAGAAAGTGATTAAATCTATCCAGAAAATAACCACTCAAGCTTTACATAATAACATCATTACTAAAAAAGAGCATGAATATCTTAATAAATCACAAAGAAAGTTGGCATGTATCTATGGTACTCCTAAAATGCACAAAAATGAAGAAAACCCGCCCTATCGCCCAATTGTATCAACTATTGGAACTCCTACTGAAGCATTATCCAAATACCTGGATAACATTTTAAGACCATTCATTCAGTTTACTCCATCATATATAAAAGATACTGGGGCTATCATTGCAAAGGTTGAACATCTACTCTTTGACAAAAGAAAAGATCTTTTAGTTACGCTGGATGTTGAATCCCTCTATAGCAACATCCCTCAAAAAGGAGCTATAGAGGCGACTAGTTGGTTTATTGACTTACATAACATACCATGCAATAAACCATTTATCCTACAATGTCTATCAGTAGTGCTTGAAGAAAATGTGTTCCAATTTGGGGAACACATGTACCAGCAAACCAAGGGCGTAAGCATGGGGGCAGCCATGGCCCCATCGATAGCCAATATCTATATGGCTAAGTTTGAATTCCACCATATACACAACGAGATGGCACCATTCTATGAGTCTGTTTCCCATTGGTACCGGTTTATTGACGATATATTCTTTATATGGACCAATGGGGAACAGACTCTGAAAGAATTTTTAGAATGGATTAACTTGGCAGACAGCAATCTCCGGTTTACTGCACATGTCGATGCTAACAGGGTGGAGTTCCTTGATATATATATTAAAAATGACTCTGAGAAACTAATGGTTGACTTGTACACAAAATCAACAGCAAGGAACACGCTACTTCACTTCAGTAGCTACCACCCCAGAAATCAGAAAGACGGGATACCATTCTCGCAGTTCCTGAGAGTGCGGCGAAACTGCACAAATATTAAAGACTATGACATCCAGGCCATAACAATGAAAGAAAAGTTTCTCGCTCGTGGATATCCGAACAGATTAATACGTGAGGCATACAAATGAGCCAGATATTTTGATCGTGATGCTCTTCTGAACTCTAATAAACAACAAAAAGAACATAAGCTTGTCTGTGTAACAAAACATTCTCCATTAAACGCCACAGTCAGACAAATTATTAGTTCTAATTGGCACCTACTGAATATAGAACCTACACAACCTAAACTCCGCAAACCTATGTTTGCGCAACGACGCAACAAAAACCTTAACGATCTAATAGTGAGGTCACGATTTAGTGGTACTAATAAAACTGTTCCGTTTATAGAAAAATCATTGAATGGAGAGAACGCTATTAAAGGAACGTCTAGATGTGGTACATGTCAATCATGCGAAGGCATTATACCAGGCCAAACGTTCACATTTAATAAAGTACATATACAAGCTAAAGAACTATGGACATGTAACACAACCAACATTGTTTACTTGCTACTATGTCCATGTAATTTAGGATATGTTGGAGAGACTGCAAGGACTATGAAACTCCGCCTAACGGAGCATAGATCCGCAATCAAAACAAAAAAACTGATAGCGCCATTGGCAGCCCATTTTGCAGATTTCAACCATTCCCCATCCCAAATTCGTTGCCGCATTCTTGAAAAGATTCATATAGCCAATAACAATGGTGGGGACAAGATCAGGAAAAAAAGAGAGGTCTTTTGTATCTTTACCCTTAATACATTTGCCCAGGGGCCGGAACAGTGATCTACCATGGGCAAATGCAATTATATGAAAATAAGAATTGCCCGTATACCTTCGATAACCTGTATTAAGAAATAAATAAGCCCAATATTAAGTGATTTAAGTTACTACCTAACCACCTGTATAAATTAATACAAAATAAGAGCTACATTGTAGATAAACACCATACCAATATAAACGCCATACTAATATAAAAATAAGAACAATAGGACTTATACAGCGAAATTCAGTCCTTTCATAAAATAAGATCTTGTAATTGAAAACGGACTAAATTAGAGCCCACGCAAGGAATCATCTTAGTGGATGAATGTCAAAAACAGCAAGGTAAAAGACAGCGGAATATACTTCGTTCCATATATCTAGATAATGAAAAATAAGATCCCATACAAACTTAATGCCAAATTATCTATAAGCAGTAAATAGCATATTCTCATGCAATTATAACATATATTGGTATGGAGAGAAACAAAAAACTTTTTCACTGTTCCAATTTAGGCATATAAATAGTTAAAAACAAATCGTCTTAAAATGCATGATGTAGTCAGGTGAACCAATCAGCTGACTGCATATATATACCAGTCAGGAAACGCCTAGCAAATTCTTATGCCATACCGTTAGAACCGTTGAGACGCCGCCCAGAGGGTCCACTCGATAACACGAGAATAAGGTAATTAATCTAGCTGCCACAGACCTAGTAACTAGAAGCTTACTCTAACCTATACGGGCAAAATCACGTTAACACGTGAACGCTGTTGATTGTATCGTTTCAGTTGTGCTCATATAAGTGCCGACGAGAGCGTGAAACGAGTTAGCAGAGAAATATCGAACGTGCAGAGTTTTTCTTCGTCTGCTTAACAACATTCTAAAAGGTAAAAGCATTACCTGCTACTTTGTTTCCGCTATGGATCTCTGAGCTATAAACGTGTTGTTGCACACACAGGCTAACCACCACAATACTTATACGATGTCCACTTCTTTCCGTTGTAGCTGCGCTGACATCTTAATGAAACGCGAAACAAGTTAACGTGAATAACGAGTACCAAACGCTAGCAGCTCAAACCATCATGATGTGTAAATAATATAATCACAGGTAAAATCGTTAACGTGAATATTTAGTATGGGGAATGTCTTCTAGTTTAAACAATGGTGACATCCAATCCCGGCAGTATAAATGCGCTCTCAGAAATAATGAGAACTAGCACTAAACTTGCTGCACGTTTTTAGACCCCACATGCAGAAAATAACGTCAGCGATAATATGAGATTCTCTCACCCAAGTTTAAAATAAATTAACTTTGCGAATATGGAGTGAATAAAAATGGCTCTTTTTCTTAGATGATGTATCACCAATGCGGTCTGACTAACCTAAATATGGCACCTATGGACAACAAATATTGAAGATTTTTTATCTCAACACGGTAAGCTAACATCATGATGTGCTGTACGTTATCTGTAAATAAATAGGTAATAGGGAATCAAGATGTATTTACAAACTAAGACACCATCTGGTAGTAATACGATCAGAGTATAAAACCCAGTATATTACTTAATGGGCAATTTGAAATATCTAATCAGCTATCAATGTCTCCCACACTACAGAATATTATCATCTTTGATACCCAACTCCATGCAGCATTAAGCACTGTCTTGCTTAGGCCGTAGAAGCTTATCCTGATTCGAGTCTAAATATAGGTAAGCATATTTAAAATATGAGGCATGAATAGATAGGAAGTAAAATTTAAACTAGGAAAAAGATCTCCGGTATTAGGCTAGTATGAAAATTAGCTACCCAGGCCGTAGAAGTAGTCATATAGGACAACTGATAAGAGAATAATTGAATATTTAAGTAGGATGTAACTTGTAGGATGTTTATGAGTCAAAACACACTATATCCTCTCTATTAACCAGGTCTCTTATCCTGAGCATGCAATCTTTAGGTGTGCAATCTTTAGATCTAAAATTCCTCCTTACTTCTATTCTATTTTTCTGACAATCTGTAACTAATATGATACCCAAAGGCACAATAAAACCTCTCACTGTGATAATACAAATGAGGCATAATTTTGTATCTGCTATCAATGTATACTAATGTATAACTGAATTATATGCTCTCATGCTCTTTGAGTTATATACCTAAAATTTGATATTAATGCTTAATACGAACTATAAATGCCCTTGTTTTCATCTCATATGGTAAATAATATATAGTAACCAAAATAGGTAAGAGAAAATATTGATATACGTTAGCGGTATTATCAAATGTTTTTTGTTGAAAACCAAAACCTAACACATGAATTATACAGCAATAAGACTGACCGGTTTGTACATGGAATTACAACACTGTATAATCGTGTATAAATATATATATATATATCTTTTTACAGATTGATGGTACAGTCCTGAAGAAGGCACGTTAAAGTGTCGAAACGCGTAGACAGGATACAGTAAAACCATCCAGGAGTTTTTTATGCTTGTATATTGTTTTATATTTTGTAATCATGCATATGTTATAATGCAAAATATTTTTTATATATTATGTGTATAATTATGTCAATTTTATCAATTAGTATGCAACTGGAATAAGTATTAAATTTGTATTCTAAATATGTACAAACTGTAGTTGATTACTTTTCCTTATGTGTTAGTTGGTTTTGTTCAATTTGCCTGGGTAATTTACTCACACTTGATATTCTGCCCTGACCCAGGAAACTTAAAGGTATCAGGGGATCCTTGTTATCTCTCATATTGAGAACTGATGGGTGCCAGTAGGAGTGAGGCAATCCCTGTGGATCTCTGTGGATAGTTCAAGCATCATTGATAACAAAGCTTGGTTGATGATGTGCTGTTGAGGGGTTGTGTAATTTGTACCTGTGGGTAAATGTTGCATTTTAGTGAGATCTCCTTAACATGTGACAGCTCCCTGCAGACTATAGTTGATTGATGCAGTGGATTTTCAGTCGTGGTTAGTGCTCTGATGAGGCAACATAAGTAAGGATGACACTGACCTTGTTGAATATTGTTGTAGGTGCACTGTCATCACTTTATGACGAGTCTTAGGTTCCCAGTCTGAGTGAGGGGCAAATTCCCCAATTTAACTTAAAGAGATAGGCCGCCCAGAGAAATGGCTGGGAACTTGGATTTATCTGTGGAAATTGTGACAGTAACACTCTTTATTCCTGTCATTTTTCATTTTCTAGAGAAACATTCATAATTCTGAGGTATTTTTGTGTCCTGAAATAACTGAATCTCCGGGTATCAGTAATTTTAGATGTGTATTTACCACATCAGGTGATTTATCATATGTGGAATGAGGGTCTAAGCGTGATTGAGTTATATAAAGATATTGTTTTGAGAGAAGGTGGTATTCCAATGTTATTTGGCATAGTTGTCCAGTTTTTTTCTCTTAAAGATGAAGCAGTATTCGTTAGTCCAACTAGAGAAAGTTTTGAGCTGTCTACAAGTGCTCATGTCATAACATGACATAAATATGGTGAGAGGGGTTTGGGGCCAGCCTTTTTCACCCTTTCTGCCTTAACAAAAGCTGCAAGCACATCTGCGGCCACAGTGGCGAACACAGCTGCTGCCATGGCAGGGACAGGAGCAGAGATGGCAGCTCTCACTGTAGCAGGAACTTCACCAGCAACCACTATTGCCACAGAGAAAGGGGCAATAATAGCAATAATAGTTGCCCGGTTGTGAGACGTTGGCCTGGCATATGCTGTCCACTACTCTAGTGGGCACCTTGCACCAGTCCAAACGACCCTTATTGATGGTAGGTTTAAAGACAACCTATATAGAAAGCTATCCTAGTGGTAGCTGTGGAGAGCAGCCTTCAGGCTAAGTCTTGAAGGAATGTAAAGCTGCTTGTTTTACCAGTCTATAATCTTATGAATGACAAAATGAAAGGAGAACCACACCAGGTATATATATATATAAAATATATGTATTTATTCTAAATACATCCCTCTAGTCTCCTTATGAGGCTAGAAGCAAAAAGTACATTCAGTAAACTTATTTAGCACACAATAAATTAGCACAATATACATTGAGCCCTAGGGGCGTACCAAACTATATATTAAGAAAGTGGTATAAGAACCACAACTGACATAGATACAAGGCCTAGAGCCTTTAGAACTGCTGGGGCCACCAGGAATCACCCAAGGTAGTGACACAGGGGACCCACGGGGGACGCTTGCCGTGTCTATACACAAACGCAAATCACCATTAACTTCTAAGGGGAAAGTCGCGGTTGGAAAATTACAGATTAAGGACAGTTAGAAGAGGACTTGGAGCAAACTCCTTTAGAACTAGGAGGTTCTAGAGTCAATACCCACGGGAGCACCAGAGTACTCGAGATACCTCACCCAGGGAAGCCGGGTGCATAGGTGTCTTTTCGTATCGGGTTTCGTCATCGATTTCAATGGCGAGCTGCTGAAAAGTGCTGCAGGCGACCAAGTGGAAAGTGCCCCGGTGGATCTAAGGGGGGATCGGAGATCTGAAGAACCTGAAAGCAGAGGGGACAGAGTCTGGATCACTTGCCAGAAACCAGGAATGCGATGAGAAGATGCCAACCGATGTTGGGTGATTTCAGGAGAAGAAGGTGAAGCTTGACTCTTTAGCCACGAGGACCAGGAGGTGTCAAGGACAACCAGAAGCTGGATTCGAGCTGTTCCACAAAGGATGTCGAGTGCTGCGGTGTCGGTTTCCAGATTTGACCAAATAAGCCTTGGCAACAGCAACCCACGCTGAAAGCAGAGATTGGTTTCAGTGCAGACTAGCAAGGTCTGAGGGACTCACCCTTTGTAGAGGAGTCAGGGAATGTCTGGAGCAACCAGAGAAGCCCAAGAAACAGAAGAGTTACATTTGTGGGGACCCACCAGTTAACGGACCAGGGGTCGCGAAGGGGCCTCAAGCAGAAATGCTAGAAGCAGGCTCATGGAACACTCGTGGAGTGTAGGCCCACAATCTTTGGTGCAGATGGTGCTCGGGGCTTGGACTACAAGTAGCCCAATGCACAACTCAAGGAAAGCTCAGGAAGTTGATGCACTAGCAAATGTGCACGGTGTGCAGGAGTTCCAGTCCCACGTCACTCGTGAGGGCTGCGGGTCTCAGCTTTGCTGGGATCTCATGTCGGCCTCTGAGAAATCTGGAAGTCTATGTCCTGAGTCACAAATCCATCTGTATCCGGCCGGAGCCATGTAAATGCAGACCGGCAAGATGCTTCTTTGGTGCCTGTTTGAACAAGGTAGTCACTCCTTGACCCCAAGGGATATTCTTCTATCTTCTAGTTGATGTAGAATGTCGAAGTTCCAGGATATATGTTGCAGAGTATCGTCCAGGTGTAATCTGAAGTCCTAAGGACTGGGTTCCCATACTAATACTAAGTTAGGGGGTTGGACATAATTTGGGGACCCACCTATGGGAGGATCTAGGGAGGGGGTGGCTACACCCCTTTCCCTTTGTTCAGTTTTGTGCCAGAGCAGGGGCTGAGTGCCCCTACAACCGGTTTGAACTGGGATTGCACAGGGGCACCAATTGTGCCCCAGCACTGTCTGAAAAGCATTCTATGAATGCACCCACCCAGCCCTAATACAATAAAGCCTGTGTGAGAGGTGGTTACACCTCCCTGTGACAGGAAACCTATTGTCCAGGCCTCTCCTGCCAGGGTTTCATCCAGCAGCAGGAGGGCAGACTCGTGTCTGTGGCTGCAGCATCCATTTTATGATGCTGGGGCTCTTTTAAACTATTACCTGTTAGGTCAGTGTGTACATGTCTCTCCCTCTAGAAGGGTGGAATTCTACCCCCGCAGCCAGGACTGGCGGGGGGTAGGATTCCAAAGTGTTTAACACCAAACATGACATGTTTCCATGCAGCCATTCCAAAGTTAGCATTTACTGCGAGGTTATAATTCACATAAGAGTATATGGTCTGGCTGCATCACAGAACAGCTTCAGAGACTAGATTCCGAAAGCTGCAGAGGGGTCCTGCTCATGCATGGGCATCCTCTCACACAAAACCCAGCATTCTGCCTTCAGGATTGATAAGGCCTGCCATAGGAGTGACTTATATGTTTATATGTGTCAGTGGTTAAAGGTAGATATAGGTAACCTATATCTTAGTAAGGGGTGCATGCACCACCTTACCCAGGATGCAGTAGCAGACCTGTGGTGCCATTTTGGAAGGCGTCCCAGGGGTGGCATAATGCATGCTTCAGCCCCTGGTAGGCCTCTGGGGTACCTGTGCCTTAGTACCTAAGATACCATATACGAGGGACTCACAAGGTTAACCCAGTAACCAATCTGGAGTGTACCTAATGTACATGCAATCATTTTAGAGAGGAAGCAGCTAGGCTGGGGTCCTGGTTAGCTGGGCCCTAGCCAGACTAAAGTCGAAAAACAGTAATACACCAGCAAAAAAGTGGGGGTAACCATAATAACCAGATCCTACTCTCCTACACATGTGGGCTGGGGAAACAGCAGTGACCACAGTTGCAACCATAGGAAAGAGCACAGCTGCGAATATGAAAAGGATAAGAGCAGCAACAACATCTTGGACCACATGAGTTATAGTTCAAATCTATTTATTGGTTTTCAGAACAGAGAAAATAAAGCGTTACTGTGAGCGTGTATTGCTTGCCATCTGTGATTCAATCATGAGTAAACATAACATTCCCCCCCTACCCCAGAACAGCACTACTAAAGAATGTAGTGGATATTGTGGTCTTGCATGTCTTGATGTGGCAACTTAATCAGTGTACTCTTGCCTGGATTTAATAGAAGTCAAATAAGAGGCCAAGGGTCCATCATCCAGCTCATTGCCAATGCTGGAATGCCATTGAATCTAGTCATGGGGTGAAATCTGCATTACAACGGGGAAGGAAACAAAATCAGGCCATATTGCTCGGCCACTCAATCCCAGCCATCTAGATAGATTTTAGTAATGGGGATAAATAGAACATGTGCACCAGCAGAGTCTCAAATGAGCGTCTTTAGAATCACTTGCCATTCTCTAGCCATAGTTACAGGGTCTGGACGGAGTTCCATGGATGGTGCTCCAGCACACCTCGATCATCAGCGTCTGTGGGTCCCGCATTCGTGCTGGTTGTTCTGGGATGAATCAGATGGGAAAAAAATTGATGTCTAGCAGCTAAGGGGCCTCTTCAACTGGTAGAAGTTGATGTAGTTTGCCATCCAGTCAAAAGAAGAGCCAGCTGTGGTGCCCCCACGAGTATGATATGCCTGCATTTCTAAGGTGAGCAGTAACAATGTGAAATTCTCTGTGCTTCTAGAGGGTAAATGTAAATGTAAATGAGGGTATACTTGTAAAGCGCACTGCCGCCCCATCTCGGGGCATCCTGGCGCTGCATATCGCTGTGGAACCCTTCCTGGCTTTCCCTGTGAGATGCTCCCTACTGAGCACCCCCAAGGTGAAGCCAGGCATCCCAGCGCTATTGGGGCCGTTGTGGAGATTAAGCAAGCTATTGCCCAGAGTTGCATAGTGGGACCCATGATTAGAGTAGGCACCGAGGTGAGAATTATCGAGTTCGCGGACATTGAGCCCAAGACCCTGCTGCCTCGGGAATTGAACCCTGGTCCCGGGCCAGACCTCTGCATCAGGGACTGCCGCTTCTAACGAGTGAGCCACACTTTTCCGTAGAAGCGGGCAAGCCCTGAAAAAGCATAGACTTAGAACCCTGAAACTGTACTGGGTGTCTGTCTCTAGCTCACCGAGGATAAGTTCCTTTAGTGGAAAATTATGGACACATGTCAATATGTCCGCTGGTGGCGCATCGTTCGATATCTTGGGGCCGACGCTATGTGTTCTATCAAGCTTGATGTCCATCTCTAATAAAACCCAGAGGATAGAATGGAAGAGCTCTGTGGCAAACAGTGTTATATCAATTCCCTCGGCCCCGGTGGGTGTGCCACTGATAAGGATATTGTTGCACCCCAATCACTTTTTTAATTTTTTGGTGTGAGCTTGAAGGTCAAGTTGTTGATCCCTGAGTCGAAGGAGACCACAGAATTTTATAACCCCAGCAGTGGTCACAGTAGCAACACCTGTTGCCTTTAGAGTAGGGATCATAGCAGAAACAGCAAATTAAACACAGTAGGGACCATAGGTGAAACAACAGCAGAGACTACAGCAGCAACCACATCTGCTACAAATGGAGGGACAACAGAAGCAACAAGAGCTATTATGACAGCAATTGTAACAGCTGCTACAACAGCAGTGACTATGGCATGGATGATAGCAATAGCCACAGCTGACACCATGACAAAGGAAATAACAGCAACAAAGGTACCCAGCAAGGCTGGGACAATACATGTGACTTCAGTTGCAACCACAGCAGGGAAAACAACAGCTGCCACAGTAGTAGGAACAACAACAAATGCCACCCCAACACCTATCACAGCAGCAACAAAATCTGCCACCAGCATAACCACAAATGTTGTAAAGCTGCCATCACCAAAGCAGCAACAACAGCTGCCTCGACATTAGCAGCAACAACGGCAGGCACAGCAAGCAGAGCATTAGGGATAACAGCAGTAATCAGAGCTGCCACCACAGCAAGAAAACAGCGGAGATGACGGGTGCAAACACAGAACGTACAACAGCAAATACAGTAATGACCGCAAATTCATCCAGGGCACTGACTACTGCAGAAACCACAGTTAACACAATAGCAGTGGGAACTAGAGTAGTGACCAGAGTCATAACCCCAGCATGAACCATATCATAAACCACTGCTGACCCGGATGCCGCTTCATTGTAAATACTGCTGTGGTGGTAGTCACTTGGTGTGGTGTTGGACGATTAAAACCGATGCTTGCTGTTGTGATAGTCATTAAAAACAATGCAATATTGATAATTCTTTGTAAACTCTGTTGTTATGTTATGTGTATGTTCATATGTGGATGGTATTTATGTAGTGCAAACCTAGCCAAATGACAGCAGACTCTGTACAGGTTCAATGTCAAGCATACAGTCAATGAGAAATTAGAGAGGTAACTACTGCCACCCCTTTGCAGCTAAACTAATTGAAAAAGTGTTGGATAAGCAATTGGTCCAACAAATTCAGACCAATAACTGTTTGAAAACTCTCTCAGTTTGGCTTCCGTGATGAGCACAGCAAGAAGACAGCTCTTATTAAAGCCTCTGAGGAGATCAGGGGTGCTCTGGCCCAAGGAGGAAGGGTCAACTCGGTGGAACATGCAACATGACGTGACTAGAGGGGAGGAGCCTGTGCGAGCGAGTGAGCCGAGCTGGGACAGCTCAGTTCTTCTGTCCGTTTCCCCCTCTCCTTGACCTATTAATCTTCCCGGTCCAACCAGGACCGGGCCAAATTGGTCTGCAATAATCTTGCACTCCAACAACACTGCATAACTGCAATAATAATCTTGTCAGAGATGTGAGTGTGGGTGCGGGGGTAAGAGCGGGAGAGCTGACAAGTGCAGCCGCCGATAGTTGACGGCCGCAGAGTGCGAGCTGCAGGCAGCCCGCTGAGGCAGCGCAACTAGGTTCGGGTGCAGCCTATGGGGGTGTCCTGTACCCCACTTGTCCACAAAACCTAGCAATCGGAGCAACTCGTAAGCGACAGCAGCCATCTCTCCCATCAACGTTTCAGGCCATTCACAGGAACCAACTGGATCTAACTCAGATTGTTCTATTTCTGACATTATATGTTGCCTGGGGGGAGCGTTGCTGCTCGCTGATGCTGGTCTGTGGGTTTGGGCCGTTCCTGCTGATCCAGCTGGAGAGTCGAGAGCCTGGTCTCTGGTCTGCCTGGACTGGACTGTGTGCCTAATCCCCGAAGGGTAGAGGGCAGCTGTTGAGGCTGTGGGCTAGCACCGGATGCTGGGTGCCGAAGAGCTGAGGAGCTGAGGACCACAGTCTGGAGGGGCTGGTGAGCTGAGCCGCAAGGAGGACACCAAGGAGTAGGGGTTGCGTATCCCAACCTCTCTCCACTGCGCCTGTGAGTAGCAAGCACTGGGAGGTCCTGGTGCAGGCAGGTTGACTGCAGGCAGGTGGGTGATGGTGGGGGTTGCCCCTGTTGCGAACTTGGTCGGTTGGTGGGGTAATCCAGGGCAATCTAGGGCAAACTGCCCAGTGAGTGCAGCCACTGTCAGCGTGCCTCAGTCGGGCGCGGAGGCGGCCCAGTTAGTTCTGGGTGCAGCCTGCACCTGCCTGTAAGGCCCTACTAATGCAGACCCGAACACTGTTATCCACCAGTCTTTGCTGTATCTGCTGGATTTAATCATCCTCACCAATCTCTTCATTCATAAACCCTCTACGGGTGCCAGGAGACTACTTCAACCTCGAACATTGTTGTTGTCACGGTTGTGGTCATCTGCCAGTCTTTGCTGTTCCTGTTGAGTTTAACCATTTTCATCAATCTCTTCATCCGTAAACCCTCTATACGTGCCAGGAGACCCACCCAAGGTCTGTTGAAGCTTGACCAGGCCATGAGCCTGGTTCTAGGAGGTGAGCAGAGGCAATCTTCTCCATAGCTCAGGCCCCTCACCTGGCCTGACGATTCATGTAAGGGGGCCAAGTGTACACCTAGGAGGCCCAGGTCAGTGACTCTAGGGTGCCAAGACCCGGTTCCAGGGTTCAGGACAAGCATTGCTATGCTACAGGAGGTCGGAGGTAGGAGAATTATCAAGACAAAGTTATGTCCACAAAACAACTGCGCTCAGGAAAATTGATTTACATAAGAGCTTGCAAAAAAACAAAGCTAATCAGTACAGATAAATACCATAAAGGGATTTAACACCATTTCTGCCATCTTTCCCCAAAAAAATTGCCAAGCCCAAATAAAGCGGTGATGGTGGAATTTGAGCTGAATCTCTTCCTGAAGAGGCTGAAGCAGATCCCGAAAAACATCCTTTAGCAAAATCTATCAACCTTTCACCCAAAATCAGAGCGACTCGGTCCAGGGGTGAATTAAGTTCTCAACTTATGACCTTAGAGTGGAAGATTCTCTGCTGGCAAATCATACCGTCCACTCTCTTGGAAACAGAGTCACTCAGTCTGAAGCTGGAATTTGCACTGAACCTAATGTGGGAGTCCCTCCGAAGGAAGATTTTATTCTCCCAGACATTAACATTAATTTGAATCCTGTTCCAGCGGCCCCTCAGTCGCCTAAGCCTCACACTTCTGAAATATAACCTCTCCCAAACTCACGGGACATTCCCCTGGGTCCTTCTATTAAGATGCAGCTATTCGGGAGCACACCCAGAGGAACATGCATCCTAAACTCAAGGGCATCTGTCACTCCTGACTTGTCCTTGAGTTTTCATCCATTAAATAATGATCTAGAGGAAAGAATTTTTATGTCTGAATCTCTGCTTTGTCTGGAAAGAGTTTTGTTGCCTATTTTAGCCCCAATGGAGAAATCTGTAGGTGATTCTGATTATAACTTGGATTCACTTCTGCCTTTGACCAAATGTATCATTTCTGACCGAAGACCGCTACTTGGTAAAGCCAGCCTATCCCCCTCTCAAAAGTCCACCTCCTGTAAGGGGATTTCTTCTGTATCTCCTTTGGAGCATAACTCTAAAATCAGTCCAAATCCACCCAATCATGTTATGTTTACAATTTTAATTGTTGGGACTTTAGAACTCCAGCAGGCATGCCTTTTCGCAGTAGAAAACATAAAGACAAAGAAAATACAGACATATTTGAGGAAATACAACCCCCTTCGCTACTGCAGCTTTTTGAATCTGAGGATCTTGTTCCTACACTTGCATCTTTGTCCTTTCAGCACTAAGAGAAGGAAAAAATGAATACAGAATGTAAAAAACAGAACATTGTACAACAGAGGAATCAAAAGCTGAACATTTTTTAACATCAGAGGAAAATGAAATCAAGTCTAAAAGTAAATGTGTCTGCAAGAAGAAGAAGGAAAAAAGGGAACATGTCGAAGGATAATTAAAAAAAGGTAAAACAACTACGCTTTGACCCTAATTTAATTCTAAACTTACCCCTGAATCCGTGCCCCTATCTCGACTTCACAAGAAGTTACTACATCAGATTTAAGTTCTACATTGGTGGCACAATATAACCTGAACCCTAATGCTGCACTATTCTCCTCCTCTATAGGCAGTAATGTTATCTACAGTCTTATTGGATCTATGTCTGAGGTAGCCCACCAAGTCAGTCACTTACCTTCTGTACCTTTATCTCTAGATTTTTCTTTTATTTTCGATCATGAGCTGTATATGAACAGATCTTTTCTATTGAGCTGTTTTGCAGAAATTCCTGACCTCCAAATGATCCAGAGTAGCGATCTCGCCCTTGTGCAAGTTCAAAAACATATCAATTATGGAGTGACATTTGGTTTCTAGGTGATTTCCTATTTAATAATGTCAAATAGTGATACATTAAGATGCTGTGGTATTGATATTATTGTACCCAAAGTGGTGGAGAGGTGTGGCTCACTGGTTAAAGGCGGCAGACCCAGAAGCAGAGAATGCCCGGGACCAGGGTTCAATTCCCGACGTGGCAGGGTCGTGGACCAGAGTCAGCGGACTCGACAATTCTTGCCTCGGTGCCTACTCTAACCAGGGATCACACTCGGTAACTCTGGGCATTAAGCTTGCCTCATCTCTACAACGGCCCCCCACAGACGCCAGGGATGCCTGGTTTCACCTTGGAGATACCCAGAAGGGACCATCTCACAGGGAAAGCCAGGACGGGTTCCCCAGCGGTCTTCAGCGCCGGGACGCTCACGGGCAGCTGTGCGCTTTACAAATCCAACACATTTACATTCACATTTACATATCCTCAAAAAAAGCATTTGATAGGCGGCAGACTAGCGCCCATTCAGATCTCTCTCCATGGGACTTGTCTCATCTGGGGAGAGATAGTATATTGCAGGTCTCCCTCGGCAAGGGGGGAAGGAGAGTTTCCCTCCTTGCAGAGAAAAAAGAATAATCAAGCACTGTCTTTAGATGAGGAAGATAAGAATTGGAGTTGGATAGCAGGGGTTCTTAATACAAATAGATCTTTAGGTCTAAGACACAGGAATTCTTCCCAACAAGGGTCGTAAAATGATCTCTTGGAATGCAGCCGGCTTAAGCACAAATAAAAACAAATTGTTATTCTTGAAAGAACAGAATGCTGACATAATGTTCATACAAGACTCCTGTATTGTAAATAACTGGTGCATTGAAGATTATATTCTGCTGAGCTGTCCTGCGTTCCCAGTGAACAGCGGAAACGCGAAAAGAGGCATTGCTATATTGCTGAGAACACGTTTTAGATGGATATATAAAGTAATTCACCACGCCTCTAACATAATTCAGGCTATAAAGTTAGACCTCAAGGAAGAACATGAAAACTTAGATTCCCTGCTGATTGTAAATGCGTAAATACCCCCTAATACATCTAACACTAATTTATTAAAAGGTCTGTTTGTTTAATCTCTACTATGATGAAAAGTGAAGATTGTAGGCATCTAATGTTTGTTGGTAATCTGAACTCCAAAGTTTATTCCTACGTATAAGGTTATTTGCTAATGCCTCAAAAAATGAACCTTTAAACATTCCTCCTGCTCAGTTTCCGAGTGAAAGTCGGACTGATAAAAGAGGCGCACTGTTACTTAAAGGCCTGAGAAGCTTAGACCTATCACTCCACGCTGGACAATATCAGTATGCTGAAATTAATAGAGGAAAAGTACATGATTTTTCGTGGGTCCAATGTATATGTGGC
Source organism: Lissotriton helveticus (assembly GCF_964261635.1). Taxonomy (NCBI): domain Eukaryota; kingdom Metazoa; phylum Chordata; class Amphibia; order Caudata; family Salamandridae; genus Lissotriton; species Lissotriton helveticus. The sequence goes on from NC_136057.1 coordinate 1,819,752,375, forward strand.
CTTTATAGATTTCTCAACAGCCTCCGATAGGGTAGACCAGCCCTTACTGTGGAAATAATTGCATAAAATGGGAGTACCATACCCTCTGTTATCATTATTTATTGCTCTCCACTCATGAACATGGTGTCAAGTACTAATAGGAGGAAAATAAGGCTTAATAACAGTTACACCCACAGAAAAAGGCTGTTCATTAGCCCAGTTACTCTTTTCTTTGTATGTAGCAGACTTACCTGCATGCTTTTCTCCCTTAGAGGGAGATGCTCTGAAGATAGGCGGCCGTCCTTTTGCATGTCTTATGTACGCAGATGACATCGCAATTATGGATTTAACCCCCAATGGGCAGAATAAAAAGTTGACATCACTACAGAATTACACAATGGCACAGTTCTTGAAGATCAATGTTTTTAAAAGTAAAGTTCTGATTATGAAATATAGCAGAAGCAGAAAATTGTGTCATTTTAATTGGAAAATCAGTCCTGAAAAGCTGGAGATGGTAGATTTGTTTCTCTACTTAGGGAAAGTAATAAAGGGCAATACAAAGAATAAGCCACGTATTGAACATAGTTCTTGTAAAGCGGTAACACATGCAAATGGCTTGGACATATTTTATAGCGCAATGGGTTGAAGACACTTTTTACATTTGCTTATAGTTTTTGAAGCAAAAGTCCCTCCCACTTTGCTGTACTCCATTAAATCGATCCCAGTAAAAGACTGGAGTTTCCTAGATAAGATTGGTGGACAGATTTTACGCAAATTATGTCATTTTAAAACTCTCGTCCCAACATCTGCTACTAGATTAGAATTTGGCTTGATAAATTCATTTACTCAAGACTTAGCCAGGATATTACGTTGGGGAGAACAGCTAAAGAATAGTGAGTAATCTCACTAAGGGGTCTCATGTGTCAAGAGATTTTCAGGGGAACTATAGACAAATAATCCTTTTTCCGTCACTTCTCCTTGGCACTGAACTACTTCAACACACAGGAAGGGTCAGCGATTTCTCTTACGCTTTTAAGAATTTAAATCCTTTTTAAAAATCACAAGTGGTATGGTTAGCTACCAGAGAGATGTGGAGTTTTGTAGATCAAAAGAAAGGCTGAAGTTAATAGCCATATCACATGCATCGAGAGTTCCATAGAGATATCCATCTTGGAAGTTAAATCATGGTATTTGATGTTGGCTTACTTTATGCCGCATTAATCTTTTGCCATTAAATGATCTAACAGCAAATTGTTCCCCCACTATGAAAATTAGAAAAATCGTAACCTATGTAACCTGGGCACTCAGAATCTCTACCATATTTTGTTTCTCTGCCCAGCCTTGGTTTTATTTCGTCAATGATGGCTGCGACCAATGTTTATACAAAACTGCATCAAAAATGTAACATCAGCCTGTGAATTTCTTTTTATCTAAAGAATGAAATAGTGTGTACAAAATTATTACATGTTTTAAAGGAGTTTATGAATATATTTTAGTCTTCACTATATTCCATTTAAGTAGGTTACCTTCTAAGATACATGGTCCTTCTCACATTTATGTTTCTCAGTTCTGGGCCTTTGTATTTTTTAAGATTAATTGGACTTTAGGACCTTTTGTATTGTATCTTTGCACTTGTTATGGCTGCCATTCAACTCCATTTTGCACAAAACTGAGATATATTTTGCTTCTAACCATTTGTGCTGAGGGAAATTTAGTTGTTAGTTATAACTGTGTTAGTCTCTTCCTGAGCATTTCTCTGGGTTTAAAATTTTCTGCTGCTACATGATGCATCTCATCTAAAATGGATCCTCTTACGATGCTGTTATTGCATAGTATTTTAATATTTGCACACATGCCCGCTGCTACTTAAAATGTGCTTTGCACAAATTTGGGATATATTTTGCTTGTATTCATTGTTGCTAAAGGAAAATGAATTGTCAGTTACAAATGTGTTCATATTTTCTTTAGAATCTTCTTCTGCCTTTATCCGGTTGCTGCTACATGATGCATTTTATTTAAAATTGGATCCATCAAGATGCTGCTATTGCACAGTATTTCAATATTTATGATATCCTGCCTGCGAATAGGCCAAGAGCCATCAGTGATGGTAATCTTGTATGCAAGATAAGCGGGAGTGCAGGTTGTGATGGCTTTGTATTGATGCAGCTGGTTTTGAAGATGTTGCAGTCAAGCAAGGGGAGTCAATGAGGTTTCATCTGAATGGGGTTGATATAGTTATATTTCTTAAAGCCCAGGAAGGGATATGCTACAGCGTGTAGAATTCCCTTAAGGGCAGTGAGGAGAGGGGAGACCATGGTGCTGGGTGTTACTACCATACAGAAGCAAAGGTAGGAGGGCTTAATCAGCAGTACTCAAGTCACTTTTTTAAAGAAACTATCACTTTCTTTAGAAGACGAAGTTGGTAGAAGGTATTTTTTTCTTTATTGGAAATGTGTTCCAAGAATTCCAAGTAAACAGTCCGTTGTAAAACATGCTGTTGGTTTAGTCATATGCCATCATACTCTTGTATTGGTACATTGTAAACTTTGCTTTGCTGGCCTGTACCGGAAATTTCTTCAGTGGTGTTAGTTCTTTCCTAACCCTTCTGTAGTGTTTCTTTACTGTAAATCTCACCATTGTGCCATTTCATTGTGAACACTCCTGAGGGGTTCAGCCATTGTAAACAATACTGTGGTGTTCAGGCCAATTTATCCTTACTGCTGCATCAGTTTGTTGTTGTTGGGATGGAAAAGTCCTCTTTATGATGATGGATGTGTACCCCTTCCTAGATGTACTGTTGTCTGGATCCCTAATCATGAAATTTGTTGTCATAGGCAAACACGGATCATGCATGTACGCCAGGACATATGCATGTCTCATGGATTTCAGACTTTTTGGACCAGGAGAGCACCCAATGCTCTACCCTTATAGTGGTGGAAGGTTACTGCCTTCACCAGAAATCAAGCAGCGCAAGTGTGGAGGTGGTAGTGTACGGTGTAGTGATCAGTAGGAGTAAACAGGTTGTCTTTAAGCTGTCTCACTGGAGTGAGGTCTATGCCTCACTCAGTTTTTGAAGTTCCGCTGATGTGTACCTAACTCGCCCCTTGGCCTACATTGGTTAGATTTGAAGTGCTACGCAGTGCCGGAATGATGACTGCACTGGTTGTAAATGTGCCTGGGAAGGGTATAGTCCAGGGGTCAGAGCAGTGCTTGCAAGACGAATGCATGTACTGGATGTATGTGTAACCGCGAGGAGTGAAGTACATGAGAAATGTGGCTCTATGCAGTGCATGCATGGTGAGTGCATATACTGGGTATATGTGTACCTGAGAGGAGTACAGTACATGAGGGGTGTAATGGTGATCAGCACACGCAAGGTGAATGTGTGTGCTAGCTGCATGTGTGCCTGCAAGTGGCAAAATGCAGTAAGGCTACATTACTGAACAGTGGGCGCAGAATGAATGTATGTGCCTGGGCTTTAACAATATATGGAGGTAATAGTGCTGGACAGTGTATGTACTGTGCGCAAATACTATGTGCAAATGCGTCTCAAAAGCTGCATTATGTGGAGGAACCTGGGTTCCATTTTGGGAAGCCCAGGGCAGCCTTGTGAAGGCATAAGGAGTTGGGGGAATCCTCCCCAAGCAAATTTGTGTATTGTTGCATTTCTGTGAGCACGGTGGGACACAGGAGAAGGGAGAGGGAGACTCCACCTGTATACTTCAAAGGGTGCTCTTTGATTCAGTGAGAGATCACAAGAAAGGGGCCAGAGCACATCTCAGGAAGAAGATGGGGGCAGATAAGGGAATCATAAAGAGTAGGGCTGTGAGTCAGAGATTAACCTTTTAATGCACATATAACTGTGACTGACATCCAGGTGTGAACTCTAGTCACTCCCATGAGCTGTGTTGTAGGACTATCAGCTACAGAGTCTCTCCTGCTGTGAGAGACAGCCTTTCAAGAGGAAGAGTTAGGGGAGAAGTATGCACTTCAAAAGGAAAAGAAGCAGAACCCCGAACATAAAACTTCAAAGATCCAGACCCTAAGTCACATTTGGTGCCTGGAAATGGACTATAAGGTTGAGACACCAAAGATGTTCATCTACCAAGCAGCCAGATGGGCTGTGTGTGGAGGGGAGGCTCTGTGAGACTTCTGCCTGAGACCAGGACTAGGAGACCAGGCCTGCTATGCTCCCTGCTGGATGATGGGCTATCACCCAGGGAAACCGAGATCACCTGCTCTGGAGCAGCAGCACCTGCTTGCCCTATACCCTGCGAGGACGAGGAGGAAGCAAGGTCAGCCCTGACAAGTAGACTTTCAGTGCAAAGTGTGAGGAGACAGCTGCTTCACCAATCAGGGTATTGCCTGTGTGAAGATTCAAGCCGGCTACCCCTGTATGCCTGGAAAAGGTCGCTGTGAAAAAAGTATGAGTGACGTTCAGTAAGAACGAAGCCTGTACAGCACCACTGCAGTGACCCCGTATGCCAGGAGGGGCCGCAATGGAAGACACCGCCTGTTGAAGAACGTCAAAGCCTGTACAGGACTTTAGCAAAGACCCCGTATGCTTGAGTGATCACTGTGGTGCAGACTGCAATGCAGTGAGGACCGGTGCATTGGGTGGTAGTGGTGTGACAAACTTGTATGCCAGGAAGTGCTGCTGGAAACAATTGTGCCTTGCAGATGGGGGCATAGCCCAAGCACTGTGAGCCATGGTGAAATGTGGGTCATAAGGAGCTCTGAGGGCTGCAATTCACGCAACACTGTGAATCAAGCGAGGACACCATGAATGCATTGCCTCATCACTAGGCAGGATCATCAAAATCACCCCACTCCACCTTCTGTGAAGCACAGAACCTTACCTTACAGGAGGAGCACAGAAATACTTCTTATTGATGTCAAAGGATCACAGAGCCTCAGATGAGAGCATGCACCTGCCGAGTACTGCTGTGCGCCTTGCATGAAACCAACTCCCAGAACTTGAAGTTGGTGGTAATTTGCGATTCCTTCAAGCATTAGCGCAAATTGCGATGGCTACTAGAATAGCATTTAGGGAATCGCAAATTGCGATCCTCTAAATGTGTGCGCAAAATAGGGAATCACAAAATTTTCGATTCCTTATTTTGCAAGTGTTTTTTTTCCTTCCCTACATTGCACACTACGATTTTAGAATTGCAAACGGTGAAACTCTACGAAATTCACAATTTGCGATCGCACTTTTGCTTGATACACCTGGCCCTTACTGTGTTATTAGTAAATAGTAAAAACCTTTGATTGTGTTCCCCCACCTTATACCATGCTCTGTCTTTAAGCCATGATAAGCCCTGCTGTGTTCATAACCTATTGTACAAGATATTGTCAAGCCATTGCACATGCCTGCTTTGGTGTTACCATATAATCTACCCTGCTGTCTTCTCAATATCTTGCCATTTCTGGTCTTGTGTTCATTCATTTTAAACCCCGTTGATGCTATTAATCTTTCGTAAGCCCTGTGTAAGATTTAGGCATTTCTAAACTATAACTGCGATGCTATATATATATTGTGCAGTAGTGGCTCACACAGGTAAGCGCGGTGCAGTGGGGCAGGGGCAGGGTGAAGGGTGGTAGAAGTCAACAGATAATGTGATAAGTAATATTAAATAAATAAAACCACTTACTTTGCACTCTGTGTCGGTGATGCAGCAAGCGCAAAGTAAGTGGCTTTATTTATTTATTTTTACTTTTTTTGTCGTATTGTCTACTTCTACCCCCTCACCCCGCCCGCCTCACTGCTCTTACCTGTGCAAGTCGCCACTGATATTGTGAAACATTCTGTTGGGTTTCTCTATTGAGAACAATGTTGTGTTCATTTATTGTAAACTCTGCAGTGATATTATTCCTTTCAGTCCTTCCTTCGGCTTAGTTCATTGTAAATCCTGATGTGGTACTAGTGTTTGATAATCCCTGTTCTGGTATTCATATGTGGTAAACCCTTTTCAGATTGGTTCATTTTAACCCCTCCTCCAAGATTATAATTATCCCAGTGGACACCCAGTGGCAACGTTTAGGCCTTCCCAGTCATAACTTCACTTTGCAGGTGAAGTTGCTTTGAAAGAAATAAACGTTTTGTGAGGAATATTTCCTCTAAATCATCTTGTACAAAGAAATCCTCAGTAAATCTCAATGTCATGCTCAACTACCTAAGAGAGCCTGGATTACTCCTATTAAAAACCCATTTTTGTGGCTATGAGCCAGGCAGTTATCTCCCTTTTGCAGGCGATTCTATTTTTTTAAGCAAAAGTTCCCGAAAAGGTGGTAACATCTCACATTGTCAACCATCTAGAAGCATACAATTTGTTGGGTTATAAGCAGTGTGTTTTTTCTCAGGTGTGACATAAAATTGACATTGTTGGACATTTGGAAACAACTATTGCAGTTGTAAGAAGAATGATGTGAAGCCCCACTGCTGCGTTTAGACGAATTAGGGCTGTTCAATGCCATTGACCATAACATATTACTAAGCCACTTAAGCCAAGTACCTGGCCAATTATATGTATAAAGGATTGTTTGTAGAACATGGTCACCCAACCATGTTAAGTGCCGATGAGTAGTATCTTTGCAACTTGTATGGTGCCCCAGTCCTTCCCTCTCTCACAAGCTTTTTAATGTCTATTTTATTTTCAGTGTTTAAATAAGTTGCTGCGCATGATGAAAATATGGGGTTATATAGTTAGGTAGGTGATATCCAGCTGTTTTTTCCTTTCGGAAAATTATAACAAGTACTTCGTTAAATTATGAAAATGAGACAAAGCAATCCATATCAGGATGGATGGAAGCTGATAACCGTCAAACATCAAAAAACATGATGCTAGTCTCTGATTATTAAATTAGTTCTGACATTTCTTGTTGAATTGCCTGCTCAGACATTTCAATAGTCAAGAGGGTCAAAGCTCTGGCTTTCCTCTCGGGAACCTCCCTTACATTTGAAGATCAATCCAATGCTATCACCAAACTATAACTATACAGCTGTATTACCTGTCTGATGGGGTAATTAGGGCCTACATTTTATTAACAAGGCCGCATTATAGTCACTTACCCTATCAGCGGAACATACGTTCATTATTGAAGAATCCTGTTTTGGGTGCATCAACTCAAGCCATAAAAAAACTGCAGAAAATCCAAAACTGTGCAGCCCATGTGGTTAAGGGCAAATGTTACCATTCCTTCTATCTTTAAGGATGATCACAACATGAAACAATTCAAGAGAAACCTAAAACCATTTCTATTTGTGGATAGTATAGTGAAGTTTAGGCGGTATATAAACAGGAATTTAAATTATTGCTGTTAGCTCAAACTTTGGTGTACAATCATTGTAAGCCCTCCAGTATTCTGTTCACCCTGCTGTGCTGGTAGCATAGCTGAAATCATACTGTAACATTAAACTATTATAAACACTTATATGGTGTTAATTACCCCTAATCGATACAGTAATTTTAATACATTGTAAGCCTTGTGTTGATGTTAATCCACTGAAATCCCTTCTGTGGTGTTAGAATCATTGAAGACCTGACATCCGATTATGATGGCGGACGGACCTGAGTCCGTCCGCCACCATAGAGTAGGGGGGAACGTCCGCATGGGCAGCGGCGTTCCCCCCGTGAAGATTAGGATGTGACCGCCAGGGTGGCGGTCACATCCTCAATCCTTAACATTGCGGCGGGTGCAGCTTCAAGCTGCACCCGCCGCAATGTAAAAAATTCATACTTTGCATTTGTATGCAGAAAGCGGCAGGCACCGCGCGGTTCCTGCCGATCTCTGCATACAAATGCAGGGGGGTACCATAGGTACCCCCCATGTGCACCCCCCACCTCCCCTTCACCTAGGGGGCCCGCAACGGGCCCCCGCAGTGAAGTTCCACATGCTTTTCCACGGCGGAAAATCCACCGCGGAAAAGCATGTTTTTAAGCATTTCCTAATATGTTGGACGGTGTCTGAGAGACACCGCCACCATATTAGAGCTTTTCCGCCGCGGGACCGCGGCGGGAAAGCGGCGTACGGGCTTCCCGACCCCCCTGCCATCCTAATCTGGCGGGGGGTCTTGTGAATCACCGCAGCGGTGAATCCGCATCCTCGGAGCCGGCGGTGGCTTCCGCAGTCCCCGAGGATGCGGATTCACCGCAATCATAATAGGCCCCATAATGTTAGTATAGTACAAATCCTGTTGAGCGGTCAGTACATTGTAAACTTTCCTGTAATGTTAGTCCCCAATAAACTTTGTTGATTATTTGAAAACGTAGCTTGAAAAAAACATCAAAAAGGCAGAAGACCTGTAACTGTGCACTGGACGTAAGAGGATAAAAGTAAACACTATCCTTCTGTGGGAAGTATGAAGCATAACTGTAGCTTGATGGAACTCAAACATGAAGTTTATATTCATTACCACATGTGCAGAAAGATGCCAACTTTGAGGACCTAAATATGCAATAGATACACACCAGGCATCCAAGAGGTTCCTTTAGGTGTTATTGTGGCTGTTGTTTTCCTAGAGATAGTTAATGTAATACCTACATATTATGGCTCTGATTATGTGCTGACTGCATGGTTCACTGACAGAAAATTGACACCTAAAATAGCCTCTTACCAAAATATTGTGTCTTAAATATCGATGTCAAAAATATCAACATTCTATATTTATAATGGTAAGTAAAAAAAATTCGAACATTTTTTTTTATGTCATTAAGATAGTTTGTACAAAATATAGTTTTTTAGAAACATATAAAATAAAATAATGAATATTAAATATATTAAATAGTAACATTATTTTAAAAAACATTATTCGATGTAATATACAGTTTAGGAAATATAACAAATAAACATGATTTAAAAAGTCAAACACAAATATATATAATTAATATATATATATATATATATATTTGCTTTAAAACAATTGCTAAGCTTATAATTGCAATGTATTTTATAATAAAAAAAAAAAAAATATATATATATATATATATATATATATACACACATATATATATATATCCTTGCAGCTTCTGCAAACGTCATTTTTAGACCACAAAATAATGGACCACCAAGCAGCAGGTAAGTATTCAGGAAGATTTATTATCTCTTCACACAGTTCTTTCTGGCATGACGCGTTTCGGTTAGCAAGTAACCTTGATCACATCTATTACCTACTGGCGGTCGCCAGTAGGTATATATAGTTAGGATTTTTTCTCTATGGGATTTTTGAAAATTCTATGTCTAATAACTTTGCCGTTTGTGGACGGAATTGGCTGAAATTTTCAGGAAAATGGAACATTTTGTTTCTGAGCAGCCACTGAAAATTTGGGGGGGGTTCGTCAAGGGGGGGCTGAGAAAAAAGGGGGGTCCCAAAACGTGTTTTTCCCATGTTAATTTCCATAGGGCGGTTGGCCTCACTTTTAGCCCGAACGGCTGAATGGATTTGCATGAAACTTGGCAAAATTGTAGGGACTGTTAGCCCGATGTGCCTTTTCTAGGTCTCAAGATATGTGCTCCAGTGGATTTTGAGAAATTAACGTTCAAAAAAAGATATATATCTGTAAGCGCGCTCCGGGCAGCGCCCCGGTTCGCGTACCTGACGCGTAACGGAACTTCGCGAAGCGAAGCTGATTGGCTCTCCGGTGTCTGTCAACATTCTAAACAGTCCGGAGCGGCCGCCATCTTGTTTCTCGGTAGGTTCGAGAGACAAGATGTGGTGAAAAACGAAGGGGAGAATGAAGGAAAGGGGGCAAGGTAAACCCCTCCTGACCCCCTAGGATTGATGAGGGGGATATTAAAGTCCCCCGCGGGGCAAAAAAAAAAAAAAAAAAATTTGCGATTTTTCGCGGTAGAGGCGCTGCCCGGTACGCGAACCGGGCAGCTAACCGGCAGCGTAACGGGAGTCCGCCATCTTGTGTTTTTGGAGCGTCCGGTTCGCGTACCGGGTAGCGTCCCGGTAAGCGTAACAAGAGAAACAGTAAAAAAAAAATAATGGAATAGATTATCAAGAAAACTTTGAAAAATTGTAGGGACTGTTTGTTTGATGTGCCTTTGCAAGGCCTCAAGATATGTGCACATGTGGATTTTGGCTAATTAAGGTTAAAAAAGATATATATATCTGTAAGCGTGCTCCGGCGCGCTTACGTTACGGGTTTTGTTTGCGCTGCAGAGCCGATACATCACGGTTATGCGACGTGTCATGAGGCGTCTCACGTGACTACGTGATACGTCACGTAATAAAGAATATATTTTACAGATATAGATATTAGCTTTTAAAAAACCAATGAAATTCACTGAAAAAACCATAGGTTATAGACCAGATATAGTTAGGAATTAGCATTTACAAAACCTTGAAAATTCACTGAAAAAACCATAGGTTATAGACCATATATAGTTAGGAATTAGCATTTAAAAAACCTTTTTTTACTCACACAAAACCATTGAAATTCCATATATAGTTAGTTAGTTGCACTAACTATATATCGCGCACCCGCAATCCACTGCTGATCATGTCACATATTACATTATTCATGACATGGTCAGTGACATCACTGATGACATCACTGATGACATCTCAAATGACAGTGGAAGTATACGTGTCTGGACGAAGGATTTAGTAGGTGCATGACTGAATGTATGAGTGAGTGATTAAATGTGTCTCACTGAGTGCATGGGTTAGTGACTAAACTGTCTTAATTTGTGCATCATTATGTCTGTTGTTCTGTAAACTGCTGCATGTGTTGATCAGTAGCTATATGATTAACTATATGGGTTATTGATTGATTGTCCAAGTATTTGTATGGGAGACTGAGTGTGTGTGTGGCTGGCTGGGAGGTGTGTGACTCTGTGCAGATCAATGTGTACTTGTATCAATGATTGTATAAGAGAGTAAGTATGTGTTAGTATATGTTTGAAAATGTAAGGTGCTCTATGTTTAACTGTATAGACAAGAAAATGGAAGTGTGATTGATTCTTTACAGGACTGACTAGGTGTGTGAGTAACTCCATGGATGAGTGGCAGAGTGTGAGTGTCTGTATAGGTGTATGAGTGCATATGATAGTGTTGTAAAGATGAGTGATGGTATGTATGAATGATTGTATGGGTGAATGAGTGAATGTGTGTGTAGACGTAGGAATCAGTGAGTGCGTATGTAGTAACTAGTATTGGTGCGTCAATGGTTTCAAACATTATACTCTGTATTTAACACTGGGTGTAACAGAGGTTATATTAAAATGCGAGGAGATGCATTGTATTGTCACATGAATGATATCATCAGTAATGTGGTCATTGATGTCAAATGAGATGTCATCAGTGATGTCATCAGTGATGTCATTTGAGATGTCATCAGTGATGTCATCAGTGATGTCACTGACCATGTCATGAATGATGTAATATGTGACATGATCAGCAGTGGATTGCGGGTGCGCGATATATAGTTAGTGCAACTAACTAACTATATATGGAATTTCAATGGTTTTGTGTGAGTAAAAAAAGGTTTTTTAAATGCTAATTCCTAACTATATATGGTCTATAACCTATGGTTTTTTCAGTGAATTTTCAAGGTTTTGTAAATGCTAATTCCTAACTATATATGGTCTATAACCTATGGTTTTTTCAGTGAATATATATATACACACACACCAATAACATCAAATCTGTAAAAAGCAAACCATTCTAATTACATTAAAACATTAAACTATTGAAAAATCTTGAAACTAAGTCCCAAATAAATCCAAGTACAAATATTAATAATGACAAATATCATTTAAAATAAACAAAACATAATGGTGTAAATTATAACAAGAAATTAATTATAACATTTAATAACATACTATTCCCACTAAAATGTAAACAAAATTACACAAACTATTAAAGTAAATGTATTAAAAATGTACCACTCTCACTTAGCGCAACAAATAAATATTAAAACGTAATGAAAATAAAATTTACAAATCTCCCGGCAACAAATGCAATACTACTAAAAGTTTAAAATTGCACATAGGTAATATTTACTGCACCAATTTCAGCCAATACAACACCAGGGAAACTGTTAAAGAGGAGAAGGGTAAAATGTACTATTTGCACTCCAGTGAGTGGAACAGTAGAGAAAGTGTTGAATTGCGGTGGGATAAAATTAAATATTCCCACTCCAGTCAGTACATCAGTAGGGAAAGTGTTGGATTGCGGAGGGGTAAACATTACTATTCCCACTCCAGTGAGTACAACATTAGGGAAAGGGTTGGATATCAGAGGGATAAAATGTACTATTCCCACTCCAGTGAGTGCAACAGTAGAGAAAGTGTTGGATTGCCGAGGAGTAAAAACTACTATTCCCACTCCAATGAGTGCAACAGTAGGGAAAGTGTTAGATAGTAGAGGGGTAAAAATTACTATTCCCACTCCAGTGAATGCAACAGTAGGGAAAGTGTTGGATAGAAGAGGGAGAAAATTTACTATGCCCACTCAGTCAGTCAGTCAATAAAAACTTTATTTGGTTTGTTACAACTATAAAAGTATACAATATACATTTATAAAACTTTATAAAAACACAAAATATAAAAAAAAATTAAAATTACAATTCAGTCTTTTCCCGGAGGATAGCCCCAACAACTTTGTTAATAAACGGTATCCTCCTAGGTTGTTAAAATCACAAGGGTAAACATGAAAAACATATGTAACCAGGCCTTCCAAACACCATACATACATTAAGGTGCAATGTTGTTAACATGCGCCTATACCTCTGTACTCTGGAGAAACCCCCTAACTCTACTCATGTATTTCCCCAATGCGCAGGCTATATCCAGATGTATCATCCCCACCAGGAGATCTGCAGCTTGCTTCCTATTCTTAGTCCTGTATTTTTTGAATAACGGGCCTAAAATCTCCTTACGTATATCAAGGATCATCCTACAGTCTAATAAGATATGAGTAATATCACAGGGGGTACCTAGCTTACATATACAATTGCTATTACTATTTATCATGACATTTTTAACCCTGGTGTTTACATAACAGGGATTTATACCCATTCTCAGTTTTAAAACCTCTCTTCTTAAGTGCTGGTTCGGCAACCTGTCCAAGTAAGGGTAGGAATGGTCTTCTGAAATCCATGCTTGGATCATATAGGACACCAATATTTTTTGCCGGAGATACTCTTGATCGCATATGCGTGACACATCTGCTCCCAATGACCGTAGTTCTTTTTTGCCTATATTGGTGTGTCCTAACTGGGTATCTAGTTCTATTCCTAGCTTCCCATAAGCTTCCTTTAGTGAGAATCTTGTTTCTTTTGCCCAAGATAACTCGCTAGATGCAATTTCCTCTCTACACCACTGTGATATTTTTCTGGGAGGCACCCCTGTCTCCAGGCGCTGCCAAAACCGTATTAGTGCCATCCTAGTTGTAATTGCCCAGGAAGTGACTCCTATCTCCAGGCTTGCGTGCTTGTACCAATGCAGATTTTGGCAATGAGAACAAGTTTTTCAGGATCATACCCTCCTCTTTATCCCAACCTTTTTTTCCACTAAGGAGGAGAACATATGATCCATATAGAAATTGCGCAGGGACAATTGCCAGGTAGGCATTTATAACCGGCCCATCTGACAAGTCTCCGTAGAAGCTATTAAATCTTTTTAAGCCCTTTATAGAAGCTGTTGCCCTAATTTTTAATGCTTCCAGATGGGTGGTTCAATTCAAGCTACTTGTGTACCATACTCCCAAATATCTATATTCCGTTACCTTCTCAAGTAGTTCTGTACCTAAATACCAAGGGAACCGGGTCTTACTTTTACCGAAACATAGTATTTTGGTCTTTTCCATATTTACTACCAGTTTTTTATTTAAGCAGTAATTATGGAACATATCTAGTTTTCTCTGCAGACCTATCTCCGTCTGGTCCATGATCACCAGATCGTCTGCATAAAGCAGACAGGATATATGGTTACCTCCTAACTTTGGGCTAGCCCCTCTAACCTCTTTTAGATTCCGAGGTAGGTCCGCTATAAACAGAGAGAAAAGCAACGGGGCTAATACGCACCCCTGCCTTAAACTATGAATAGAAGAGGGATAAAATGTACTATGCCCACTCCAGTCAGTAACACAGCAGGGAAAGTGTTGGATTGCGAGGGGTAAAAACCACTATTCCCATTCCATTCAGTTAATTTTTTTTTATTTATAAAAGATTTTTGGGGAATTTTTTACCCATGAGGTACAGTACAAAGAGAAAAAATAAACATACAATTAATACTTGAGGAGCACAACAACATACAGTACGGAGCTCATATTATTTAGTACATGTTATAAACCATTAGAGCATTAATTCATCTTTAGTATTATTGTCATACAGATCGAATTGAAATTGATGCATCATATTAAAGCAATTCAGGCTCAGCTATCATTCAAAGCTTCCTTCCAGTTATATATAGACCCCTATAGGTGTCTGTCAAGTTTTTTTCTTTTCTTACCCCTTCTCTCATAGATCCCTTTCTCCATATTACATATAGCTAACAGTTTAGCTAGCCATTGTTGGAATAATGGTGCTGACTGATCCAACCAGACAGAGGCGATAATAATACGCAAAGCAGCCATAGCAAGAAATAAGAAAAAATGTAACAAATGTTGTCTTCCATTCGATTGAATCCCCAAGAGTATTAAAGCTGGATCTAGCACCACATGTATGTTCAGCGTCTGATCCATACATTTTTCTAATGATTTTATTAAGTTGTCCAGCTGGGGACAGGTTGCAAACATGTGTATTAGATCAGCTTCAGAGCTATCACAGCGGTAATATAAGCTTCTGAGCTATCACAGCGGGAACACCTTCCCTCCTGGCCACCCCATTGCGCTATCCTATCGTTGCATATAATACAGCCAATAAATCGTTTTAAAATGTTGAGCCTGCAATCCTGCCGAACATAAGATACTTTGCCCCATTTCTAGCGATTCGGAAAAGCAGTTCTGATCTATACCCAATTTTCCCACCCATTTTTTCTCATATATATCCAGATCATCCGGTTTTGCAGCTTGGAGTTTGGCATAGATTTTCCTGATAGTACAGTTCTCTCCTGCTCTTATCACATCTATTATTGCCGATCTCTGAAAGCCACAAGCCCCCCCCTTTTCCCATTCAGAAAGCTCCGCAGCTGTAGGTATTTCAAAACAATTCTTATATTAATCCCATACTCTTGCTGGATTTCGCTAAACATCCGAATGCCATTAGGACCATTCAAATCCCCCAACAACCTTATTCCCTTCTGCTCCCATTCTAACATAATTGTATCCGAAAAAATATCGGGGAGCTTTGGATTTCTGTAAAGCTGTGTATAATAATTGAACCTACAGAGGCCTATCTTCTTTTTAAAAGCAGCCCAGATCTTCTATGCGGCCAGCAAGGTCTTAAATTTAGTTTTTTTGTAGGAGCTAGGTTCTGCAAATTTCATGAAACAGTTATTCGCATTCTGACCTAGTAGCAGCTCATATACATCTGGGATACCCAGTGAGTGCCTGGAATCCCCCCCCCCCCCAGCTCTCCTGAGCAAAGCAAATATATATTGGAACGGCGAAGCCCAGTAATACAGCTTAAAATCTGGGAGTGCCCACCCCCCTCTCTCCCTAGGCAGTGACTTATATTTTATAGCCCTTCTAGTTTTCCCATGGTCCCATATATACCTGTTCACAATGTGCTCAAGAGTGTTAATCCAATGCTTCTCAAACTCTAACGTTATGGTCCTAAAAAGATAGAGTACTTTAGGAAGGACTACCTTCTTCACCACATTGCTACAACCAACAAGAGTCATATGTAAATTATTCAATCAATCAAAATCTTTTTTGGCTTTCCCTATAATTGGTTCAATGTTCTTTTTCACTAATTTTCCCAGATCTGGAATAATTTCAATACCTAGGTACGTAGCTGAATCAACCACTCTTGGATCTGCTAATTTAGCCCATTTATTTTGGACTATTAACATCTTCCGGCTATTTAGCACGTACCCGGAAAATGCACCAAAGTTTTGAGCCTCTTCTTCTATTGCACCTATTGTATTTCAGGGGTTAGAAGTGACCACCGCAACATCGTCTGCATAAGCCAATATTTTGGGCTCCCACCCATGATATCACATTGGACTAATACTACTAGAGGTGTCCAGCTTTCTTAACAGGGGGTCGATGTATAGTGCGAAAAGCAAGGGCGAGCAAGGGCAACCCTGCCTTATCCCTCGGTTAATTCTCACCGGTGCCGTATATCCCCCATTTCCTCTAATCCGCGCCCTTGGAGCTTAGTATAGATCCTGTATGGCCTTGATGTATCTGCTCCCAATTCTGGACCATTTCATCACGTCCCAAAGGTAGTCCCAGGAGACTCTATCAAACGCTTTTTCAGGATCCATATGAATTAAAACTATAGGGTCCCCTGAGACTTTCGCTGCATCAAAAAGAGTTATGACTCTACGGGTCAGTTCTATAGTCCCCCTCCCGGGAATAAAGCTGTGTTGGCAGGGATCGACCATTTTCCCTATAATGTGGTTCAGGCGAGTTGCCAAAGCCTTTGAATAGATTTTAGTGTCACTGTTCATCAGTGTTAGAGGCCTATAAGAGCCTGGTTCTCTCGGTGGTTTGCCCTTTTTTTAAAACACCATCATCTCCGGCCCAGCCCATGAATCGGGAGCAGCATCCCCTTGTTGGGCTTGTCCATTTATAGCCACCAGATCCAGTCCTATTACATCAAGAAAAGTTTTATAAAACTCTAAGGGGATTAAATCTGGTCCAACAGCTTTCCCTGCTGGGAGACTCTTTAATGCCCCACAGATCTCATCCTGCGTCAATGCTAAGTCCAGTGCCTCTCTATCTTCGGGGTTGATAATTTGGATTCTGAAATTGAAGATTCCCCATAGGTATTCCTGGCTAACCTCTGCTCCCCTCGCTGCTCTTCCATGTATAGATATTTGTAATATTGGCGAAACACTTCAGGAATACCTAATGAACCCTCTATTAGCATTCCACCATTATCCATAATATCCCTAATTTTACCAGCCGCTGCTTTTTGCCTGTCTAACTGCCACAGGATGCCCTACCCTTTTGCTATACTCGTAGGACTGTTCCCTTTTGGCAAGAAATTTTTCTGCACCTTTACTTGCGGCAAAATCACTGATTTCCGCCTTAGCTATTGACAGTCTCAATATTATATCATTGAGTGGTTTACTCATTTGTATCGCCCTTGCGAGAATCTCCTCCGTATCTTTCAGAACCATACACGTTCTCATCTTTTGAGCCTCCCTCTTCTGCCATCCCAAACTATAGCTTATTGTCTCCCCCCTCACTCAGGCTTTAAACGTGTCCCAGACAATCCCCGGGCTGGCACTCCCTCTATTAATCTCCCAGAACCCCTTAATCCACAGATTCATGTGGGTCACGTATTCTATATCCTTTAAAAGTCCCCGCTCAAAAGTCCAGTCCTTTTCTTGCCTTTCCGCTCCTCCCCCGGTGAGCGTTAAAAACGAAGGGGTTGTGATCTGAAATTAACCTGGGGTGCTTTTCCATCTTGCATCTTAATTTTAAGGAGTGAGACACAAAAAAATAGTCCAATCTGGTAACAATCTTGCGAGGTGCTGAAAAGAATGTGGATCCAGAATCTGTGGGGTTTAGCTGAGCCCAAATATCAATAAGCCCATTATTTTGGACAAGATTGGAAAGTGCCCATAAACTCTTTTCTTTCTGCCTAAATACAATCTTCCCCCTTCCCCCAAAAGACCCCCCAGGCCGTTGATACTAAAATCCTAACACAAAATAATTGGGCAGCGCCAGGTTGTTATTTCAACATCCAAGAATTCTAGTACTTCGGGATCATCCCTGTGGACCCATAGATAGAGGATAGGGTAAATGTTTCTTCTTGTCACTTAGATTCCACCAACACCCAGCTATTTTCCTTTTAAAAACAACATCCTTTCAGCTAGATAAGATAGTGACCCCCCTAGTCCTCGTGCCCTGTTTGGTGTTAATAATTGATTTAAAGCCCAGGTGTTCCAGAAGATTGGCCCGACTGTCCTCAGTATGAGTTTCTTGAATGCATAGAATGTATACTCGCATAGTTTTGAGAATCACTGCTGTCCTTTGTCGCTTAGTCAAATCATTAAGGCCACATATATTAATAGATGCAATCCGAAGATTCATTATTTAATATTAGTCATCTTGCCCTGCGTGATCCCAACTTTATCGGTTCTTTGTCTCTCTAGCTTTAGACCTTTCATTTCAGCTCGTTGATCCTTTGTTCTTAGATGCACCCTGTACTGATACTTTACATTCCCTACATTCATCCTCGAGTAAAAAGACATACTATGCAGTACTGTAACCTCCCTCCCAAACAGCCCCAGATATTCCCACCTCTGCCTCCCCCCCATTCCCCTGCCAGGCAAATAGGTCAAGCATGACCTATGTGTGACCGCTGTGACTCCCATCATGCGCTGCCCCCGGCTCCCCCCAATCACCCAAACTCCACGCTAGAGAAAAAAAAGCCCTCATTATAAAGAAAAACTTTCCCTGCTTGTATCTAATGGTCCTAAAAAAGTAAACCATAAATAGCATAAGCAAAAAGACCTAAAAAGACATATCTTTGCTTTTAAGGAGGTAGACGGGCTCTACCCATAGTTACAGCAATAAAAAAGCTGACTGAGCGCCCCTTACAATGAAGCTAAGCATACCAGCATCGAACGTATAGCAAACAAAAACCAGCTCCTATAGGTGCCCTCCATTTAATTCCTGCCGGAGTGTGAGAGAAATCTTAGACTCCCCCCCCACTAACCCCCACTGCCTCCTTTGTTCCCTTAGGCTTAGACAGGTATTCCTGTGACTTAATCTCGGAAAAAAACATCTGCACCCTCCCTTTTACAATAACCTTGAGTCAAGCAGGGAAGAACAGATAAGAATCACACTCTAACCCTTGAAAGTGGGTTATTAGCTGTCGGAGTTTCCATCTCCTCCCAATGGTTGCATGGCAAAAATATGGGCAAGCAAAAAATGTGTGGCCACTATATGATCGTTTAGTATCAGGTCGTGCTCTGTTCAGAATTGCCTGCCACAGAAGAAAATTGCCAATATACACAGGAATAGCTCTTGGTAGCTCCCCCTGTCTCCCACCACTATTTTTATTTTGATTAAAAGGGAATCGATGCGCTCTCTGGACCTCGATGTCCCAGTTCCATTGGGCCAGCTCCGGAAATGCACCCTTCAGCAGTTTAACTACAAAGAGCATGATGTTCTCGCCTTCCGTTTTCTCCGCAATGCCCAGCAATTGTACATCATTTCTGCACTGGGGGTTCTTGAAATCCTCGAGTTTCCACATTACATCCTCAGATTGTCTCTCTTGCGTCTCTTTAAAGTTCTGTAGTTTTGCCATTTCATCTTCCAAATTGCCAGTCCTTTCCTCCACATGTTTTACCCTATCGGCCTTATCTGAGCACAACTTATTGACTTTTCAAAGTGAGCCCTGCAGCTTCTTAGTTGCCTGGTGTACCCTGCGGTTCTCTAGTCTTGCCTACCCCTGCATCTGCTTTAGGGTAGTATTTACTAATTCAAGTGATGGTGCAGCTGGGGAAGCAGAAGGAACCTCCACTGGTCCTACCTTCTCTGGAAGGCCGTTTCCCCTTCCTCCATGTACGTTTGGGTCTTTGCAGAGTAGTCCCATTCAAGTTTTTCTCGCAGTGTCATTCTTAGAGGGGCTGGCACTAGCTTTAGCCTTGGATCTCTGTTTCTGGGATAGGTTGTTTACATGTTGGCTCTTTTGCGTATTTGAGGAGACTCCAAAAAAATTATCGGACTCAGACTCTAACAATGTTTTTATATTGCTTGCTGAAGATATGTCTATATCGTCGTTTAGCGAGAAGAATGTATCCCCCTCTGGAGACCGTAAGGCCATTAAGTTTAAATCTTCCTTTTCCCCTCTAGCATTGCTCAAACATATTCACCACATTCCTGCGGACCGATTTTCATATTGTTCACTGCACAAGCCTGAGCCGTTGAACCTGTCCTGCTCCCATCCAAGTCACTGCCCGCACTGATTGGATGTGTAGTCGCTCCAGCTTCCATTTCTGTATTTAGATTTACCCCCACATCCCTCACAGTACTACCCACAGTGTTGCTCACAGTGCCACCCCAATTGTCTTGTCCGGCGGACTCAGGTTGCTCCTCCTTCTTCTCCGGCATCCCCTGAAGCGGTGCGGGTTCGTGAGCAGCCTCTCAAGGTGAATCAAAGCTGAGGGGGGGCACCTCGCGTATGCTGAGTTCTTCTGCCAAGCATGTGCTGTTACTATTTCCAGCCGCCGCCAGGCGTAGCCGCAAACACCTCTGCAACTGTAGGCTGGCGTATTCTACTCTCCTCGCCCAAGGCACGCCGGCTGTTCCGGCAATCCGCACCACCTTCCCGAGGCTTCCCTGTCTTTACCGTGTTTTCCTCTGCCTCTATTTTATTCGCACCACGCCGATTGGATCCTGATCCTTTAGGTGCAACGCCATCCTCCTTCGGCGGGCCCTTCACGGCCCGTCCTTTGTAGACCTGGTGTTTTTAGGCGCCATCAGACCCCCGCAGATTTGACACTTTGACTATTGCTCGAGTGTATCCTCAGCCCCTGACTTGATCCTCGTCCCCGCAGCCAGGTGAGCAGCCGCACTATCAGATAGGTGCTCAGCGGCATGCCCTGGGGGTTTTTACCGACTAACATCAAGCCTTCATGCTGATCGAGGGAGAGAGCACAAACAGCGGCTGCCACAGACGTCAGTCAGTGGCCATCTTGCCCTTATCATTAGAAATCTTAACTCCAGTCAGTTCAAAATGGAAAACAAACAAAATTAAAATATTCTAAAAACAAAGTAAATAAAAAAATATATCAATATGTAGAAAATAAAAATAAAAATATATTTAATATAAAAACATATTATGATGTTAAATTTATATAAAAAATACCTACAAATATTATATTAAATAAAATAAAAAAATAATTTTCATACAAATAAATATTATTTTTGTTTAGAAAGTACTTATTAACAAAAACATGAATTATTACATATATTTAGTGTATTTACTTCCTACCCAATAACATCACAAAACTCAAAACCCACATCTAAAATCTCCCAAAAATTATTTACACAATTAACAAAAACATGAATTATTACATATATTTAGTTTATTTACTTCCTACCCTATAACATCACAAAACTCAAAACCCACATCTAAAATCTCAAACAAATTATTTACACAATTAACATAATTAATTATCAATTAAACAAACATGAATTATTACATATATTTAGTGTATTTACTTCCTACCCAATAACATCACAAAACTCAAAACCCACATCTAAAATCTCCCAAAAATTATTTACACAATTAACAAAAACATGAATTATTACATATATTTAGTTTATTTACTTCCTACCCTATAACATCACAAAACTCAAAACCCACATCTAAAATCTCAAACAAATTATTTACACAATTAACATAATTAATTATCAATTAAACAAATATTATTAATTGAAAACAAATCAAAGTTCGTATCAATTAATTAACTATTCCCCTATAAAACCACAACCCTCTATGCAACTAAATAACACAAAATTAAACAAATAATAATAATAACTACTAACAATTTAACATATATATTAAAAAACATTAACAATACTTATACAAAAAATTAATCACATGTATTTATAATATTTACTAAAACACATAACACGAATTAAAAAATTGATATTTTAAACAACTATGAGCCTCATTGCGATGTCAGTTGGAAAGACTCCAAACGGCATTCGGATTTTCCTAACACGTGTCATAACTCAACCTGATTTATTGAACCTTTTCTAATATCTGTTTGCAACAAATATGTAACAGGTTTTTGATGTGTTTAATTTTGAAGTACAGGTAATAGTTTTTTCTTCATGTTTGCAAACATGCTTGCTCTTTCATATGTATGAGCTATACACCAAGGTTTTACATGCTTTGTGGGAACGGTGATGGTGCGACCATGTATTATATGGGATAAAGTACCCCTTGCGTACATGATAAGGATATTGCAAATCTCCTTGGAGTTCCGTAACCTTAAAAAGGAACTCGGCCTTCGGCCACATTCCTCTACATGGTTATGGAACTCCTCGGTGACTTGCAATATCCTTAAAATATAAGGCAGAGTGGACTTTATCATTTATATATATATATATATATATATATATATATATATATTCTGCTCGAAACCTCCACGCTACACGTTTGAAGGAATAACCCACACTCACGGGACTTTCTATTTCCAAAAGTTGCTTTAATTCTTAACAGACAAGACAGACGCCTTCGCGTTTCGGCAAACAGCCTTTCTCGATGTCGGTAGCCACCGGACATCGGCATGTTTTTAAACAAATACCTCACAATCAAGGAAGGACTATTGGCAGTTGACATTCACCAACGCCCTCTTAGAGTGGTGTGTACTTCATATTAATACATTCGTCGTTATACATGTTATAATATTATTAACCATGTAGACCACTCAATTAAACAAGTACATTAGAACTTATGATTAGTATAATTCATGACCCTCTCATATATATACAAATATTCGTATATTAGATCGGACACTCGTTACTTGTTGTTCAAACACAATTAAGCCGTGGATCGGCTATTATCCTTCCTACGATATTATCCAAGTCTGTTCATCAGTATAAATCAACCAATAGCAGTTCATAATATATATACACATTTTGATCATTATTATACTTCATTTTATATAAACACGTATCTATGTCGAACTGCATTATTTCATCTTTTCTAAATGTCATTTTTTCTTTCTTTTCCATTCATTTCTCATTGCATTAATCAAAAAACCATGTTACTCAAATTACGGACACTACAAGGTATGTTTCCTGACTACAAATTCAGATTTAAGTCAAATTTCATCTTTCATGTAGTCATAAAACAATCAGAACCAAGGATGAAAGAATAGTAAAAGAGGTAATTCATCCAAAATTGAATTAAATTGAATTAAATCTCAAATCCCATTTCTATATACATATATACAATATATACATATATATTACGAGATGTTGATAATATCTATGCAATTACATCAGTAGCTGTTAAATTTCATTCAGATGCCAATGTGAACAATCAGATCCTCACCACTATTCATACCCCAAGGTGTTTTAGTATGAAGGTCTATTATATACCTCGATTCGAGTCTACGAAGTTTCTTCAATCTATCCCCTCCTCTGATGTTATCAGGAACTGAATCTAATCCGTAGCACATTAGTTTATTCCGATCACTTTGATGGTTTTTTGCAAAATGTCTCGCGACCGGATAGGCTTGGTCAACATTATCAATTGCCCTCATGTGCGCCAAGATTCGGATTTTAAATGGGTGCACTGTGCTGCCTATATATTTCAGCCCACATGGGCAGACAAGACAGTACACCACATAAGGTGTGCTGCAAGTGATGAACTTGCTGATTTTCCTGACCGTACCAGTGTCTTGGATGGTGTAAGTGAGCGTCCTTTTGCTGTTACAGCACGCTTTACACTTATGACAGGGGAAAAAACCTTTCATACTTCTCAAGGTATTACTTTTTGGCGGTATCTTCTCTAAGTGGCTCCGTACTAGATGGTCACGGATGGATCTGGCTTTTTTAAATGTGACCAAAGGATAAGCAGGGACATCTTCACCTATCACAGTATCTGCTTTTAGAATATGCCAGTTTTTCTTCAGCATTTGTCTGAGGTGATTAGCTTCCGCTGAATTAGGGTAATTAATCGAAAATTCCCCCATCAGTCTTTTTGCCTCTGCTTTGTTCAAGTAAACTATCCCTGGTCATGGCTCTTACTTTGCAAAGTGTTGTATTCAAAGTAATAGGATTATAGCCTCTTACAGTGAATCTGGCTACACTCTCGGTGGCTGCAGTTTCAAAGTCCCCATCGCGAGTACAGTTCCTCCTGAGTCTAAGCAGTTCCCCATAGGGGCTACTCTGCACTAGTTTGGGGGGTGGCTGCTAGTTGCATGTAATATCGAATTGCCAGCAGTAGCCTTCCGATATAATGATGTTTCAATCTTGCCCCCAACAACTTGTACTCTCAGGTCCAAGTAATCCACAGTAGTCGGACTAATTGTTCCCGTGAAATGCAAGTTGTGATCATTCTCGTTCAGGTATGCGATGTAGTGACGTGCAGTCTCCTCTGTTCCGTGCCAAATGATAAATAAATCATCGATATATCGATGCCATTTTATCACCGAGCCACTGGACAGTTCGTCCCTGTAGGTTCTGGACACCTGCTCCTTCCACCAGCCCACGAACAAGTTTGCGTAGCTGGGGGCGAAGCAGGTGCCCATCGCCGTACCAGACACTTGTTTAAAATAGATGTCTTCAAAAAGGAAAATGTTTTTGTTTAAACAGAAGTGCAAAAATTCGATTAACATGCAATTGTGTTGTGCATATCTTAGCTGTCTTTTTTTCAAATACACTGTTACTGCTTCTATTCCTTTTGAATGTTCAATACAAGTGTAGAGACTTGTTATGTCTAGGACGATGAGTAAGTAGTCAGATTCCCATTCTACATCTTGAATTTTGGTTAAAAAATCCTTGGTGTCCTTGATGTAGGAAGATAATTGAATTACAAGTTTGGCCAGAAAAAAGTCAAGAAACCTTGAGACATGTTCCGTAAGTCCCTGAACTGACGAAACAATTGGTCTTCCAGGGGGGTGCAGATCGTCCTTATGAAGCTTGGGAATGTGGTAGAATGTGGGGCAAATGGGATTTGAACTCCGTAGATAGAGATGTTCTTCATTTCCAAGCATTCCTATTTTATACCACTTGTTTATAAGTTCATCATACGCCTGGATGCTTTGTTGATAAGTCTTGAAAGTGGTTTTTTGATAACATCTCACATCCGATAGTTGTTTCATTGCCTCACAATGATATTGTTCTCTAGTTTGCACCACCACATTACCCCCCTTGTCCGAGGGCTTTACAATGATGGTTTGATCGTTAGCCAAGGTTTTAAGTGCATTCCTTTCTTCCTGAGATAAGTTGGAGCCATATTTTCCAATGGTTTGTTTTTTCGGAATTGTTGAAGATCCTTTATCATTACTTTCGAGAAAGTATCCAGGGCATCATACGGCATTTGTGGGTTAAACTTAGAACTTGGTTTGTAGGGACTTTCTTCTTTGTCCTGTTCAATCCCCACGTTTATTGCATGTTGCACTATATCTTGGCTGACTATATCATCCAACATTACCTCATTTCTCAAATCCTCAAGGGCTTCTATACCTGAAAGATAATTTACTGCAAGACTATCTGTAGCTGTAAGTCTTGCTTCTGGTCTCTGTGTTGATTTCAAATGTGTCCTAGTCTTGAAATATTTGTGAAGTTTCAATTTCCTCACAAAGCTGAAGAGATCGATTCTTGTCTGTGTGTATTCAAGACGTGAATCAGGGCAGAATGTTAAACCAAGGCTCAAAACTTTGTGTTCCGCATCGGTGAGTGGTCTAGTTGTTAAGTTTACCACTGTTAAATTGGTAATTTCTGTTATCTTCTGGTGTTCCGTCTGCGGTTGGTCCAAGTTGCACTTTTTGGTTTTCCTGCCACCGCCGGATCTTCTTGTCCTCCTACGCTGGCACCTGCGTTTGCTTCTGGGGGCTTGTTCTCCCCCCCCCGTAGAAACAGTGCTTGATGACTTGGAACTCTGTCTGAAAAGGGGTCTGTTTGCTAGAACCACTTGCAGGCTGTACTGTGGGATCATCGCTTGATTCATTCCCTGTCAGATCTGATTCTGATGTCTCTACTACATGGACCGGTGTTGTTTTTTTAGAGCTAAGTTCTTTTCGAGACACATCATCAAATTTTTTGGCATAGGTTAGTACTCTGCCTTGAGAATAATCTCGTTCATCATTGAAATTTCGCTTGTTTACGGGTTTTAATTTTTTGCTCATATTTCAATAGTCTAGGTTTCATTTTGTCCATTGCTTCAGTTATTTTCTTTTCATCTTCCTCCTTGCGTAGTTCTTCTTCTAGCTGTTTAATTTCCGCTAATGTTTTGTCGCGGTCACTCCATGCGTATTTTACCAGTAATCCTAATGTTCCTTTGCAGTAATGGGCTGTGTGTTCCGCCCAGTCAGTAAGTAGTTGGGGGTCAGGGTTCTCGTATGAGGGGACAGTATACACCCTTAATCCTCGTGGGACTCTGTCCACCTCAATGTACCCCTGCAGACTGGTTGCCTCCCACCATTTTCTGACTTCGCGTTCGTATAAACGCTCCAGCTTCAACATGGTCTCATTGAATTTGGTCTTTAGTGGTTTAGGATCCGGTACGCTACCTTGAAATTCGTCCGCATTCGATTTTTTAAACATGCCTTTGGCATCTTCATGCCTGGTCGATTCACAAAACATGCCTGCGTCTGGTGGTTGTTGTCTGGGACAATACAATTCAATGTTGTGCAAAATCCTTTTGGAAATGAGGTCCCTTACGTTGCGCTGCCACACATTACTGCCTTTTACTTTTCAGGACAGAAGGAAAAACAAACGCTGTCGCTCACCCAGTTGCGGGTCTTCCGGCTTGCCGCGCCTCCTCCGAAGCGCCGCTCCTCGTTCCCCCACAGCTGGTACGACTATTACAGCTTGGCGATTTTCTCCTCGTGGTCCGTTACGGATTTTCTGCTCAGTTGCTCCACAGGTTTTGGTGCACTCGACAACGGGTGCGGGTGGCGGTTGTGGACACCGCTAAGTATTCTGCTCGAAACCTCCACGCTACACGTTTGAAGGAATAACCCACACTCACGGGACTTTCTATTTCCAAAAGTTGCTTTAATTCTTAACAGACAAGACAGACGCCTTCGTGTTTCGGCAAACAGCCTTTCTCGATGTCGGTAGCCACCGGACATCGGCATGTTTTTAAACAAATACCTCACAATCAAGGAAGGACTATTGGCAGTTGACATATATATATCCACGCTCCAAGTTGCCCTCAGGCGCGCCAGAACCCACCAACAATGTCTCCGGGTAAAAGCTCAACTCGCACTCTGTGTATTTTCAGTCCTCATGTCGATAATTACTGCCTGACGCGTTTCTGGGCATCCGCCCTCATCAGAGGCTTCGATGAAGAGATTTGTGCATTAAATAGTGCGACCATCAAGGTTTTATTAAGACAGGCACTACAAGGCCCACAAGACATTGCGTTTTACTCACCTGAGTGAGCCCATCTATGGGCGGGTAATTATAAATAAGTGTGGGTGTGTCTATAATGCACAAATCTCTTCGTCGAAGCCTCTGATGAGGGCGGATGCCCAGAAACGCGTCAGGCAGTAATTGTCGACATGAGTAATGAAAATACACAGAGTGCGAGTTGAGCTTTTATCCGGAGACGTTGTTGGTGGGTGCTGCCGCGCCTGAGGGCAACTTGGAGCATGGATATAGATATATATATATATATATATATACATATATATATATATATATATATATATATATATATATATATATATATATATATATATATATATATATATATTACCTACTGGCGGTCGCCAGTAGGTATATATAGTTAGGATTTTTTCTCTATGGGATTTTTGAAAATTCTATGTCTAATAACTTTGGCGTTTGTGGACGGAATTGGCTGAAATTTTCAGGAAAATGGAACATTTTGTTTGTGAGCAGCCCCTGAAAATTTGGGGGGGGTCGTCAAGGGGGGGCCGAGAAAAAAGGGGGGTCCCAAAACGTGTTTTTGCCATGCAATTTTCCATAGGGCGGTTGGCCTCACTTTTAGCTCGAACGGCTGAATGGATTTCCACGAAACTTGGCAAAATTGTAGATATTGTTTGCCCGATGTGCCTTTGCTAGGTCTCAAGATATGTGGTCCTGTGAATTTTGAGTAAATTAGGTTTAAAAAAAGATATATATCTAGAGCCGCGCCCGGTACGGTACGCGTACCGGGGAGCGCTTCGGGCGCGCCACGCGACTTGCGCACGGCAAGCTGATTGGTTCTCCGGTGTCTGTAAACATTCAAAACAGTCCGCAGCGGCTGCCATCTTGTGTCTCGGTAGGATTGAGACACAAGAGGTGGCAAAAATCAAAGGGGGGAAATGAGCAACCCCCCCCTGACCCCCTAGTTTTGATGTGGGGGCCATAAAAGGCTCCCGCGGGTAAAAAAAAAAAAAAAAAAATTTAATTTGATTTTCGCGGGGGGGAGCGCCCGGTACGCGCACCGGGGAGATTACTGGGGAGCGTACCAGGAGATAAAAAATGACAGACTTTAAAAAAAAAAAAAAAAAAGCATTTTTTTATAAATTGGAGGTAGTTCTGAAAAGAACTTTTTTTTGATTTTGTTGTTTTATATATTTTTTTTTTAGACTTTTTTAAACAATTTTATATATTTTTGGGATTTTTGTCAAGGGAAAAACAAAAACAGGGATTCCAAAACTGCTCAACAGGAGCAAAAAAATGCGAAAATTTAGGGACTGGCAGAGCAGCGGTGTTGCTGTTTCTTTAGGGCAATGAGTTCAACACTCTGCTCCCCATAGCAGAGCAGTTCGTCACACTCCGTGCAGAGAAATTTGATGCCTGCAAACACCGGCTGAATGTTAGGGACCATTCTTCCACGGGGTGGTCCCGAAGGTGTTGCTCCACCAGTGGAGGTGCTGCCGCCATCTGTGGGTACATTCCGTGCCAGCTCTCTGACACTCTCCCTGGCAAAGTTGTTAGGGTGTCTTCTTTTCACATGCCTGATTAAATTAGCATTTCCAAAACTATATTTTTTGAGAGGATTGCCTCTGGATAAACTACTCCCACATATTTTGCAGGTTACTTTGGGAGCGTTTACTTTTTTTTGTCCTTCAGGGATGTCATAAAATTTCCAGATGAAATGGGTTTTTTTCTTCTGCTGAGGAGGGTCCTCATCTAAAAATCCCTCTGAATCACTGCTGGATGACTCTCTTGCAGCCATTGCTGTAGGTCAGAAAAGTAGGAGATAAACACAGTACACAGAACAGCTCTTGCTCTCTCCAAGTACAAAGCAATAGTGAGAGAAATGGGTGGGTTTCACACAATTTGGAAAAAAAAAAGTTCTGAACCAATGAAAAGTGTTATTTTAAAGTCACATGGTTTGACGTGCTTACGCTACGCGCCCCGGGGCGCGTCCCGGGACGTGTTTCGTAAGCGCATCGGGGCGCTTACGTTGCGCGATCGTATGCGCTTCCGGGAGCGCTTACGCGGTGCGTCATAAGACGCATCTCGCGGCTACGCGATACGTGTCTTATGACGCAAGGCGTGGCGGCTACGCGATACGTCACGATGTTGTTTTCGTTCGCGGCAATAGCGCTCTCGGTACGCTCATCAGTACGCGCCCCGGGGCGCGCCGCAAGATTGCGCTTACCCGTGCGTTCACCTGTCCGCGCCCCGGGAGCGCACCAAAAAGAATTTAAAAAAAAAATGACAGAACTATAAAATATAAAATTCGATTTAAAATGTATTATTTTTATAAAGATTTGCTATTAAAAAACCTATGAAATTCACCGAAAAAACCATAGGTTATAGACCATATATAGTTAGGAATTAGCATTTACAAAACCATGAAAATTCACTGAAAAAACCATAGGTTATAGACCATATATAGTTAGGAATTAGCATTTAAAAAACCTTATTTTACTCACACAAAACCATTGAAATTCCATATATAGTTAGTTGCACTAACTATATATCGCGCACCCGCAATCCACTGCTGATGATGTCACATATTACATCATTCATGACATGGTCAGTGACATCACTGATGACATCACTGATGACATCTCAAATGACATCACTGATGACATCACTGATGACATCATTCATGTGATGATACGATGAACCTCTTCAGACTCTAATATAACCTTAGATACACTCAGTGTAAACAGACACTCACAGACTGTCACTCATCCATGGAGTTACTCACACACCTAGTCAGTCTTGCAAAGAATCAATCACACCTCCATTTCTTCAACTATATAGTTATACACACCTTACTTATTGAAACATATAATAACACATATTTACTCTGTTATACAATCCCTGATACAAGTTCACAATAATCCATACAGCCACTCACACATTCACTGGCTCTTATGCACAGTTATTTATATATGTCAACTATCACATGTACTGTGTTTTACATATGTACTTACTTTGACAGGTAGCACTGAGATATCCATTCACTCACCAATACACTCATGCACACAGTCAACCGCCCATACAGCTGTTTCCACATGCACTTTTGAACCCATACATCTAGTGAATCAACTGCTCACACATCTATGCACAGAGTCATACACCTCCCAGACACCCACACACACACTCAGTCTCCCATACAAATACTTGGCCAACTAATCAATAACCCATATAGTTAGTCATATAGCTAATGATCAACACATGCATCAGATTACAAAACAACAGACACAATGATGCACAATTTAAAACAGTTTAGTCACTAACCCATGCACTCAGTGAGACACATTTAATCACTCACTTATACAGTCAGTCATGCACCTACTAAATCCTTCATCCAGACACTTATACATCAACTCATTCTTCAATATGTAAGACATATTTTAACTTTACAGAAACATACAGTCACTGGATGTTGTCATCAGTGATGTCATCAGTGATGTCATTTGAGATGTCATCAGTGATGTCATCAGTGATGTCACTGACCATGTCATGAATGATGTAATATGTGACATCATCAGCAGTGGATTGCGGGTGCGCGATATATAGTTAGTGCAACTAACTATATATGGAATTTCAATGGTTTTGTGTGAGTAAAATAAGGTTTTTTAAATGCTAATTCCTAACTATATATGGTCTATAACCTATGGTTTTTTCAGTGAATATATATATATATATATATATATATATATATATATATATATATATATATATATATATATATATATATATATATATATATATATATATATATATATATATATTGACGCTCGCGTGTAAAGACACAGCCACACTCACGGGGAGATTCTTAAACTCGCCTTTATTTGCCACAGCTTGCTTGAATAGCTAAGGAGTTCAAGAAATTGTGATTCAAATCCCATTTCGCCGTGGTGTTCCTGACGCGTTTCGAAGGCTCCCGCCTTCTCTTCAGAGGAAAGGGCGAATTCATGATGGGAATACAGGTACCAGCCCTATTAATGACCATGGCAGGCCCCATATATATATTACCTACTGGTGGTCGGCAGTAGGTAGTTATAGTTAGGACCTAGTTTCCATAGGAAATCCGCAACATTCTATTGGGAATAACTTTGGCGCCGGTGGGCGAATCTTCGCGAATTTCTCAAAGAAGATGGCCCGTTCTGCTCTGCTCCTTCCCTGAAAGTTTCGAGGGGATTCGTCAAGCGGGGGCCGAGATAAAAGGGGGTCCCAAAACGTGTTTTCCCCATGTTAATTTCCATAGGTCGGTTGGACTCACTTTTATCCCGAACGGCTGAATGGATTTCCACCAAACTTGGCAAAATTGTAGGGACTGGTAGCCCGATGTGCCTATGCTATGTCTCAAGATATGTGCTCCAGTGGATTTAGAGTAATTTAGGTTAAAAAAAAATATATATATCTATAGGCGCGCCCCGGTAATAAATAAAAAAAAATCGATTTTCGCGGGCGAGCGCACGGTACGCGCACCGGGGAGCGTACCGGGGAGCGTACCATGGAGAAAAAAGAATGACAGAGTTTTTAAAAAATGTAGCATTTTTTTATAAATTGGAGGTAGTTCTGAAAAGAACATTTTTTTTCTTTTTTTTCTTAATATTTTTTTTTACTTTTTTAAAACGATTTTATATATATTTTCTTTTTTCAGGGGAAAAACAAAAACAGGGATTCCAAAACTGCTCAACAGGAGCAAAAAATTGTGAAAAATTAGGGACGGGGAGGGCAGCGGTGTTCCTGTCTCTTTATAGAAATGAGTTCAACGCTCTTCTCCCCATAACAGAGCAGTTCATCACAGTCCACGCATAGAAATGTTATGCCTGCAAACACCGGCTGCACGTTAGGGACCATTCTTCCACGTGGTGTTCCTGAAGGTATTGCTCCACCAGTGGAGGTGCTGCTGCCATCTCTTGGTAAATTCCGTGCCAGGTCCCTCACACTCTCCCTGGCATAGTTATTTGGGTGTTTTCTCTGGACATGCCTAATTAAATTGGCATTTCCAAAGCTATATTTCTTATAAGGATTGCCTCTGGGTAAAATACTGCCACATATCTTGCAGGTTACCTTAGCAGCATTAACCTTTTTTTTTCATTCAGGGATGTCAAAAAATTTCCAAATGAAGTGGTCCTTTGTTTTGTGGTGAGGAAGGTCTTCAGGCAAAAAACCATCAGAATCACTGCTGGATGACTCCCTTGCAGCCATTGCTGTAGATCAGGAAACTTTGAGAAGCATATAATGCACAGAACACCTCTTGCTCTCTCCAAGTACAAAGCAATAGTGAGAGAAATGGGTGGGTTTCTCAATATTTGAAAAAAAAAATGTTCTGAACCAATGAAAAGTGTTATTTTAAAGTCACATGGCTTGACGCGCTTACGCTACGTGCCCTTGGGCGCGTCCCGGGGCGCATAGCGTAAGCGCGTCGGGGCGCTTACGTTGTGCGATCGTATACGCTCGGGCGCTTCCGGGAGCGCTCACGCGGTGCATCATAAGACGCATCTCGCGGCTACGCGATACATGTCTTATGACGCAAGGCGTCGCGGATACGCGATACGTCACGATGATGTTTTCGTTCGCGGCAATGGCGCTAACGGGACGCTCCCCAGTACGTGCCCCGGGCGCTCCATAACAATGCGCTCACCAGTGAGCGCATCGGTACGTGCCCCGGGAGCGCTCCGAGGCAAAAATAAAATAAAAAAATAAACATAAAAAAATAGTATTACATAATTATACAATATAAAATTCATTATAAAAAATATTACATTGCATACCTATAGAGATTTGCTATTAAAAAACCGATGAAATTCACTGAAAAAACCATAGGTTTCACACCAGTTATAGTTAGGAATTAGCATTTAAAAAACCTATTAAATTCACTGAAAAAAACATAGGTTTCACACCAGTTATAGTTAGCTGGAAATTTTACTCGCATAAAACCATTGAAATTCCCATGTTATAGTTAGTTGGACTCACTATAACTTGCGCGTGCAATGCACTGCTGATGACATCACATATTACATCACTCATGACATGGTCAGTGACATCACTCATGACATCACTGATGACACCATCCTTGTGACAGAGTGACAGACCTCCTTTCACTGTAATGTAACCCTTGAAATACATATTCAAAAAAAGAAACAAAAATGTTCAAAAAAATCGAGATACCCATACCAGTTACAACAACCAATTCAGTAATTCCACCATCTATATACACATCCACTCATTCACCAACAGTTCTATATAGTCACTCATACATATACTCACTCATCATATGTAGTGATACACTTATACATCCTGTTACACACCGACAGTCATCCAAAAGTTACTCTCACACATACTCACACATGCAAGTTAACTATTGAACATCCATTCATTTGCATATATAGCTATACACACACTACCACTTACACATACTTACTCTCTTAAACAATCACTTATAGAAAAACATACTTATTTAAACAGGAACTCTTACAGTCTCTTACTCTCACATATACTCACTTATGTACATTAATATTCACATATACTAGATTAAAACATATGTAGTTACTGATAATCACACTAGTGACACAGTCATTCACTCACTAACACACACATATACACACTCATCCACCCATACAGTCCTGCACATATGCTGTTTTCAAAACACATACAAACAGAGTCATTCATGCATCTATGTGCTAGGTAATACCCCCACCAAACCATACAGATACTCATACAGATACTAAAACAAAAAAAACTTCTAACCCTTATACATACACATGTAGCTACTCACCAAACCATGCAGCCACTTATACATAAAGTGAAACACTAATACATATATTTAAATATTTAAACATTACTCACTAATATATGTATTCACTAAGATACACTTAATAAGCTAGTTAACCAATCAATTTTTTTTTTTAAAAACATCCCGTTAGACACTTATTTAAACATTTATTCTTCCATCAACTTTTACATATACATATATAACACATAATTTTTTTTTTTAAATACACACATTCACTGGATGGTGTCATCAATGATGTCATGAGTGATGTCACTGACCATGTCATGAGTGATGTAATATGTGACGTCATCAGCAGTGCATTGCACGCGCAAGTTATAGTGAGTCCAACTAACTATAACGTGGGAATTTCAATGGTTTTATGCGAGTAAAATTTCCAGCTAACTATAACTGGTGTGAAACCTATGTTTTTTTCAGTGAATATATATATATATTATATTATATATATTATATATTATATATTATATATATATATATATATGTGGCATATATATATGCCACAAAACTCCTCTCAAAAGACGAGCAGAGACCCAGGGGAACTGTTGGAGGTTCTTTAATGGTAACAAAGGCGGATGCATTTCTGGCCGGTGTTTGGCCGTCGTCAGCGCCACAAACCTCCATTAAAGGAATACATTCTGCTGCAGGGCGCCGCCTTATCTGATCTCGTGGTAGCGAGTCAGCACCGCCCCCTTGATCGTACAGCACACCTGTGCAGAATCCTGTATGCTGTAGGAAACTGCAAGTCCCAGAATCCTGTGTAGCGGGTCCCCGGGGGTGTTGCTCAGGGGGATGGATCGAGTCGTGAAGATCCACTGTGTTCGGCAAAGTAACAGCAAAATGTGCCCAAAAAAAGAAAAAGAAAAAGAAAACCAAAGTGTAGCGGTTTAAAATTTCCAGGTTGGTTATCCATCAAATGTCCTCCTCGGCTCCCCAGTACCACCTCAGCCTCGGGTTCCAGGGGTAAGTACGGTAGGGGCTACACTGACCGTGCAGGCAGCCCAAAGCGAGGTCTGGATATCCTCGTCACCACCAACGTTGTTCCCCAGGCGCCAAGGCGGACTTGAACTGTTCAAGGAGCACTTGAAGAAAGTTTGTTGTGGCATGCGGCTGCCACAAGGGTGCCAGTGTCGTTCAAGCCCATAGCGAAGCAGGGGTCTCTGAAGTGCATCACTGGCCGATGCACAGATGCTTGCCACGAAACTCCTCTCAAAAGACGAGCAGAGACCCAGGGGAACTGTTGGAGGTTCTTTAATGGTAACAAAGGCGGATGCATTTCTGGCCGGTGTTTGGCCGTCGTCAGCGCCACAAACCTCCATTATATATATATATATTACCTACTGGCGGTCGCCAGTAGGTAGTTATAGTTAGGATTGATTTCCATAGGGAAATCGCAACATTCTATTGGGAATAACTTTGGCGCCGGTTGAGGAATCTGCCTGAATTTGTCAGCAACTTTGCCTCGCGATGCTCCGCTCCTTCCCTGAAAGTTTGGGGGGGATTCGTCAAGTGGGGCCGAGATAAAAGGGGGGTCCCAAAACGTGTTTTCCCCATGAACTTTCCATAGGGCGGTCGGTCGCACTTTTAGCTCGAACGGCTGAATGGATTTTCACCAAACTTGGCAAAATTGTAGGGACTGGTAGCCCGATGTGCCTTTGCTATGTCTCAAGATATGTGCTCCAGAGGATTTTGAGTAATTTAGGTTCAAACAAATTTATATATCTATGGCAGCGCCCCGGTACGCGCACCGGGGAGCGCTCCGGGCGCGCCACGCGACTTGCGCACGGAAAGCTGATTGGCTCTCGGGTGTCTGTAAACATTCGAAGCAGTCCGCAGCGGCCGCCATCTTGTGTCTCGGTAGGATCGAGACACAAGAGGTGGCTAAAAACAAAGGGGGAAATGACCAAAAGGGGGCAGGGTACACCCCCCCTGACCCCCTAGGTTTGATGGGGGGCTATAAAAGAGTCCCACGGGACAACATTTTTTTAAAAAAAATTTTCGATTTTCGCGGGGGGAGCGCCCAGTACGCGCAGCGGGGAGCGTACCGGGGAGCGTACCATAGGGAAAAACAGTGAAAAAAATTATATAATCATAATAATAAATAATAAAATAATCATTTGGAGTGATCAGAGGTAGGGTAGCTCTGAAAAGAGCTTTTGGGTTCTGTGGCTGTTTTAGGTACCTACAAGTACGTCCCACACACACCCACATGCACACAACCCCACACCCACACACTCCCCACACACACCTCACACATGCACACTTCCACAGACACCCAAACACCCCACACCAACACCTTACACATCCACAACCACACCCACACATCCCACACACACTCACTCACACACACACCTCACCCCCCCAACACACACACACGCACACACAGATACCTCACAGACACACCTCACACATCCCCCCACACACCTCCCCCCACACACACACACACACGCACACCTCACTGACACACCCACACATCCCACACATACACACACATCCTACACACATACCCCCCACACCCATACACACCCCACACACACCTCACACACCCATACCCCCACCTACACCCAAACACCCCACACACCCACACACACACACCTTACACACCCACATCCCTACCTACACCCACATACCCCACACACCTACACACACCTATACATCTCATCCTCCCTCAGAAATACACACACACACACACACCTCACAGACACACCCCACACATCCCCCACACACACCTTCACGCCCCATACATGGGGAAAACTCAGTGAAACACTAAAATAATAATTTAAAGTGCTTAGAGGTAGGGTAGCTCTGAATAGAGTTGTTGTGTTGTTTGGGTGTTTTAAGTACCAACATGTAGGTACCAATGCTGAGTCTTAAATGTAATGTACACCGTTTCCTCTGTAGATAATTTGCATGTTGTTACAGAAGTTATTGTGGTATATGGAATCCATATCATAGTCTGTCAGGAAAGCAGAAACAACATGGAGGTAGGAGATGAAAAAGAGATGTCAAATACACATTGGAAATACTATATTGGGAGAAAGGAAGTATCTATGAGCAAAATTACTATGTAACATAAAAAAGTTGCACAGTATACTATAAGTCTGACTTTACATTATAATCAATTTGGTACTAGTTTAAGAATTACATATAA
This sequence comes from Lissotriton helveticus, assembly GCF_964261635.1. Lineage (NCBI taxonomy): Eukaryota > Metazoa > Chordata > Amphibia > Caudata > Salamandridae > Lissotriton > Lissotriton helveticus. Next base: position 1,819,789,488 of record NC_136057.1, read on the forward strand.
AAATGAATAATGTCTCAAACAACTATAGAATTATTAAATATAAATTTACTTTTCAGATTCTTTTTCCAAATTAAACATAACTTCTATCATTTGACTGTCAGAAATGTCCTCATTTTGAATGAGCAAATCCACTGATTCTACACATTGTAGTAGTTCATAGTCCCTTGATTCATCCATGAATTCCAAGTTATCATTGGGTTCTATAATTTCTTCATTGTTGCTCTCTAGGACAATTTCAAAGGAAATGTTTTGTTGTCCTTCCATTTTCGGCTGAAATTTGCATACAAAATAAATATATTAGTAGAGATAGGGCACTGTTGGGTTTAAGTTCAGACAGGTAGTTTGGATTTTTTAACAGTGAAGTTATCTTTGGGCAGTGTATGGTATCAGACTGGAAGTAGAAATATAAAAAAGTATATGTGATGAAGCCTAAGTAAATTCATAATTATACAAGACAAGCCTAACTCCATCCATAACTATAATAGAGAAGTCTATCTCAATCTATAACTATTACAGAGGGATAGTATATAACTATCAGAAAAAGTTTTCCAAATTAACTTAAAGTGCACAACATACTTCAGTTTTCAAAATATTAATTTACCTTTGAGAAAGCAGTTGAAGTTGTCAGTGAAAATGCTCTTGAAATGTACTTCAGGAAGTAGTAGTCAAAATGGCTGTGTTTCCCTCTCTTTCTTTATATATATTCAGGTACATAACCAATCAAATGTCATGAAATAATAGTAGAAATGAAAGTAACATTTTAATTGGTTGTCAATTCTAACACTTCAGATGTGTTTTTGTGAAGTAATTTACCTCAGGATATTTAGACAGGGCTACAGCTCAAATGACTCAATGGAATTCAACCAAATTTGGGAAAATGGTAGGGACTGGGATGTAGTATGGCCTATTCTATATTTGGTGAAAGTGTCTCCAGTGGTTTTTATGTGAATTAACTTTTATCATTTTTTCGGAGCGCTTCCCGGTGCGCGCCCCGGTACGCGTACCGGCAGCGCTACGGGAGTCCTCCATTTTGTTTTCGGTAGATTTAAGACAGAAAATGGAGGACAAATAACGTTGGGAATGGGTATAAGGGGGCATCGTAGGCACTCCCTGACCCTCTAGGTTTTCTGAGGGGGTCTTAGGAGGCCCAAATAGGCGAAAGAAAAAAATATATATTTTTCGCGGTGGAGCGCCCGGTACGCGCACCGGAGAGCGTACCGGGGAGCGTACTTTAGTGAAAAGCAGTTAAAAAAGTTAGAAAAAGATAATCATTTGGAGTGATCAGAGATAGGGTAGCCCTGAAAAGGGCTTTTGGGTTCTGTGGCTGATTTAGGTACCTACAAGTAGGTACCAATGCACAGTCTTAAATTCAGGAGGAATATTCTATTCCCCTCATCTGAGAAGTGCACACCATCTCCTCTGTAGATATCTTGCATGTTGTAACGCAAGTTGTTGTTGTATATTGAACCCATTCCATAGTCTCTCATGTAAGCAGAAACAGATTTATTCACATGTTTCCGTGCTTTCTCAAATTGTGGACAAAATTGGTTGGACCAGTTCCATTTCTGCCTTTGGCATATATTGGAAAATACCAAGGCAGTTTGAGGGAAAAGTGCCATCAATTGTTCAAAGGTGTCCTTTAAAAGCATTTCCAGACCTACCCCAGTCAAAGTGCCTAAGTCATTTCCACCACAGTGCATAATTATGAGGTTAGGGTGTGGCAAATGCAAAAAGGTTTTCCCCAATGGTATCAATTGGTGACATCTCAATCCTCTCTGGCCAATCCATTTAATATTCACATTTGGTAAATCAAGGTTGTGAAAATTTCTAGTAGCTGCATACCTTCGAGCCCAGTGGATATAGCTATGTCCAATAATCCACACAGAATACATGGTAGAGGAGGTTCTGGTGCAGTCAGATGAAGTGGAGGAATAAAATGGCAGTTGGAACAGTAGGAGTTTGCAAAACAAAACCTGTGGAGTTTCAGTGCTCTTGAATCACAAGCAATGATTGGTAGATTGAGATAGTTGAAAACTGTATGTTAGGGTGCATGGTTGTGTTCTGTGTAAGAAGTAATTTGAATGGTTAAAAAAAGTCATTTAAAGAAACATTGCACCAGATAAGCAGGTGTATTCGCAGGTCAAACATCCTTGCTGAGGTGATTTGCAACATTGTTGAATAAACTTTTAAACCTTGGAGCTCAATGAGGAGGGAGTTGCTATGGTAACAGGTAGAAAGGGCTGAGGGGGGGAAGGGTGTTGGTTTGAAAATACAGAGGGAAGAGTTTTGATTGGTTACCATGAGCAATATGTGGGTAGATTTAGAGATTTTCTATGCCATTAATGGTTGCAGTGCCTGGAGAACATACCTTTTGCTCTGCTAAAGAAATATTGGTGTGTGTATCTGACACTGTTGTGAATCTCCTAGAGCATTTGTAAAGGTGAGTTATGATTCATTTAATATACATAGAGACTTGTATACTCTATGGAGAAGATTTGGAAGCAAATTGTGGTTTTTTAATGTTGCTTTGTGTCATGCTTTTTGATAATGCTTGGTAAAAAGTTTTTACTGCATAGAGGAATTGTATTTTGTAAAATTGTGAAGTTTTAGTAGTGACATGGAATGCTTGTACATAGGACCTGTGCTGTGTTTCCTAAATGTGATGTCAAAAATGATTTTGGGAAAATGAATGGCTTTTACATTATTGAGTATAATGTGGCGCAGAGGTTTAAAAAGTGACGCATCTATCTACATGCGTCACTTTTTAAATATGGTGCAAAAAGGTACATGTTTGGGCTTTCCTGGGGAGCATAGGTGGTGAGGCTTGTGTCTAAGAGTGCAGTGGACTAGGCTTCATGAAGCCTATCCCCGACTGCACTCTTAGACACAGGCGTCAATTTGACTCTTTACAATGATGTTACCTGTGTTAACTCAGTGTAGGAAGCATATTGAGTTTGTTTGCATGGAGGAATTGTATTTTGTAAAATAGTGAGGTTTCAGTAATGACATGGAATGCTTGTACATAGGACCTGTGCTGTGTTTCCTAAATGTGATGTCAAAAACGATTTTGGGAAAATGAATGGCTTTTACATTTTTGAGTATAATGTGGCGCAGAGGTTTAAAAAGTGACGCATCTACCTACATGCGTCACTTTTTAAATATGGTGCAAAAAGGTACATGTTTGGGCTTTCCTGGGGAGCGTAGGTGGTGAGGCTTGTGTCTAAGAGTGCAGTGGACTAGGCTTCATGAAGCCTATCCCCGACTGCACTCTTAGACACAGGCGTCAATTTGACTCTTTACAATGATGTTACCTGTGTTAACTCAGTGTAGGAAGCATATTGAGTTTGTTTGCATAGAGGAATTGTATTTTGTAAAACAGTGAGGTTTCAGTAATGACATGGAATGCTTGTACATAGGACCTGTGCTGTGTTTCCTAAATGTGATGTCAAAAACGATTTTGGGGAATATGAATGGCTTTTACATTTTTGAGTATAATGTGGCGCAGAGGTTTAAAAAGTGACGCATCTACCTACATGCGTCACTTTTTAAATATGGCGCAAAAAGGTACATGTTTTAAGCCGCCGTGCGTCACAAAAAGTGCCGCATCAGCAGTGCAAAACTGACGCAGGGCCTCATAAATGAGTTTTTTTTTTTTTGCACACTACTCCAGTTTAGTCCTGTCCACTGCACTCTTGGACACAAGCCTCACCTTTTGTGCTCCCCTGGACAGTCTTCATCTCGTCTGCACTCCTGCTTAGGTGTCAGAATCCTATCACATGGGGAAAGCTCCATGTGAAAGTGTTTGCCTCAGTCTTATCCCTGCTGTGAGGCAGGTGCAAGATTTTGATGTAACAGTGTCCTAAAAGTGACGCAGTGAAATCTAATAGATTTCACTGCGTCATTATTTCGAGGCTTTTTGCGGAGAAATGACCCCTCTGTGTACATTACACTTGACAGAGGTATAATGTGGTGCAGAGGTTTAAAAAATGACGCATCTACCTACATGCGTCACTTTTTAAATATGGTGCAACAAGGCACATGTTTTATGCCGCCAATGCGTCACAAAAAGTGACGCATCAGTAGTGCAAAACTGACGCATGGCTTTATAAATGAGGCTCATCTTTTTCTTGCACACTACTCCAGTTTAGTCCTGTCCACTGCATTCTTGGACAGAAGCCTCGCGTTTTGTGCTCCACTGGACAGGATTCATCACATGAGCAGTCCTGCTTAGGCCTCATAATCTTTTTTTAGAATGAAATTTGATAAACAGAGATAAGGCGATATGTATAAGCTTTTCATTACACTACTGAAACATTTATAGGGCAAAGTAATGTGTTTTACATTTTTGAGAAAGATTAGATTGTGTGTGCATGATTACATAAAAAAATTTGATCTTTTCACAATCATGTCACCTGTTTTACCTGAGATTAGGCAGTAGATTGTGGAGATGAGGTGAGGCATGTCCATAGGGACACAAAGATACTGGAGAGGCATGTCAACATGCAGCTTACTCTTTTTATTGAAGATCAGGACTTCTTACATCCTTCTCAGTCCGGTTTTCGGGCTCTCCACTCCACCGAGACTGCATTACTAGGGGTAACGGAGAGGCTTCGGCACAGTATCGATCGCGGTGAAACCTCTGCTCTCATCCTCTTGGATTTGAGCGCAGCGTTCGATACTGTGTCCCATTCCATCTTACTTAACTCCCTCCGTTCCCTTGGAATAGCTGGCCCAGCACTTGCTTGGTTTGCCTCCTTTTTAAGTGAGCGCACATTCCAAGTTTTTTCTCAGAAAGCTGCATCTAAGATCTGTCCATCGGCGTATGGTGTCCCTCAGGGGTCTATTCTCAGCCCGCTGCTATTCAATATTTACATCAAACCTCTTGCTACCATCGCAGAGGATGCCGGGCTGACTATTTTCTCATACGCCGATGACACGCAAATCGTCTTTTCCCTCTCCAGTATCGAAGCCAACAGCGTGTCTGGTCTGAAAACCGGTCTGTCACTTGTGGCTGAGTGGATGCAGAGGCATCTCCTCAAGCTAAACGGTGATAAAACCGAGATTATCATCTTGGGGAAGCAGAAGGATTTGTGGGGTCCACAACACTGGCCCAGTACTATGGGTCCTACCCCTCAACCAGTCCCGGTGGTACGTAACCTGGGTTTTCTCATAGACGATAGATTGTCTATGAGGCAACAGGCCACCAAGGTGGCGGCCATCTGTTTCACTACTTTAAGATGGCTCCAAAAAATTCTCTGGATGCTGCCTCTTGCCACCAGGAGAACCGTAGTCCAGGCGCTAGTAACATCTCGCCTGGACTATGGTAATGTCCTTTACCTTGGTGCAGATGTTGCAACGGTTAAAAAACTACAGGTTGTACAAAACTCATCAGCCCGTCTCCTCTGCAATGTTCCGAGGAGATCTTCAGCTGCACAGGCCCTTCGTGATCTCCACTGGCTCAAGGTCTCGAGCCGAATTAAATTTAAAGCCTTATGCTATCTTTTTAAAATTAAACAGGGTTCTGCCCCACTGTATCTTCAAAGCTTAGTCCAACCCTATAGGCCCTGTCGTACCTTGAGATCATCGGCCAATTGTGACTATGTCATTCCCAGATTTAAACTGGTGAAGATGGGCTGAAGATCTTTCTCTCATCTTGGCCCCAAATATTGGAACGCCTTGCCTGTTGCCCTGAAGACAGAGACTAATATGCTCTGCTTTCGGAAAAAACGGAAGACTTTACTCTTTTAAATAAATTACCGCCCGTATCTCTTGCCGCTAATATTCAGCTGTGTTGCTGTCAGTCTTCTTCTTCAGTCTATCCCTTGCGCCGGGAAACCCACTGCGGGTAGCTGTTGCGCACAATAAGTTTTAAATAAATAAAAAATAAAATAAAAGGAGATGAGATCTATGTTCAAGACTGTAGTGGGAGAGAGGCCTTTCCTGGGAAGCATAGGTGGTGAAGCCTTTGTATAAGAGTGCAGTGGACTAGACTTCATGAAGTCTATCCCCTACTGGACTCTTAGACACAGGTCTCACCTACTTTGTACCTGTGGACAGAGCTGTGTTCCACTGCACTCTTCAATACAGGCCTCACCTCTTCTGCACCCCTGCAGAATCCTGACTTGATCTGTAACCCTGCATAGACTGTTTGCTTTTTGTCATTGCTTTGTTGTTTGGTAATAGTGGTCTATAATGTGCTATTTTTTCTTTAACACAGATTGAAATCAAGATTTCAAGAGTAAGCAAAGATGCCCTCAAGGGAAAGGAAAAGAAAACAACGTAACCGCCAAAAAACAAAAACAGCAACGGAATTACAGCACTCTTCCACAACAAATACTTCAAAAAACAGGAACCAAGCTCCTGGTAAGACAACTAAGTCTTTTATACGGAACATATGTACTTTAAAAAAAATGATGGACAGCATGTAGAAAAAGAGAATGAGAGAGTAAATTTGAAAAGGAAGGAGAGAACCTCAAAGAATCCTACAACTGGAGCAGGAGAGAATAATATGTATAGGAATAGAAGGCAGAATCAGTTTAGAGACATTCGTAAACTAATGTTTCGCAATAGGGTGGTTTTAAATTTGTTAAAAAACATTAGGAAAGGTAAACAGAGAGCTGCTTTTTATAAGAAAAAGAAAAGTGTAGAGAAGATTGTTGATCAGGCTTTTGAAGTTAATAAAACATTATTTATTTTAATAATCAATAGAATTAGGACACTTAACAAGACAATTGATGTTTTCAAATCAAACAGTAGATGGAAAAGAGTAATTAATCGGACTAATTTTTGTAAAGTTTTTTCTGGAGAATGGATGCACAGTTCAAGTTGTGAGCCATTTTTTAATGAGGAGAGTTACTTCGAGGAGAATGATTTAGTGCATGCAGTTGTCACCAGGGGTCGAGCGTATGAAGTGAAAGACGGTTGTCCGATTGAAAAAGAGAAACTTGTGCCTAGAGAACCAGAAGAGGTGTTAACTGATGAAGTTTTAGGGAAACGTACTAAGGGTCCAGTGTACACTTGGAAGTGTAGTCGTATTTGTAGTGTGCGACAGGAATCAATTGATTTGTTTTGTAATTTCTTACGTACATATAGTAAGAAAAGTCTAAAGCAGAAAGTGAAGTTGTTGCAAGACTTAGATCATTGCAGAGTGAGAGAAAACACAGGTTTGCAAGGCCATTCACTGGCTTGTTGTTCTAGAAAAGTCTGTCAGAGTGTTTTTCATCATTTTAGGATGTTAGCAGTGCATCATACCAAAATGAGGAAATTAGTGAGAATGTTGTATTATGCAAAAAGTCCAGCACTTAAGCTTAAACAATTAAACAGTGCTCTTTTGCATGGAACTGAATTAGATGTGAAGAAGATTTGTGAAGAAATTGAGATTTGTTATTTTGGTGAAAAAGAGGATAGTGTAGAAATTGACACAGCAATTCAAGGTAATGTGGAAGACAATGTACAGATTTCAAGTACAGAAAAGTTTGAGCAGGAAATTACCAGGTTTAAGGTGAAATCAAGTGAAAGGCCGAATTTTACTTGTGTGTGTTGTCGATGAAGTCATTATAAGCATCAAACTAGATTAGTTGATTTATACGTAAAAAGTGAAAAGATGAATAATTATGAGTGGAAGGATTTTGCAACTTATTTGTGGGTGGAGAATTGTTTTGATTTGAGTTCTGATCAGCGTATTTGTAAATATTGTTATGATAAATTAAATCAAATTAAATGAATTGATGGATTTAAATACATATGAGTCTATTTTGATTCAATGTGTCCACCCTTTTCAGGCAATTGTTCGCATGGAGCCTAAGATAGGGAAATTGCCTCCTTCAGATTTGCAGAGAGGATTATAGGGAAGAGTTGTTTATTTGCCTCTTGATTTAAAAAAAATATTGATACAATTGGTATAGAAAAAGTAGAAGAGGAACCTTTAGTTATTCTAGTTAATGGGGTTCCAAGAAAGAGTAAGAAAATCTGGCAAGATTTAGTGGATGTTAGGAAAGTCAAAAAGGCAACGTTGTATTTAGTCAAAAACAATGAGTATTACAAAGATGTATGTGTTGCAGGAGAGGAAACAGCTGCAGATGAAGACAGTGATTGTTCAGGCGGCCAAATTGAAAAAGTTGATGTGTCTAGAAGTGAAGAAATATATGAACATTATACTGTTCATCCTTTGCATGCCAAAGAAGTAATGGGGAATGCAATTGAATTGTTTCAAATGAAAACAGCAAAAGGAAGTCCCATTAGTGTATGGGAAGAAAGTTTGGAAGCTCGTTGTTTTCCACAGCTATTTCCAACAGGTCGAGGTGGACGATATGACGATCGTCCACTTCAAATTCCTGCATCTGAATATCGAACTGTAAGATTATATGCTGAAGATCCAAGGTTTCGTCAATGCATTCCCTATTTGTTTCATCTACTGTATGAAAGTGACTTGTCTGGGCTTTCTTATGCAGTAAACCATATACTGAAAAGTGGAGCACATCTGCAAAATGTTACGGCGAGGGACTTTATGGAGAAAGTGAATCTGCAAGATAATATTTTGGAATCCCATCTAATCAATCTCATGGCATGTCAGCATGGTACAAATGAGTATTGGTACCGTTGTCATGGGGAATTGAAATGTATGCTAAGAAACTTAGGAACTCCTACATGGTTCCTCACTCTTAGCTGTGCCGAGTATGCATGGGACGACTTACTTCAATTTCTACGAGAGGCAAATGCAAATATACAAAATATAGAATTCAAAACACCTGGAGAACTGTGTTCTTTGGATCCAGTGAATGTATGCAGATATTTCAATCATAGATTTGAAGCTATGATGTCTTTTATTACCAACAAAAAAAAATCCTCCCCTTGGAGAGGTTTTGGATTTCTTTTGAAGAAAGGAGTATCAAGCGAGAGTTGCACCTCACATACATATGTTGTTGTGGATTAAAGATGCACCCAAATTTGGAACAGATTCGGATGAAACAGTGATGAGTTTCATTGAAGAGTATTCAACATGTGCTGTTCCGAAAACTACAGAGGAAAACAGTTTAAGGCAACAAGTTTTACGCTTTCAATCCCATCGTTGTGGAAAGTACTGTCGTCGAAAATTCAGAAACAAGGACAAGTTCTACACAAAATGTCGTTTCAGCTTTCCACGACCAGTGATTTCTAAAGGAAGAGTAAATAATTTGATGTCTTCTCTGCGACATACCGTGACGAGGAAATCACCAAAAAATACATACAATTTAAAAAGAAATGAAGAGTCCAAGTACATCAACGACTACAACCCAGTGATTTTGTCCATGTGGAATGCTTACATGGATATTCAGTTCGTTGCTGACAACTCTATTGCTGTGGCTCGATATGTGACGTCTTACATCACAAAAAAAGAAAAGACAGAACTGAAGGAAATGTGGGAGGACATTTCACATGAAAAGAGTCTAAGCACGAAATTATACAGTTACAGTCTGAAGATGTTGTCGCATCGAGAAATTGGAGCATATGAATGTTCTGATCGATTGTCGTCAGCAAGTCTCTATGCCAAATCTAGAACCATCATTTGGGTGAGTCTAGGTCTTGCAGCAACACGAAATCGAGATTTGAAATCTGTATAAGAGATAGAGTATTTGGCGGAGAAAGAACCAGAAAGTACAGATATTTTGAAGACAAACATGTTGGATACATACTATCCAAATAGAAGTCCTTACCTTGAGAATGCTTGTCTCTATGAAGTTCTGCAAAGATTTATTTATAAGAGGAACATCAGAGAAGATATCAATAATGGAATATATGCTGTCATTGGATGTGAAGGATGTCTAGTGAAACAGAAAAAAGGTCATTTGATTAATCATCGAAAATTGAGTTGTGAAAATCCAGATAAAAGAGAATTTTATTATTTGGCTCTTTTGCAACTCTTTAAACCATGGCGAGAAGAAGAGGAACTACTTGGAGATTTTCTCTGTTATGAAGACTCTTTTAATGCTACGAAGGATACCATAGAATGTCCTGTTTTTCCAAATTATCTGCAAATGTTGAATGAAGAAATAGAGCAAGAAACAAAAATTGCTGCAGAGATTGCGAGAGACAGTTCTCAAGGCAGTCAGAGTTCTGCTTCATTGAGCCAGGATCCACTAGGAGGACCAATTATCCAAAATGAAGCTGCCACTGCCATGGATGAGGTGGAAAGAGCTATGGAGCAAGCTCAAGAGGATGTAATTAATTTAGAAGATTTGGTGAAGCAATTAAACCTTGAGCAGAAACTGATATATGACGAAGTCACAGAACAGGTTGAACATGGATTGAGTCATGAGAAGAAAGAGTGCTCATGTACATCATTTAAGCCTGTCCGACTGTACGTGAGTGGAGAAGCGGGAACTGGAAAAAGTTTTCTGATTAAAGCAATTGCATCTTATCTGCAGAAAAGGACTAAATCACCGCTGTCTTGTGTTGTTACCGCTCCAACTGGGCTGGCAGCACATAATATTAAAGGGATTACTTTACATTGTTTACTGATGCTGCCAGTGGAGCATGATAACAAATTGCAATATCACAAGCTATCTGGAGATGCGTGTTCCGAAGTTTCGAGAGTCCTGAAGAAAATGAAACTTCTTATCATTGATGAAGTAAGCATGGTGTCAAATATAATGCTTGCTTTTGTGCATTTGAGAATGCAAGAAATTCTTAGAACAGACTATGATGTTTTATTTGGAGGAAAACATATTATTGTTTTTGGAGATCTTCTGCAGTTGACTCCAGTGAAAGGACAACCTGTGTTCAAAATGCTCATGCATGAAGATACCAGGAAGTGCCTAGGAAGCATTGGAAACGTTAATATATGGTTAAACTTCAAATATGCAGAACTGCTTCAAAATATGCGGCAGGCAAAGGATGAAGATTATAAAAATATTTTACAAGACGTAAGAGTAGGAAAAATAAGTCAGCAAGGGAAAGAAGCTTTACATGGACGGTTAATTTCAAATTTGTACCCAAATGAAAACATTCTTCCAGAGAATATTTTTAAGAAAATGAACGAGAGGAAATCTGCCATATGTTTGATGCCAACTCTGAAAGAATGTTCATTGTTCAACAACAAAATGTTAAATTTAGAAAATGAAGAGATAGTGAAACTGCAAGCTACAGATAAAATAGAGCATATGGGAGCAACAATTGTTTTGTCTGAAAATTTGAAATCAAAATTGGATTCATTAGAGAAGAGTATATCTAAAACTGCTGGTTTTGAAAAGACTCTGAATGTGTGTTTGAATTGTCGTGTCATTTTGAGAAGGAATTTAAATGTTGAAAGAGGTCTGGTAAATGGAGCAATGGGTCATGTTGTTGGTTTTGTGAATTACAAAAATAGAGATGGAATTGAAATTTTAAAAATTAAATTTGATGGCATTGATGAAATAGAACAAATTTGTCGTTGTTCAGCTAGATTTTTGCTCGTGAAAGACTTATATGTTCCCCGAAAACAGTTTCCTATTTGTTTGGCATATGCGGTGACAATTCATAAATCTCAAGGTTTAAGTGTAGATAGTGCTTTGGTGAACATTGGAAGTTCTGTGTTTAAAGAGGGTATGGCATATGTGGCTTTATCACAAGTCAGAACTTTATCAGGATTGTACTTGATTGAGTGTGATTAAACAAAGATTTGTGCTGATCTAGATTGTGTTAAAGAATACAATAGGTTAAGAAGAGAGTATGCTCCACATTTGCCTCAATATCCTCTGATTGAAAAACGTGTGGTAGGCCGAAAAAGAAGAAATGAGAGTAATTGCAGTGAGGTAGTAGCAAAAAGACAAAAAGTTGATGAAACTGTAATTGTAAGCAGAAGGAAAAAGGATTCTGTTGAGGATGTTGTTGGATTTCAGTTTGAAAACAGTTCTGGTGTCAACTGCTATGCTAATGTAGTAGTTAATGTTGTTTTTTTTCTTCAAAATTTACAAAAACAGATTGTCGAAAATCGGGAACAAACATTGTGCTGTTGAATTCTGTGTTAGAGAAATGTAGTAGTGATAGAGGAAAAATAGAAAGTGTTTCAGAAATTAGAAATCTTATAGACATATGTTCAGGTCAAAATCAATTTTCACAGATAATTCAGCAGGATTGTCAGGAATTTTTAATGTATATGTTTGATGTATTGGAAGATGAAGGAGTAGATATAAAAAATCTTTTTAACCTTTCTTATCAATGGCAACATGTCTGTGATAACTGTGCTTCATCAAGTACTACTAGAATAGACTCTGAAAGATTTATATATTTGACTTTACCAGACTGCAAATCAGTGCCTTTTAATAATCTAGTTAAAGCAGCGGATCACAATATGGTGTGTACCCAATGTAAGTGTACAATGCTGTCCACATTATTTCTACAAAATTATGGTCACTATGTCATTTTAATGTTCCAACGATGTAGACCTGATGGAACTAAATTGACAACTTCTAATAAAAAATGTCGTGGCTTCTCAGTTATCGATATCAGGAAGAACCTTTGCAACTGTAGCTATTATTTTTCATGATGGTCCTTCTACAACATCAGGGCATTACACATGCTATTTAAAAACTTCTAAAGGTTGGACCCAATGTAACGACACTCATTTGACTTTCAAACAACGTTTGCCTTTTGGCTTTATAAATTCATACCTAGTGTTTTTACAGCCAAAATTTAGGTAAAAGTAATTGGCCAATGAAGACGGGAGCAGTTAATAAAGGTTATTTTGCTGTTTAAAAATATATTCTGAGTAAAAGTGATCCAGGCAATATAAAAAAATTGACTTGTCATATAGGTACTGTAAGTTGATCTCATAGTAAGTGATATTAGTATTATACAAAATGATGAACATGAGTGAGTCAGAGATGGTTTTACAAATACTTGAATATTGTGAAAATGTTGTAGAGCCTTTCTTTCAGAACATCGGGAAAAAGGTCATTTCAGAGTGCCTTAGAATTAATTTGAACATATACTCATACATCTGACACTATTTGGCCAAATGGAAAGGTGCAGGAATGAGTAAAGAGTCATGACTGAAAAAAAGGAGTATATGAAAATATAGAAAATAGTTCAGATGTTCTTAGAGCTTTTCTTATAGAAAGTCGATGAAATGGATTTTTAAGTGAACAGCAAAGTACTTCCAACGAGAAAAGGACCACCATGATACAGTATTTGGCCTCAAGGAAAAGTAAGTCAATCTAAGATTAGCGTACATTTGTCATTTGTCAGTATTTAAGTTTTTTTTAAAACACAATCTTTTAGATTGTGTTTTTTTTCCTGCTGTCATTTGATGAGTAATTTGAACTCACTGTTTTAAGTGAAATTCAATATATTCTGAGAACAGCAAAAATAAACTATGTAACATGTTGTACAAGTTATTTTATACTTTGGATTGTGTAAATTAAATTGTATTCCCATTCTCTGACACTTACTTTCCTTTTTCCATCCTCTTTCAGCTCTTTTTACTTACTTATAATGTCTTTCTCTCACTCTCTGTAACCCCCCTTCCCTTACTCCACTTCTTTGACAACCCCTCATTCTCATTTCAACTGTGTGCATCCCGTCTCTCCCTTGCATTACTTTTCAGCTTTCAGTCTCTCTGCTTTACTTCTCTTTTCCGTATTTTCCTCCTTTGCTCTTTTAGTAATTCCTGTTTACTCAGTCAGCAGTATTATTGCACTCTATCACTATAAATCACCCACTCTCCCTCGCTTATCTTTGTTTGCTTCTTACTTTTGACCTCTTCTCTCTATTTTTCGTTCACTACTTCTATGTCGTCAGTGCCTCACTCTACTTCTGTTATGTTCACTTGTGTTTATCTACCTTCTATCACTTCTTTTACAACAACTTCACTGCTCCTCTCTCATCGTTCTTCATCCCAATTCTTTTACTCTGGTTCCATTACTATCCCTCATTTCCTTTCTTTCAATGTCCTTCTCTTTACTTTCATCACCAAATTATTTTCTCTCAGTATCACTGTTTTAGTCGTCTTCTCTCTTTCCTTCTTTTTGCTCACTTACTCATTTCCTTTTCTCACTCATTGTACTCCACCTCACTCAGTTTTTCTCTTAGTGTGTCTACCTTATAACTTCCTCAGTCCATTTCCCTCAATCGTTGTATATTATACTGTCTCCCTTCATCCTTTCACTCTATGACTGTTCTTCACTTACTCTCAGTTATCTTCTATTCCTCATTCTTCTAAATGCATCCTTAATTAGACTGTTTTCTGTCTCAGTCATTATCTTTTTACTTACTTCTGTTTCCTGATTTAGTTTTGCTAACTCACATTGTTTTAGTATCTTTCTTACCTTCAGTTCATTTCTCTGTTCTTCTCTCTCTTTTTGTCAGTGAATCTATATGCCTTACTCTTTGTAATTTGATCTCCTTCTATTTCTTTTTCTCTCTTTTTGTCCTTCTACCTTAGTTTATTTCCCTTTCTGTGTCTTTCACCTTAACTTTATTTCTAAATAGAGCGTTATGAATTTTAACCTCTTCATTTGTATCTTTTAATTTAAAATACATATTTTACTAATTATAACTTATTTTTTCTTCTCTCTTTCACAGATACAAAGTGTAGTTAAAAAAATAAATTAAAGTTACATTTATTATATGGTAAGAATGACTAAAAAAATGTAGTTTGTCATCACCCTTTGCTTTAAGGTCACTAACATTTTCTCAATCTACCTCACTCCTGTGTCTCTACTCTGCTTCCCTCACTTATTCTTATTCTACATGTTTACTCCCCTTTCCCTATTTCCCCTCTCATATTCAACTTCTTTCAATCCCTATTCTTTACTTCACTTACCCTCTGTTCCCTTCCTTTGCTTCTTCACTCTTTTTCTTAATTATTTACCTTACTCCTATACATACACCTCATCCCCCTCCCAACAAATACACACACCTGTAACATACACCCCACACACACCACACACACACCCCATACACACTAAAAATCCTCCCACACACACTTCTCAAACACACACACACATTCCATACACACACATACATCGAACACATATACACCCCACACTCATACACTTTTCACACATATTTCACACACCCTCACCTCCACCCACACCGAAACACTCCACACAACCACACCCACAGACACACCTTACACACCCACACACCCACACCCCGACCTACACCCACTGACTCCCTATAAGTCACACACACTGCATTACTTATCTTTTTTTGCTGTTTTACTCAAACCCATTCAGGTACTGTTTCCTTTACTCTCTTTGTCCTCTCTCTTTGTCACTCCCCATGTGTTATCCTAATTCAATTTTTCTCCCTCTTTCACCCCTCTTTACTTATACTACCTGGTCTTTTCTCACTATCCCTCATCGTTCTTCATTTATCGTGGTTCCGCCACTACCCTTCATTCTTCATTTTTACTGTCCTTTCTTTTTCTTTTAACAGCCAATCACAGTCTCACACTATCTCTACTTTAGTGTTCTTCCTCTCTCTTCCTTTCTTTCGCTCCTTTAGTCATTTTACTTTTCTCACTTTCATCCAATTACACCTTCTGTATTTTTTACTATGTAATAAACAATCCCTCTGTGGTCATCTTGTAGCTCTTTTTCTCTTAACATAACTCTCTTTGTGTCCTTCCCTCATGCTAACTGCTTCATTACATTTTTTTTCTTTTTTTGGGGGGGCGCGCCCCGTTACGGGTACCCTAAGGACAAAAAATAGACAGAGATCCTTTAAAAATATAGCTTTAATTTTATAAATAAAAGGTAGTTCTAAAAAGAACAGTTTTTTTTAATTCTTTTTGTTGTTTTATTTTTTTTTTAACATTTTGTACTTTTTTTGGCTGTTCAAAACAGTTTTATATTTTTTTTGTATTTTTTATGGGAAGAAACAAAGAGAAAGTGAATTGAAAATGGCTCAACTGGAGCAAAAAACAAAAAACGGAAAAAATCACAATCACATTTGCCCCAAACAAAAGAAGTAATTTTTTGAAAAGTTTAGTTTCTATTTTTGAATATGTGTTTCAAGGGTTACATTACAGTGAGAGGAGGTCTGTCACTCTGTCACAAGGATGGTGTCATCAGTGATGTCATGAGTGCTGTCACTGACCATGTCATGAGTGATGTAATATGTGACGTCATCAGCAGTGCATTGCACGTGCAAGTTATAGTGAGTCCAACTAACTATAACGTGGGAATTTCAATGGTTTTATGCGAGTAAAATTTCCAGCTAACTATAACTGGTGTAAAACCTATGGTTTTTTCAGTGAATATATATATATATATATATATATATATATATATATATATATATATATATTCACTGAAAAAACCATAGGTTATAGACCATATATAGTTAGGAATTAGCATTTACAAAACCTTATTTTACTCACACAAAACCATTGAAATTCCATATATAGTTAGTTGCACTAACTATATATCGCGCACCCGCAATCCACTGCTGATGATGTCACATATTACATCATTCATGACATGGTCAGTGACATCACTTATGACATCACTGATGACATCTCAAATGACATCACTGATGACATCACTGATGACATCTCAAATGACATCACTGATGACATCACTGATGACAACATCCAGTGACTGTATTTTTCTGTAAAGTTAAAATATGTCTTACATATTTAAGAATGAGTGGATGTATAAGTGTCTGGATGAAGGATTTAGTAGGTGCATGACTGACTGTATGAATGAGTGATTAAATGTGTCTCACTGAGTGCATGGGTTAGTGACTAAACTGTGTTAATTTGTGCATCATTATGTCTGTTGTTCTGAAAACTGCTGCATGTGTTCTTCAGTAGCTATATGAGTAACTATATGGGTTATTGATTGGTTGCCCAAGTATTTGTATGGGAGACTGATTGTGTGTGTGGGTGACTGGGAGGTGTATGACTCTGTGCATAGATGTGTGAGCAGTTGATTCACTAGATGTATGGGTTCAAAAGTGCATGTGGAAACAGCTGTATGGGCGGTTGACTGTGTGCATCAGTGTATTGGTGAGTGAATAGATATCTCAGTGCTACATGTCAAAGTAAGTACATATGTAAAACACAGTACTTGTGAGACTTGACATATATAAGTAACTGTGCATAAGAGCCAGTGAATGTGTGAGTGGCTGTATGCATCATTGTGAACTTGTATCCAGGATTGTATAAGAGAGTAAATATGTTTTAGTATATGTTTGAATAAGTAAGGTGTGTATAACTGTATAGTTGAGAAAATGGAGGTGTGATTGATTGTTTGCATGACTGACTAGGTGTGTGTGTAACTTCATGGATGAGTAACAATCTGTGAGTCTGTGTTTACACTGAGTGTATCTAAGGTTATATTAGAGTCTGAAGAGGTTCATCGTATTATCACATGAATGATGTCATCAGTGATGTGATCAGTAATGTCAAATGAGATGTCATCAGTGATGTCATCAGTGATGTCATTTGAGATGTCATCAGTGATGTCATCAGTGATGTCATTTGAGATGTCATCAGTGATGTCATCAGTGATGTCATTTGAGATGTCATCAGTGATGTCATAAGTGATGTCACTGACCATGTCATGAATGATGTAATATGTGACATCATCAGCAGTGGATTGCGGGTGCGCGATATATAGTTAGTGCAACTAACTATATATGGAATTTCAATGGTTTTGTGTGAGTAAAATAAGGTTTTGTAAATGCTAATTCCTAACTATATATGGTCTATAACCTATGGTTTTTTCAGTGAATTTCATTGGTTTTTTAAAAGCTAATATCTGTAGCTGTAAAATGTATTCTTCTTTAAATCCAAAAATATATTTTATATGTTTATTAATCATTTTTTTTTTTAATATTTTTTTTTCTTCGCTCCCGCTTCGCGAATCGGGAAGCTTCCCGTTAGCTGACCTTGATGCCGCGAAATAGTCCGCGAACCGGTAAACGTTCCTTTAGCGCAACTGCCGCGTTAGAAAACAACATCGTGACGCCTCGCGTCCGCATGACGTTTCGCGTTGTCGCGTGATACGTCATATGACGTGCTACGTTAGCGTACCCGAAAGCGAACTGGTACGCGAACCGAGGCGCGAAGCGCAGGTTCACGGAAGCAAACCGGGAGGCGGCGCAAAGCGCGTAACGTAAACACAGCAGGTCATGTGACTTGGTAATAACACTTTTCATTGGTTCATTTCACTTTTGGTTTCCTAATGATGTAAGACTAGGTCATGTAATCTAAAATTAACACTTTTCATTGGTTGAGAACTATTGTTTTTCCCAAATGATGAAAACCCCTCCTTCTTTCCTCACTCTGACTTTCATCTTTGTGAGAGAAAGACCCTTTGTTACCAGTGAGCAATGGCTTCTTTAGTAGCTTCAGCTGGTGCTTCCCCACCACCTCCACCACATCCAAGGAAGAGAGGACCACCTGCTGAAGTTATAATTCAGCAAGAAGAGGAAGAAGAGGAACAGGAGGAAGAGCAGGAAGAGAGGCAGTTTTTGCCTGAGGAGCCCAGGAGGTCTCACCGGAAAGAAAACTTCATTTGGCAATTTTTTTAAATTCCCAAAGGCCAGAAAAAAGTAAATGCAAGATACGTAACTTGCCTTATATGTCAAGATAGACTGTCCAGAGGGACCGAGAAGAAATACAGTTACGGAAACTACACAATGCATCGCCATATGACTAGGTGGCATCCTAACAACTACAGTGCTGCACATTTTCGTAACGATCTAGATAATCCCCCTATTATGGCCAGAAGATCTGTTGTACCGGAAGTGACGGGACCAGAGGGCAGGGAGATGGTGCCAAATATACAAATGAGATTTGGGGAAGTAAAACAAATCTGAGTACATTGCAATAGATTCATTTGCTACAGAGAAAGTAGCATCACTCTGATCAACAGAGCTATTGACAATCATCTTCCAGTTTGTCCGAAACGCCCCAAACAATAAATTCTTTTTTTTTTGTTGCTCCTGTTGAGCCCTTTACAATGAATCGTTTTCGTTTCCCCCCCCAAAAAACCCCCAAAAAATATAAAACCGTTCAGAAAAATTCAAAAAAAGTAAAAAAATGTTCAGAAAAATAATAAAAAAAATATAAAACAACAAAAACAATAAAAAAAAAGTTATTTTCAGAACTACTTCCCCGTTATTAAAAAATTGGTAGAATATTTGGAACTCTGCCAACCTCTATTTCTCTTGGTTCGCTTCCCAGTTCGCTCGCCGGTACGCGAACCGGGAGCGAACCCCCAAATTTTTTTTTTAAAAAAGAACAGTAAGTATAAGGGAAGGAAACAGACAGTTATGTTAAAAGAAAGACAGCTATAGGGGAGTAAACTAGAGATACTATTACCCGTAATCCACTGCTGATGATGTCACATATTACATCATTCATGACATGGTCAGTGACATCATCAGCAGAGGATTGCGGGTAACAGTATCCCTAGTTTACTCCCTATAGCTGTCTTTCTTTTAACATAACTGTCTGTTTCCTTCCCTTATACTTACTGTTCTTTTTAAAAAAAAATTTTTAGATCAGTCAGAAACAGTGAAAGTTATAGAGACAGAGTGAGTGACCAAGAGTGAAGAAGTATGAGAAGAGAGGGACTAAGAAAAATAGTGAAGGAGTAGAGTAATTAAGTAATAGAGAAAGGAATGAGGGAAGTAGCAAAGGCAGGAAAGTGATTCTTAAAGAAATGAAGCAGTGGAAGTAATAGAAGTTAAATGTGATAGAAATATAACAAAAAGAGTACAAAACATTTACCTTATAATTGTCGTTAAGTTAGTCATTTGTTCTTTTTATACTAAAAAATCTGTGAAAGAGAGAACAAACATTTGAAAAATATTAAAACATGTTTTTGATAAATTAGAAAAAACAAGGGAAAAGATTGAAGGACAAATAGTTTTTCAAGAACTTTGACACTTACAGAAGCCTCTGCTTCTCCATGCCCCTACACAGTCCTAAAAATATACATTTTAAACTAATAGTATCTTGATGCAGATGAAGTGAGTCCTATCTTGCAACATTGTGCATCTTTTGCATGACTGCTGCATCGGTTTCGTGTGGCATTGTTTTTTTACAGCATGACACATCTGCCTAGATTCATCATTTTATAATTTTGTCCCCTCATAGCAAATCTTTTCAACCGCGACTGCGTCACAAAAGTGACGCACAGTGGCGCAAAAGAGGCATACACCTATCATAAATCTGTCCCTAACATGTTAAATAATTGATTCAGGATGACAATAAGGTGTGGCCTATCCAGAGGTTTGTTTAAGGTGAGGCCTACTCAGGGTTGCAGATCAAATTTACACTTATTGAAGAATACAGAGGAGATAATACATGTGAACGCCTACTAATGAAGTAAGTCATGTCCACTTCACTCTTGAACAAAGGCTAGACCTCTTCTGTGTCCGTGGACAGACCTAAACTTCATCTGCACAATGTCATTCGTAAACTTAGGAAACACAGGTGATGTAATTGAAAAATGTGGAGTTTATTTTCCTCATTTCACAATCACATCACCTGTGTTGCCTTTGCTTAGGTATCTCATAGTGCAGATGGAGTCTAGCATATCAAACAGTACACAGAAGTTGAGCAGTGTATACAACAATTTTGACACTTAGAAAAGCTTCAGCTTCTGCATGTCCCCTACACAGTGCTAATTATATACATTTCAAAGTGATGGTATCTTGCTGGAGATGAACTGAAACCTATCTTGCACGGTCATCATAAATCTCAGCCTAACATTTTAAATCATTGTTTCAAGATGCCGATAAGGTGTAACCTATTCACAGATTTGTTTCAGGTAAGTCCTACTCAGAGTTGCAGATGAAATTTAGGTTTGTTGAAGAATACAGAGAAGAAAATACATGTGCAGGCCTACCAACCAAGTGTGTCATGTCGACTGCACTCTTGGACAAATGTTAGACCTCCTCTGTCTCCAAGAACAGGCCTAAACCTCATCTACACAATGTGATGTGTAATGTTAAGAAACACAGGTAATATAATTGAAAAACGTGCAATTTTTTTTCCTCATTCCACAATCATATCACCTGTGTTTCCTTTGCTTAGGTATCTCATTGTGGAAATGTAGTCTATCATATGAAAGACTACGTAGAATATGAGCACTGTATGCAACAACTTTGACACTTACAGAAGCCTCACCTTCTCCATGCCTCCTCCACAGTTCTACATGTACATCATAAATGCAAACAGAACAGAATTAATTATACATGTTAAATGGTTTATTTTTGCTGTTCTCAGAATGTATCAAATTTCACTAAAAACAGTGACTTGAAGGTATTCATCATATAACAGCGGGGAAAAAAAACACAATCAAAATGATTGTGTTTAAAAAACCCATACAACATAACAAATCAGAATTCAGAACTCCTTAAAGTTAACTTACTTTCCATGACGGCGAAGGATGTCCTATGAACAGCTTACACTCTGTTGTGCTGTTATTACTTTCAACCCGCCACTTTCTGAAAGAAAACCTCCATCGTTTTCAAAAACATGTTACATACAATAAATGACTTCTCGCTCTCTACCACACGTTTCCACAAGGCCAAATCGTGTCAGAGCCATTTATAACTCTTGGAATTCTTGTAAGCCAATCCCGTCATGTTGTATTTCCGCAACTTTCAGAATTAAAATGTTGAAGATCATTTTCACTATCCTGGATTACTAATATCTTACCTTTCTTGCTCACTCATGTTCTACATTTCCTATGACACTGATACTGCTTACTATGAAGCAGACTTACACTATCTCTATGACAACTACAATTATTAAATTCTCTACATCACTTTTAATCACAAAGCAATATAAAACAGCAGACAGCATTGCAGACTTACATTCCCTCTACTCCATGTTTTGATTGGCTGCTTGAATGTGCTTATAAAAAGAAACAGTTTTTCTGAATTCATTCAAAATGCAGTTATTTCAACATGACGTCCAGTGTTATGGTAAGAAGTTATGTCTCTGTACTACACTTATCCTCAAGGCCAAATCGTGTAGGAGCCATTAGAACTTCTTGAAATTCCTCAGAGCACATCCCGAGATTCTTTCCCTAAAATTTTGGTTTTAAAAACACCAGGTAAGAGTTTTTAAGGTCATACGGCAATTTTGTTTTGAAAATTAAAACAGAATCATTGCAGAATGACCAGCCGTTTCTAGACTTTAAATAAGCTGTGTAATGTCCTGATGTTATTGAAGGACCGTCATGATATATAATTGCTGCAGTTACAAAAGTCCTTCCTGATATTGACAACTGTGAAGCCACAAAATTTTTAATTAAAGTTGTCAATTTTGTTCCATCAGGCCTACATCGTTGGAACATTAAAATAACATACTGGCCATATGTTCGTATAAATAATGTGGACATCATTTCAGATTTACATTGGCTACACTCCATGTTGTGATCAGCTGCTTTTACTAGTTTATTAAAAGAGACTGATTTACTGTCTGGCAAAGTTAAATATATAAATCTTTCTGAGTCTACACTAGTACTACTTGATACCCTACAGTTCTCGCAGTCATGCTGCCATTGATAAGAAAGCCCAAACAGGTGATCTACATCTACACCTTCAGCATGCAATACATCAAGTATATACATTAAAAACTCCTGACAATCTTGCTGAATATTTTGAGAGAATTGTGTTTGGCCTGAACATCTGTCTAACAGATTTCGAATTTCAGACACACTTTCTATTTTTGTTCTATCTGTGCTACATTTCTCTAACACAGAATTTAACAAACTGCAAAATCTTTGATCAGAATTGACCACAATCTCTTCTTTTACATTTTCTAGAGAAAACAAAACATTAACCACTACATTAGCATAGCAGTTGACACCAGAACTGTTTTCAAATTGAAAACCAACAACATCTTCAACAGAATCCTTTTTGTTTCTGCTTATAATTTCAGGTTCATCGACTTTTCGTCTTTTTGCTGCAACCTCCCTAGTATTTGTCACATTTCTTCGTTTCCGGCCTACCACACGTTTCTCAAACAAAGGATATTGAGGCAAATGTGGCGCATACTCTCTTCTTAACCTATTGTATTCCTTAACACAATCTAGATCCGCACAAATGTTTGTGACATCACACTCAATCAAGTACAATCCCGATAAAGTTCTAACTCGTGACAATGCCACATATGCCATACCCTCCTTGAACACAGAACTGCCAATATTCACCAATGCACTGTCTACACTTAAACCTTGCGATTTATGGATTGTCACCGCATATGCCAAGCAAACAGGAAACTGCTTACGGCGAACATATAAGTCTTTTACAAGCAAAAATCTAGCAGAGCAACGACCAATTAGCTGTACTTCCTCAATGCCATCAAATTTAATTTTTAAAAATTCAATTCCATCTCTATTTCTGTATTTCACAAAATCAACAACATTACCCATTGATCCATTTACCAGACCTCTTTCAACATGTAAATTCCTTCTTAAAATTATACGGCAGTTCAAGCACACATTCAGAGTCTTTTCAAAACCTGCAGTTTTAGATATAGTCTTCTCTAATGAATCCAATTTTGATTTCAAATTCTCAGACAAAATAATTGTTGATCCCATATGCTCTACTCTGTCAATAGCTTCTAGTTTCACAATCTCCTGCTTTTCCAAATGCAACATTTTGTTGTTGAATTTGGCACATTCTGCAAGAGTTGGCATCAAACATATTCCAGATTTCTTCTCAGTAATTTTCTGAAAAATATTCTCAGGCACAACATATTGTTCTGGATATAAATTTGACAGTAATCGTGCATGTAAAGCTTCTTTCCCATGCTCGGTCACTTTTCCAATTCTAACATCTTGTAGAATACTCTTGTAAACTTCATCCTTCGCCTGACGCATATTTTCATGCAGTTCAGCATAATTGAAGTTTAACCATATATTGAGGTTGCCAATGCTCCCTAGGCACTTCCTGGTATCTTCATGCATGAGCATTTTGAACACAGGTTGCCCTTTCACTGGTGTCAGCTGCAGAAGATCTCCGAGAACAATGATGTGTTTGCCACCAAATAACACATCATACTCTGTTTTGAGAACTTCTTGCATTCTCAAATGCACAAACGCAAGCATGACATTGGAAACCATGCTTACTTCGTCAATGATAAGAAGTTTCATTTTCCTCAAGATTCTTGAAACTTCAAAACAAGCATCTCCAGATAGCTTGTGATATTGTAATTTGTTGTCATGCTCCACTGGCAGCATCAGTAAATGATGTAAAGTAATCCCTTTAATGTTATGTGCTGCCAGTCCAGTTGGAGCGGTGACAACACAAGACAGCGATGACTCTGTCCTTTCCTGCAAATAGCATGAAATTGCTTTAATAAGGAAACTTTTTCCAGTTCCCGCTTCTCCACTCACGTACAGTCGGACAGGCTTCAACGACGTACATGAACACTCTTTCTTGTCATGACTTAATCCATGATCAATTTGCATGGTAACTTCGTCATATATTTTCCTCTGCTCAACGTTGAGTTGTCTTTCCAACTCTTCTAAGTTAACCGCATCCTCCTGAGCATGTGCCATGGCTCTTTCCACTTCATTCATAGCAGTTGCAGCTTCATTTTCGATAACAGGTCCTCCTAGTGGATCCTGACTCAATGAAGCAGAACTCTGACTGTCCTGAGAACTGTCTCTGGCAATCTCGGCTGCAATCGTTGCTTCCTGCTCAATTTCCGCATTCAACATTTCTACATATTTGGGAAAAGCAGGACATTCTATGGTCTCCTTGGCAGCATTGAAAGAGTCTTCGTAACAGAGGAAATCTCCAAGCAGTTCCTCTTCTGCACGCCAAGGCTTGAAAAGTTGCAAAAGTGCTAAATAGAAAAACTCCTTTTTTTCAGAAGATTCGCCACTCAATTTTCGATGGTTTACCAAGTGGCATTTTCTTTGCTTGACCAGACATCCCTCACTTCCTATTACAGCATACACTCCTTTCTCAGTATCTTCTTTGATGTTCCTCTTGAATATGTAATTTTGAAGAACCTCATACAGACAAACATTGTCGAGGTGTTTGCTTCGATTTGGATAATATGTATCCAACATGTTGGTCTTCAAAATGTCGGTACTGTTTGGCTCCTTTTCCGCCAAATACTCAATTTCCCGCACAGGTTTCAGAACTCGATTACGCGTTGCAGCAAGACCAAGACTCGCCCAAACGATACTCCTAGACTTGGCATAGAGACTTGCTGAAGACAACCGGTCAGAGCATTCGTAAGCTCCGATTTCTCGATGCGACAACATCTTCAGACTGAAACTGTACAACTTCTTGCTGAGGCTCTTTTTGTGTGAAATGTCCTCCCACATATCCTTCAATTCTGTCTTCTCTTTTTTGGTGATGTAAGATGTCACATACCGAGCCACAGCCATACAGTTATCAGCCACAAACTGTATATCCATGTTAGCATTCCACATGGACAAAATCACCGGGTTGTAGTCGTTGATGTACTTGGACTCTTCGTTCCTCTTCAAATTGTATGTGTTTTTAGGTGATTTCTTCATCACATTATGTCGCAGCGAAGACATCAAACTGTTTACTCTTCCTTTAGAAATCACCGGTCGTGGAAAGCCGAAACGACATTTGGTGTAGAACTTGTCCTTGTTTCGGAATTTACGACGACAGTACTTTCCACATCGATGGCTTTGGAAACGTAGAACTTTTTCTCTTAGGCTTTTCTTCTCCTTTGCGTTTGGAACAGCACACGTAGAATACTGTTGTATGAAACTCATCACTGACTCTTCTGGATCCGTTCCAAATTTAGGTGCATCCTTGATCCACAGCAGCATATGTATATGAGGAGCACCTCTTGCTTGGTACTCCTTTCTCCAGAAGAAATCCAACACATCTCCAAGAGGTGGATTCTTCTTATTCATGATGAAAGACATCATAGCTTCAAATCTATGATTGAAGTACCTGCATACATTGACTGGATCCAAAGAGCACAGTTCTCCGGGTGTCTTGAATTCGATGTTTTCGATGTTTGCATTTGCCTCTCGTAGAAATTCAAGTAAGTCTTCCCAGCCATACTCGGCACAGCTCAGAGTGAGGAACCATGTGGGAGTTCCTAAGTTCCTCAGCATACATTTTAAATCACCATGACGACGGTACCAGTACTCATTAGTACCACGCTGACACGCCATGAGATTAATCAGGTGAGAATCCAAAATACTGTCTTGGACATTGACTTTATCCATAAAGTCACTTGCCGAGATGTTTTGCATGTGTATACCACTTTTCAAGATGTGGTTCACTGCATATGACAGTCCAGACAGATCGCTTTCAAACAGGAGATGAAACAAATAGGGAATGCATTGTCGAAACCTAGCATCTCCTGCATACAATCGCAAAGTCCGGTATTCAGAAGCAGGAATTTGATGAGGTCGCTCATCATATCTTCCTCCCTGACCTGTTGGAAAAAGCTGTGGGAAACACCGAGCTTCCAAACTTTCCTCCCAAACACTAATGGGACTCCCTTTGGCTTGTTTCATTTGAAACAACTCAATAGCATTCCCCATGACTTCCTTGGAATGCAAAGGATGAACACTATAATGTTCATATATTTCTTCACTAGTACAGGGTTCTACTTTCTCAATTTGACCAGCACACAAATCGCTATCCTCTTCCTCACTTACTTCCTCTTCTGCAACATATACATTTTTATAGTATTTATTATTTTTTTTCAAATACAATGTTGCCTTTTTGACTTTCCTAACATCCACTAAATCTTGCCATATTTTCTTATTCTTTGTCGGAACCCCATTAACTAAGATAACCAGAGGTTCCTCTTCCACTTTTTCTACTCCAATTGTGTTAATGTTTTTCTTCAAATCTAGAGGCAAATAAACAACTCTTCCCTTTAATCCTCTCTGTAAATCTGATGGAGGCAATTTCCCTGTCTTTGGCTCCATTCTTACAATAGCCTGAAAGGATGGATACTTTGAATCAAAATAGATTCATAAGTATTTAAATCCTTCAATTCAGAAGGAATCTCAACCAATTCCAGATTATTATGAACTGCTCTAGCAGGCATCTGGTTTTGATTTAATTTGTTACAACAATAAGTACACACACGTTGATCCAATCCCAAATCAAAACAATTTTCTACCATCAAGTATGTTGTAAAATCCTTCCATTCACTATTATTTTCCCTTTCACTTTTTGCATATAAATCCACTAACTTAGTCTGATTCTAATAATAAGTGCGTCGACAACACACACAAGTGAAATTTGGCCTCTCACTTGATTTCACCTCAAACGTTGCAATTTCCCTCTGGAAATTATCTGTACTGGAAACCTGTACACTATCTTCCACATTACTCTCTTCTTCTTGGTCAATTTCAACATTCTCCTCTTTACTTCCAAAGTAACAAAACTCAATTTCTTCACATATATTCTTCACATCTATTTCAGAACCATGCAAAAGAGCAGCGCATAATTGTTTAAGCATAATTGCTGGACTCTTAGCATAATACAACATTCTAAGTAATTTCCTCACTTTATTATGATACACTGCTAGCATCCTGAAATGATGAAAAACACTCTGGCATACTCTCCTGGAAAGACAAGCCAGTGAATGCCCATGCAAACCTGTCACTTCTCTCACTCTGCAAGGATCTAATTCTTGCAACAACTTCATTTTCTGCTTCAAACTTTTCTTATTAAATGACCGTATAAAATCACAAAGCAAATTGATGGAATCCTGTCGTACACTGCAAATACTACTACACTTCCAGGTGTACACAGGACCCTTAGGACGTCTTCCTAAAACCTCATTACCTAACACCTCTTCTATCTCTGTTGTCACAAGTTTTTCTTTTTCAACTGGACAACCATCTTTCACTTCATAAGCTCGACCACTGGTGTCAACTGCATGCACCAAATCATTATCCTGGAAATAACTCTCCTCATTAAAAAATGCCTCAGAGCTTGAACTATGCATCCATTCTCCAGAAAAAACTTCACAAAAATTACTACGATTAACTATTCTCTTCCATCTACTATTTCTTTTGAAATCATAAATTGCCTTGTTTAGCTTCCTAATTCTATTGATTATCAAAATAAATAACTTACGTTTAATTTCAAATGCCTGATCAATGACTTTCTCAACTATTTTTTTTCTCTTATAAAAAACCACTTTCTGTTCACCTTTCTTAATATTTTTTAACAAATTGCCAATTATCCTGTTGCGGAACATTCGTTTACGAATGTCCCTAAACTGTTGTTTCCTTCTACTATCATGCACAGAGTTATCTCTTGCTCTAGCAGTAACATTTTTCATTGGCCTTTCCTTTCCGTTTGAATTGCTTCTCCTTTTCTGGACTAAAACATTTTCTGTAGTAATATTTTTTTTACTACAGATATTTCTTATGAATGTTTTTGTACTCTTACCCGGTGCTTTCTTGGTGACTTGACAAATATATTTGTTAGAGGACTGCTGCTTTTTTTCATTGACCTGCTGTCTTTGACGTTTTGCAGCCTTTCTCAGTCTTTCTTTGGTTGGCATGCTGAAATCTTCAAATGATCTGCAGTTGAATCTGTGGTAAAATATAATAAAAAATGTTATTAACCACTATTACCCAACAGTAAATCAATAACAGTCATCAAAAACTTAACACACTACTTAACATTTTTACATAGAAGATTTTTTAGTGCTTGGCAAATTTAGAATACAGAAATAGCAGAAAAGAAATGGAATTTATATTCATTTTACCTGTGCTGTTTTATATGTGAATCTGATCTAATTTTATGAGCATATTTTAATATTTTATTGAAGACACTACACATAACCTGTTTTTAAAGGTGTCTTTATTTTTAAATTAAACGGTTTACATTTTTACTTTTTATTTGTTATAAATTTTTTAAATAAATGTTTATAGTTCCATAGGCTCAAGCACGTCAGCTTCCCATCCTATGTCATACAATTCTGACAAATCTGCATCCTCATCACGTTCTTCTTCATCCTCAGGATTTAAATCATCCAAGGGATCAACATCCACTGATGTTTCAATTACGAGTTCAATGATGAGGTCGAAATCAACTGATTGCTGATTGTCGCTCATGTTGATGTTGTCTTTATCTTTAAAGAAAGATAACAACAATGAGATGTTGCAGAGTAAGAGACAAATCTCAGAGATTATAATAGTAAAATTGTTTAACAAGAGTAACATTTTGCAGCTATTATTTAGCCATGTCCAGCGATGCTGAGGAGGTGAAGCCTATGTCCAATTTTTCAGTGAACAGGACTCATCTCTTCTTAACCTTGGATAAGCCTCACCGACTCTGTGTCCCCTGCACATACTTAAATGTAAAGGGGCAGATTGATGTTAACTAGCACATCCCCAGGAATGCACCAGTTAACGTGCACCGCTGCTCTGCCACCCATGGTGTGCCGCATTTACAATCAGATAGGACAAAGCTGCGTCAAAACCCTGCGCCTGGTTGAAGCAGGCATACGTCTTGACGCACGTAGGCTGAAAGCTAAAGCAACAACTAAGTGTCGTGTGCAGAAGTTGCAAAAAAGGAAAAATGGCGTTTAAACCGGTAATGAGCCCATGCTAACTTAACACGGTGTAAAGATATCCAGGATCTACATCAGTTTGGGGTTCACAAACCTGGCAGGTACAAGGCACTGAGGCTTTGCACCGTGCATGTCTCATCCCGAATCATATGTTGTTTCTGAATGAAACAATTTCCCAGACCACATGCTTTGGATTGGCTACTTCTAAAAAATTAAACACCCCTACTATCCCGTAGTTAGAGGAATATGATGGTTGGAGTAATTTTACTCGGTTGTCCATTAGTGATTTACAGGCCCTACTCCGTAATTCTTCCTTTAACATTTCCAGTATAAATCCAAAAGGTTGGCTGCTTTGGCAACGTAGTTCAGATTCTTGCAATTTGCTTGGACCCTTCAAACTCTGAAAAATGGTAAAGTTCCCTGGGGATACATGAACGTTTCTTCTTTATTTGCCCCATTCAATTTGACTAACAAACAACGCTTGCTGTCAATGCGTGATGCTTCCTTTTCTATGTTACATATTGAAAGGTTAGAATCTTTGCCTTTTTCACTGGCAGAGGCCAATGCTGCAACGTGCCTTATCCACGGTTTAATAACGCTGCCTTTTGCTTTATATAAGTTTTCAAATTGTATGAAATATGTACCAATAGGTCGTTATGAACCTTTAGGTAGTGGTTTTCTTCATGAGGTCTGGTCGCTTCCATACACATACAGATGTTTCAAAGATGACCAAGAAGTTTATCTGAATGGAGAGGAATGCACTGAGACGCCAGATCATTCACTAATGTGTAGGCACATACAGTTACACGGTTCATACAACAAAGACCGACCAAATATGGCTTGCGTGTTGCAAGGCACGCCAGTTCCTGCTATCATCCCCACGTTCAAGTTGTTGGAAAATGGTAGTTATTTGATGCTCAATAATGAAGATTGTTGTAGGTTAATTACAAGTATTCCTTTTATCGTAACAGTAAGTGAACGGGTTATTTGCTGCAGAAATGTTCTATTTCCTCCCACACATGAACATAGGGAGTTTTCAATCTGGCCACAAATACCAACCTTGGGTGCAGATTTCAACGGCATGGCAAGAATAAGGGCTCTTTTGTCTCAGAGAGAGGTGGCCTTGAATTCGGCCCGTGAAACTTTCGTGCTTCACATAGCGAACACCCGTACAGAGGTTAAGGCCCTTTTAAATACTGATTCGCCTTTGCATTTCAGCGAGATCGTTCGGACTATCTTTAACGCGTCCTCCACAAAGGACCTGGCACATTTTTTTAAAGTTGTTAGCAGTGGTCTCGTGACTTCATTTGAGAAAATCTTTGGAGTCATCCCTGCTTTCTTTCATTCTATTTTTTCCACTTTGTTTGGTGGATTCCCAGTTTTACTTGCATTAGCAGCGGACGCTCTTGTGCTTTTTTACATTTTTAAATATGGATGTCCTTCCTGTGCAAGGTCCCGCCCTGCAGCTGCTGACGCTGTTCCGCAATCGCATGCTTGAATATTATGGCACAATGCCGTTGGCGATATTAAGCACGGCATATGGATTATCTTTTCGATTCTCCTACTTCACCTGTGTCCAGCCTGTATTTCACTGCCTGACCTGTGATTTCGATTGGGCCATTGATTTGTGTCTCTGCGGACCGGTTTCTCCTGACGTCGACTTTAATCAGCTGATGAGTCCTATCATTACTCACGAGTTGGTTTGTCCTGGCGAAAGGATTATGGCTGTGGCATTGATGCATGGACTAATTGGTCCCTGGAATTTACTGGCGGCAACACAGTCTTTCTTGGAGCAGAGCTTTCTTGAAAACCCACCGAGCTGTCCTCTGATGGTGATAGAGGATCCGGTGCTGGGAGAGCACGTATGTTCTTTTCCGCTTTTAAGTTGGATGGCTGAACTGTTTTCGGATGAAGACGGTGACTTCCTATTGGAGGCTGTTGCAGCTTATTTTGCATACACAGTTATGTCATAGACCTTTTTCATGTTTGATATGCTGAGTACTAGCATTTCATTGACAATTCATTGACTTATTTGTCAAGTTTTTATTATTTAGCTTGCCTATTGGCTTAAGCCTCGATAAAGTAGTTGGCTGTTTTATTTTTTTTTAGCATTAAATTTTGCTAGTTTTTAATGTTTTACCTTGTGGACCGTGCACATATAAAGTTGCAATCTGCTCTCATGAGATGGCACTTCTATTATCTTATTCAGTTCGTTTCCAGATCATGGGGGGGTGTCATGTAGATCCTGGATATCTTTACACCGTGTTAAGTTAGCATGGGCTCATTACCGGTTTAAACGCCATTTTTACTTTTTTCCAACTTCTGCACACGACACTTAGTTGTTGCTTTAGCTTTCAACCTAGTAGTTCATCGTGGTTTACATGAGAATAATATGTTATTGCTCTACTATCTGCTTTGCTTGTTAAACTATATCTGTACAGCGAGTGCTGAAGTTTCAAGAACAACACGATACAGAATTGTTATGAGGTCTGATCTCCACAACTTCATAGTCATAACATAAGTGCAGCTTCTGCCAATTCTGGGCATGAGGCGCGTTTTATATTGCTTTGCCGAACACACATACACAACACTTGATGCGGTTCACATGAAGAGAGAGCTGGTGTATGCTGATGTGATTCCTTCAAATCTAGGACACTAAGGTATGGGCCCGCCCTAAACCAACCCAAAGAGACCTTCTTAACAAATAATATAATATGTGTATTAGGGAGGGTGAAATATAAGTGTTGCTAACTCTTATTCATTTACAGCATGTTAACATACTGTCACCATTCGCTTTTTATGTACTAGTAACTATGCTGGTAATTTTGCTACTGATAATATGTGTACTTGTATTATCTAAGATACTACGCCTGAGAAGACGGCATTAGTAAATAAACATTTCAAATGCACATGTGTTCTTCTTAACTCCATGTTCTCGTTTGTAATGAATATATAACGACCGAGTGTTCATGAGTTCCACGTATCCTGAGGTACTGTAAGTTCATGTTCTGAATTGTCTAAAGATTGGGAGTTTGTTATATCCAATGTGACACTGTAGCTAGCTTGTTAAGGGGTTTTTGGGTACTAAGGTCAGTTTTGGGGCACCCTAATTCGCCGAGGTTCCAATCCTCTGTGCTTAGTTCTGTGTGAGAACAGAAACCCTACGACAGGGGCACCCCTGAGCCTTGCTGGAGCTTCATCACACTTGCGATACAACTCCAGCAATGCGCCACCTTAACGGCACAGATGCGTCACGCATCTGTGCTGTTTTTGCCCCATGGTGCGCCGCATTGTAAATGCAGCACACCATGGGTGTCGGAACAGCGACGCAGGATGACTGGCACATCCCTGGTGATGCGCCAGTCATCATAAATCTATCCCTAAGCTTCTTATCTTGTTAGAGATGAACCGCCATATGTATCATCAAAGTTTTTTGCATTTCCTAAATAGCGAACTTTAAGGAATAAATAGCGATTCTTTACCATTCCTAATTTGCGATGAGCAAATTGCTAATTGCAAATTACCCATTCATTTCCATGGAGCAGGAGACCCATAGGAATGAAGGTGGAATTTGCGATTAGCAATTAGCTCATCGCAAATTTGGAATTTTTTCGAGGGTGCAGGGGTCTCTCAAGAACACCCTGCTGCACCCCTGAAAAAGAAATTTGGAGGCATATGGCGCACATAAATTTTAAAAACATTCCTTTACCTCAAAAACGATTTTCAACTCATAATTTGAAAACACTGCCCACGGGGAAATGACTTAAAATGTCCTCAAGACACATGAAAGTGTTTTTTTAAAGCCTTTGCAACTTTTTTGGGTCACTTTTAACATGGCTATGTAACTCAAACAGTCAAAATTTAAATTTACCATGCACAGGTGGGAGCATATTTACAAGGAATTTGCTCCACGGGGAAAGGTCTTTTAATTTAATATTGGAAAAATAACATCAGAGACACTGAAATGCCTTATAAAGAAGCATACACCATTATGTCCTTGTCATAAATTTTAAAAGCATTCCTTTTCCCCAAAAACGATTTTCAAGTCATAATTTAAAAACACTCCACATGGGGAAATGACTTAAAATGTCCTTAAGACACATGAAAGCGTTTTTTGATTGCCTTTGCAGCATGCTTGGGTCACTTTTAACATGGCTATGTAACGCAAACATTCAAAATCTAAATTTGCCATGCACAGGTGGGACCATATTTACAAGCAATTTGCTCCACAGGGAAAGGTCTTACATTAAAATGGAAAAAATAACATCAGAGACACTCAATTGCCTTATAAAGAAGCATACACCATTATGTCCTTGTCATAAATATTAAAACCATTCCTTTTCCTCAAAAACGATTTACAAGTCATAATTTGAAAACACTCCACAGCTCCTATGCACATAAAAACCCTGTCAGTACTAATACTTCACATTTTCTCCAATTACAATTTCTCAAAGAAACAAAATCTATTTGTAAAACACTTGACACAAAGCAACATTTGAAAAACACAACTTTCTTCATAATTTTCTCCTTAAAGCACTCTATTCTCTATCTAAATTAAAGAAATCTTTTCTCACCTAAGCAAATACTTTGAGTTTCAAAACAGTCTCAGAAACACACCAATTTGTCTTCAGCAGAGCAAAAGGTATGCACTCCAGAGTCTGCAGCTATCAAAAGCACAGAAATGCTGTAATTCTTCACACATATCTCTCATGTCACCCAATCAAAACTCTTCCCTCACTTTTTTCAAATCAAAACCCTTCCCCCCTCTGCCCTCTCTGCTTTTTTTGCATAGCAACCACCTCTTGGAAGACCTCTGGTGTTTGCAAGTTCACACAACAATGTTGCAATTGAACTCTGAACTCTCAGTGCACCCGCATATCCAGTGCATTCTTTCATTTAATGATTTTTTCTTCACCACTCAAAATACATCTTTCAAAGAACTCATCCATGCACCCTAACTTTCTGTTTTCAGTAATCAAAATCCACCAATCACTCTTACTGCTTCATTAACACAGAAACTCCACAGTTTTTTTCATTTTACACTCTTATTTTTTCAACTGCCATTTCATTGCCACACTTCATCTGACTGCAGGAGAACCTTCTCTCACCATGTTTTCTGTCTGGTACGCTGAGAACAGGAATTTACCTAACCTCAATTTACAAGATGTGGAAATTAAGTGGTTTGGCCACAGAGGATTAAAATGTCACCAATTGATACCATTGGTGAAAACCTTTATGCATTTGCCAAAACCTGACCTGTTAATTGTGCACTGTGGAGGTAATGATTTGGGCACTTTGACTGGGGTAGGTCTGGAAATGCTTTTAAAGGACACCTTTGAGCAATTGATGGCACTTTTTCCTCAGACTGCCTTGGTATATTCAAATATATGCCAAAGACAGAAATGGAGGTGGTCAAACCAATTTTGTCCACAAATTGAGAAGTCGAGGAAGCATGTAAACAAATCTGTTTCAGCTTACATGAGAGACCATGGAATGGGCTCCTTGTACAACAATAACTTGCGTTACTACATGCAAGATATCTACAGAGGAGATGGAGTTCACTTCTCAGATGAAGGGAACAAAGTTTTCATTCTGAATTTTAAAATGTGCATTGGTACCTACTTATAAGTACCTAAATGTACCATAAACCCAAAAGCTCTTCTCAGAGCTACCCTACATCTGATCACTCACAATTATTATTTTACTCTAACTTTTTTCACTAATTTTCAACAAAGTACGCTCCCCAGAACGTTTTTTTTTTGCCCTGCGGGGCCTTTTTAAAGCCTCCACATCAAACCTAGGGGGTCAGGGAGCGTCTACTATGCCCCCTTATGGTCATTTGCCCCTTCGCTTTCGCCTCCTCTTGTCTCTCGATCCTACCGAGAGACAAGATGGCGGCCGCTACGGACTGTTTGGAATGTTTACAGACGCCGGAGAACCAATCAGCTTCGC
Organism: Lissotriton helveticus; assembly: GCF_964261635.1. Classification (NCBI taxonomy): domain Eukaryota; kingdom Metazoa; phylum Chordata; class Amphibia; order Caudata; family Salamandridae; genus Lissotriton; species Lissotriton helveticus. The sequence continues at coordinate 1,819,824,928 of NC_136057.1, forward strand.
AAAGCTCCGTAACGCGAAAAGTACGCGAAGCGGAGCGCTGTTACAGATATATATCTTTTTTTTAACGTTAATTTCTCAAAATCCACTGGAGCACATATATTGAGACCTAGCAAAGGCACATCGGGCTACCAGTCCCTACAATTTTGCCAAGTTTCGTGCAAATCCATTCAGCCGTTCGATTATTATTTTTTTTTTTTGCCCCGCGGGGCCCTTTTAAAACCTTCACATCAAACCTAGGGGGTCAGGGAGGATCTACTATGCCCCCTTATGGTAATTTGCCCCTTCGCTTTGGCCTCCTCTTGTCTCTCGATCCTACCGAGAGACAAGATGGCGGCCGCTACGGACTGTTTGGAATGTTTACAGACGCCGGAGAACCAATCAGCTTCGCTTCACAAAGCTCCGTAACGCGAAAAGTACGCGAACTGGAGCGCTGCCTGGTCCGCTGTTACAGATATATATCTTTTTTTGAACGTTAATTTCTCAAAATCCACTGGAGCACATATATTGAGACCTAGCAAAGGCACATCGGGCTACCAGTCCCTACAATTTTGCCAAGTTTCGTGCAAATCCATTCAGCCGTTCGGGCTAAAAGTGAGGCCAACCGCCCTATGGAAAACTCAATGTTAAAAACACGTTTTGGGACCCCCCTTTTTTCTCGGCCCCCCCTTGACGAAACCCCCCCAAATTTTCAGGGGCTTCTCAGAAACAAAATGTTCCATTTTCCAGAAAATTTCAGCCAATTCCGTCCACAAACGCCAAAGTTATTAGACATAGAATTTTCAAAAATCCCATAGAGAAAAAATCCTAACTATATATACCTACTGGCGACCGCCAGTAGGTAATATATATATATATATATATATATATATATATATATATATATATATATTACAGCTCCTGGAAACCTCCCACCTCGGCAGGAAGAAAAGGCCGCACTCACGGGGTGATTCAAAACTGCTTTTTAATCAGAGATAAGACAAACGGGTTTCGCAGAATACTCCTTCGTCAGTGTCAAAGCGGCAAATACGCGGGGCACCATTTTAAAACCCATCATTGTATGTTACATTGAGATAGAGAGGGGACTGGCGCGCTAAAGCCATAGCCATACATTTAATTAAGTATATACCGTTTGTCAAGCCTTATTTTACAATTTGCCCTTTATAGGCACATTATTGCACAAATATAATGGCATTAACATAACAAGTAAAATATAGCCGTGGATCGACATTTGGCAACCATTCATAGGTTGCTTAAACCCCTAATTTCTCCCATTTTTATATACAATGTCTTGTATGCCGCTAATCAATATTATCCCATTAAAATCAGCAAAACATTCAGTGATTCAGATGTGTGATAGTGTATCTATGGTTAACACCCAGAAAGTTACAGACAAAATGATTCTTCGGTTAGTCACTTCTAAATCACCTTCAAATCAAACTGCCGGTCTCCTAAAAGACAAAACCGTATCGAGTCTTATGTTTTATCAATGTTAGTTTACCACTACACTCTTTTCTGAACATGCGAAAAGTTGATGGTTTACATTCTTCACATCATCTTAGATTAATGGTCCTAAAGACATCTTTGCAGTGAATCGGATTGTATTGGGTTTAACATGCATTTTTTTCACATCTATATCATTTTCGAGTTCTCTAAATGTATACACAGGATACAAAAGCTAACTGAGGAGTAGCAACAGAAGGTTAGAACCGCTCTTATAAGATATACTACAGGGTTCCTAGATGTACTGCCAGTTCTTCCCCACTGTTTAAACATCCTATTGATTTAGTCTAAAGGTCCACTATATAGCTAGACTCTAGCCTTCTCAGTTTCAACACTCTATCACCTCCTCTAGGACTGTTTGGTATGCAATCTAGACAGAAGTATTCTATGTCTACGCACGTATTTGCCGCTTTGACACTGACGAAGGAGTATTCTCCGAAACGCGTTTGTCTTATCTCTGATTAAAAAGCAGTTTTGAATCACCCCATGAGTGCGGCCTTTTCTTCCTGCCGAGGTGGGATGTTTCCAGGAGCTGTAAAATTTGCGCGAAGCACCAACGCGCAGCAGCACCCGCCTCACAGAGTGACTCGACAACGGTGTGAGTGGAGCGACAATATATATATATATATATATATATATATATATATATATATATATATATATATGAAACAAATCCCTCTGCAGCAGCAAGAAGGTGAGGCCACACAGGGGAGTCAATGAGGGTTTCCTTTATTGCTTCCAAGAACCAAAGTCCATGCGAATGCATTTCGGCTCCATTTGAGCCTTCCTCAGCGCGACGTGGTTCAGGCAGCGTCTGGACAAAGTGACCGGTGAGTGTACCGGGTCCCGACCTGCCAGGTGGATAAGCACTCCACCCCCCACAGCTCAGAATGTCATTGGCCGCAAGGCACACGTGGTAGGACGCCCAGTGCGTCAGGACTACCACTTCCAGGATGCAGTGCGTTGGTCCGGCACCGCATCAATGATGTCAAATGTTCACGGAATACTTGCTCCTGTGTGAAGCTTTGCAGGAAACACCCCCGCTCCCCATAACTGCACCAACCACACAGATACGACAGTCTTTTGTGACAGGGGCCGGGATCAATGCGCGGTGCCCGAGGTGAAGTAAATTACTCCAGCACTGCCGTATTTTCGTGCCGCTTCCAGTGGTGGGCTCCTGGAATCCCAATAACTCGGGCACCCAATATATATATATATATTCCACCAAGTTTTGCCTGCAAGGAGGAGAAGAGCCCACAAGCAAGGTACAGAATTCGGCTTTTATTCAGTGTTGGGAGCAGCTTGCGAAATGGATGCAAATCCAGCAACAACTTTCAAAAGTCAGCCTGACGCATTTCGTTTTTAAAACTTCTTCAGAGGCTTTGACTCGGGCACCAAGGCAAACAGTTTGTGGGCATCTACACAGCAATTTATCCTCCGCCTCAATGAGCGTTGCCAAACACATGGCCTCATGGTAATTGTAGTGTCCTTTCCCCTTCAGTGAGTTGCCAGCCTCGGGCCCACTTATTCTTAAATTCAATAAAACCACAGTGGGGTGTGCTGTTTTGTACCTCAATAGCACAGTTGTCCATTATCTTCCAAAAACAGCCCCCCTGCTCCCATTCGGTGTTGTTGTAAATCGTCTCCGTGGTGGGATAACAAAGCCCCAGGGCTCTCTCCGCGGCTCAGACATGCCGCTCAAATTCCACCAAGTTTTGCCTGCAAGGAGGAGAAGAGCCCACAAGCAAGGTACAGAATTCGGCTTTTATTCAGTGTTGGGAGCAGCTTGCGAAATGGATGCAAATCCAGCAACAACTTTCAAAAGTCAGCCTGATGCGTTTAGTTTTTAAAACTTCTTCAGAGGCTTTGACTCGGGCTCCAAGGCAAACAGTTTGTTGACATCTACACAGCAATTTATCCTCCGCCTCAATGGGCATTGCCAAACACATGGCCTCATGGTAATTGTAGTGTCCTTTCCCCTTCAGTGAGTTGCCAGCCTCGGGGCCCACTTATTCTTAAGTTCAATAAAACCACAGTGGGGTGTGCTGTTTTGTACCTCAATAGTGCAGTTGTCCATTATCTTCCAACAACAGCCCCTCTGCTCCCATTTGGTGGTGTTGTATATATATTACCTACTGGCGGTTGCCAGTAGGTAGGTATAGTTAGGATCTAGTTTCCATAGGAAATCCACAACATTCTATTTGGAATAACTTTGGCGCCAGTGGACGAATCTTCGCGAATTTCTCAAAGAAGATGGCCCGCTCCTTCCCTGAAAGATTTGGGGGGATTTGTCAAGTGGGGGCTGAGAAAAAGAGGGTTCCAAAACATGTTTTCTCCATGTTATTTTCCATTGGACGATTAGACACGGCTACAGCCCAAACTGCTGAACGGAATTACAAGATATTTGGCAAAATGGTAGAGTCTGATTCACAGATCACGCTTTTGCTTAAATGGCGTAAATCCCTCCAGTAGTTCCTGAAAAAATCCAAAGAAAAAAAATATATATATCTAGCATTCCGAGCACGAGCTGCATGCTGATTGGCTGTCAACTGGCAGCCATCTTGGGACCAATATACATGATAGCACCTCATTAAAAAGCATTGCAGTTAATAGAAGGTGTTAAGACTTTAGTTACATTATAAATCATTTGTTGATAGTACCATACTAATTTTAGGAATTGTGGTGTGTTCTAAGGTGATTTTACCATGTGAAAAAGCCTTCTGCTGGGATATCATGAATCATGTTTTAGAGAAAACTATTTTCTCATGCTTTTCCCACAGAGGTTTGGAAGGTGATCTATAAGCTAAACTGAGAGCATATTTTCTGTAAATTCACATTATCTTTCTCAGTCATGCGAGAATGAAGTCTGACATTCTCAGTAAAACATGTACATCCAACAAGAGCAGAGACTGTCAGTTGATTCCTTTGTGTTCTACTGCAGCTTCCCAGAGTGTTCTAAAGAACAACTAGAGCGCTAACAGTCCTACTTATGACAAACGTATGGCACACGTGAAGCCATCTTGATTGGAATAAAGTGGTAACTCTTAAAACATTTAATTTAAAAAGGAACAACATGAGGGGGTTCATTTTACCACAGAAAGTATGATTAGTGCTGCAGAAAGAAAAATTAGGGCACATTTTGAGTGACTTCTCAAATCCTCTTCTATTTCATTAAGAAATTCTGACATGCAGACTGAAACATGCAATTTCAATACCAGCAGCAGACTTCCCTGGTGAGCAGTAGCTTTACTACAGTGATCTAATAAGCAACTAGAGTGCTAACATTCTGAATTTATGGCAAATGTGTGACACATCTGAATGCCTCCTTGATGGAATCAAAGTAAAAAACTGAAAGTATTTCCTACTGGGGAGACTGTAGTAAATGAGGAAATTAGGAAACTTCATAACAAATACGTCTCCCAAGATGGCCACCAGAGACAAAAGAGCCCAAATGTAGCACAAATATCACCCAGATGTAGCCCAAATATAGCCCAATGACAGAATGTTCCAGAGTGTTCTAAAGAACAACTAGAACGTGAACAGTCTTACTTATGACAAAAGTATGGCACACCTGAAGCCATCTTGATTGGAATAAAGTGGTAACACTTAAAACATTTAATTTGCAAAGGAACAACATGAGGGGGTTCATTTTGCCACAGAAATTATGATTAGTGCTGCAAAAAGAAAAATTAGGGCACATTTTGACTTCTCAAATCCTCTTCTATTTCATTAAAAAATTCTGACATGCAGACTGAAACATGCACTTTGAATACCAGCAGCTGACTTCCCTGGTGAGCAATATCTTTACTACAGTGATCTAATGAGCAACTAGAGTGCTAACATTCCGAATTTATGGCAAATGTGTGACACATCTAAATGCCTTCTCGATGGTAAGCAAGCATTGACAATGCAATAGGTTTCGCCCTCGTCTAAGTTAAAGCAATTCTGTTTGTAATTAGGTGGCTTTTTAGCTTTGCTTGTATTAGTGTTTTTCAAACATTCATGTACATAACATGCATTTGTATGCGTATATGTATATGTATGCATGCATTTATATTTGTATTTATATAGATATGCATTATATATATATATATATGTTTATATATGTATGTATATATACACACATACATATATATAAATGCTTATGCATATATATATGTGCATATGTGTGCGTGTAGAGAGAGGTAGAGAGAGGTAGAGGTAGAGAGGTAGAGGTGTAGAGGTAGAGGTGTAGAGGTAGAGAGGTAGAGGTAGAGAGTAGTAGAGAGAGAGGTAGAGAGTAGAGAGTGAGTATTAGAGAGTAGAGAGAGAGTAGAAGAGCGTTGTAGAGAGTAGTAGAGAGAGTAGCAGAGAGTGAGTAGTAGAGAGTAGTAGAGTGAGTAGTAGAGAGTGAGTAGTAGAGTAGTAGAGAGTGAGTATTAGAGTGAGTAGTAGAGAGTAGTAGAAGAGAGTAGTGGAGAGTGAGTAGTAGAGAGTGAATAGTATAATGAGTAGTGGAGTGAGTAGTAGAGAGTGAGTAGTAGAGAGTAGTAGAGAGAGAGTAGTAGAGAGTGAGTAGTAGAGAGTAGTAGAGAGTGGGTAGTAGAGAGAGTAGTAGAGAGTAGTAGAGTATTAGAGAATGAGTAGTCGAGAGTAGTGGAGTAGTAGAGAGTGAGTAGTAGAGAGTGAGTAGTAGAGTGAGTAGTAGGGAGTAGTAGAGAGTGAGTAGTAGAGTGAGTAGTAGAGAGTAGTACAGAGCAAGTAGTAGAGTGTTTAGTAGAGAGTGAGTAGTAGAGAGTAGTATAGAGAGAGTAGTAGAGTGAGAAGTAGAGAGAGTAGTAGATAGTGAGTAGTAGAGAGTAGTAGAGTATGAGTAGTAGAGAGTGAGTAGTGGAGAGTGAGTAGTAGAGAGTAGTAGAGAGCGAGTAGTAGAGAGTGAGTAGTAGAGAGTATTAGAGAGTGAGTAGTAGAGAGAGAGTAGTAGAGAGTCTGTAGTAGAGAGTAGTAGAGTGAGTAGTAGAGAGAGAGTAGTAGAGAGTGAGTAGTAGAGTAGTAGAGAGTGAGTGGTAGAGAGTAGTAGAGAGTAGTAGAGAGTGAGTAGTAGAGAGCTAGTAGTAGAGATTGAGTAGTGGAGAGTGAGTAGTAGAGAGTGAGTAGTAGAGAGTGAATAGTAGAGAGTGAGTAGTAGAGAGTGGTAAAGAGTGTAGTAGAGAGTGAGTAGTAGAGAGAGAGTAGTAGATAATAGTAGAGAGTGAGTAGTAGAGGGGGTGTGGTAGAGATTAGCAGAGAGTGAGTAGTAGAGAGTAGTAGTAGAGAGTAGTAGAGAGTAGTAGCGAGTGAGTAGTAAAGAGTGAGTAGTAGAGAGTGAATAGTAGAGAGTGAGTACTAGTAAGAGAGTATTAGAGAGTAGTAGAGTAGCAGAGAGTGAGTCGTAGAGTAGTAGAGAGTGAGTAGTAGAGAGAGAGTACTAGAGAGTAGTAAAGAGTGAGTAGTAGAGTGAATAGTAGAGAGTGATAGAGAGTGAGTAGTAGAGAGTGAGTAGTAGAGAGTGAGAAGTAGAAAGTAGTAAAGAGTGAGTAGTAGAGAGTGAGTAGTAGAGATTAGTAGAGTAGTAGAGAGTGAGTAGTAGAGAGAGAGTAGTAGAGAGTAGTAGAGAGTGAGTAGTAGACTAGTAGAGAGTAGTCAGTCAGTGTCAGTCAGTGTCAGTCACTCAGTGTCAGTCACTCAGTATGTGTCAGTCAATCAGTGTCAGTCAGTGTCAGTCAATCAGTGTCAGTCAGTGTCATTCAGTCAGTGTCAGTCAATCAGTGCCAGTCAGTCATTGTCAGTCAATCAGTGTCAGTGTCAGTCGGTGTCAGTGTCAGTCAATCAGTGTCAGTCAGTGTCAATCAGTCAGTGTCAGTCAGTCAGTGTCAGCTAGAGCAGCTCTGGTGACCTGGTTCTCTGGCTCTGAAGCAGCTCTGCTGACCTGGCTCTCTGGCTCTAAAGCAGCTCTGCTGACCTGGTTCTATGGCTCTAAAGCAGTTCTGCTTACATGGTTCTCTGGCTCTAGAGCAGCTCTGCTGACCTGGTTTTCTGGCTCTAAAGAAGCTCTGCTGACCTGGTTCTCTCCCTCTAGAGCAGCTCTGCTGACCTGGTTCTCTCCCTCTAAAGCAGCTGTACTGACCTGGTTTCTCTGGCTCTACAGCAGCTCTGCTGACCTGGTTCTCTGGCTCTAGAGCAGCTCTGCTGACCTGGTTCTCTGGCTCTAAAGCAGCTCTGCTGACCTGGTTCTCTGTCTCTAAAGCAGCTCTGCTGACCTGGTTCTCTGGCCCTAAAGCAGCTCTGCTGACTTGGTTCTCTGGCTCTAGAGCAGCTCTGCTGACCTGGTTCTCTGACTCTAAAGCAGCTCTGCTGACCTGGTTCTTTGGCTCTAAAGCAGCTTTGCTGGCCAGGTTCTCTGGCTCTAAAGCAGCTCTGCTGACCTGGTTCTCTCCTTCTAAATCAGCTCTGCTATCCTGGCTTCTCTGGCTCTACATCAGCTCTGCTGACCTGGTTCTCTGGCTCTAGAGCAGCTCTTCTGACCTAGTTCAAAGTCTCTAGAGCAGCTCTGCTGACCTGGTTCTCTGGCTCTAAAGCAGCTCTGCTGACCTGGTTCTCTGGCTCTAAAGCTAATCTGCTGAACTTGTTCTCTGGCTCTAGAGCAGCTCTGCTGACTTGGTCCCTTGGCTCTAAAGCAGCTCTGCTGATCTGGTTCTCTCTCTCTAAAGAAGCTCTGCTGACCTGGTTCTCTCGCTCTAAAGCAGTTCTACTGACCTGGTTTATCTGGCTCTACAGCAGCTCTGCTGACCTGGTTCTCTGGCTCTAGAGCAGCTCTGCTGACTTGGTTCTTAGGCTCTAGAGCAGCTCTGCTGACCTGATTCTTTGGCTCTAGCGCAGCTCTGCTGACCTGGTTCTCTCCCTCTAAAGCAGCTCTACTGACCTGGTTTATCTGGCTCTACAGCATCTCTGCTGACCTGGTTCTCTGATTAAAAACAAAATTGGTTCTGTCGGGTGAGCGCTGACATTGCTTTGAAAGAAGGCTGGAAAGCTCAAAACATACAAACAAAAAACCTCTCTCTGAGAGAAACGTATTTTATATGTTAAAAAACAGGGAACACAAAACACGGCAATTACTTCATTCCGTTTTCGGTTCAGCATTTAAAACATATTATTTGTGACTGTTGTGAACATAGTGATTAGTGCAAAGCATATAGTGACACTTATATACAAATATATACAAATGGGAGGGGGGAAGGGGTAATGTCTTTTGTTGGGGGGCCAGTATTCAAAAATTAGAATTCCAAGGAAGCAGATGGTTATTGTCCAAGTTCCTGGTGGTATCTTGGCCAAATAAGAGCGTCGACGTTTCGACCCTAAAGCGCCCCAATTGGTGGTCGCGGCGGGTCTTTATCAAGACAGGGGGTAGGACGGGTGAGTTTGGATTCACAAAGGAAGCTTGTCAGTCGACCCTCGGTTCTGCAATCTGGGATAGTTATGCTGGCGGTTCAGGCAGAGTCAGAGCGCCATCTGAGCTCAGATCAGATGGCGCTCAGATGGCGCTCTGACTCTGCCTGAACCGCCAGCATAACTATCCCAGATTGCAGAACCGAGGGTCGACTGACAAGCTTCCTTTGTGAATCCAAACTCACCCGTCCTACCCCATGTCTTGATAAAGACCCGCCGCGACCACCAATTGGGGCGCTTTAGGGTCGAAACGTCGACGCTCTTATTTGGCCAAGATACCACCAGGAACTTGGACAATAACCATCTGCTTCCTTGGAATTCTAATTTTTGAATACTGGCCCCCCAACAAAAGACATTACCCCTTCCCCCCTCCCATTTGTATATATTTGTATATAAGTGTCACTATATGCTTTGCACTAATCACTATGTTCACAACAGTCACAAATAATATGTTTTAAATGCTGAACCGAAAACGGAATGAAGTAATTGCCGTGTTTTGTGTTCCCTGTTTTTTAACATATAAAATACGTTTTTCTCAGAGAGAGGTTTTTTGTTTGTATGTTTTGAGCTTTCCAGCCTTCTTTCAAAGCAATGTCAGCGCTCACCCAACAGAACCAATTTTGTTTTTAATCACGCATACCCAGGTTCTGAGGGACACAGGGTCATCCCTTTTTTGTTGAAATAAAAAAAATGACCTGGTTCTCTGGCTCTAGAGCAGCTCTGCTGACCTGGTTCTTAGACTCTAGAGCAGCTCCGCTGACCTGGTTCTCTGGCTTAAAAGCAGCTCTGCTGACCTGGTTCTATGGCTCTAGAGCAGCTCTGCTGACCTGATTCTCTGGCTCTACAGCAGCTCTGCTGACCTGGTTCTCTGGCTCTAGAGCAGCTCTTCTGACCTAGTTCTTAGTCTCTAGAGCAGCTCTGCTGACCTGGTTCTCTGGCTCTAAAGCAGCTCTGCTGACCTGGTTCTCTGGCTCTAAAGCAGCTCTGCTGACCTGGGTCTCTGATTCTAGAGCAGCTCTGCTGACCTGCTTCTTAGGCTCTAGAGCAGCTCTGCTGACCTGGTTCTCTGGCTCTACAGCGCCTCTGCTGACCTGGTTTCTCTGGCTCTACAGCAGCTCTGCTGACGTGGTTCTCTGTGCTTACGATGCACGCACCCGACTTCTCGAAAATATATTTAAAAAAATATTTTATTTTAAGTACAAATATATTATTTTTATGAATATCTTAGATAATCTCTTGCCCTAATATGTATATTAAAGACACATACATATAATTTTGGAACATAATTTTTTTTGCGGGAGTTGCGCACCCAGCGTGCCACAGCACGTATATGACGTCACGCGGGACCCGCCACCGTGCAGACATCTCGTGCCGTAATGTGCATGTGTCGCGAATGCGTGGGAGCAGGAGACGCGGCTGGTCGCATACCAATCGCGCACACCACGTAATATTCTATGTATATGATGTAACTGAAAAACACGCAGCCTTCGCACACCTTACGCGGATCCTTCTGGACTTTTCTAAAATGGGGTCTAGAATCCACGCACCCACCGTAATGTGTACGCTTTGAGTACGCGACTCCGAAAAAAAATTGGGAACTTTTTTTTTAAAGAAAATAATATAAATATATTGAATTAAAAAATGAATAACAAAAAAATTATTCAATATTTCAGTTTGAATTTTTTTTAAATATTGTTTTGCAATTTTCAGAAAAATATATAATGTTATTTAATGAATAAAATATTTATAAACATCTAAAAAACTCTCTGGCTCTAAAGCAGCTCTGCTGCTCTGGTTCTCTCCTTCTAAATCAGCTCTGCTAACCTGGTTTCTCTGGCTCTACAGCAGCTCTGCTGACCTGGTTCTCTGGCTCTAGAGCAGCTCTTCTGACCTAGTTCAAAGTCTCTAGAGCAGCTCTGCTGACCTGGTTCTCTGGCTCTAAAGCAGCTCTGCTGACCTGGTTCTCTGGCTCTAAAGCTGTTCTGCTGAACTTGTTCTCTGGCTCTAGAGCAGCTCTGCTGACTTGGTCCCTTGGCTCTAAAGCAGCTCTGCTGATCTGGTTCTCTCCCTCTAAAGAAGCTCTGCTGACCTGGTTCTCTCGCTCTAAAGCAGTTCTACTGACCTGGTTTATCTGGCTCTACAGCAGCTCTGCTGACCTGGTTCTCTGGCTCTAGAGCAGCTCTGCTGACCTGGTTCTTAGGCTCTAGAGCAGCTCTGCTGACCTGATTCTCTGGCTCTAGAGCAGCTCTGCTGACCTGGTTCTCTCCCTCTAAAGCAGCTCTACTGACCTGGTTTATCTGGATCTACAGCAGCTCTGCTGACCTGGTTCTCTGGCTCTAGAGCAGCTCTGCAGACCTGGTTCGTAGGCTCTAGAACAGCTCTGCTGACCTGGTTCTCTGGCTCAAAAGCAACTCTGCTGACCTGGTTCTATGGCTCTAGAGCATCTCTGCTGACCTGATTCTCTGGCTCTACAGCAGCTCTGCTGACCTGGTTCTCTGGCTCTAGAGCATCTCTTCTGACCTAGTTCTTAGTCTCTAGAGCAGCTCTGCTAACCTGGTTCTCTGGCTCTAAAGCAGCTCTGCTGACCTGGTTCTCTGGCTCTAAAGCAGTTCTGCTGAACTTGTTCTCTGGCTCAAGAGAAGCTCTGCTGACTTGGTCCCTTGGCTCTAAAGCAGCTCTGCTGACCTGGTTCTCTCCCTCTAAAGCAGCTCTGCTGACCTGGTTCTCTCGCTCTAAAGCAGCTCTGCTGACCTGGTTTATCTGGCTCTACAGCAGCTCTGCTGACCTGGTTCTCTGGCTCTAGAGCAGCTCTGCTGACCTGGTTCTTAGGCTCTAGAGCAGCTCTGCTGACCTGGTTCTCTGCCTCAAAAGCAGCTCTACTGACCTGGTTCTATGGCTCTAGAGCAGCTCTGCTGGCCTGATTCTCTGGCTCTAGAGCAGCTCTGCTGACCTGGTTCTCTCCCATCAGCTCTGCTGACCTGGTTCTCTGCCTCTAGAGCACCTCTGCTGACCTTGGTCTATGGCTCTAAAGCAGCTCTGCTGACCTGGTTCTCTGGCTCTAGAGCAGCTCTGCTGACCTGGTTTTCTGGCTCTAAAGCAGCTCTGCTGACCTGGTTCTCTCCCTCTAAAGCAGCTCTGCTGACCTGGTTTCTCTGGCTCTAGAGCAGCTCTGCTGGCCTGGTTCTCTGGCTCTAAAGCAGCTCTACTGAGCTGGTTCCCTCCCCCCAAAGCAGCTCTGTTGACCTGGTTCTCTGCCTCTAGAGCAGCCATGCTGACCTGGTTCTCTGGCTCTAAAGCAGCTCTGCTGACCTGGTTCTATGGCTCTAAAGCAGCTCTGCTGACTATGGTTCTCTGGCTCCAGAGCAGCTCTGCTGACCTGGTTCTCTGGCTCTAAAGCAGCTCTGCTGACCTGGTTTTCTCCCTCTAAAGAGCTCTGATGACCTGGTTCTCTGGCTCTAAAGCAGTTCTGCTGACCTGGTTCTCTGCCTCTAGAGCAGCTCTGCTGACCTGGTTTCTCTGGCTCTAGAGCAGCTCTGCTGACCTGGTTCTCTGGCTCTAAAGCATCTCTGCTGACCTGGGTCTCTGGCTCTAGAGCAGCTCTGCTGACCTGGGTCTCTGACTCTAGAGCAGCTCTGCTGACCTGCTTCTTAGGCTCTAGAGCAGCTCTGCTGACCTAGTTCTCTGGCTCTACAGCGCCTCTGCTGACCTGGTTTCTCTGGCTCTACAGCAGCTCTGCTGACGTGGTTCTCTGTGCTCACGATGCACGCACCCGACTTCTCGAAAATATATTTAAAAATAATATTTTATTTTAAGTACAAATATATTATTTTTATGAATCTCTTAGATAATCTCTTGCCCTAATATGTATATTAAAGACACATACATATAATTTTGGAACATATTTTTTTTTTGCGGGAGTTGCGCACCCAGCGTGCCACAGCACGTATATGACGTCACGCGGGACCCGCCACCGTGCAGACGTCTCGTGCCGTAATGCGCATGTGTCGTGAATGCGTGGGAGCAGGAGCCGCGGCTGGTCGCATACCAATCGCGCACATCACGCAATATTCTATGTATATGATGTAACTGAAAAACACGCAGCTTTCGCACACCGTACGCGGATCCTTCACGACTTTTCTAAAATGGGGTCTAGAATCCACGCCCCCACCGTGATGTGTAAGCTTTGAGTGCGCAACTCCGAAAAAAAATTGGGAACTTTTTTTTTAAAGAAAATAATATAAATATATTAAAATAAAAAATGAATAACAAAAAATATTCAATATTTCAGTTTGTATTTTTTTTAAATATTGTTTTGCAATTTTCAGAAAAATATATAATGTTATTTAATGAATAAAATATTTATAAACATCTAAAAAACTGTAGAAAATCAGTACAAAAAAATAGGTATAACTACTATCACACTTAAAAATTTGCATTTAAAAAACCTTAAAAATTCACTGAAAAACCATAGGTTTCAGAGACGTTATAGTTAGGAATTAGAATTTAAAAAACCTTAGAAAGTCACAGAAAAAAACATAGGTTTCACGGGTGTTATAGTTAGTTGGCCATTTCACTCGTACAAAACCATAGAAATTCCTCCGTTATAGTTAGTTCTGCTAACTATAACTTGTGCCCCCGCAATGCACTGCTGATGATGTCACATATTGCATCATTCATGACATGGTCAGTGACATCACTGATGACATCTCAAATGACTTCATCCACGCGACAATCTGATACACCTCATCATACACAAGTATAACCTTTCATCACAAACTGTAAAATACAGAGTACCATATTTGAAACCATTGACACACCAATACCAGTTTCTAAAAACCCACTAAGTGATTCCTACATCTACACACACATCTTAACACTATAAATTCACTCATACATGCTGTCAATGATCAATAGAACACTATTAAATATACTTATACACCTACATCGACATTACACACCAGCATACATCCTATTCACTTATGCAGTCATTCAACTCAAATTCAAATTCAAAAGTCTTTATTTTGATTTTTTCCAATCATAAAAGACAGTTACAATTTAATATTTTAAAATTACCCTTCATTGACAGCTAATAAAATCCACAGTTCGTCACTTCAACTCTCAATTTACAATTATTGGCCTACCGCCCTACATAAAACCCATATATTACAGTCATTAAATAAATTATATTAAAAAGAAGAAAAAAGGAGGAACATAGATACATAATTCATTTAATTCTTTAAAAAATATTTTACAATTGATCATTAGGTACATTAATCACTAGTAACATTTTACAATCTCAAGTGTCCTAGGCCATAATTACTGTAGGCTCATTTTGCGGGCCCGAATTATCCACATCCAGTGGAGGAATTTAGCTATGGCTATAACTACGGCTTGGGAGATGTCGGTTCGTAAGATCCTGACAGCCTCACAACCCGTTTTGAGACCCAACTGGACACAGATAGGTTTTAACCAGGATCTCCTGGGTATCTTATATTCTGGACAGGCAAAGAGAACGTGCCCAATGACTTCCCGCTGATCGGGACAAAAGGGACAGGCCAAACCTTGTCCCCCACGCCATTTTGCAGTGAGAGCATTTAGTGGTAATGTCCCCACCCTAATCTGATGGTATTTCTTTCTGTCCCCTGGGATGGTAATCCAGTCCCAATAAGCCTCAAAGGCCGGAGAATGCTTAAGTTCTAGGAAATCTGCCGTAAAAGATGGTTCAATACAGCGGCCAAATCTCTTTGCCTCCAACATGTTCCAGTACAGGTCTCGAAATATTTTTCTAGGTGGAAAAGGATACCCTACTGGGTCATCCCACAATGGAGATAATCCCATAGCCTTATATATTGCTTTTACCTCCTTCATCCATAGTATTTTATGGGCCTTATCGGAGTCTCTCACCTCGAGGAAGGCCCGTGCATACTGGGAGAGTTCCGGGGTAACCCATAATCTCCTCCAGTAGGCAACCGATCTGTATCTGGCCATATCCTCGAGGCCATGAGACCCTAGGTCAGAGTGGAGGGGGATCAATGGAGTGGAATCCGGTAAGCCTGTGATGTTGCGCAAAAAATTATTCTGCGCACCCGTCAACCTTTTTAAGTTACTGAGCCCCCATAGTTCCGCCCCATAGAAAACTGCTGCTACAACTTTGGCATCATAGATCTTTAGAACCGGGGTGATTGGCCTGGTATGAGATAAGTAAAATTTCTTAGTGAGTGCTCCTGTCAATTGTGCGTGCTTCATGATCAGCTGGTTGGTGTGCTGTTTCCAGTCTAATTTGGATGATATGGTTATGCCCAGATAGTTAAATACTTGGGTCTGCTCCAGTTGAACCCCATCCATAACCACCTTCCCTCTGGCGTATTTGTTTTTATGCAGGACCATGAACTTTGTCTTAGATGTATTAATGACAAGACCATGGTCAATACAGTCATTCTACTCACTTATGCAAACAATTGATCATACTTACATTTACTAAGCTACACACTTATACAAACACCACTTTATTTATTCGTATAGATAGTAACTCATACTTAGTGTGTTATAAAATTACTATTACAAGTATACAGTTTTCGATAGTCACTCGTACAATCACTGAGTCTTATGTCTACTTATTTTTATACAACTGTCACGTACTCTGCCTTTTATATTTCTAGTTTGTTAGACATGTATCATTGAGAAATATACTTACTCATCACCATACCCATAAAGAGATACACTCACCCAAACAACTGTTTCCACATACAGTCTTAACCTCATATACCTAGTTAATCACCTAGTTACACATCTTTGATGTCATGAGTGATGTCACTGACCATGTCATGAGTGATGTAATATGTGACGTCATCAGCAGTGCATTGCGGGAGCGTGAGTTATAGTTAGCTGAACTAACTATAACGGGGGAATTTCAATGGTTTTGTATGAGTGAAATGTCCAGCTAACTATAACATGTGTGAAACCTATGGTTTTTTCAATGAATTTGCACGGTTTTTAAATGCTAATTCCTAACTATAACGTGTGTGAACCCTATGGTTTTTTCAGTGAATAAATATATATAGGTCATGTGATCAAGGCCTTGTTTGGCCAAAACGCGTAATGGTGGTGTGGTGGAGAGCAAAATAAAATCATCAGCACCAGTACCTGGGTTCGTCTCATCTATCCAAACCTGCGTGACTGCTGGAGACGTCTTTCTGCCATATATATATTACAGGCAGCATGGGGCCTTAAGAAAGATTGTGATACAGGCAGCATGGGGCCTTAAGAAAGATCGTGAAAAAACACTGGGATCTGGTAAGATTTGATCCAGTGATTGGAGAACGTTTGCCCAGGAAACCTGCAATCACATACAGGAAGGCACATTCTTTACAGGATGCATTAGTGAAATCTAGTCCTGAGGTGATCATGCCCAAGAACTGGCTGACAGGGAGTAAAGGTTTCAGGAAATGCTCCAGTTGCAAAGCGTGTTTGCACGGAGTGAGCAAAACTGAATATACGACTCCATTTTCACAAACGCCCCGTAAAATCACGAAGCAGCTTACCTGTAAGAGCGAGTACGTGGTATATGTGCTGGAGTGCCCGTGTGGCCTGCGCTATGTTGGGAGCACCAAACTGCAGGTTCACAAGAGGGTGCTCCAGCACATCAGAGCTATCAACACGAATAATGCCACGTACCCGGTTGCCAGACATTTTAAGGAATGTCACAGCAACAACAGTGCACTCCTCAGGTACTTTGCAATTGACACAGTGGGTCCCCTGAAAAGAGGTGGAGACAGGGAGGGTATCCTTAGATCATTGGAGACTAAATACATCATTGAGCTAAACAGCAAATCCCCTTGGGGATTGAACTCCACTGAAGATTTGTACACGTGTCTTTAACATCCCATGGCATGTTGTGCCATTGTCTGCTTTTCAACTAGACATTCTATTTCAGTAAACATCATATTATGCTTGTTATTGGTCATGTTACCATCCCCTCTGTATGTCCAGATTAATTTGATATACAAAAATGAAACATTGGTTAGCAGTGGGGTGTCGAGGTGGCGTATGTAAACAACCAGTTCTGGTAGGAAAGCAAGTAAACAACATCTTTGTATAGGTTGGGATCAGCCTATATATTAGGATATATTTTTGATATATATAATTTTATGTTAAGAGATGTTTTCACATTCACTGTTTGTTGATTTAATTTTTTATCACGCATAAAATTGGACATTATGTATGTGACTATTCGGTATGTCGTTTTCTTTGACTTAGCAATATTTGATCAATTTTTTCACTTGCTTCAATGTATTTATACAGTAATTAGTTAATATATATAATTAGCTGGTTTATGAGAAACTAGTACGAGCAAGTGTTCTCTCTTTTTCTTCTGTTTCTCGGTTTTGATAATTGGATTATCCAGTTAACAAATGCACGCTATTCCGAGAAACACTCTGGGCAACACTATTATCACTTGTTTGTTTTCGTATCTTAAAAATGTATTATGATATGAAGCATGACAGATCCCCAATGGAAAACGCACAAGTCACTTTTTTAAATGGAAATGTCATTGACATGGGATTATCCCGTGATGTGTAGCATTTGCAAAGTCTGTCTTCGATATCAGCTCTTGAAGACTAGTCTGTGTCCAATGAAATGTGGCGTAATTTTTGCACTTGCACTTTAAATTCTGATCGAGCTCTCTATGTGTCATGTGACCAAGTCCTCTGTGAAGGACGAAACGTTATGTTGACGAAGGTGCCGATTAAATAATCTACTCACCTGAACTTTGGGTCTCGTGTTCCTTGCTGCTGCGGCGTCCAGGAGTTTGTCGAAGTATATATATACGCGTGAGGGCGTGCACTTTATTGATTTGTCCCATTACTATGTTAACTATAAAATGGTTGAGCTTTCTGAGCGTGTTATGTGAGCAAGGTCCCTTGAGGAGTGAAACGCGTTATCGGATGGACATTTGTCCTTTAATTTAAAAAGAATAAACTTACTCTGCTACCTATTTGAGGATTTTTTTTGTCTATTGGACTATTTACTCGCTGCAGTAACGAGGTTGGTTGGAGGTCCGCACCTGGTGTGTTTCCGTCCTCCATTGGCGGAACAGGAACATTATTTTCATCTGTCTGCCGGGTTTTGCTGCTCCCGGCTTGTGGACCCTCCCGCTATCAAGAGGCACAGCGTTGGCGCAGCTGCCTGCATTTCCACGCATTTGGATTTCGATTTAAAGAATCTGCTTTGTGCTGTGCCCCCCGCTGAAAACAAAGACGAGAAACGAGCTACGTTACACGCTGTTGGAGGTTGGTTCGGGTCTGACGGCGTGGTGGCTGAGGGGCTAGCCGGTCGTCTGACTGGCAGGCAGCCCGGCACCGATTCCGGCAAGACACTCCCCCTTCACTGTCGTGTACTTGTTTGTTCTAAACTCAATAATAGCGGGTTGCGGTATACACCTCCCTATTTTGTCTGCATCGAATAGTAACTCATATAAAGCAGAGCTTCGGTGACAACCATCAAAGGTTTCATTTATAAACGAAGGGAAATATTTCAAATATGATATCCAGTGACGCGCTCAGAAATAGCGAGGACACAGCCGAGGCGCGCTTTGACAGTCTTCCACCTCCTGTACTTAATCAAACTAAAGCAACATCGACTGTAATTACTAATGATGCCAAAACATTGATGAAAACGTTGGAGAAACTGCTTCGCAGTGAACTCTCAAAATGGTGGGAGAAAAAATCTCTTGAAAAGTACAGAGACGCTAACAGAGTTCCACATGGCCTGCGAGTACTGATTGTACCAACATATACTAACCCTGATCCTCAAATGTTACAGGAGTGGGCTGAGAATAATTTAAAGAGCTCAATGAATATGATCCACATACTCATCAAATATGCTGAATCGGACCGAGAGAAATTATTGTTGGAAATTGATCGTGTAAACAATCTCCTGGAAGCTACTGGTAAGACTGATTTTATCACTAAAAGCAAGGCAGAAATAGATATTCGTATAAAAAAACTAGAGGAAATAATCATGGAAAGAAAAATTACAAAGTTTGCACGGGACAAAAATGATTACGCCATGGGCAGAATCTTTACTTTCTCCCGCAAATATGACAATTTAAAACATAAGGCCCTCTCTAAAAATGACAAATCTACAACTGGTCAAGCTACAAATTTCACCGATACATCTTCTATTCCTACCGATAATACCAACGTCTTATCTGTTAATTCATTAACTTCTAACAGTGATGAGGATGGTGGACCAACCAACTCCATGCCAGGCCCAAGTGTCCGTGAGAATTATTCTTTAATTGAGGAACTGAGTTTTGTAAGCCAGGACCGGCGTTATTCCCTGCGCTCCCGGAACCCTCAAACAAAGCAAGGAAATCAATCAGCCAACGCAGGCGCGCAAGGAAGCGGATCTGTAAACAAAAATACTACTCAAAAAAGAGCCGGAAAAAGTAACAAGCACAACAGAGAATACGGTTATTAATCTTACTGACCTTGTCTTATCAAAAGCCGAAGAACAATTACTCTCATTAGGACTCTCTTACTGCCCGCCAAATAGGTTTTCTTATAATCAAACTAGGATTGATGTTTTCAAATTTATTCGAAAGATCAAATTGATTAAACACTTCCAACTTGAATCCAAGAGAAACAAAGTAGCCATTGTTCCTTTAGCCGAAGATTCAATGCCAACTCTTCAGGTACATGACATTACAGGCTTACAGAACCTATATGATTTGGCTTACGTTGATGACTCACAAACCACTCCTACTGTAAGTCAAATTATCAACGTCAATTGTCCAGTTACTAGTCCTTTTCATCCTAAATCCACGTTTTTTCCTCTAATGCCAAGAGATGCGGTGGATGTGTTTAGCGACAGAGTAATTACAGAATTAAAAGCTTTGAATAGACAAGTTATGACTCAAAGGAAACAACAGGATTATAATAACAATCAATACCATCTGCTTGTGAAAAAACTAAAAAATAATAAAGATGTGATAATAAAAAAGGCTGATAAGGGAGGAAATACAGTCTTATGGCAAGTAAAGGACTATATGATTGAGGCAGAAAGACACTTATCAGATACTTCGTGTTATTCAACATCTACCCAGTTTGCTATGTCTCAAAGCCATGACAAAACTCGCAAACAAATCTCTAATTGGAAAAGACTTGGATTATTATCAAAAGATGAATGTAAATTTCTGAATAATGAGCACCCGATTACACCCAATTTGTATTTCCTCCCAAAGATTCATAAACAAGTTACACCGACCCCCGGTCACCCTATTATCTCTGCTATTGGGAGCATGAATGAAAACATATCTAAATATGTAGACTTTTTTTGCAACCCCACATGACCAACCTTAATTCTTACCTAAAAGACACTACAGACTTCCTTACAAAAATTACGGATGTGAAATGGTGTGCTAACTATTTATTCCTAATAATGGACATCGAATCACTATATACCTCTATTAATCATCACCAGGGTATTAATGCTTGTAACTATTATCTGAGCAAACGTGATATATGTTTTCGTGACCACAATGCAATGTTGATTGAGATGATTAGAATCTGTCTCACCTCAAACTTCTTCCGATTCCATGGTAACATCTACCAACAGCTGCTTGGTGTGGCTATGGGCTCGTGCTTTTCCCCCTGCTACTCATGCTTGCATGTGGGTTGGTGGGAGGAGCACGAGCTCATTACCACGCATCAGCATTGGTTGCCCAATATCATCAATTATTGGCGATTTATTGATGACATGTGCATAATTTGGAGGGGGACAGAGGATGAGGCATCATCATTTGTATCAGATTTGAATACAAATATTCTCAATCTAAAATTCACTGCTACAATAACGTCAGAAACAGCTGATTTCCTAGATGTGCAGATGTTCATAAAAAATGACAAACTTGAAACTCGACTGCACCGCAAATCTACAGCGGGCAATTCGATTCTTCATGCCCGTAGTGCCCATCCTTATCATACTATAAGTATCCCATATGGGGAATTTATCCGCATCTGTAGAATTTGCAGTGATACTACATCACTTGAGCACTGTTTAAATGAATCGAAACAACGCTTCTTGAATAGAGGATATTCCGAAAACATTCTGGATCAAGCTTTAATCAAAGCTAGGTCTTTTGATCGGAATTCCCTACTTGCACCAAAAAAGTCTGATAATATTAGTTCAGATTGCTCAGTCAGGCTTGTTACAACCTTCTGTGCACAAGAGCGCAAAATTCGACGCATCATCTGCAAGGAATGGCCAATAATATTAACTGATGTCATTTTAGGCCCCATCTTACCTAGTACACCAAATTTAACATTCAGGAGGGCGCCTTCAATGCGAGATGCATTAGATAAACCATCACCTGAGGTCTCCTCTAAAAAACCTTGGTATCACAAAATGGGATTTTTTAAATGCACTTCGTGCCGCGCTTGCACATTTGCCAAAAACAGTACCCACTATATGACAGCATTTAGTGAGGTTCCTGTGCCTATTCGAGAACACCTAACATGTAGGTCAGAATATGTAATTTCTAAACTAAAATGTACCTGCAACCTCGAATACATTGGGAGCACAAAACTCCTGGTGCACAAGCGTATTCTACAGCACATACGAGCAATCGTTAATAGTGATGATAACTACCCTGTGGCAAGACACTTTCGGTCTGTGCACAATAAACGATTAAAAGATCTTGAAAACACTGTCTTGTGCTCGGTGCCTCAGCCCGGACGGGGTGGGAACCGGGATAAATTACTTAGACAAAAAGAATCGCACTTTATACTGTCTCTGGGTACCAAGGCCCCAAATGGGTTAAATTTAACGGAAGATTTGATTAACTTTCTGTAAATTCAGCTGATAAATTCTATTTCCTTTAGGTAACATTATGTATGTTATTTGGACATCTTTTCGTGTCTCAAGTTATATTACAGTAACTGGTCATCGGCTGATGACCAATGTAATTAATTTTTGTATGTAAGAATCTATTAAGAAAAAGATTTTCAGAAATTTCTATATAATATTACAGGATTCTGTGTAGCTGTCGAATTTGCTTACTCGGCTGTGAGCGACTGATATTTTAACTTTATTTGTTTGTGGGTTTTAGTTTGATAATTTAGGTTTTGTTTATGGACCTGCACATTTTGAACACCTTTCTTTGACAACCGATAATCTTTAAAATATAGAAAAATACTGAACTTTCCATATGCATGCTTGTAATATATTTTGTAATAACTTTGGAGCTCTGTATATCATGTAACAGACTGTATGAATTGTTCATATACTTTTTAAATTGTTGACACTTGTCAAAAACAACACATCCATTTGCAAATGCGAATTTCATTAAGACACTATGTCGTAATTATGATTATTCTATGCTTTGCTATTAATGGTTGGTACAAACAGTGTGGTCCCAGATACTAGAACAGATAAACCTTAACTGTACAAGTTACGTAAATACAAGAAATGTATAACAACATTGTTTTTATTCACAATGTGTACCTTAAAAATCATTCATAAAATAATTACATAGTACATCACATTTAATGCCCCTAGAGGAACAGACAGGGAAGGTAGTGATGGGATGGTGAGGGTATTGAGTGACAAATAGAAAATATAACAGTGGTCACTAAGACCTTAGTAAACCAAAAAATTGATCAAATAACATATCAGAAATTACAATTCATATGTTGATTTACACAAAGCACATGCCTCAAAAAGAACAAAATCACAAATGATAAATCAGGGAAGAGGCTGAACAACAGAAGAAGTGTCGACGTTTCGACCCAGGCAATTGCAGGTGTGATTTGAACCTTGCTAGAGGGTCTTCATCAGGACAGGGGACGCAAAAGGGGGCTTTGAATCTTGTGTTCAGTACTCGGTCAGTGTTTAGATAGGGTACCTCGTAGGGATCACGATCCTGACATTTAAGGGATGCTGTTTATTTCGTCTACTTGAGTGATGGATGGTCAGTAGGGGAAACAGCGTCTCATACAGCCAGCGTGGGGTGTCAGGGTCAGATAACCACACGTATTGATTAAAACCTGTGTGTAAACGGATAGCAACCCAAATGAGGGGGGTCCGATTGGGTCACTGCATTCAACAAATGCCGTCGCATTGCTGCACCTTGGAGTAGACCCGGGACACCGTTTTCTAACAGATCTTTGTTCGATGTGTGCGAAAACGACACCAAGACACTTCGGACAATTCTTTGATTGAACTATCAAAACGAGCTGGAAGAAGGCAGACACGCCGAAACGCGTCCTCGTGATCAATAAAATCTTTGACTAAATAACCCCGAGAGTGCAGTGTGTTTTTACACGTGAGCTTTGATATATATATATATATATATATATATATATATATATATATATATATATACATATATATATATATATCAAAGCACTCCGCTGCCGCTGCTGCTTTGGCACTTCAATGTCTGGAAGAAAGGAGCACAGACCACATCTCTGAGCGCTCAAATATTTGAATTTTCCTTGAGGTAATTCAGCCACAACGCATTTCAACTCCGTATAGCCTTGATCACATGTTACACTTAGAAGTCACATGACTGTTTAAATACCATTTGTTTGTGGGTTTTTTCCCCATTCCACCGTGAATATTAAAGTGATAGTGCTCAAAAAAACTAGTTTCATGAGTTTGTTCACATTGATTGGTTGCTCAGTATACAGTTAGTTCTATCTTGGTATAAATACCTGGACATTGCATTGGCCCTTCATTTTCTGCGCAGTTTTAAGGGTGTGGATGACTTATGTCATCTGTTTGTTTACAGTGAATTTGTGCAAAAATAGTGCAAACAGTATATTCATTTACTTAAATACATAAATAATTAAACAAATAAATATGTACATAAATATAAACACTATATAAATAGGACATATTATATAAGAATACAGATTTTGACATCTATAAAATCCATAAATAGAGACAAGACAAAATTTATTAAAAACAATCCTGGTATAAATACCTAGTTAATGCCATTTTCTCAATTTTTGTCTCTTTAACTGTCGCACTATTTAGACAGATGATATTTTTATCCAACACACTCTTAAAACCTTGCTAGTGGGACATACGACCTCCTGGGCCCTACCATCTTTGTATTCTACAATGGTGTCTCTAAATCATCCATTAGGTATCGGAGCTAACAAACATTTTTGTGCAAAGTAGTGCAAAATGTGTGCAAATCACCCTAAAACTTTATTGACAAAAGCCTTTGTCAATTAGATATTAAAAAATATCTGTAAAATGTTAAAAACACACCAAGATATAACTTATATCTTGTGTCTACTCCTGTATTTTGTGAGGTTCAATTGGACTGCTATATAATAGTTTGTAGCTCAGATATGTTACTAGTTAAATTTCTTAAAAAGGAAAAAATTCCTTTTATAATGAAATGAATACTAGATTAGCAGTCATAAAAGAGAAGAAAAAGAAAAGGAAGCGAAGGCGAGAGGGAGGGAGAGTGTACATGGGGAAGGATAAAATAGAGATGATTTTAAAAGTCAAAACCTTATGATTTTAATGTTTTAGGCATTTTATAGATAGGTGTGCAGGTCTTCTGTGACAATCAGACCGTTAGGATTTTTTAAATCTAATTCTAAGATATAGCGGGTTTCTAACTGTCTTAGTGTCTCTTCTCTGTTGCCGCCACACCTGCTAAATGGAACACAATCTATAATGCAATACTTGAGATGTTTTGGGTCTGATTGGTGGTGTTCCATGAAATGCCGAGCCACAGGATATACAGGGTCTTTGTTGGTTATAGCTCTTATGTGTTGTAAAATCCTCTTGTACCCCTGCAGCTTAGTACTTCCCACTAACTTGAGTCCGCAGGAGCACAAGAGAACAAACAATACATATTCAGTTTTACATGAGAGGGCTTTATCAATAGTTTATTCCTGTTCACTAAATGCAATTTTGTATGTTGATTTATTAGTGCCATTTGGCACGCTTTACAAATTCTGCATTTAAAAAGCCCTTTCTTTGGCTTAACCAATTACCTTTTGGTTTGATTACCGGATTATTCTGTACCAATTTATCTTGCATATTAGGAGCTCTCCTGTTAGTAATGGAGAGTCTGGTTGGTAGTGTGGGACCCAAGATAGGATAATTTTTTTACTAAGGGCCAATTCTTTTGTATAATGCGGTTGACTTCCCTGCTTTGCTTACTGTATCCAATTATCATCCGAAATTGATCATTTGGTATCGGTTTTGGTTCAGAAAGTATCATAGGTGACTCTGTGGTTTTGACTTTCAGAAGGGTATTCCTGTCCACTAGCCCACTTTTCTGGATTGCTGCATCTATAAATTTTTTTGTGTATCCTCGTTGGAGGAATCGTGACCGACTAATCTGTTGGGCCTTGACTAGTACGGCTTCCGTACTACAGATTCTTTTTAGTCGGATCATCTCACCGTAGGGGATACTTTGTATGAGATGTTTGGGGTGCTGGCCGGTTGCATGAAGCACAGAATTTACTGCTGTGGGTTTTCTGTGGATTTTGGTTTCAATTTACCCTCTCTCAATGTATACTTCGACATCTAAAAATGTCACCTTTTCAGCACTGATGTCAGATGTAAAGTTCAAATTAATCTCATTCACGTTCAGTCCATCAATAAATTGTTTAGCCTCAGTTTCTGATCCATCCCATATTAAAAACAAGTCATCGATGTATCGCCACCAACATTTTACTTTCTGTTGTAGGGTGTTGGCGAAATTTCTATGGAGGACCAGTTCCTCCCACCAGCCCATATGAAGGCAGGCGTAACTGGAGGAGAAACTGGCCCCATAGCTACACCCCGCAACTGTTGGTAAACTGTGTTCTGAAACAAAAACAAATTATTGTGGAGGCAAAAGTCAATCATATCAATTAGCATCCGATTGTGTGGTTCATGCTTGGCATCCCTTTTTCCCAGGTAGTATTTTATTGCCCGCAGACCATCTTTATGATTGATACTCGTATAGAAAGCAGAGATGTCCATAGTTATCAATCCGTAACCTTAAAAAGGAACTCGGCCTTCGGCCACATTCCTCTATATGGTTATGGAACTCCTCGGTGACTTGCAATATCCTTAAAATATAAGGCAGAGCGGACTTTATCATATATATATATATTCACACACACAAACAATATTATTACAATAATCTAGTTTAGACTTTACAATGTATCCCTATTTAGTCATTGAAATGACTGTTCTTTTTGTGTAGTAGAAATATAGAAGTGCTGGTACTCCTGGTCCCAGAGTAGCTGTTAACTACTGAGAAGTGCCAGTATTATGCCCTTAAAATGATTGGAGTAGTATCGAAAGTGCTAGTACAAGCCCTCTCAAATTAAAGTGCAGATACTGAGTACTTGATCATTTAAAGCAGTGGTGCGTTCACTATTTCTACTTCCTTGTCATGCCTGTGTTCTGCTCTACATTGCTGCATTTTTCACCCATTCCCCTCATTTTTAATTACTTTTCTCTCTTCGTGCGGTATGAGGTCCACTCTGTTAGCTAAGGACACATGATCCTGGAACTATTTTAAAAAACAGTAAAACCAATAAATAAATACATATTTTACAATCGCATTGGCAAGTGTAAAACAACGTTTTAGTCGAGAAAATAATACCAAGAAGAATCCTTGTATGGGCACAGAGGTGCCTTTGGATGATAGGGTTTTAAACCCAGGGGACCTGCCTGTGGACGTTAAACTGTCCTTTTCGTATTTATATTCCCTGTTGGCTCGCAGGACCGCTTAGGCCTGCAGAGCGGCTTACAGGTAGTTAATGGCGGCCACGGCTAGCGTGGCGTGCCCTCATGAGCGATCACGCACGTTCGACCTGTTCTTGTCATGGTTTATGGCGGGAGGCGGTTTGTCCATCGCGGGCTTCAGCCACAGCTGGTAATTTGAAATGAAATGAGACAAGTCTCCTAGAAGCAGATTGATTTTGGGAGTCTTGCCCGCTCTTCCCTTTGACCCCTGACAAGTTGACACGACAAAGATTGTGGCTTTAAAAAATGACTGGACGCAAATACCATCGCGGTGGATGATTTACCACGCGTGAGAGCAAGCGCAGTAGAATTTAGAGTGAAGCTCCTACCCAGAGGAGCTGTAATCCCAAATAATTTGTATTTCTATGCGTTGGTATAATTAATGACTCAGACTGGTGTGTGTGTGTGTGTTTGCAACATCTGGTAGGCGATATTATTTTACAGAGTGATAACCTTTTTCATCCGATACCTGTGTAAATATTTGCATGACTAAACTAGCGTGGGCGTTTAGAGTGTAATTATTTGCTCTAGGAAAAGAACAAGGGTTGAATCAACAGAGTACAAAAAACTGCATGCACTGAGGCGAACAAACACCTAATGATTTGCGCGCGCTCATACGTGGAGACGCGCAATGTGATAAAATGGCCCGCAGCTAAATGTAAGGTCACCTCTTCGTGGTATTTTTTGAATGATACAAGACAGCATTGGGAAATAATTGTCTTTGACTGATGTTTAGCATAGAAACCAACCATTAGGAGCAGTACAGTGTTACTGACAGGAGGGCGATGACTGCTAGAGCTGAACTGTTCAACTAAGCTTTGCTCATACTAGGGGACGAGAGTGGAGGGGGTCCTTGATTTTTCAGGGCCATTTCTTATACACCTGGAGTTGCGGACCAAGGGCAATTGTTGTTTGTTTAGAATTATACATTCTCGATATTTTGGTAGATACTTAAGTATTGAAACTCTTGCACCTACACCTTTTTATTCTGGAATTTGTGCATATCCAAAATTAAGGCTCAAGAGTTTTACCACCAAACTCCTGACAGCTTTGCTAAGTGTTAGATGTTGAGACAGAAAATTCGTCTGCATGACAAGAGACACGTACCCCTGCCTTAAGTGGCAAACTATGCTGTTGTCTGGATTCCTGATGTTATTTTTTTTGTCCTAGCCAAACATGGAAATGAAATGAAATGAAATGAAATGAAAAAAAAACTTATAAAGCGCACTGTGGCCAAGCGGCTTCCTGGCGCTGAGGAACACATCAGTGTCTGCCGACAAGTGCGGGGGAAAATTTAGACCGGGAAAGCCTGACGAAAGAAAAAGGTTTTAAGGGCTTTCCGGAAGTGAGAGAAAATAGGGATAGAACGAATAGAGATAGGAAGAGAGTTCCAGATCTGCGGGGCACGCACGGAGAACCGGGTACCCCCTGTGCGAGACTTACGGAAACGGGGGACGTGAAGGAGAGAAAGGGAAGAGGAACGGAGGGAGCGGGTGGGGGCGTGAGAGGAGATCAGAGAATTAATAAAGGAAGGAGCGGAGCGGGCCTGCGCCCGAAAGGCCAGACAGGCAAGTTTGAACTGGGACCTGAACTGAACGGGGAGCCAGTGGAGGGTTTTAAGGGCAGGAGTGATATGGGAAAATTTAGGGAGGCGGAGGACAAGACGGGCCGCCTGGTTCTGGATGGCCTGGAGACGACGAGTCTCGTAGGCAGGAATGCCTACATACAGGCCATTACCATAATCCATGCGGGATGTAATGAGGGCAGTGATGATAACTTTAAGGGCATCAACAGAAAAAAACCGGGAAATTTTGCGAATGAGGCGGAGGGAAAGGAAGCAGGAGGATACAACAGAACTGATGTGCGCGTGCATCGAAAGATCATTACTGATCTTGATGCCCAAGGTCCGAACAGAGGGAACAGGGGAGGGTGGAGGACCAAAAGAAAGGGGCCAAAAAGCTGGGGACCAAGGGTTGGAGGGACCACCAGTGAGGACGAGCTCTGTCTTGTCAGGGTTGAGCTTCAAATGATTGAAGCTCATCCACTGAGAAATAAAGACAAGAGTAGAGCTGAGCTTGGGGAGAGAGTGAGTGGGGGAGGATAGATCAAAGACGAGCTGGAGGTCGTCAGCGTAGTTATATACCGAGACCCCCAGCTCAAGAAGCGAAGAGATGATAGGGCGGATATAAAGGTTGAAGAGAAGAGGGGAAAGAGAAGAACCTTGGGGTACCCCACACGTGACCGGAAGGGGGGGAGCAGAGAAGGCGGAGAGGTGGACTGCCTGTGAGCGTCCCTGAAGAAAGGAGGAGATCCAGGAGAGGGCGGAGCCCTGGATGCCCGCTGCGCTGACACGGTCAAGAAGAATAGCGTGATCGACCGTGTCAAACGCAGCGGACAGATCCAGAAGGACTAGAGCCTGAGGAAAATTGCCATCAGCCTTGCCCTTCAATTCATCAAGGACCGCGAGGACCACACCCTCAGTGGAATGGCCCGGTCGAAAGCCAGCCTGGTGGGAGGCCAAGATGTTGTTCTCCTCGATGTAAGATGAGAGACAAGATGTAACGTGGCTCTCAAGAATCTTCCCTAGATAGGGGAGGAGGGAGATCGGCCGAAAATTCGATGGAAGGGAAGGATCCAGGCCAGCTTTCTTCAGAATAGGAAGCACAATGGCAGACTTAAAGAGAGAAGGGACAGAACCCAGAGCTAAGCAAGAGTTAAGGAGGGTTAAGGGGGGGGTGGGACAGCTAGTATATAGGGTTCTGAGAATTCGAGCAGGGGCACAGTCCGCCGGAGAGCCGGACTTGACCTTAACAAGAAGATCAAGAAACCGCTCAAGTGAGATAGGTGTGAAATGATCGAGAACAGAGGAAGAGAGGGGGAAATGGTCCGGTAGATCAAGGTGAGGCACAGTCGGGATGTTGGCCTTAATGGTGATGATTTTATTAATGAAATAGTTATTCAGCGAATAACAGAGAGATTGCGAAGGAGCGGGGGAAAGACCAGCACGGTCAGAGGTGGCAAGGCTACGGACCAAAGAAAAGATCTCACGGGATTTGTTGGCCGAAAGGGCAACGCGGTCCGTGAAATATTTAGATTTGGCCGCTAAAATGGCCGATTTATAATTGTTAAGGAGAGCCTTATAGTTCAGGCGGAGAGTGGGGCAATAGTTGCGACGCCAACGACGTTCCGACCGCCTAAGCTCAAGCTTAAGGGATCTAAGGTCGTTGGAGAACCACCTATGGGCATCGTGGAGGCGGGCCGATCTGATCTTTTTAAGTGGAGCGGCCTGGTCACAAGCCGAGGAAAGCCAGATGTGAATGGCATTCGCCTGGTTTTCCACAGAGAGGTCGGTCAGAACGGGGTCCGATAGGGAAAGAGAGGAGGAAAGGTCATTGAGGTCAACCTTATTCCAGCTCCGAGCCCAGATGTTCTTGGGCAGGATGGCTTTCTCGGGCTGACCTAAGGGGATGGAAAAAGAGATCAAAAAATGATCTGACCAGCCACAGGGAGCAATGGAAGAGACCAAAGGGTTGCAGCGTAGAGACCAAATCTGGTCAAGGATGTGGCCGTGGGTATGGGTGGGGGTCGAAACGTGGGATGAAAAATTAAGGCAAGAGAGAGTAGCAGAGAAATCTTTAGAGAGAGAGTCCTCCCGCGGATCACCCGGCCAAAAGTTAAAATCCCCCAGCAGAATAAGCGAAGAATTATTTACAGCCAGGGTGGCCAAGAGATCCTGCAGAGAGGACACAAAAGAAGGCATGTGATGAGGGGGACGGTACAGAAGGATCACCGTGAGGGGAACCGGGAGGTTAAGAGAGCGGGCCACCAGAAAATCAACACTGGGAATACAAGGATGCGAAAGGAGCTGGAATTGCAAGGAGCGGCGAGCTATCATCGCCACGCCACCCCCAGTTCTTCCGTCTGGGCGGTCGGCGCGGAGGGCGTAGTGAGTTGCAGGGAGGAAAGCAAGAAGGTCAGGGAGTGAATGGGCAGAAAACCAAGTCTCAGTGAGGAAAAGGAAATCCGGGGGATCAGTGTCCAATAAATTAAAAAGGGCGGTTTGGTTTTTTACGGCGGAACGCGTATTTAAAAGAATAGCAGAGGCAGGAGGAGGGCCAGGGGGAACACGAGCTAGGGAAGGCAGAGGAAGAATTGGGGAGGGAAAAGAAGGCAAAGCAGCACCAGAGAGTGAGGGGGCGTAGATACCATGCAAGGAGAGGTTGAGAGCTGCAGAAGGGGAAAGGGGAATAGAAGCAGAGAACATGGATCATGTGTGTGCGCCAGGACATAGGCCTGTCTCATGGATTGCAATATTGGTGGACCAGGAAGGGTGCCCAAAGCACTACCCTCATAGTGGTGGAAGGCTACTGCCTTCACCAGGAATTAAGCAGCATGAGCGGGGTGGTTGCAGCAATCTGTGTAGTGATCAGTGGTAGTGAAGAGGACCATTTTTACCCTGTGTCACTGGAGTGAGGTCTACAGGCTCACTCACCTTTTTTAAAAGTTACGCTGCTGTGAGCTTAACTCACCCTTGGCCTACATCAGGTAGCTGTGTAGTGCTGAATAGCGTAGGAGTGGTGTCCCTGCATTGGTTGTACATGTGCCTGGGGAGGGAACAATACGAGGGTGGTGTAGTTCTTTGCAGTATATGTGTGATGATGTTAGTACGTGTGCAGGGGGATTGTATGCCTGAGAGGAATACAGTACATGAGAGATGTCGTACTGTGCAAAATACGTGCGCAGGGCCTGCATGTGCTGGGTGTTTGTGTGGTTGCATAAAGTACAATACAAGAAGGGTGAAATGTTGTGCAGCATGCACATAGTGAGTATGTGGTCTGGCAGAATGTGTGTTTGTAAAGAGCACACTCCAGTTACATAGTGGAAACTTCAGTGATAAACTATGCATGCAGTCAGGGTGCGTGTAGTGAGTGAATGTGTACATGCAAGGATGCAGTGCATAGAGGTAACAGTACTGTACCAGAGTGTGCTGAGAAAGTACATTGAGGGAGTGTGTCTGCAATGGTACATTGTATGAAGGAACCTGGGGTCCTTTTTCAGAAGCATTTCTGTGAGCTGGTTAGGGACACACTGAAGGGAAGGAAGAGACTCCCTTTATATTTCAAAAGACTGCTGTTTGATTCAGTGATGGATCACAAGGAAGGGGCCTGGACACATCTCAGTAAGAGGATTATAAACAGTAGGACAGGTGGACTGAGATTAACTCTTGATACTCCTGTTTCTGTGGCTGGTATCCAGGTATATTCTCTGGTCACTCCCATAAATTAGTCGTGGACAATCAGCTTCGGAGTCGTGCCTTCTGTGACAGACCACTTAAGAGAGGAAAGATGAAAAGGAGAAGTGCCCATTTCAAAAGAAGCAGAACCCGAGCAAAACACTTCTATGCCAGGAGAGGGCTGGGTGGTTATTAACTACCACAGTAGAGCTAGGCAGGAAGCACTAAGCAGTACCACCATGCCACTGTGACTTCATATGTCAGAATGGGTCACAGATGAACTGAGTTTGGGCCAGGTGTGCGGGACCTGTGACTGCCAAAATTGGTGACACCTTATGCTCAGAGGGACCAACCTGATGAGGGTGGATGCCCAAGGGGAGTCTGCACCCTCATGGTGAGTACCAAGACAATCCCATATGCCAGGAGGGGCTGCCAGTACCACTTTTGTACAAAGTTTGAGGCGTGTCCTGGACCAAAGGAGAACTGCCGTGACCAGTGGGTCGAGTTTGCATGGCTTGATCTTCACCTGACAAAGTGCCTGAGGTTCAGGATGCTTGTTTTCAGTCCAGGAAGAGACCTGGCAGTGTGGGCTGGACCGTTCCTATGAGGAGATGGGTAAAGACTGATTTGCATATGGCTGGGTCCAAACTGGGGTGGTGTGGTGAGCAAAAATCGATGGACTAAACCCAGATTTGTGACTTGGGGTAAATGTTTGCATTGTTAGCATTCTGGCCACTATCTGTTCCTTTTGTTTTTGTCGCCATAAGTGGGAAAAGTATGCTCAGATGTGGATCCCGTGCTCACTGTGCCACTAGATTCAAGCTAGCCTGGCTGATACCCAAAAACAGGCCCCAGGATGCTTGTTTGCGGCCCAGGAAGGACATGGCCTGGCAGTTTGGGCTAGACTGTTCCCTTGAGGAGCAAGGTTGAGATCGATTTGCATATGGCTAGGTCCAAACTGGGGTGTCGGGGTGAGCAGAAAAATTATGGATTAAACCCAGATCTGTAACTGGGGGTGAATGTTTGCATTGTTCAGCATTCCATCCATCCTCTGTTCTTTTTTCTTTTTGCTTTTGAGGGTCACTGAGGACATTGCACCCTCATCGGAACTCCAGTCAGGAGCTGGTGGACAACACACCAGCACCCTCCACCCCCTGCTAGTGGCAAGCGCTACTTACCTTCTGCGTCTGCAGAGCGGGAGCAGCTCCGATCACTGGAAACCAACTGGCATGGCTGCTCAATGGGAAGATTTTGTGCCGCCAGGTGCTGCCAAATCCATCACAAGCAGCTGAATTTGCCGTATAGGATCTGGGCTGAGGAGCACCCAAAGAGAGGTGACTCGCTGCACCACTGCCTCCAACCTCTGGCAGCCTTCCATCTGGCCTGCCAGCCTTGGAAGCCCTCCCTCTCCAGTTAACTCTGCCAAAAGTCTGGGGGTCATTATTAGTAATGACCTCTCTATGACCCCTCAGATTAGTGCAGTGGTGTCCGCCAGCCACTTTCAACTTAGAAAACTCCGGAAAATCTCCCGCCTTCTTACCACCGAAGCTCTCACGTTAGCTCTTCTGGCGCTAGTGATTAGTCGACTTGACTATGCTAACGCGCTGTACGTCGGCATCCCCGAGTACCAATTGAGAAGACTCCAGCTGATACAAAACCAAGCTGCCCGTCTGATCTTCCACCAGCCAAAAGATCAGCATGTCCGTCCACTCTTAAAGAGTCTTCATTGGCTGCCGGTACCTGCTCGCTGCAAATTTAAGTTAGGTTGCACGATCTTTAAGTCCCTCTCTGGTTCAGGCCCCTCTTTTATTTCTTCCCTTCTCCATTCTTACACTCC
This sequence comes from Lissotriton helveticus, assembly GCF_964261635.1. Lineage (NCBI taxonomy): Eukaryota > Metazoa > Chordata > Amphibia > Caudata > Salamandridae > Lissotriton > Lissotriton helveticus. Next base: position 1,819,858,737 of record NC_136057.1, read on the forward strand.
TTCCCGCAACCTACGTTCATCTCAAATGGCTCTGTTATCCGTTCCCAGGTTCAAGAGGAAAAAACATGGGGGCCTGAGGTTTTCTCTTCTGGCTCCATCCCTCTGGAACTCCCTCCCACTTGCACCTTCATACTCTGGTTTCAGATCACTTCTTAAAACTTTCCTCTTTACTATTTCATACCCTTAGATTCTGTTTCACATCCTTTTCCTCTACGCCCCAGCACAGCGCCAAGAAACCTAATGGTGTTAGCCGCGCTCTACAAATTATTTTCAAATCAAAATCAAATCAAACTGAACGCTGCCATACTGCAGGAGTGGGTAAAACTGTAACCTGGACTTTGGGCCCCCAGTGAATTGCTGCTAAGAGTGCTGTACCACCATAGACACTTGACTAAAGTCCTACAAGGGCAGAAGGAAGAACTCTTGAGTATAACCAGTAGTTTGCATTTCCTGATGCAGCTACCAGTGAATGGAGCATAAACCTGAACACGTTACACTAAGGAGGGTGGGACAGGGATTTGCTTGACAATGACCAGAGCTCCGGCCTCCAGGAGGATTGTATTATTGCATTAGAATGTCGCATCTCTTTGCATGTGTGGAATTTGAAATAAAAAAATATTTTTCTTATAAACCAAGTATTTGGCTGGAAATCCATGTATTGTTGGTACTGCTTGCATTTTGAGTTATGAATCATGTACAGTGACCAGCATCTACACCCACCCGAGGGAGCCTTGACTACTCAACCACAGCTACCAGTCATGTGCAGAAAGTGTACTTGGCCCGATTGAGTGGAATCCGTCGTTGGTCACAACTTCAGGCGTAAAAGGCCTCAACCTCCACGTTTGGGCACAGTAGTCCCTGCATGCCCTATGGCTATCTAAAAGGGCTTCTGACATTAGAGTTCAGGTCAGACTTAGGTCTCCGTTCAAGTTAGGGATTTGCAACGGAGAGCCCTCTACATCAAACTCTAAATTGGCACCCTTTGTTTCAAAGTCTTATCATTCTGTTAATGGTATCCTAAATGACATGAGGGAATGGAATTTTCTCTCAAGTTTATCAGTGCCACTGCTGGTAAGGTAAACCTGAATTCATTGAACAACAATATGATAGTAAACATATTGTCAATGACACAAATTACATCGCCTATTATTATTACATGGAAAAGGAGATGAAAAAATGCTTAAAATTCTGGAGGACTTTGAGAACAGAGCAAGGAGCAGCAATCATGTAGTCTTCTCATTTTCAGGGGATATGAAGGCTATACTATGAAGAAATTCCCTGTAGAAGTACACGTGAGTATCATTTTGACATACAGTTGGCACAGCACATTAAGCAATTTTCAAAGAGATAGTGCAGCAATCGATATGGTATGAGTTTTCATTTTCTTTGTTATATTCAGTTACTATAAATCCTATATACTAGCAAGGCAAATTAGTAAGATTTATTGCGTGCATGTCTCTCTCTCATGTGATTAAATAATGCATTAGGTGAGCATGTCCCCAGTGTTAAGATGCCTTAACATAACTGCTGAGGCTTTTCAACCCCCAATGCTGGACCCTTTTATTTATATTTGGAAAACTTCATGCTTCCGCAACTTTTTTTTCCACCTAACATGTCCGCACCAAATTTACGTCCATTTTTCTCAACATTCTGGGAATTGTAAAAGTACCCAGAGTTTGTGCATTCCCCTGGAGGGTCTGGGAAAAAAGCCCAAAATAGCTAAGTTTAGTTTTATGAAAAAAGACAAGAAAGCATAGTATTTTCATGAAGATAGCATGAATGAGAAGTTTACAGTGCTAGAATGACTACCATACCAGATTTCAGGAACAAGCAGAGTTGTATAAAGAAGTACCACCTTTTTGCTAAGAGGTAGTCCATGTTTCTAAATATTTGTGCTTTCGTCAACCAGCAGTTTGTGTTGGAAACAGGTATGAAACCCATGGGTGATTCAGGAAAGGTATAGATTGCTGAAGGGTATAAACGTTTCTGAATTCAGCTAGGGATCATTTGTGTAGATCTCTTAATGTTTTCCCAAAGAAAGAAATCATTTCAATAAAAACAAAACATGAAAGTAAATTAAGAGAAGCAATTGGTGATGATGTGTTTATCTGAAATTTTTTGTCACTATTGCCAATTTACAAAAGTAATATAACATTAGATCTGTCAGGCCCTTCTGGTTGCTGGATATTTAGGGTTTTTAGATTTTCAAAAAACAGGAGCCAACAACTGAGCTGCAGCTTGTAATGATTTTTCATTGTGTACCAACATTACGGCAATTTTTATGGCAATATGTAGTGAACAAAAATGTTTATGAAGGAAATCTATGTGTAAGAAAATTGGATTTTAATTGAGTGGAATAGGTATCATATCAGCTAATAACCACACTCCTTGTTAGGGTGACTCACTAAAGTCACTAAATTTACCTGAAATCCATTCCCTGGTAGCTATGGCGCAGAGCAGAAAAACCTAATGCTGAGGCAAAGTGTAAAGTATTTATGCAGGGCTAAAACAGTAATAAAGTCAAAATGCAAAACAATAAAAATCCCAAAATGAATTAGGATAATAGAGAACAAAATACACCCCCAAGCCCCAATCCATAATAGGAGTACACTTCTTAAACATGTCAGGACGTCAGAGAAGGCTGGTGGGAAGACTACACCCCGTTATTGCCCCATGGTAAGATCCCTGTTATCTAGTGGGCTTTCTACCTTCCTTAGGGGTAGATTATGGGTAAAACCCCATGTGAGGCAATTTTTCAATTTTTTCCACAGGGACCATAACAACTCTATAGCCCCTTCTGGGGTGCATCTGTGTCCCAATGGCAGGGTGGGACTTCACCATCTTTTATTTGGTGCCATTTCAAAATCTCAGGTGTTGATTGGGCTTTCTGATCTCCTGCCCCTCCCCGTCAGGCAAACTCCATCTGGACTTTGGAGGGGGCAGATAGTCTGGATTGCCCTTTTTGAGATGGTTGTGGAGCCATATGCCTGGGTGGACCGTTACCATCTCTTTCTTTTTTTAAACAAAATCCCTCGTGTCCAGTGGGCTTTCTACTCCCCAGTGGGCAGATTGCAGGCAAAAACCCAATTTGACACCCATGGGGACAGAAGGACTGTGTTGCCCCTTTGGGGTTAGGGCATGGCCTGGTCCAGGGTGGGCCCGCCCACCTAGTTATTTTTTTCAGAAAAATATCACTGGTCTAGTGGGCTTCTCTGTAGAGGTAGAAAGGCTTTATTGTCCCCTTGGGGTGGGCACATGGCCCTAAGCTAGGGTTGGCTTCCCCACTCAATTCTTTTTTTTCAAATGTACCTGATGCCCTGTGGACTTTCTATCACCCAGAGGGACAGGTTGAGGGTCTAACCCCCAACCTGCCTCGTGGGAGGGCGTAGAGACTGTATTACCTCCTTTTGGGTGAAGGTATGGCCCTAGGTTGGGGTGGGCTGCCACCACTCCATTCTTTTGGTTTTAGAAAATAATTTCCTGGTGTCTATTGGGCTTTCTAGCTCTCCTCTTGGAGCAGGCAGATTGGAGACAAACTCCCATACTAATTCCCAGGGAGAAGAAAGAATACATTGCCCTCTTTGGGGTAGTGGGATGGCCCTATGCCAGAGTGAGCCACCCCAGCCCTTACTAAAAACTTGCCCATAAAATGTCTGGTGTCTAGTGGGCTTCCCAACTCACTGGGAGCAGATTGGGGCAAGCACCCATCCTGAATCTCAGGGAGAAGAAAAACACTTTGCCAAGATGGGGGTACGGCCCTATGTCAGAATGGGCTACCACCACCACTTCCCACAAATTGTCCATAAAATATCTGGTGCCTAATTACCTTTCTGCCTCCCTGGGGAGGAGGACAGATTGGGGGCAATCTCCCCAACCTGACAATCAAAGAGGACAGAAAACTGTATTGTCCCCTTTGTGTTGGGGAATTGCCCTTCACCAGTGTGCCCCAATCATTTAAAAATGACACCCATAACATATCTGGTGTCTTGTGGGCTTCTACTCCACCAGGGGCCAGATTGGAGGCAAACACCCCCAATCGGCCCCCTTTTGAGATGGGGGCATATTTAAGCAGGGGTCTTCTAGGGGGACATTCTCCACTTTCCAACACTCTCTCCTGCACTCATCAGTGCAGGAGAAACAGAGTTATACCCCAGCACTGATCAGGAAGCACTTTCTATCTGGGAGGTATCACAGACAGGGACATCTTCAGGAGTTTGGGGCCTGGGTCAAACATAATTTGTGGCCCCTGTTCTGAACAGCTTTGAATGTATGATCCATTTCCAGCTCTTTCATGCCCTCTTTGACCAGGTAACTGACAGTGGACAGGCACACAGGTCCATATTCTAGATTTGTTTGCATCTAATATTTAGGGATGGTGAGGTGCATTTTCGATGTAGTAACACAGCAGCAGTTCACTAATATTACTGCAAATAATCTCTGTGACATAAGAATATTTGAGTGAACCATAAATGCAACATTTCTCTGCAAAATGTGTTTCACATACTGTTTTTCTTTCACTTATTTTAAATTGGGGTGATGAGTCTATTACAATCTGTGCAAGAATTATTCAGATTCACCAGGGCAAGACTCTCTGCAGAACCTAGCTGGTTCTATCAGGGGGCTCCCTGAAAGGCTGGGGCCATGTGCCAGAGCCCACTTTTCCCATGCGTTAAAATGTCTATGGTCACAGATGGGTGGGAGTATGGGAGCTTAAACAGTAGCGATTTCACGATGGCCCCCACCTTAAGAAAAAAGGTAGCCTCTGGTGTTTGCTCTGGAGGTTCATTTCAAATCCTCCCCAACATCATGTTTTATTGAAGAAGCCGAAGATCAATGTTTGCCAAAATTTAAGGGTTTATTAGGCTATATATTACATACCAATACATTATACTGTGCCAGGGTAATGTGTGATGCTTATTCGTGTATAGACTTTTGGTGCTAAGTAGATGGGGGTTCAAGTTGTCTGAATGAATAGTGCCTAAACTGAGTCCCTGTGTAGGGTCCTAGAGAGGAGATGGAGGAAAACTAAGGAGGTGTCAGATGAAATAGCATACCGGACATCACATAGAGCCTACCTCAACAGCTGTAACACAGCAAGAAGGACATATCTGGGTGTACGCATAGTGGAGGCTGATAATTCCACCAGGGAACTCTATAGGATCCTGAAGGAATTTACAAACCCCAAGGCCGGTAAGGAAGCCCCCCCCCACTTAGGACCGGTATGAAGATCTAGCTAGGAATTTTACCAGCAAAATCGATCTGATCTATCAATCCTTTGGGTCGACATTATACGATCCAGGGGAGGAAAATATATCTGGAAACCGACCAAAAGAACTGGCCTTGCCCTATGGGTTGGACACCTTTACTAAGGTAACCAGGGAGCAAGTAGAGTCCCTATTAAGCAGTGTAAAATCTGGCTCGCCATTAGACCCGGCGCCCCCAGCTGTTACGGCAACTCTCAGCAAGGTCTTGGCAGTGGTTCTTGTTAAGATATATAATATCTCATTGGAGATGGCGGTTTTTCCAAATGATTAGAAGAGTGCGTGGGTAAAGCCACTCCTAAAAAAGCTGGCAGCAGACCCGAACACCCTACAGAACTATAGGCCAATCTCTCTTCTCCCCTGCTGCTCGAAGGTCTTGGAAACTCTGGTGAACCAACAGCTTTCTAATTATTTGGAACAGCACAACCTTTTGGACCCCTCCCAGTCTGGATTTCGTGGTTCCCATAGCAGGGAGGCTGCACTGTTGGAGGTGACGGATACCATAAGAATGACCTTAGATAGCGGGACCCCAGTAATCCTAGTCTTCCTCGACTTGTCAGCAGCGTTTGACACCATCTCACACAAGACGCTGCTAGGCAGACTGAGGGGGATTGGGGTGCAGGGAAGGGCCCTTAAGTGGATTCAAAGTTTCCTCTCAGGGCGTACCCAGAGTATCCAGCTAGATACCTTCGTATCACAAACCGTCAAGGTAAATAAGGGCGTACCACAGGAATCTGTGCTTAGTCCGACCCTGTTTAATGTGTACGTAACCCCATTGGCCGATATCATCAGGGGCCATGGCTTTCAAACTATCTCATATGCGGACGACACGCAGCTAATCGTTCCGATTGGGGAGGATATTATATCCACCCAATCAAGGTTCAGAAGCTGCACGGCTAGCATCGCTACCTGGATGTGGAGGAATTTTTTACAGCTTAACTCCTCAAAAACTGAAATCTTGCTGTTTGGGAAGGCAGAGACCATCTGGTCCCCAGAGTGGTGGCCCACTGAGTTGGGCGATGCCCCCGCACCCAGGAGTTATGCGAAGAACTTGGGCATTAAGATAGACAATAAGCTATCCATGGAGGAACAGGTCAAGACAGTCTCAGGTGCCTGTTTTGGCACCATGAGAATGCTTAGGAAGGTCTTTCCGTGGATCCCTTTGTCAGCAAGGAAGACCCTTATCCAGTCACTCCTGGTGAGTCATCTGGATTATGGAAACTCGCTGCTGGTGGGAGCAAGGGAAGATCTTTTATCTCGACTCCAGGTAGTGGAGAATACGGCGGCACGCCTTGCCCTCAACAAACCGGCAAGGACTCCATCAGCCCCACTGTTGCATCAGCTACATTAGCTCCCGGTGAGGAAGAGAGCTATCTTTAAGAAGCTCTGCGTAGTCTTTAGATCACTACAGGGAAAGGACCCGGCCTACCTTAGGAATAAACTCAGGTGGTATCAGCCAGCGCGACAACTGAGATCCAGCAACTCCAATTTTCTGTTTACCCAGAAAATACGGAAGGCATGTATTGGAGGTAGAGCCTTCTCCTACCTGGCAGCCAGCCATTGGAATACGCTTCCACAAAATCTCAGGTCCTGCATGGAACTAACCAATTTAAAAAAACTGTTGAAGACATGGCTCTTTTAAATACATATCCTCACGATCTTTCTCCTTGTATAGCGCCGGGAGATCCTTTCGGGGATGATTCGTATGCGCTCAATAAATCCACAAATAAATAAATTAATTAATGTTTTATGTTTCATCTCTTCTCCTTTCTTCAGGTTAAAGTGTAGCAGAGATTCTTCTCTAAAACAGAACTATGCTTGGGACCATAGAACATCAGCATGTAGGGACTGAGCTACCATACCCCATCAGTTTCTAGGGGCCCGAATCCGGCTACCTTACAGTGCCTCACTTGCCCTCCTGACCTCTCCAGAGAGACAAGTGATTTGACACCCCAGAACACAACATTCCCGACCCTCTCAGGGATTGCGGTAGCAGGTCATCCCCTTTTATTCTCTCCCTCATACTTGTCCACAATAAATAGAAAGGAGACATAAAGGAAGTTTACACTATTTATTTAAACTATTGTGCTCTAATATGCAATAATTGCGCCACAACAAGAAACAAATACAGGTTAGGAACATCATTATCATGATTAGGAGACCATGTACAATAAAAAAAGCCCTGCCATATTATCTGACAGATTTGCCTAAATCCACCCTCCCTACAAACGCTAAAAGATTATAGATTATAGATTTCTGGGCTTAGTGGCGGACCCCATAACTTAGCATACATCAATAGTTGCTCTACATCCCAGATGAGGCAGTTCTCTCATCTCAGGACCTTTTCTCTGTCTGCAAGTCTCTACTCTGTGTTTTAAAATGGCCTATCCCTGGTTATATGACAAAACATGTGTTTTCAAAAACAGCAGCTGGGCGTCTCTATTATGTATAGGTGCTAGTGTTCGACCACAGAGAATAACAAGGAGCAGTGTCGTTTGACCTTGCCTAGGCTGTGCAGACTAAATTCCTGGAAATGGATAAAATACAAAAACATGTGCTGACTATATGTGAGAGTACAATGTGGTGCAAAAATAAGATTGATATTTGGTAACGTGCAAAGTAAAAACACCCTACAACATGCATAGGTAGGCTTATTTAGGGAAAATGACAATATGCTATATAGGAAACAGACGACAAAAGTTAGGACTCACCCTAAGACATGTTGGATACTTCTGGCAAGGTTTATGTTTTATGGAATCATTAGATATCCTTGTATGGATATACTGGCAGAGAGACCATGTTATGAGCTCCAATTCCAATTGGGAGAGTCAAATAATTCCTGTGTGCTCATCTTTGCTACATTAGACATTGGAGGGGAACATACAGTAGGCTAAAAACAATTGATGGAGACTTTAAATACAAACATTCTGTCTGAAGTAGCAGCACCGCTCCGTATTGCCACAAATTCACTTCATGAAAATCGATGCAGTCCTATCGGCTTCAAACTATAGGCCATGTGCTTGCAGATCATGATATATCTTGCACTTTTAAAGTATCATTTAATTATATTCTGTAATTTCAAGTATTTGTTGTTTGAAATTAAAGAAGTTAGCTGGCATGCCCAAAAGTTGTAAAACAAGAGCATAATTTAAAAAATGTTAAGTTGCAAAAGTGTTTTTTAAAGGAGCTATTCCAGAAACAGTTTAAGAGGCAGATTTAACATTGGCCTATTTTAATGAATAATGTACAGAAAAGCAAAATAGTTATGCAACCATCATATTCCAATCATGTTATGCCAACATCATCTCCGGTGAAGCACAAGTGGAAGGATGTAGCTATTTCCTGAATAAATCACAAAGTGTATCATCGCTTCAGTCTTGTGTGACAAATACTTCATTAAAAACGTTATACATTGTAACATAGGGTCTTATTAGGTTTGCCTTCGGACTACCACATACAGGCCATTGATGGCGGTCTGTCAGATATCCAGCAGAGCGGTCAGACCACATCGTTTGGAGGAACCAAGCAACACTTCTAATGGGCTCAAGGAGCCCTTTCTGGCCATCGGTCGGATCGTATTCCCTGCATTAGGGGTAGTGCCTTTGCAGGCACCGCAGTACGGATTATGATGTCCCTTCCTGACAGCCTTTCCATGGCAGTCTGACCACAATGGAAAGGCTGTCAGAAAGGGACTTTGGGGGCCTCTAGCAGGACCCTGTCCCCGTGGGTCTCCGCTGTGAGGCCCGAACATCCATTCCCTGTGTGCCAGACGGGAAACATCGTTAACAACGCGGTCACTACACCGCAATGCTGTTACATCGCGGTCGTTACATCGACCGCGATGTAACCACGATATGCCATTACAACGCAAGTCTTTACATCGACTTGCTCTAGATGGCGTGCTAACATTACAAATAGTGTAGTTTACTATCCCAACACCTTCCCTACTGTTAAGTGGACTGGAGTTGGAATAGTAAATTACACTTTTCTAATGTTAGCACGCCATCTAGCGCACGTCAATGTAAAGACTTGCGTTGTAATGGCATAGCGTGGTAACATCGCAGTCGTTGTAACGACCGCGATGTAACGGCACGCGTTGTAATAACTAGCGTTGTTCCGTCATACATCTGTGTCAGACACCACATGGGGCCTTGCACACAGCACATGGATGTTTAAAATCATCCCTTTTTCCATTGTGGCTTGTGCTGCGGCCCTTTTTAGACTGCAGCACAAGCCGCAATGAAAAAAAAGATGATTTGACTGCCTACACGGCAGTGCCATCATAATTTGGCAGGTGGGACCGCCGACTACTTGTTGGCCGGTCCCAATCCTGCTGCGATGGCAGTCGGATGTTTGTCCACCTGCCATTGTAATCCAGAACATAAGTCCTTGATGAGAATCCTCTATCAGATGCTTCCCAGCTGTAGCAGCAAACGTTTTCAAGGCAATGCTTAGGGGAAAAGTAGATTTATAGACATAGATTGGAACAAACTGTACTAGTACAAGGGTGTCCACCATAGGACTGAGGGCGGCCAAAATCATGCCAGACTTTCAGGCTAACCATTGGTTATGTAAATGTTTTCCTTTTACATATATTGTGTGTACATTTAATATATATGGATATTCAGAAAATGCGGGAGGCCGAGGCGAGGCGAGGCAGATGCTACGGAGGGTCAGATGCCTCGACGAAGTAAGTGGGCGGTTTAAAAAATAACAGGGGTTGCCTGATCAAACCTTAGAGCTTTACACTTACTAAAGGGATTCTCCTCCTTTAAAACCTAAAGAGTTTGACAACAGGGTCCACCCCCTCGGTGTAACCCAGGTAGCAAGAGACTACCACCGCAAAGTTTTTTCCTATTTCTTACAGTTTTGAATATACACCTCTATGATGAATGTGTTCTACTGCAAATACTGGTGATATGCGCTGTCGGCCAAATTTTGTACACTAGCAATGAGTGCCTCATTTATTTAAAAACACCCTGGCCCATGCAAAGTAAGCTGATGTTTGATAAATGCCCGTAACATGAGAAAAAGAGTAATAACCTTAATAGACTACTACATCCGATCGATATTCTGTCTAGATGCATGTTGTGTTGGTGATAAGCCTATACACGTGTCAACAAAGGAGCATATTCTCTATTTTGAATCCTCATGAGAAATATTCGATGTCCAAAAAGCAAGAATTTTATTTGTGCACCTGAGACACAGTTTGGTTGCATGTCTTGTCTGTAAAGGTACCCATCTGGTTTTGAATATATATTTTCCTCTATTTGCTACTACTGCCTTTCTTTGAAAAAACCTAATTTCTTTCAGGAGGATAAACAAAAGGTGATTTTCCTGACGAGTCTCTTGGTTGTAAGTACAATCCACACACACAATCCCAGCATACCATAGAGAGGATGTTGGCCTTTTTTATCCCCCTTTTCTGGTCCTGATGAAAGCCATTCTGACCCTGAGAGGCACTAATAGTAGATGGCTGAAACATGTAGATTACATTGAGGATAAGTTGGATCAATTTAACATCCCACAGAAATCCTCCACAATTTTTTTTACATTGACCAAGACTTCCCTCATTAAAATATAAGTCTAATTGACTGGAAATCTTAAGCCAATTTTAAAACTGCACTTTTCACTAATTAACTCACCATCATTGTTCTCCCCTCAAAAAATATAACCAGCTCCGCTGTAATCATGCATAGCAACATACCCTGGAGTACTCGGCGACCAGGGTGGGAACCCAATGGTGAAGCATGTCACCTACTAGTTAGGTGAGTGAGTGTTCTTTTAAAATACCTTGTGGGCTCCAATGCAGTGCACCAGAAAAACCATGAAAAAGTAGTTGTAGATAATATAGCTAACAAAATAGGAGCTCTGTTCTAAATTTGATATTATATTAATTATTTGGGAAGACAAACAGGTCTTGGCTCTTGCTTCTGTCTCTCCTGTTGATTTTTGGATATTCAGAAAATCTGCCTTGAATACAGCGCTCCTGAAATAACAGTGACTGATTAAATCCATCTAAGACACATTTTCTTCATATTCTGACACATTCATTTCTTAATCTATGGAGAAAAAAATTTGATTCCAACATAAACTCAATCAGAAAGGCATATTAGTATGGTGGATAGTAAGCCTAAATTCCCTGGCCTTAATTATTTGAAATTGGAACTGGAAATAGGATATCTCTCTCTTGATGACTATCAATATCATTATGACCATCTCTCATATAAAGGGAGCTGTTTTTGAATTGTCCCATATACAAATGATCTATGTTGTGACAACAAATTTAGCAGGCTGCATTCCAGTTGTTTAAGGTAAACCATTGGGAGTTATGATTCACCCGTCAATTTTTTTCTTTTCCAGTTTTGGTGCATAATTGATAAAATCTATTTTTCCACTGATTAATTATGTATGTGGAAATGTCTTGCTAGCCCTGATGGGCCTTCTTCCAAGAGCAATCCCAAAAATATTAATATATTTTACAAAATATATTACAACCTGTCAATGCATACACTGTTGTTTCTATTCCAGACAACCTTTCTCCGTCCATGGCCTTAAAAGTTATGCTCCAAGCATTGGTCAATTTTAGTGATCAAATTACCTTTCCCTGCTCACTAAACTAATTTATTTCTGTGCAAAGTTCACTTAAGTGACCACATGTATGAAGCTTTATAAAAGATTTGTAAGACAAATTAATCCTAGTTTTTGGCTGATCAAGAAAGTGAGTTGCAACCTCCAGATCATTCTGCAGTGCAGCATTGAAAATGGCTGCTCACGCTGTTCTGATCAGCTGCCTTGGCTGTGATAAACTTACTGACCCTAGGCTAGCTTGATCCAAATCCTTCCTGAGGGGAAAAGATAGCTTGGGGGAACTCCTTATTGTAATGCAGAGATGGATAGCTACAGACCACATAAAAAATATTGAAGACTGAGACACTGTATATCATAGAGAACATGTTTTGCTAGTCAACCAGCCTTTGGTCTTATCTCCTAGGTCTTCTGCTTATTCCCGTTTCTGAGGTGTTGAACCAAGGTATTCCTTTGACCAAGATATATATTTAGCAAAAAGCGTGGTATATGTGCTTCTTACAGCTATGATGTTTGTGAAGACTTCAGTGGAAAATCCTGCCTTTTCTTTCTGCCTCTAGTCAAGGTATGGTAGTGGGTGCTTAATCTCTCTTGTATCTAAATTAACGAAATACTGAAATAGTATACTATATGGATATTGAGTATTAAATACTGTGCTACAAAAACATCATAGCCAGAATAGGAGCTTTCACAATATTGTGAAAGTAAGTATACATATATACGTAAGGTGGCGTCCATTTGTTTTGCTACTCTGAGATGGTTACAAAAAATTCTATGGAAGTTGCCCCCCTTCCACTCAGAGAACTGTAGTCCAGGCTTTAGTCGTTTCCCGCCTGGACTATGGCAATGTTCTTTATCTCGGAGCAGACTCGACAACTATTAATAAACTTCAAGTTGTACAAAATGTGGCTGCCCGACTTCTTCGTAATGTTCCGAGGAGAACATCTGCCTCCCATGCACTCTGCGATCTACACTGGCTCAGGATCCCGAGCCGTATTAAATTCAAAGCTACGTGCTATCTTTTTAAAATTAGACAAGGCTCGGCTCCAAAATATTTACAGAGCCTAGTCCAACCATACAAGCCAAGTCGTACCTTAAGATCCTCAGAGAATGGTGATTTCATTATTCCTCGATTTGGACTAGTAAAGATGGGCGGTCGGGCCTTCTCCCACTTAGGTCCCAAATCCTGGAATGTTCTACCTATGGCCCTAAAGACGGAGACAAACTTGTTTCGATTCCGTAAGGGTCTCAAAACCTGGCTTTTTCAGTAGGTTGTGAGGGCTCATATAAACTAGTTAGTGTACCTGTCCTTCTTTCTTCTTGAGTCTGTCCCTGGCGCCGGGAAACCCACTGCGGGTAGTTGTTGCACGTTATAAGTTTAAATAAATAAATAAAAATAAAAATACGTATATAAATGTACAATTCCTAACTCTACATGATTGTACCTTAAATGTATATACATATCTTACCTGTACACAATATTCTAGTTGTAAGTATGCTGACTACAATATTTTTGTTAAAGTATACAAAAACGTGATTGATGAAATGGCTGAATTTATTTCAGCCAAGGCTAATTACTCAGGACTGCCTCTCAATCCAATGTTATTTTGCACACCACACCACACCACTTCAGGTTGAACCCATTCGTATGTAAATCAGTCGTGACCCTGTTCCAGTTGAAAAAATCCAACCTGAACTGCTAGACCGGTCCCTTTCTGAACCAGAACACAAGAAATCCAGGACAATTATGCCCTGGTTAGAGCTCATCACCCAGACATAGCTAGGTTTTAGTGCATCATGTATAGATCACTGGGTGCTTAGAAGAACAATGGGTCTCTACGTGTGCAGATGAATATAATGTTATTGGAAATCATAAGCAATTCAAAATTGTTATTACTAAGATACTGGTTTCTGCTTCAGGTCAGAGCACATTTACACACGAGCCGTCCTGAACAATCAATCAGATTATGAATAAAAACATTTTTAAAGGCTTATAATTATTTAACATTCCGTTATTGATTTTATTAATACATGTTTTCAATGCATTGAGGAGACAATACAGCAGGCATCAAGTAAGGATTATTGTTACTTGATAAAACTAATAACCTCTTAACAGGAACCTTCTTTATACAGCTATTTTGCTTCAAAATGTTTATGAATATTGACAGAAAATAATGGGTAGAGGGTATCTGGGTCTGCTGACCCCTCAGGATTCCACGGACCACTGGTTAAGAGCCAATGCCCTGGAAAATGAAGACAATCCCTGTGATCATTCACGATTCACAGTCAAGTAATCAAACAAAAGAAGAAATGATTTTTCCAAGGCAACACTTTTTAGGTCGAGCCTAGCAGCATGCATGTGCTGCTCTGCGAGGCTTCTTGTGTTTACTCTGTGTGGGTCTGACTCCTCCCACACATAGGATTTGCTTTTGCATGTGTCTTTCAATAATGAAAGCACCCAAATGGCTAAAGGCGTGTGCATATTCCACCTCTTTTTTAATGTTCACTCCCATGGCGTTTTGCTATCAGGAGCGAGCAGCGGCGCTCAGAATGGCAGCTGCATTCCTTGTCGTGGGTCAGGTCACCTTGCTTTCTCTTTCACTTGTAATCTGGTTTAAGGAATCCAGTTCAACAGATTTGCAACATCCATTATTCTTCATTTCATTATTTGAATGTACAATAACACCGCAGCCGCTAATTATAGAGTTTAGAAACAGCAGGAGTGCGGTATGGAGCACTTTAAATTCATTCTTGTCATTAACAAAGCAGACCACGCCTCTTTCGCTCACTTCCAGGCACTTGTAATGCACATGTGTGCAGAGGATTGCGCTTGGCCACCAAAGGGGTCAAATGCAATAATCAAGCGCTGTACCAGGTTTCCAATTCCCGTCTTCCCGGCTAGAGATTGGTGTGTAGAGTAGTTTATTTCCATATCGGGGTTTAGCGATTTATGCTCAACTAGATCTTGTCCAAAGAAATGGTTTGTAATAAAAATGCAGCTGCAATGGGGCAACATTTAATGATGGAATTACTGCATTGTTTTGAAATGTGCGATAAGGTAGAAATAGGCAGAGCTCTAAGCATGATTTTGCAACATCTGGTTCCGGAAATGAACAAACTTCTAGAGGATTAAATCCCTACAACCAGACTTCAGTGCAAGCTGCCTGTCCCAAAATCTTTAAAAGAATCTGAAAACAAAAAGGTGCTGCAGGCACAGCCAGCATTAACCGCATCTTAGCTTTTTTAATTTACTTTCAATCGTGCTGCAGGCGCTGCACAACATTACTATAAAAACATTGAAAAAGCCAAGAGACCTCTCGTAGGCGAGACCTATTGGCTTTGCCAATGCTTGATGTAAGTGGAGACACCAGGCTTTGTCCTCACAGAATACAGCATGAGCAGTAATCACCCCCACCATATTACTTTGGTCTAGATACACAATAGATTTTTGGGTCTGGTATTTGATTTGTTGATTTATAAAGTGCGCGATTGCCAATGGGCGTCTTGGCACTAATTAGATGAAAAAGAAAGAAGATTCTACTGAGACTAAGTCTTAACTGGAGGTAAATAGACAAGTTTTTACCTCTTTCCTGAATGAAAACAGAGATGGACTAATTTTGATTGAAACCAGGAGAAGATTCCAAGCCCTCCCCCCCACCTGACTTGTTTATATTCTGGCACCTGAATCAGTTTTGCTTGGCTAGATCTCAGATTCCTGGGCGACTCATATAATTTCAGATGTGTTTTTAGAAACTGAGATCCCATCCCATGAAAAGCTTTGTAGGCCAGACACAGAGACATAACATTGTATTCTTTTTTCCATTGGGAGCCAATGGAGGGTTGCTAGTCTGTGTGCCACAGCCTCAGATCTGGGAATGTCCAGCACCAGCCTAGCTGCTGCATTTTGTAGGTGCAGCAGTTTTGTTATGTACTGGATCTGCATCCCAGCATATAGATCATTCCCATAATCTAGCCTGGACAAGGCAGTGCTGTTACTGCCATTTTACAGGAATCATGGGGAATGAACGGCAGAAGTTTCTTTATCACTTTGAGAATATATCATATTGTGAATGCCAATTTGGTTATCTGAGCATCAAACGACAGTTTGTTGTCCAGTATCACTCCAAGATTTGTAACTTTGTTCACTGGGAATGGACAGTCGCCTAAGCTGTCTTGCCACCACTCTGGGAACCTGATTTTCCATTCTGTCCCCAGCAGCATGAATTCGCTTTTATCCCCATTTAGTTTTAGGCAATTGCCCTGCATCCAGCGATTGATCTGCCTCATACACAATTGTTAAATCTGTCTGTAGTCTCTTTGACATTGTTTGAGGCAGCTACCATTATTTTGGTATCGTCCGCATAGGAGACTGGTAGGAAACCACAATCCCTTATTACTGTCGCTAAAGGTGCCATATACATATTGAAAAGGGTGGGGCTGAAAGAAGACCCCTGGGGTACCCCACATGGTGAATTAAAAGGTTGCGATTTAGCCTCTCCTAGCTCCACTGTGAACGTTCTGTTAGATAGGTATGAGGCTAACAGCTTTCGTGCCAATTCATGGACTCCGACTTCGGCTAGTCGGACCAGGAGTGTGCATGACTGTGGGGGAATATAATTGTTGGTCATTTTAAAAGACTCATAGACCGAGGTAACTTTATCTACAAAAAATTGGCCTAGTCTATTGCATAGTTCAATACTACTTACTATCTGTTTGGTAGTATTGATTTTTGTTAATTTTTTTACCGCCTTTAATGAGTCCGTGAACCAAGGTTGTGAAGGGGTTTTCCTCCTAGAGGTGTTTTTCTTTAGCGGGACTACTAAAGTGATGCCCGAGTTTAACCACCTAAAAATTTGGTTGGCGGCTAATTTGCTGTCTAGCTCTTGCTCAGGAATGGTCAGAAAGAGCTGCTCCTTCAGTTTAGGAGCATCGGTCTTAGATCAAGCACGGTAAGTGGCGCCCCTAGGTGGTGAGGCAGTGAAAGCTATGTCCTTTTTTACGTTTATGGTAAATTTTATTACCTTATGGTCAGACCAGGGAACCAGCAGTATTTCTAATATCTTGATGTTATTATTGGAGGTGAAAATCCCATCAAGAGCGTGCCCTGCCGCATGGGTATTATGTTTAATAATCTGCTCCATAGCTAAGTTGGACATTGCCTCTGTCAATAATGTTGTGCTTGTGTCTAAACTCTTCTCATGGTGCACATTAAAGTTGCCCAGAATGGTGAAATCTGAGCCCTTCACACTAGATTCCAGAAATGGGCTGAGTAGTTGTAACAGCGGTAATTTAGCCCTTAGTGGTCTGTAGATCAAGAGACCTTTAAACGTTTATTTATTTGTAATATTGATCTGAAAGAATAAGGTCTCGCAGTCTGGGTTGCTGCCCTGGTCCGAGCCCATGGCCCTCAGTTCATCTCTGAAGATAATAGCCAGGCCCCCCCTCGTTTCCCTTTCCTGTTGGCGCTGATGATTGAATAGTCTTCAGAAATGGCTAATGCTAGATCTATATCCGAGGTGTCATCGGCCCAGGTTTCAATGATAAAAACGTGGTCAAGGTTATGAGTTTCTATCAGTTCGGACATTTCTGTATTGTGTTTAACCAGTGATCGTGAGTTGATTAGCCCTGCCTTGATGATTTTAGTATCCATCCTGATAGGGTGGGTCTTAAATTTACTTAGTCTTCTTATTTGTGTGAATTCGAAAGGTAGCTGACAGATAGACTATTGTTTAACTTCCTTCAGCATATCCAATGTAGGACAGCTGGTTTTGGGCCTTAGTGTATGCAGTTCCTTACTAGAATCAGCCCCTGACCTGTCTCAATTTGCGTAGGGGCCATGGCCAGGCGCGGATGGGCGCAGACAGGCTTGCCTTTGGGGCACCCGCTGCGCGCTTCCGATCTAGCATTGGTTTAAATAGATGTATGGCGGTGAGCGACTAGACCGCTCAGCACTGGAAATGCCCCTAGACCGGAAGTGTGTCTCACTCTAGCACCCTCGGCACCCTCCGGTGAACCTGCACTTGCCGTGACGGACCGGAGTGCTGGGGTTAGAGCTGTCACCAAGGTTACGAGTGCAAATCAAGCAAATGTGCAAATGAGCAGGTAAATACTTTTGCCAAGATGTTTTGATTTTACTAACATTGTATTTATAATACAAGAGCTTATAGTGGCTTTTAGCCAGCCCTTTTCTAAGATTGTTCTGTTGTTGGGTTATTCACATTTTTTTGTCCACAACAGCATAGAGAATGGGTCAGTGGTTTAATCCTCATTAGCCATTGGCTAACTTCACTGTGAGTGACAGCATTTTGCGTTTTCACAAAGAACACTTCCACACACAAAATAGTTCCCTGTACAATAGCAATATGTGCCTTTTTGAGACTAAAATATATTTTTGATTTTAGTCAATATATATTTTTTGAGGGCCCAGCAACTCCCCCAAAATTAAATTTGTGCAAAAAAGATTACAAAACAAATAAAGCATTAACGAAGTCAAATGGCTCGCAGCTAATGCCAGACCTATTGGCATTGCCAATGCTTGTTACACTATGCTGCATGTTTTATAAGTCTCTTTTCGTGCCCTTAGACACGTGGCTTTAGTGAACCTTTTTAAGATTCTACATTTATTGTTATTTAAAATATTGTGTTTGAAACACAATGCAATAGCAGCCTATAAAAAACAACACCTATTCCTTATTGGTATCAATTTCAGTTATTTACTGCCTTGTAGAGACGGATTTTTGTGGAACTCTGTTTGAAGTATTTTGCTGCACTGTTTCCTTCATGCTGTCCATTGGATTTAATAGACATGCCATTTAATAAGCTCTGTACCTGTAAGGATGGAATATTTGACCTTTGCAACCTGCCCTGGTAGACATAGTATAAGATTGCTTTGCGAAATAAAGCTGTCTGTAACATCAACAAAATAAAAAATGATCGTATTCCAATACTCTCAGCTGAGAACCGCGACAGCACTGAAATATGGAACTAAATTGAAAGTAGATTAGTTTTGGGTCCTAAGTCATGTTTTGACAAGATGTAAGAGAAGAGACCACATCTGTGAACTTTTGAGTTTTAAAGTTTTTTAATGAAAATATTTATCATTTTTGTAAGGTCCCTTCTTTTCTTTATCAGCCATGCTGGGCAACCTTAAAACAATCCATTCTATTATTGTGGGGGAAATAAATACCGAGCTATCTTTTATGTGACGCACCGTAAAGGAGACACACTAGCTCACACACGCGAACACATACTCGCCCTTCCAACTCCTGTAAGCTTGATGCCTCCATGTTCAACCAACGCTTTTTGCAGGGATTACAATTCACTTCTTATTAAGAAGTGCTCTTTGGATCATCCAGAAAGTTGTTATTTTTTTGATTAGGAATTAATAATGTTGGTCTTTCAATAAAATAAGTCAAATAAATACTATCAGGGTTTTATACTTTCAATCTATCAACCAAAATCACAGAGAACCGTACAGGAGTAAATAATTGTAATACATGCACTTGCGCGTCAGTAACACATGAGGTAAGATCAATATTACACAATCATTTAGTGATACAAGGAATAGCACGCACATATATAAATATGACGAATCTTGTCGCAATGAACAGCAAGCAGTTCAAAGAAAATCCTCAGCAACAAAGAGCCGACCCAAAAAGTGCTGGTGAAAGAAGTCTTTATTCCGTGAAAGCCAGCGCTGCCGCCATGACGCGTTTCGCCTCCAAGGAGGCTTGATCACATGACAAACTGCGTACATCATGCTCGACCATTTAAAGTGACAGTGCAAATATATGCATACCTATATAATATATATGTGTGAGTGTTCGTCTGATTTTATGTTTGGTTGAACAAAATGCAGTGGTATAAAGAATAATATTTTAGAGATACTGGATATTACACATATGTATGTGAAGTATGGCTTTCATCTTTGTGGGAGGCCCAGATTTATTCGGGAAACATCCTTTACAACGCAACTTTTACCACGCAGTGCCTTTACGACGCAACTTTTACAACGCAAACCATTCCAACTCATTGCGCTGGGGGACGCTCCAGGATAGGGAATAGATTTAATTTACTATCCAACACCTTCCCTAGTGTCCACGGGGACTGAAGTTGGAATAGTAAATTAAACTATTCACCATCCAGCACCCCAAAACGCTATGCGTTGTAAAGGCATGCGTGGTAAAAGCATGCGTTGTAATGTCATACATCCGATTTATTCTCATTACCCTCACTACTTTGCTAATTAGTTTCCAAATATGACAATGCATTTAGATAATGACAGTCGAACAATATTCAAATCTTGACCAATGCCAATATTTTAATTAACAACCCCTTCGTGAAAGCTAAGCATCATGACAATTCCAGTTTCAATCAAGGCCCAATGTTAGCTGAGCATTGCAGGAGCGGCTTTGCAAATATATAGGTTTAACTATTGAGTGTTGATTAATCTGCAGTCTTCCCATGAAAGATAAATATTTTAATTGCAATCATGACCCATTGTTAGGTCTACCTCGCTGGCAGCAGCTTCCCAAATTTCTAATGACTACAACTAGAATGTGTTTTTAACAAGGCAAAGTGTGATTTTTCAAAATGCCTGTGTTCTTAACTACATAACGAAATACTCTATTGTTCTTTTCACTATAGACAATCAAACAGTATAGTTCAGTGTCTCACTTCAATAAACTTTCACTGTTTAAAAACAAGCATACATATTAGAAATACAGAACAGGTGACGCATAATATGTTCCTACCATGGTCTCGGGGCACTGGAGGCAGTTATAAACTGGTCAGCCTTTGGACTCCTGGCTTATGATGTCACCTGAGTTCTCAATGGCAATATAGGACCAACCTACTTTCAAAAATAAACCAAATCACTTTTGCCCTTGGTCCAAAGCAGATTTGTGGATGACCCCTTCTATGTTGCAGCAGCCATTTTGAGATGTGAGAGTTTGTGTCAATCCATGCAGTGAAATATAAATGGGAAAATGTTAGGGGTGTAAGCAGTGGTGTAGCAAAGGTCTCCACTGCCCCCGCAGTGTGGGGCCCCCTCAGCGAAGTACCCTGGCCTGAGAGCTCCTGAGTAAGTCCAGAATGGGTGCCCTCCATGTACTTTGCCAGGCGGCACCCTCAAGTTTCGTTACGCCACTAGGTGCAAGGGGCCTTGAATTATGGATAGCCGCTAGCAATTTTTTTAAATGTATCTTGTGTCTATTGATGAATCTACAGCTTTGGTTACTGATTCACAGATCACCTAGATAACATTTTACTGGGCATGGAGGTAGGACACAAGGCCTGTCTCTTGTCCAGGTTCTATGTTCACCTTCTGGTGTTCATGGCTGAAGTATGTGCAGTGACGTATATGGACACTGAGGTTGCAAGAAGGGCTTAACCATTGCCAGTCCTTCCTTCCAACTCTGTTTTATTTTACAAGGCTGTGTACATTGACCTATGGTTGTATGGTAGGTGGATGCAGGGTATGGCTCAAAGACAGACACTGCATTCAAACACCTGCTGCACATGGACAGTGCAGTGGTTTAAGTGAAAAAGGAGGTTGAGCACAAGTTCTAGCCAAAGCTCATGCTCTGGATCACCCTTTGCTGTACATGGCCAAAGGGCATGTGCAGTCAGTTTGAGTATTAACTGGTCACCCTATTTCCTTATTAAAAACAACATCCCATGCTTATAGTTTTTCAACAACATAGACTACAGCACTCAACAAAATTATTAACAATTATATTGTCAATAGTAAAAAAATCTTTCCTTTCATATTCTGTCCCATGATATTTTGACGTCATAATATTTAAAACAGGATATTTGTTTGTCACAATATAGGGCCCGATTACAATGTTGGGCAGACCTCTAGCAACAGGCCGTCGATGGTGGCATCGCCATCTGGATTATGATGTCCATTTCCCACAACCTTTCCATGTTGACTTTTATGGCATGTAAAGGCTGTCAGAAGGTGACTTTGGGGGCCCCCTAGCAGGGAACCCCTCCCTCTACGGCCTCTGCTATGAGGGCAGGGGGGCACCTGTGGTGGACGCCCAAACATCCATGCACCATGTGGCAGGCACCGCATTGGTGCCTGCCACATGGTACATGAATGTTCTAAAAGTGTATGTTTTCTATTGATGTTTGTGCTGCAGCCCACAGCACAAGCCTGAATAGAAAATATACACTTTTCGCCGTAAAGGCAGTCGCATCATATTGATGGAAGCGGAACTGACGATTTCTTGTCGTGCGGTCCCGTTTCCGCTTTGATGTTCATCTGACTGACATCGTAATTAGGGCCACATTTGTAAAAAATATTGTTTTTTAATTATCTTTATGTATTTTAGTTTATATTTTATTTCTATATATTTTATATATTGTTTATATAATTATTGTTAATGTTTTTAAATATAGGTTGTAATTTTAAGTTATTTATAATTTTAATTGAATCAATAGCAATTCATATTGTTTTGCAGGTTGTGATGTTTTCATTAATATTAGTTATTTAAATGATAATTAATTATGAAAGTTGTATAATTATTATGTTTTTTAAGTTGTATTTTAGGTTATGTTATTGGGTTTGTAGTAGGGGTGGGCAGTGGACTCTTTTCCGCTGGCAGAGTTCACAGAGTTTTGCTACTCCGTGCCCCATTTGAAGCACAAAGTTTGGCAAAAAAAACTCTGGCATCCATCACGTAGCAGAATTCACCAGAGCCGCTACCCCTACCTTCAATAAATATCCTGTGAGATTTGTATCTCTTTCATTTTCCTGCCTGCGTTATGCGAGTAGCGTCTCTGGCAGCCGGGCTGCAGCCCGTCCCTCTTCTCTTTCTTTGGTCACACTAGTCGTACGCTCTGCGCGTGCCTCTGCTTCACGCCCTTTTCTGTGCTTAGGGACTGTGGCCTCTTGGGGAGCTTGGTGCAAGTTCATCACAACCCTTGTGGCTCTGCAGCGTTCTCTTCACCTGAAGGGAGGCGGGGCACAGGAATTGCACCATGTCACGGGACAGCGCAGGACTCAGGATGGTCTGAGTGGACCAGGAAGTGAGTTCAAGGAATAAATATCTTGTTCCCTGTAAAACGATCATGCAGTGTTGCTGCTCCGCTGTGAAAAAGCTCTACAATTCTGTAAAATGTCTCTGGTGCACACTATGGACTGCCACTGACAACCTTTCTCACTCAAATACTGCGTTGTGCTCGATAGAGCTCCTGCCGGTTACGTTACAACATCGTAAGCAAAACCTTAAATATCACACAAATCACGTAAATCAAATGCGTGTTTGACCTATATGGCAGAATTACCAATTAATAGTTAATTGATATTAAAATATTTAATTGATTTATAAGTATGTAAATTGCTTAGTAAGTATATATTTAATGTTATATTTATACTTTATTTTGCTTTCATTATATTTTAATTATTGGCTGTAAGATTTGTGGGGGTAAAGTGTGGAAATTCAGGTAATTTAGTAAGAATGTTTTAATTTATAGTAACAAAAAAAATATGTAACTTTATTGTTTTTCATTTATAAATATAATTTTTTATTGAGAGTTTTATATTTTTGATCAATTAATAGAGTGAGTAAAATATGTTCTGTGCTTGAAGTGAACTACTTTCTCGACTGCTGCACAGAGTGGAATGGCAATAGTACATTTTACCCCTCCACCTTCCAATGCTTTTCCTACTGTTGCACAGACTGGAGTGAGAATAATACATTTTCCCCCTCCGAGTCCAACACTTTCCCTACTGTTGCACAGACTGAGTGGGAATAGTACATTTTATTCCTCCTCAATAAAACACTTTCCCTACTGTTTCACATTCTGGAGTGAGAATAGTCAATTTTACCCCTCTGGCATCCAACATTTTCCCTACTGTTACACAGACTGTAGTGGGAATAGAAAATGTTGCCTTTGCGGAGTCCAACACTTTCCCTACTGTTGCACAGACTGGAGTGGGAATAGTAAATTTTACGCCTCCAGAGTCCAACATTTTCCCTACTGTTGTACACATTGAAGTAGAAACAGTACATCTATTTTCACAGACTTTACTTTTTGTTTTAAATATTGTTTATATATTATATTATTATTTATTTAATTTTATATTATCTATCTATCCATCTTTCTATCTGTCTATCTATCTATCTATCTATCTATCTATCTATCTATCTATCTATCTATCTATCTATCTATCTATCTATCTATCTATCTATCTATTTATAATTAGCATTTAATATTTTTAGTAAGTGTCTTTTAAAAAAATGTGTTTTGACGCAACAGAGAAGTCCGGAATCCCGGGCTGCAGAAACAGCCATCCCGGTCAGGCTTTGGAAGCCCCAAAATCAAGCGGAGAGATGTGGCCCAATGGCACAAGGCTTCCCACTTTGAAGCTGGAAAACCAGGGTTGAGTATCGGTGTTGGCCCAATATCCTGTGATTTTGGGAAAATCACTTAATCTCCCCATGCCTACCACAAACAAAAATGAATGTGTGCTTGTCTAACGTTAAGTGGTGCTCATGTAAATTGCTCCGATACCTTCAGATCAGGTTTGCGCTATATCAAACTGCCCACTAAAAGATGTTTGCAATATTTATTTGGCAATGTAGCCTCACAAACGCATTTTAGAGCTCATGGCCCCTTTATGGAGGGGGACTTAGGTGTTGTGATATATATATATACTAGCAGCCCATCCCGACATTGTCCGGGTATGAAATAGAATGTGTGTAATGTGTGTATTTGGCAAGGGCAATTTATTTTAAAATCTCGCCGTAGACAACATTTTTTGTTTCATTAGAATAGGGACGGAGAAGGGCCAGCTGCAGCCCTGATTGATGTTAGCAGGCGCGTGTAATTGGTGTAGTGATCCTCCGCCTGAGCCCGGCTACAGCCCTGGTTGATGTTAGCAGGCGCGTGTAATGTCGTTGAATGAGAGAGTTCAGTGACAGCGAGTAGGAGAGGCTGCAGTAATTGTCCCCGCAGACACGCTCATTTGCGTGTTCCCCCGCTTGAGGCCCAGATGCAGGCCTGTTTGATGTTAGCAGGCGCGTGTTCCCACGCTTGAGGCCCAGCTGCAGCCCTGGTTGATGTTATCAGGTGCGTGTAATTAGTGTACTGATCCGCCGCCTGAGCCCGCTAGAGACCTGGTTGATGGTAGCAGGCGCGTCTAATTTCGTTGAATGAGAGAGTTCAGTAACAGCGCGCAGGAGAGGCTGCTGCAATGTTACTTACCAGGCCTCCAGCTGAACGCGTTTGTCATGCCCCCAGCACACAGCCACAGCAGACGATCTTCTGATTAATGTACGACCCACATGGCATGAAGGGCGGAACGTATCACACGCCCCCAGCGTTTCTCACGCCCCCAGCGTGCCCCTTGATGCGGCGCAATTGCGTTTACATGGCATGAAGGCCAGACACACGCCCCCAGCGTTTCTCACGCCCCAGAGTGTCACGCCCCCAGTGTGCCCCTTGATGCTGGGCAGCAACGTACTAGACGCTTGTATGTACGACTCACATGGCATGAAGGGCGGACACACGCCCCCAGCGTTTGTCACGCCCCCAGCACACGCCCACAGCACAACGCAGACACACCCACAAGCGACTACTTTGCTGGCACGGTTCTTTTACCTTTTAAATGTATATGGTGTCCTACGGTACAATTGTATGTCTTGCACTGTATGATTGTGATGAACACCACTGTTTCTTGAAAAGTTAATAAAAACAATAAAAAAAGAAAAATGTATATGGTGGCCGTCTGCATAGCCTATGTCCTTCTGCTGCAACTGCCCTTTCCAACGCTGTATTGGGTGTTGTGATTGGTGCTGTGGTTACTGAGATTACCCGCCTCAAAGGTTTGGGCTCTCTCTTTATAATATTAGTATGGATATGTTCTTTTTAGAGAAGTAAAAAAAACACAAAACATGTATTATAATGTAAATATATTTTTTTATAATAGTGTAATGTTATATATCTATATATAAACATACAAACACATATATGTATGTGTGTATGTTTATGTAAGTATATATTTATGTACAGAACTAAATCTTACTTACATTTATTTAATTTACATTATAGTAATGATATATATTAACCTATTTAAAATGTACTATTTTAAACTATATAATGATATTAAATTATGAATATTGTTGTATGTTTTTAATGATATTAGTATTAGTAGATGTTTTTTTCAATATTTTTTGTACCTATTTCTATAAGTACAGGGAAACGATGTTTTGCTGATCAATATTTTTGTCACCATATTTATGTCACAATATGTTTGTGATCCATATTGTGTCACTGAACCCCCCAATGCATCCACCCATGAATTTGATGCACACCAAGATATACAAAGACTTGTTAACCTGAGTTTGCTTCAAATTTCTGTGCCTACCCGAAAGAAGTGTAACAAGGAGAAATATCTTTCCATGTGTGCTGCATTCTGAAGTACATGCAGAAAGAAGAATATGCCTCTAAGGGTTGTTTTTGTGCAGAAAGGTATTCCTTCCTGCACAATAAAACCCTGGCCCAATGCAGGCACCCTTGTGCCCCAGTGCTTTTCAGCTCTCTATCATACACACAACGCAGCACAATAACTTTTCTTGCTGTACTGCTTTGCGTGAATTCTTAATAAACCTTCCCCCTTGTCTCATTGGCAGGTGCAAAGAATGGAAACTAGCTCTGGTACTGGAGAAT
The DNA here is from genome assembly GCF_964261635.1 of Lissotriton helveticus. NCBI lineage: Eukaryota > Metazoa > Chordata > Amphibia > Caudata > Salamandridae > Lissotriton > Lissotriton helveticus. The sequence continues at coordinate 1,819,885,268 of NC_136057.1, forward strand.
GCAGTATGAATAAGCATTGACACAGGCAATATCTGGCTTGCATTTTCAGTTACAGGTTAGACTTACTGGTTTTGTCAGTTTTAATATTGTAGGAAAGACTGTTGTTTTTGAGGATTTCTTAAAATATAGTTTTTATTTATTTATTCATTGAAGTTTTTGTATAGTGCCTCATCAACGGACAGACATTAAGTTGCTTTACATTGAACCAAACAGTTTTCATAAGTACATCAAGGAACACCAAAAACAAGAGGAGTGGATTGAGAGGGGGGAGGGACAGTAGAATATAATAAGTTGAGGTCAACAACATTAAATCGCTGAATATAAGTTGTGTAGTCTCTTCAGGTATGATAGTAGCAAAATAAATGATGGCAGCATTGAAGGAGGAGTTCTGTGTGGCCACCAAGTCTTGAGGCCTTTCTTGAAAGATAGGATGTTGTGGCTGCATCTTGGGTCAGGTATTTCGGTATGTTGTGGTGAAAGGTTTTGAAGATGATGTACATTGAACTTGATTTGAACCTGAAGAGAAAGCCACTGAAGTTCTCAAATTCAGTGATATATGGTTGAATCTTTCGTAAAGTTGTTAATATTATTGTTAATATTATCATTAATATTATTGTTGTTTAAAATATTGTTGTATTTATTAGGCCCGGGTGGAGTTTGTAGAGTTGTACGGCTAAAAAACTATGTTACGCCATGGTAGAATTTTAAGAGTAGAATTTTGGGGTATTGGAATGTTGGTGCTAGGTAGGTTCTAGGACAGGATTTGCTGTCTGGAGGCTGGTGTTGCTGGCGAGAAATAAAGTTGCTCTGACACCCTTACCTGCTGTCTTCCTTTCACATGGCGACGAGAAAGGGACATGAACCCACTCATACAAAGCACAATGGATTAGCTCTTTTACCTCTGCCAATAATGCTACTTTAAAATGTTGCCTTGTTTATTTTTTTTATACTGTCTCCTTTTTTCCCAACTTCCCTATTCAATTTTTATTTAATTCCTGTTATCCCTACATTATCTTTTGATTCCTTATTATATGTTTTTTTTGGTAGCTGACATTTTCCGGTCTGTACTAGACTCTAGTACACTTATCTTCTGCTTTCTTGGTAATAATCTTTCCCCCTCGCCTATATATCTTGTGGTACTGCAAGACTAAGAACATATTTTTGGCACTCTACTGTCTACCGTAAAGTTTGCAGGTTCAAGTAAGCTAGCATTATAAATAATATTCACCATGAATGTTTGTTGAGAAGGCTTTCTTTTTCCTGCTCATGCTCTAACAGTTAAGTTAACAAGGGAGTGCCCATGGTCATGGACCCCCACTCCCAATGTTGTGTGCTGTGTACTTCAAGTATGCAGTATACAATCAGTTTCCAAGACAGTGCAGCATGGGTGGAAAAAAGTATGAGGTTCTATTGCATTTGCCAACCAAAACCATATGTCTTTCATTGGCCATTATTCTACCCCTTTATTGTGCTTTAATGACTGCGTTATCATGATCACCATAGGTTATAGCTCTGTCCTCCTATTATGAAAAGTTTTTGGTTGGCTTCACTATCTGGCTTGTCTAACATTGTGAACCAAGCAGATGCTCACAGTGATATTTTTATTAGAAGATGCTGCAATAATGGCCGAATTGTAGAGATGTATTGTGGTTGTATTGTTTTGATTGAAAGAAATAAGGGGTGGCAGATCTAGCATCTAAAATATGTATAATGTTTTATTCTAGCCTCACAGACCACCAGTGACGCCGGCTCAAGTGCCGCTGCAGGAGGAGAGTCAGTTGGAAGGGGAAAAGCAGGGGCGGGCACTGGTAAGTCATATAATTGCTTGCCTATTGACAATTAGTATTATACGCACTAGCTAGTACCAGGGAATGATAAACTTATTTTTGTGAACCCCCAGCTTTACCAGCTGCAGTGGTCGTTGAGTTATTATGGCCTCTTCTATATGCAACTCCGCAAAAGCTCACATAATGAGCATTGATGGCTTGAGGGAAACGGGAAAAACCAGAAGGTAAAAGAAAGGAAAATGATATATGAGTGAAAGGGTGGGTGGGTGGAAGGGTCTGTGGGTGGGTAAAGTGATAGATGGGTAAAAGGATGGTTTGAAGAAAGGGTAGATATTGAATGGATGAATAATGGATTGGAAATGTTGGTGTAAGACTGGATGAGAGAAAGTAAAGCTTAAATCATGGTGGCTATGGGTGGATTAGAATTAAAGCATGAATGAATATTTGGATTGCTTGGATGAATAAGCAAGGCTGCTCTTCTCATGGGGAGAGGCATGCTGCTCATCTACTTCACTTACTTTGTTTATGTAGGGTTATCATCAAAGCTATGGTTCAAAGTGGGGGGCATTTTTTTTATTTTTTGTTCTACTCCCTTGACTCACTGTACTTGGTAAGCGAGGCAGATGTATTCCACCCATCATCATCCACAACCCCCTCCCAGCCCATGGCATTTTGCCAACCATGACAAAACGAAGTGCAGTATGGTTCAATTTGTGACTGCAGTGTTGGCTGTACAATCTGTGTCTTCTTCAGGTAATGCAGCATTTTCAAAGTTTCCAATGCATTGCAAACTAAACACACAAGGTGTTTCCCTTTGTGCATTCATTCACCTCTTAGTACCTCACTCCTTTATTTTTTCCTATGTTTTTCCATCCAACCTTATCCAAAAAAAATTAAAAATCCACTCTAGCCAAGTGCCACATTTGATTTTATAGTCATGTGAAGTGATTCCAAAATATATTTCATGGTTTCTCATAACAAATGTATTTTACCCCTGTTCACAATTTTCCCTTTTAACTTCCATCGAATAGTACTGTGACTGAATGCGTCAAAGATGAGGAATTATTGATCACTGTTGTGACAGTGAACCCTCTATTCTATATCAAAAACTCTGCCCTACTCGCATAATCCCTCTACCCTACCCTGCAGTAGAATAAGTGAAGTATCCTTTCCTTACTGCCCAGCGAATTAGTTTGTTCGAAATAATATGTGTTGGTGGGCGAGTCCAGTGAGTAAAGTGGGAGTAAGTGCATGATTTGATGGCACATTTGGCGTATTGGATATGCTGTAACAAACATGCCAAATACGATCTATATGGTCAGTTCCTTTCCCTATAGTACAGTGCATCATTCTCCCCAATGCCTACTTATGGCAAACAGGATAATATCCACATTTCATATGTGAGGGGTGTGACATAGTATCTTATTTATTATTCATCTGCCTCTTTGGAGTCAGGGTAGAAAGTGAAAGGCATTTGGGGAAAAGCAGGGCCTTTGGAATTAAAAATAGATAATTGTCAACGACAGCTGCCCAGCTGCAGGCAGTAGCAAAATACCTGATGCCCTGGCTAGCAATGAGCATTGTTGCATTAATTTAACACAACACACAACTTGTACTCCATAGTGCATAATGCCTTACTCATTGATGTAAGGTAATTTATTTTTTCACTCAAAGTATCTGTTTAGTTGCTTGAAAAGGCTTTAGAAAAAAAAATCATGTCACTATGTTTTTAATCCGGTGCTATTCTCATACTGCCTTAATACTTTTCTGTCACACAGTCTGTGCTTTCTATGTGAGGCATGTGTGGGTAAAACATAAAATTGGATTTGTGACTTTTATAATTGTAATCACATCAAATTCCGTTGGCCCTAAGGGACCAGCGATGTACTGCTACTGTGCCACCCACTAATTTCAAACAATTGTTTGCACAGAACATTATTTACAATTTGTCTTTTTTCTTTTTGTTTTTCTCAATTTAGCAAGTCCTGCTGGTCCATCCTTAGCACCCACCAGGCAGGAGATAGCATCCCGTCTACAGCGGCAGAGGCTGGACCATATCCAGCAGGAATACTGGCAGCTGATGGTCCTGGAAGGATAAGAGGTAGAAATAGTCTCTCAGTCTTAGCAGGGCCCCCGTGCAGCCGGTCCCCCTCAGGGTTGGAAGGGAGTTAGATTTCTTTTTTTATTCGTTGGACAGTTCACATTTTTGGACATTGGTGGTTGGGTCAATTTGTCTGGGGAGAAAGTTGGGCCTGTTTTGGTGGAGACGGTGGGTTTGTTTGCAAAAAACAAAAGGGAAAATATATTTCAACTAAATTTATGCCTGAAGTAATTATTTTGTGGTTTCCTTTACTTTGCACTGCTGCCTTTACTTTTTATCCATCCAGCTTATCTGCTTGTAAGAGTGTATTCTGCACATAGTTATAGAGTTATTAATATACCTCTCTAACTATCTTGACCATTAGAGGGGATGCTGCCATGACCTCTATTGTCTACAACAACCTAGATACACCATTACTTGCAGTAGCAGTTAGTTTGTTACTTACTAACTTAACTAGTGTACTTCACTCTATAGTTGTTGTACCTTAATATAGATGAACCGATAACAGGGAAGGCATCATAGCTTCACAAGGGATGTTCCACTCCAAACCAGGTGAGCTCCAACTGAAGGACTAATCAGAAGGATTATCCATCGCAGGCAACTAAATGAAAATAAAAAAAACAGTGTTAGTGGGTTATATCAAAGCTTTACAAAGAATTTAGACCAAAATACTACATGATGACACAACAAAGAATTCCTGATAGTGCTAAAATAACGGAAAATAGCAATAGTAGTAACTTGAGCAATAGGGAGCTACTATTTAATCAAAACTAAAGTTACAGAATCATTGCACTCAAAGTCTGGAGTAGACAAGCTTAGGTTAGACGTTTACGGTTAGGCCCAAATGATGATGCTGACAACTGATGTTCTTCATTCTATATCTAAAACATGGATAACTTTTATGGTAGGATAAGCACAAGGTGACTGTGTGGGTTATTGCTTAAAAGATCCTGCAATGAATTGGTGTTGCTTTCAACACATCCGCCTCACCAAGTGTGGGATCCATTGATGGTCTAAATAAAGCCACACTTCAAAACAATCACACAACCTGGGAGAAGAAGGTTAGGGGTTTGATGAATGGATGGGAAAGGGAATTTGTGGTAAGGTCCGACTAAGACAAACACTTCCCAAGGACAACATTCATCTAGGCAATGAGCAGCACATCATCATAATCAATCTGTTGTGGAAGGAAGCCAAGGAATGAGTATGGCACAGTACAGTTAGGTGCATTGCAAAGAGTCCTTCTGCCCCCTAGACCTAAGTTATCAGATATCTAAATGGTCTGTCTTCTAGGTTGGAAAAAATAGAATTATGGAGGAGAGAACCCACCCTGTTGTCCAAATATGATTGTTAAAAGCAAAATGATACTGTATTTCAAAATTAGGTGGTGCATCTGCATTCTCCTCTGGAATGTCCATCACTCTTGGGTGCCTGTCTGGACAGGTCCGGTAGGTAAGCAGGAGTGTTGAGCTCAGCTTTTGCCTTGTAGGAGACAAGAAGGCCCGGGATTGTAAAACAGAAACTGCTTTTTTAGAGTCAAGGAGAAGGATAGAAGGAAGGTAAGCTTCATGAGGAGTGTATCAAGAAGGCTCAGAGGCAGAGCAAAAAAAATAAGAGGCGGACTAAGAGTTTCACTTTTGCCACCAGTGCAATACCCCCCCCACACACACACAGCAGCATTTCACAAATCAAGGTACGTTCCCCTATTCCACATAGCTGAGTACTATGCCTCAGACCTATGGTTTCACTTTGAAGATGATAACTTCTTGCTTCTGGCTGTTGATGAAGTAGTTACGCCTTGAATTCTTCCATCCTACTCCTGACTCTGAGTAACTCCGTCCCAGGCATGACCCGAGCAAGATAGACATGTAGTGCACTGCTGTTGAAGAACAAGTAGAGAAACAAAATTGCAGTATTTTGCATAGACTTTTGTTTGTACACTAATGTGACTGTTCTGGTCTATGAAGTACTAGAAAAAAGGAGAGAAGCCTGCAAGTAAATCCAGCAAGTGTGAAATAGCCAAGTTCCGCCTGGAAATACATTATTGCCCACCTGTCAGGCCCCATACATTGCAAATCATCTCAAGCAAGTGCCAACATAACAGTTCAACACCCTCCCTCACAGTCTGCCACCCCATCAATCATCAATCATCACTCACAATCACTCACTCAGTCTTGCAATAGTTTGTAGTTACCTCTTCCAATCCAAGCAAAAGTAGGTTAGGTAGTAGGTACACAATTATTATTTGATGCCAGCAACATATTAGAATTTGGTATTGGCACTCGTGTGCATCAATGATCTTCGGGGGCAGCCCTGCTGATGCAAGAAAGGATAGGCATGTGAGGGAGTCAGGCATTGTCTCCAATAACATGGAGGAAGTGTGGAGGCTTCTTTAATGCATCCTGGTGCAACTGCAATCCTGTCATATATGTGACTTAAAAATGGTGGGGCAGCATTCATCTGCCAAAAAATAATATTGTTCCACTAGCTACTTTTTTTGTTGTTGCAAAGATAGCGGTGCAATGAGAGCCACTCTATTAATGTTTCACTAAGCCCGGAAGGCTGTAGCAGTTGCGAACTCCAGTTAGGTGAACAGAAACCAGCACGGTATTCTGGTAAGCCAACTCAAATACACTCCACCATTAAGCAATGCTTTCTATTGAATTGTTGGTCCTTGCCCAAACTTAAAAATGAAATAGCGGATTTAATTTTGGAACACCAACCTACTGCTTTCTTCCTCACGGAAATGTGACTCTCAGAAAGGTCAGCCCCCAATGTACTTGACGCGTTCCCCATCAATTATACCATTCTAAGACTTGACTGCCCCCTCCACAGGGGAGGAAGTCTGCCGATAATTTTTAAGCGCTAACTGCAATGTAAGCTGCAACCGATATATATTGCTAACTCTGAAGCAGCCTTCTTTATTCTTGCCCTGAATAACCAGCTCACACTAGCAGGCTTTTTTATTTGCCGCCCCCCAGGCCCAGTTACCACATTTGTAAATTCCCTAATGGATGTCATCCTGGACTATGCAGTCGGATATGCAAACTTTTTAGTACTAGTATATCTTAACATCCATACAGACAATGAGTCCTGTTCCATCGCTAAAGACTTGGTGGAAAATCCTTGGCCTCCTCCAACTCACCCAAATGGTTGAAGCACCTACTCATGCTTTAGGCCATATACTGGACCCTGTTTTTACTAATTCCCACTCCTTAATAGTGACCGCGCCCACACTGGTAGCTTGGTCAGACCACCACCTGATCCAGTTTTGGATCTCGGAGCCCCCCAACCAGCTATACCACCTCAAAAATGCTGCTCAGGTAAATGGGCCTGCATTACTCCCATGGAATTTCAGCGGTCTTACATTGAAACACACCCTCACTTGTAGTCTCTCCATCCTCTGCCAATACCCAACTAAAGGGATGGATCAAACAAGCCTTAGATACCCTAGCCCCGTGGAAGTCTGCTCCCAGCAGGGGGACAAACTCCTCCACACCATGGTTTTCTGTGGCCCTCCAGGAAATAAAAAAATCTTGTAAAAGGCCAGAACGCACAGGGCACAAAAATTCCTATGAGCACCATAAAACTGTCTACCTTGTGACCTTAAAAGAGTATCAAAAGGAGCTTATGCGAGCTCGTGCAAATTTCTATGCTCAATAAATCGCACATTCCAAAGACTCGTCCAGGGAGCACTTCCACATTATCAAATCTATAACCTCATTAGAGAGCACAGCGGCATCTATTTCAGCATCAATCGATCTCTGCAATCAGATTGCACAGGCCTTCCTTGATAAGATTAACACTATCTACTTCTCGTTCCTAGAAAGTGCTAGGCCTTTCAGAAAGACGAGCCCTGCCTGTTCTCCTGTAGAGGCTGCAGACATGCTTCTCTATCTGAGACCTATATCGGAGGTTGAAATCAACAGCCTGATGCTAAAAGTCAAATCTGGATCCCCGCTAGATCCCGCGCCCCGTCAATCTTAGTACAGGGTAGAGTAGCCATTGCACCAGTACTCACAGAGCTTCTAAACCTATCTTTTGCTCGGGTTTAGTTCCTAAAGAGTGGAAACATGCCATTGTGATTCCATTATTAAAAATGCCCACTCTAGACCCATCACTGCATGAAAATCCTAGACCGATTTCGGTACTGCCATTCTTTACAAAAATTGCCAAGAAATGAGTGAACCAACAACTTATTCAGTTTGTGGGGGAGAAGAATCTCCTTCACGAGACACAATGGGGTTTAAGACCCTCCTTTAGTACAGAATCGGCTCTGAAAACTCGCAACTGAGTCTATCCGTAACATAACAGATGAAGGTAATACTGCTGCTCTAATTCTACTTGACCTGAGTGCCGCTTTCAACACGGTTTCTCACGGTGTATTACTAGATAGGTTATACCATGCAGGGGTAGGCGGTTCTGCTCTGAGCTGACTAGCCAACTTCTTAGAGGACCGTACCTTTCATATCACCCTTCAATCTTTTGCTTCTCCCACTCAACAGTTGAAACAGGGCATTCCTCAAGGATCAGCTTTGAGCTCGACCCTGTTCAACCTCCACATGCATGCACTCGCAGACCTCTTGGTAAAGCACGGAGTACAGACTATATTATACGCAGACGACACACAGTTGATCATTACCATGGCCCAGGACAACGGCCAAGCAACAGAGGACTTCAAGCTATGCCTGACTGACCTGGCTAACTGGATGACAAATAGCTGCCTTAGATTAAATGCCACCAAAACCATCTTAGTTGTAGGCATGCAACCATCCATCTGGTCCTCGAGCTGGTGGCCCAGTGATTTGAGGTCTCTCCCAACTCCAAGCCGTAAAGTTAAAAACCTGGGAATCTGGCTTGACTCTATACTATCTCTCTCAGACCAAATTTTTACCATCACAGGTTCATGCTACGGGACCCTAAACATGATCAGAAAGATCCTCGGTCTTACTCCAGACTGCACACAAAAAAACAGCGGCCCTTGTGACTTCTAGATTAGATTATTGCAACATCATGTACCTGGGGGTGTCCAGGAAGAGCATGCACAGGTTACAGCACGTACAAAAAGCAGCAGCTCGTATGCTGCTGAATATCCCTAAATATGCCCCCACAGGGCGAGCCTTGGAAACTCTCCATTGGCTAACCATGGAGGAAAGGATATCCTTTAAAGCCCTATGTTATGCTCACAAAATACTACAGGGCAAAGGCGCACAATACCTGCTCCCGATGATTCAACCTTACCATCCTAGGAACTGCCTGAGATCTTCTGGTACTGGATTGGTTAGGGTCCCCTGATACAACAGAAAACGCTTTGGTGGCACCTCCTTCAGATTCTTAGCATCCAAACAATGGAATTCTCTCCTACCTCAGATTAGAGCCTTCTGAACTGGGCTTCCATAAACATCTCAAAACCTGGCCATTTCAGAAATAACTTAACCAACAGTAGGCTTTGCCCAGTCTCCCAGTCTCTGTCACTCTGGCTCAGTCAGTTTCCATCACGTGGACACTCCGAATTAGAATAACCAGGCGCTTTACAAGCTTAAAATAAGCAAATAAATAAATAAATAAAAGGTTCTAGAGGGGCACTTGAATACGCAGTCCGGGAAGTAGAGTTCATACTCAAACTCAAGTGGCTCACCCATAAGTTGGTCAGGTAACCGACTTGAATCTGACCAATCTTCCTCTTCCTCCTCTGTGGTTTCAGGAACTATGTAATTGGGTGGTATGAAATGTTGGTTCATTTTTTATCATAGTCAATCTCTCCACGTTTAGAGGCAGGAGACTCAATTTTCTCACTGTAACCAATGCTCCAGCTGCACTGGACACATGCTCATCAGACACACTGGCTGCAGGACAACCCAGATAATTTATTTCCAGCCTGCTGAGCTCTGGCCATTGGTGTATCTTCCCATACCAATACCTCAATAAGTTTTGATCTAGATACATCTCATTTGGATCATCCAGATACTCCTGGAACATCATGTGGGTGGGTATAGGTGCAGCCACTTCCTCAACTACTTTTCAATGGCCTCTGTGTTGAACTTAAGTACTGCCAATTGAAACCAATACAATGCAAAGGTTAGGTATTGTCCTTCTGTTGCTTTTGTTGCCAATGTTCTGGTTGATGGTGTTGTTGGCTGATGTGAGACAAGACTGCCCTCCCTAGAAGTTCAAGGCGGCACCCCAGAACTGTGGAGGGGGACTCTAAGTTCCAGCCGTTCCTCTTCCATGTCTCCGACTTGCTCAATAATCCACCTCTTGTATTTTGAAACATCTGCTTCAGACAAAAGGAATGAAAGGGTGCAGAATATGTTTGTGCCATGGCTCAAGTATTGTGGTACAGATGTACTGTTTGGACGAGATGATATCATTTAGCAGCCTTGTATTTCAAGCCATGTGAAGAAATAAGCTCTCAACCAAAGGCATGTGCTTCTGTGTTTTGATTCACACCTGCAGGATTGCCTCCACAGGGGTGAACATTTCAGACACCTTCTTTATCTGGTCCTGCAGCAGATACAACGGCATAGCTTAGCCCATCATACTCTCCTTTTTGTTAACTTCTCTTGTGAAAACCTCAAAAGTAAGTAGCATCTGTGTCAGGCATTTTACTAGTCCTCATTTGTTGGCATCTATCGGGCCCCAGGTGGGGACAGTTGTCTCCTCCTGCATGTTCCAGCTGCGCAGGATCAGGAAGCTGGCTTATCTCCTCACTCCTGAAGCTCTCCTGCAAGTAATCATGGCCCTTGTCCTCTCCCGCTTAGATTTTTCGAATGCTATCTATCATGGTCTGCCCAAAACATCTCTCGGCAGACTACAATTCGTTCAGAATCAAGCGGCGAGATTGGCCTTTGGGATTCCGAAATGGCAATCCGCCAAACCCCTCCTTCTAAAACTGCACTGGCTCCCCGTCATCTCGAGGGCAGCCTTTAAGATCGGCTGCCTCACCTTTAAATCCTTATCTGGTTCCTGTCCTGTTTTTTTGAAATCTCTCATCAGGATCTACAGCCCCTCTCGGAACCTGAGATCCTCTCATCTGCACCTCTTACTCACTCCCCCTGTCAAACTCTGCAGATCCGGAGGCCGGAGATTTGCATTTCTGGCCCCCAAACTCTGGAATTCCTTCCCCCTCTCTCTTAAAACCTCCAATTCCCTTACCCTCTTCCGTAAATCCCTAAAAACTTGGCTCTTCCCTCAATCTGGCTAAACCCTCCCAGTCCCCCAGTTGTCTGCCAGCGCCAGGAAACCCATGGTGTCAGCGCGCTTTATAAATTCCCCTTACAATACAATACAATCTATGGTCATAGCTTTCCCAACTGCATCCCCTCCTTTTTGAATGACACACCAATTTGTCTGTTTGCACTGCTCAAACAGACGTTGGAACATGTAATAGATTGACTTGGCTGTTACTGATGCTCTATTAGTACACAGAATAATCTGCAACTGCTTCTGGGCTTTGAAAGTATGGCTGAAATGAGTGCAGATTCTGCTGCAGTTGGTCAGTATATTGCGGACTATGTATTCTTTTTGAAAAAGTCTTGCACCACCAGGTTGATGCAATGGGCCAAACACAGGACCCTGAACTAGTCACGGCCTGTGGCAACAAATCCAATTCTGAGACCTATGGGTCACAACCATTCATACAGCTTGCTGTTAAATTTATCCAAGATGTTCAAGCGCATGTGATTTCTCCATGGCACACATGGCCACTGTTACATGCCACCGAATGCTCTTAAAAATTTCTTCAGGGTCAAGACCTGCAGATATCTTCTGCTTTACTACCTCAAAAAAGATCCAGGGGCAGATTTACTACTTCTGGCGCATCTCTGCTAATCAGCAGGGATGCGCCAGAAGAGTTGCGATGCACCTGCCCACCCGTGCGCCACCAAGCGCGACACAGCTCCAGCAAGGCTCTGGGGTGCCCTATCCCTAACATGCTGCGTCAATCCTTACGCATGCTTCAAGCAGGCGAAGGGTTTTGATACAGCATGGACTTAAAAGTGACTGAGTGAAATCTTTTAGATTTCTGTGGGCCACTTTTAGGAGGCGTTCCTGCCCCGGAACGCCCCCCCCTGCGCCGGAACGCCTACATGTGGCGCAGGGCTTTACAACATGATGCATCTCCCAGATGCGTCATGTTGTAAATACCCTGCAGCATGGCGCTGGCTTTGCACCGCCGCTGCGGCGTAAAAGAGGCGCAAGGGGCTTGTAAATCTGCCCACCAGTGTGCAGTAACGCACATGAAATCAGTCACCTGACAGCTGGTCCACATGTCTGTCATCAGGTGATAGTGTAAACAACACTTTGCTGCAAAGTTTGTCCAACAAACTGCAGCACATCATGATCAGTGCTGGAATAGCAACTCGGGTAACATAGTCAGATTTGGAACTTTCCATTTCAGGCAGATGGCTGCCACAAATTCTAAGACTCCCCCTTCTTCCTCAAAAGAAAAAAAAGAAGTCTGACGCTATCATTATTGCCAGATTCCCATTGTAAAAGCGCACGGTTGGGTGGCTATGCTCGTAGGGCCCCTCCTGCCTACACATGTCTGTAGTAGTAGCCTGGATTTTCTTCTTTTGTAGGGCCACTGACACAGGCAATGTTCGTGAAGTAGGTGGTGGCAGTGGTTACTCCATCTCACCCTGAGTCTTCTTGTGCCATTGTGAAGTCAATGAGGTGGGTAATTCTGCTGGCACACTGTTGTGGACAGGGATGCTTTGTATGAGGGTGTCATCCTCTTCTTCCTCATCATCACCTACCAGCATGATTGGACTTGTAGCTGATGTTCCCTAGCTCTCCTCATCACCACAATCATGTTCAGGAATGTTTTCAAGGTGCTCCTCCCACTTGATTGTGTGATGTTTTTTTCATGTGAATTATTTGGCCTCCAGTGCCAACATCTGTACCAGGCTTACCTCGACAAACATTCATGTGGCAAGTGCTGTATACTGCAATGTGCTTCACATCTTTACTGACTGTAAAAATGTCCCAAACTGGGGAGAAGTACTTTTTTACTGTGCCAATGCTTGAAGAAGAACTGGAGGTAGGTGGGTGTGTAATTGATTGCTATTCTGCAGTGAATACGTTTCCTTTGGTAGGGGTTGGTGCAGGTCTCAGCTGGGGCTTTGCAAATATGAGAGCTGGTGGTGCTACCTGTGCCACATCCCTTGGTGCAGGTTGAATAGCAATGCTGGACTCCTATGTATCACCTTCCATAATGACTGCCTTGTCATCCTTCTCATCATCCCCTTCCATAAGTCTAAACAGTCCTGTTGTCTCCTGGACTCTGCTGGGGCCGACTCCAAATCCTTATCATCATTCATCATCAGAAATGGTGCTTGGAGTAGATGGTGGAGTAGTACCGTTTCCTTTCCCTGCTGGAGATCTGTGAGCCAATGATTCTAAAGGAGGAGGTTCTTGCTTGGAAGGAAGCTCACCCTCCTGTTCTGCTCCATCAGAAAGATGTATTATTGCTAGCTGTGGCTGCTAGCCACTTTTTTCTGTTTCCGGAAAAGATTGGATACTACTTTGCAAAAGGGACACATCAAATTCAGTGTCACTGCTGGTCGGCATCATCGTGATTGCATTGGCTGCCTCACTGACAGACATGGTCTGCTTGGGCTTAGGTTGGGGTGCTGCTGTTGATGGGGAAGTGCTGCTCTCAGCTTGCTCTGCCAAGGCTGGTGAGGTAGGCGCACGACGTGGTCGTCCAAAAAAGGTTTGGAGCAACATACCAGTAATGGGAAGCTGCTTCTTCTCACTGAGCATTTTCTTGGAAGCATCTTTCTTTGGGGCCATCTTAAAGCTCTCAGTTGGCAGTTACTTTAAGCTGCACAGGTGGGAGAGATTGGAGTACTGATGCAAGCCTTCTGTCTGACAGTACTGGAGATGATGTCTCTTCTCTTTTGCACCTAAAAGCAAACAAGCAAGAAAAACATGTAGGGCTTGATTATGATGCCGTTCAGACAGGCTTGCGCGGTCAGTCTGACCGCCATGGTCTGGTTGGAAGCGGTCGGTCTGACAGCTGGATTATGATGCATGCCTTTTGTATTCCAACCAACTGCTGAACGAACATTGACTCCAACATCCTTTCTCCAATTGCAGAGATGGCGGTCAGTTAAACACAGCATCCATAGGGCAGTGCAGGAATCTCTGACCACGTCCAGATTACAGTGTGTGTTCCGGACGACCCGACTGTGGCCATCCGACCATGTGCCTTGGGTCATCGGAAACAGTGCATTTGAGGTGCATTTTCACCCAAATCAGCTTCTCTTAGAGAGTCTCAGACATGGATCCTTTTCTCCAGGTCGTCCATACACCCCAGCAGCTGAACCCTGAAGACTACGACCCTGTGGGTGCCGGAATGCAGATACGCTTGTAGGTGACATGTATCCCAATTGACTGAACAGTGCACAGTTTGGTACACTCCAGCAATAAGGTACATGGTGCACAAGGCATATACCCACATATGTCATGCATGTGTGTACATATCATGTTTCCTGTTATTTTGCATGTACTTGCAGCGACATATTTTGGGGGTATGTACACCGCAGTAGCAGCAGTTGCATTGTAATATGGCAGGGGGAACTTTTCCAGCCTTGGCAGTCGGAATCGGATTGCGGCAGTTGGATGGTCGGTCCAACTGGCATCAGACTCATGCTCTTAGTGTGAAAACTTGCAATATTTGCAGTTTGAATTGATACAGACAAAGACAATATTAGTGTGGTTGTTTACTTTGGGAATATAATAATCAATTTAACACCTTCGCTGCGGCAGCTATTCCGCCGCAGCGCTAAGGGGGCGGGGCGCCCATGCTGGTGACGGAACCGCTCCGTCACCAGCCTCGATTGAGCTGTGCTCATGATGGAGCGGTTCCGTCATGGCCCCGCCCGCTCAATAGAACGTGCCGCGCAGGCGCAAAATCAGCGCCGCGCAGGCGCGTCGAGCGGGCCATGACGGAACCGCTCCGTCATCAGCACAGCGCCACCGCGGCTGATTGACGGAGCGGTTCCATCATCAGCGCGGAAGAGGTTAAAGTCAAACTACACCATTATACCATAAAATGTAATTCCACATCAGAATAACACACAATATACTGAATGATAGAGCTCTTTCCTTTATGTCCATAATATTCTAAAGGAGACACCTGTGGCACTCAGGGAAGTGAATGAGTAAATGGAATATTAATCTTTTAAGAAATGAGGTTTAGTGTGTGCCTATGGCAAGCAATGTGTTGATGTGTCTAAAGTGCACTACAGCCAGGTTGCCCAGGAGGAAATGGAATTATATGCCTAAAAACTGAATGCTGTTGTGCGGCTGCGGGCCTATGGTGGATGGATGGAAGATGAATCAACCTAGGTAAAATGGGAAAAAAAATGAAATTAAATAAAAATTAAATGTAAAAATAAATCAAATTAAAAAACCTGTAAAAAAATAATTTGAAAAAATATATAAAATAATAAAATGTTAAACAAAATTAAAACGCAAAAGAAAAAGTAGAAACAAATTACAAAAATAATTAAAAATTAAATGTAATCAAATAATTAAAATTCATAACATTTAAAAAATCAAAGAAAGAAAAAATTAAAATAAAAAAATTAGAAAAACAAAATTAGAATTATAATTAAAAAATATATATTTGCTGATGTTTATATGGGAGAATAAGAAAAAATCCTACTGGAGGAGCATAGTAAAAAAAAATTATGTAAAAAAATGCATGTAATAATTATACATTTTTTAATGTTAATTCTGTTTTTTAATAGGGTCGTTCCATTGTACATAATGTCTTGGTTATATATCAGGTAACAAAAATGCTTATAACAATTTTTTAATATAACTTTTCAACAGGCTTCACAACAGCCACAATGCTCTACAACATAGCTTAAAGACATTTGGCAAAGCCAATAGCTCTGGTTAAACACTGGTAAGGATCCAAAGGCAAGACCTATTGGGTATGCCAATACTTGTCTATCTGAAGGAAATGAATGTCTACTCAGTGCTATCTGCAACTCTGAAGTCAACACAGGCTTAATTGTCACTTACATGTGTTTGTTTCTTATTGGTCAGCTTCCTTCCTCTTTATTTCTTTCTCCCTCTCCTTAAACATGGACACATTATTTGTATTTTTCCACTGCTCGTTTTTTAGGCGCTACTCTTTTCTTTGTGTTTAAACACTCTACCAGAGTGTGTCTTTTTCAGCTGGTTCCCTCATGTCCTACCTCCCCCTCTGTGTGCCTCCCTCACCCTTGTGGCATGCCCCGCCTACCCCCTCTCTTTCCGTTGTGTGTTTGCTTGTTCTCAGCACCTCCATCCCACCCTGTGTAATCCGTGATGCACCAGACTCACCATTCCTCTGTGTGAACCATTGCCAAATGTAAAGGAGAGATTTCGGCTTTTCTAAAGCTTGATTAATTTAGGGCTGGGCGTAGATTGCGGAATAGCGCTTCGCGAAGCTACACGAAGTGCACTTCGCACTACGCGGGCTACGCGTAGCACTACTCGAACTGCGGAGTAGCCTGTTCGCACTGTGCAAGATGCCGTTTTCAATGATTGCACAGTGCGGACAAGCATCCGGCACTGTGTAATTATTGAAAACGGCATCTTGCACAGTGCGAGCTGTAGTTTTCTGCCGCTCGAGTAAATTTTTACTCGAGCGGCAGCTTTCTCAACCCGGACTGGTAGTTTCTCATCGCGAGCGGCCGCGAGCATACGTGACCACTTGCAATGAGAAACCTGATCTCCCCGCATTGAGAATCTCTCCGGGAGGTTTATTTTCCACGCTCGCGATCAGCAACTTGATGTTGCTGATCGCTAACGAGGAAAAAGTCTCGCCGGCATGTCATTTTGCTTGCTCGCGGTCGCCAACTTGACGTTGAGGACCACGAGCAAGCAAAAAATGACCGCTGCACTATGCTATGCTAGGCTACGCGTGTTTGTACTGTGCTACGTGTAGTTCGCGTAGTGCGAAGTAGCGCAAACTTCACAAACTCGCAAGCATAGCGTACTGCTTCGCCAAGGCCTAGTTTAATCTCTAGCCCCCTTGCCCAGCTCCTCTATTACTTCTCCCCCTTCACCCCACAAAGCGGTCCTGATTATATATTCTCTTTGGGGATTTTTTTTTTTGTTAGCACTTGTCGTTTAGCTTTTGACTGGAGAGCGCCCGTTTTTATATGTCATGTTTATCCTGCTCCTAAATACACGTATTGTTTCCACGACGTGTAACGGGGAGAACTTTAAACCTGAAGCGTAAATAGTTGCAGAGCTGTTATTGTAATGTTTGCTTATGTGCTGTAATATGCTCATCATTTGGGAATTGATCCGTCTCTTTTTAACAGAGTGCATAAATAATGTTTACATCGCGGTCCAAAATATTTTCAGACGTTTTGATGAGCATGTTTGTTCGGCTATGTAAAGAGTCTGCCTTTTAAGTAATGATGTTACTATGTGGGCAATATTTACTCCGTCCTCGTGATCTCGGCCAACATTGAAATGAAATTTCCACAGGGCTCATCAATATTTCCTAAGGTTTTCAGTAATGTTTACTTTGTGCGCGCGACCACTGTCCGCCTTGAAATGAACCTTGCAGTAGAGTAGACAGTAGAGACTGCCATGAAGCTGGGTTCACATCAGGAACCAAACACCATTAGAGTTACATCAGAAAATGCTTCTCTGGCACACTCACAAACGCTCAGCCCCGACACAACGTTCACATCCGTCGCCTACACATGAACACGTCTAAAAGCAGGGCGGTGTCACGAAAACACGAAGAACACTTGCACGGACGAATAGCAACATACAGATAACATATGTCTGCGCCCGATGCAAACACTAAGTCAGAGCTCAGCACATGTGAGTTCGACGGAAAACCACTTAGAACCAACTCTGATGAATTGTTATACCATATTTAAATGTTAGAAAGGCTAATGTCAGGCACACTAACAGATTAATTCCAAATCTGGCAGCCACCACATGCACCAGGCAAACACCACAGGCAGTAGCGCAGCAAGGAAGTCATGGGACCTGTTGCAAGCAGGACTGCTGTTCGAGTAGTAAAATACAGCAATTTTCTCTATTCAGTGGACCCCCGGTGCCACTGCACCTGTTGCACCAATGGCAGCTACGCCCCTGATTACATGCAAACCTTTGCATATATTTCAACATCTGGCAGAAAAATTATCCCGAAGATGACCACGATCACAGAACTGTGTCGAAAGATTATCACCTAAAATCACTGCAAGTGTTTAGGGACATGCAGCCACATGTATCAATATTGGAAATAGTGATTAACTAATTGCGATTTTCTTTGAATTAAATTAAATTAAATGAAAAGAACATGTATAAAGCGCATGGCTACCCGGGAGCATCCCAGCGCTAGGTCAGACAAAACAGAAAGAACTAAGGGAACAGAAATGTCTTCAGTTGTTTTCGAAAGGCAAGATGATTGGGGAAAATGCGAAGATGCAATGGCAGAGAGTTCCAGAGTTTGGCTGCGTTATAAGAGAAGATCCATCCACCACTTCTGGCCTTCTTCACAATTAGGCATTCGCTATTCCTAATGTATGAAACCCCATGAGTTACATTTAGCGATTCCTAGTGGGTCCCAAATTCACCCACCTCATGAATATTAATGAGATAGGTCAAAATTTGCTACCCACTGGGAATCGCCAAAATCATGGGGATGGTGGCCTGCTGGGGTCAGCAGAATTGCACGTCTGTGATTGCTTTTAAATAGAGCAATCTTTTTTCTAAAATGCAGCCCGTTTTCCTAAGAGGGAAATGGGTAGCATTTAAAAAAGAAAAACGAAAAGTTTTCTTCTCATTCTTTAAGAGCAGGCAGCGGTCCGTGTGCTCTGAAAAAATGTTGGTACTACCATTCACAAAGGGGAATTACCATTTGCGATGGGAAAATGTGAATGCTTTGCGACTGCATTTCGGTAGCAAAACATTGTTCCATGCCTCTGACATTCTGGACTAGGAAGGGACGCCCTAAACACGCCCCCTCCCAACAGCGAGTCGCAAACACTATTCGCGACGTGGCAATAGGTTACTGCATCGCAAACAGGGTCCGGTACATCAGAAAATGCTTTTTTCCGATCGCAAACAGCCCGATTTGTAGCTACTAGGCATACATATTGGTTATGCTTGCATTAAATATAACATGTAACTGCAACCAATATACATCAAAATCATATTCTTAATATACATACCACAATGATCCTCAAGCATATTATTAAACTGATATCTCATCCATCCATGCAAACCTATGACAATGGCACACTGGCTGGATGAACAAAATGGCTGACAGCCATGCCAAAGAGTCAAACAACACCACTGAGCAAGGAGGCATGGGGAACAAAGAAGACATGAAGGCCTATGGCAAAAGTACACTGGCTAACTACACAAAATGTCAACCATCCACATGTTCACAACAACAGCCATCAAAGAGGCATAACCACAACAAAGAAGACATGAAGGCCTATGCCAAAAGCATATTCGCTGGCTACACAAAATGGCCACCATCCACATGGTCACAACAAAAACCAGCAATGAGGCATGGAAACTAAAGAACACATACCGGCCTATGGACACTGACTATACAAAAAATGGCCCCTAGCTACATGGCATGTGAAAAAAGACAAATGGTGGCCTATGGCAAACAGTGTCTCACACTGGCCAGACAAATGAGGCATGTTAACAAAACAACATACTTTACAACAACATACATCCTCCAAAGGCATCAAATATATTACTCCACCTATACATTGTTTGCAGAAGAAAAGAATTAAATACCCCCAAAACACATTTTGTAATTTAATCCAATGCCATTCATGGCCTAAATGATGTTTCGAATTTCAACAGCCAGCACAGAATCAGCTGTTTCATGCACCGATGACTAAGACTGGGTCTTCTGGCTAGAAGGCCCATTGGCAGACTAAGCCATATAATTAATCAAATCAATATTGCAAATGTATTAAAAACATGTAGCAAATGTACTAAACTGTACAACATTTCTTCTTTGCAAAGCAAGAAAAATGACATGCAAAAAAATAACTAGGCCCCTACTAAAACTGGAGACCACCCCCAAAAAAATAAATGTGCACATGTAAAGTGCACACATGCCCTAAGGGCATTTGTGTGCTACATGGCACTTTGAAAAATTCTATTCTGCGCATTTTTCAAAGTTTGCACATGGTACCATCGACTTGAAGTCATTGGTATTTACATTTTCCTAAATGCACAGCATTTGGAAAATTATTCATACATGTGCTGAGGGAATCTCAATTTGCGTTTCCCTATCTGTAATCACAATTTTAGGTAATCACAATTTTTGCAATTACATAAAATTGCAACTACAAAGTCTTTCATACATCATGAAAGGCTATTTTGCATTTGCATATGGCCGATTTTATTGAATCGCACCATTCGTGAATGCAAAAATATTTCGAACTTGTGGCACCAAATGTTTTTGTATTTTAAAAATGTTTTGAGTGTTTTTTATTTATATTTTGTAAAGTAAGTATTTTGTTAATGATGTGTTGTTTTTTGTAATATGCATTTTTGTAAGTAGGTAGTTATTTAATAGATATGTATTTATTGCTTTTTGAGGTAATTAAAAGTATTTAATTAAAAGTATTTTATTTAGTATAACTGACTGATGTTCATAACAGTTGCAGTATTTAAAGTTTTACATATTTTTAAGTAGTTTTTTTATTATTTTATTTCTAGATTTGTATAGTACAGTAGTTTCTTCTAAATATGATTTGTTTTGAATAGAAAAGATATCATTTATAGTTTAATTTTAGTAGGTGCAGGTAGTTACCTACATCTAGTAATTACATCATAATTACAAATAAGGTCCAGTCAAGCCTCAGTAAATTAATACTTGTGAGCGGTAGTACCCAGTCAAGTTTTTACCTTCTGACTTAGTCACTCTTTTTGAGCATTTTCTCTTGAGGTCGAAAGATCTGGCCCTCGGATTCAGATTTTGGTTCGCCGACAGCGGCCTGCTGCATCATTATGCCATGTTGAGTCCTGGAGGTCTTTGTCTTTGTTGTCAATGGTGAGGAGCTCTGTAGCTTTCAGGGGGCACCAATGGACAGTCAGGCTGCGTCGTTGTTCGAAATCACTGGCTTGACTCTAATCATTAACGCCGGTTTTCTTATATGGTTTTTTCACAAATGCTGCCAAAAAGTTCCCAACCTTTTAGATCTTCTGAAAGGTTCCTTGAGGGTTAGAAAGGGTCCACAGCAACAGCCAAGGGTCCAGAAGCTCTAATTTGCCTCTTGGGTTCTGGGACCCCAACTCCCACAATGCACCTGGTCAATCAGGTAAAATCCAGGTGAAGCCGGTGAGCTGGAGCTGTCCTTGTTCTGGATGTTGCTGGTAGCTTCTTCCTGCACATATCTACCTGTTCCTCAACAGGGAGTCCACCCCTTTATCTTTTAACACAGGCAAAGTCCTCTTGATGTGAAGTCTTGAGAGTGCTGCAGGTACAGTCCTTCTTAGTGCAGTCTTCTCTTTTGCAGTCCTCTCTTTTGCAGTCCAAGGATCCAGTAGGCAGTCCTTCTGTTACCAATGTTTTCAGGCAGTATCAGAGGTGCATTACAGCTCTCCCTTATTTATTCCATATTTTGGGCTGGCGAGAGGGGGACAAATGGCAAAAGAACAGATAATGGACGGAATGCTGACAAATCAAACATTCATCCCAGTCACAGATCTGGGTTAAATTCATAGTTTTTTTCTCACCATGCCAGTCCAGCTTGGACCCAGCCATATGCAAATCAGTCTTGACCTTGCTCCCATGGAAAGAGTCCAGTCCGAACTGCCAGGTCCTTCCTGGACCAGAAACAAGCATCCTGACACTGGTTTTGGTGCAAGAGGGGGGAGGGCACACCCAACCAATGGTGTTCAAGTTGCAACCCTCTAATATGACCACTTCCTGGGAAGTGTGGCAGAGTTCTGTTCTGGAATGCACATCACAACAAAAATCAAAATGGAGAAAATCTCTCCTTGGTGTTTTGGTCTGTTTAACCAAACTCACAGGTGTGGCTAACTTTTCCCTCCACACCCCTTCCAGCCCCTCTCCTAATCTAATTAGAGGGGGTTTCCTTCCGGCTAGGGATCAAGGAAGTGAGAGTGGTCCTGGTACCTGTGTTATCTGGGCTTCTTCCTTTGAAGACCAGTTTCTCTCCCCAGCCCGCCTCCTGTTCTGCCATTTGCAGGCAGCTGATCGTCTCCCACCAGATGGCTACATTGTTTCAACCCCAGGCCTCTTCACACCTAATCAGGGAGCAGCTTGGCTCAGGCTGTCAAAGGCTGGCCAATCAGAAGAGTCTACTACAGGACTGTTTTAGGTAACTTCAGGAAAGCAAGGTCTAAAACTACTTTCCTGCAATAGTTATGATAAATCTGACTGAGGCAAGTTGTTCAATTTATTGAAGCTATAATATTGATATTTAGAATTATGTTGCTTGCAAACTCCTGTCAAAAGCTAGACTTTATTAAAGTTTAATGAAGCCTTGCCATGTTAGCCTATGGAGCTAGCAGCACTACAATGGGGAAAAAAGCTTTGGCTGTTTTTGCCTCACCAGGGCATATAAAACATATTTTATAATGTCCCTTCTTTTTATAACAATTCATCCTACCATTGGGGCATCTAGGGTAGAACTTAGGGATGCCTTATATATAATAAAAAGGTAGTGTTGAAGTTTGGAAGTGTTTAATTACAAAGTTGAATTTGGACACAGTTTTATTTTGAAACCAGCCTGTAAGGCAGGGCTGGTTTTAAAATGAGACCAGACACCACACCTGTGCACATTTATATACATTAAGTCCCCTCGGGTCTCTAAACCTACATTCCCTACCATCTACAAGGGACTTACAGGTAGGTTATTTGAACCAATTGTAATTACACCAATTACCAAATAACTTTGAAACAGAGCAGTTACCCAGGGTCTGGTTAGCAGAGCCCATGGCACTTTTAAAGTCAGTCACCATCAGTATCAGTCAAATATGGAGGTGATCAGGGCAAAAAGGATGACTTTCATACAGCTAGAAAATGAATAGTAAATCTACTCTCCTCAAACTCCAATGCTTTCCCCAATGTGGCTCAGACTGGCATGGCAATGTAGGGTGTACCATAGGTACCCCCCAAGTGCAGCCCCCTACCTCCGGGGGCTGCAATGGGCCCCCAAAGCTAATCCTGCCAGCTTTTTCATGGTGGCATCGCCGCCTTGGAAAGGCCCTACACCGCACACATCATAATATGAATGATGGTGCCTTTAAGGCACTGCCACCATATTGTGGCCCAAGTCCACCCGGTCGGCAATGGGACACATGGTGTCCACCGCTCTACCCCCTATATTATGGCGGGGGTAAATCAGGTTATGATGGTGGGTGGACCGGGCCGGCAGTGGCAATCCGCCCGCCATCGTAATCAGCCCCTTGCTTTAGTATCTTTAACTTTAGTTAGGAAGAAATAGTGTTTTTACCATTGTTTATTTAGTTTTTTACTTTTACACATGAAAGTGGTTTTTATATGCAAATGAAAATTGTTTAATTACCGGCTTTGCTTTACATTTTAGGCTATCAAGTCAAAATTGAGGACTGGAACTCTGCATTTGTAATCTAAGTTGTATTTTTTATGTGCATTTATTTCACTATTATATGCAATTGTATTTTGCATGTTTTCATTTATTTTAGTTTAGTTGTTTTTCAACAGCATCATATATAATTGTCATGTGCATACATTTTATTTTAACCTAAGCATTTTTAAACATATCTTTTTTATTTTTTCATTATTTTACATATGTTGAAAGTTTTACATTTTCAGATTTATCTTACACATATATACTTATTCACAAAATGTTTTCACACATAAAAAAATATTTTCTTTATATATGCAAATCGTTGCATACATTGTATATTGAGGCATTTTTGGTATACTTAAAAAGCACTTTGTTATTATTAATTGTTTGTAATACTTTTTAATATATTTTTATATTTTTGATACACTTATAGAGTATAACATTTGTTCACTTTATTCAGTTTTATACAATTTATAAAAAATACGAAACAATATTTGTTTTATATTGTTCTATAAGAGTTTGGAGTATTTTATCTTTATTTAGCTGTCATATTTTATGCTTTATTAATTTTGTAGTCTATCTACATCATTTAGGACTGTTCCTGGTTCTGTTTGGTTGCAGTTCCTCTTTCCTGCTCTCCAGTTCAGTTAAATAATTTTTGGACTTTAAGTGTTATAGTTGTTGGTTAAAAGGTTAGTCGGATTAGTTGTCGTTTTTAGTTTAGTAAGTAGTAAAATTATGTTGTAGTTATGGTAGTCTAGTGTGGTATGCCTCATAATATTGTAGTTATAGGTGTATTGTGTACCTTAGTTATTTACTGATTCTATATGTTTTTTGATTTGTATATTGTATTGTAATGTTTACGGAATGTATGTATTGTGTGTTTTTTTGTGTTTCTTTTACCAATCAATCATCAATCAACTTTATTCGGTCATATGACAATAAAAGTACAATATACATAATTGCTCATACATTACAAATTCCAAGATTTGGGAAAAATTAAAAAATGCATAACAAATTCATTAAATACATTGTTTCTTGGGCTTTGGCATATGAGCGTAGTTTGGGATTGATTATATTCTCCACCAAAATAGCACTGGGCGGAGAATAGCCTTATCGGCAATCGATTTCCTACCGAGATCTAACTGAAAGGGGGTGAAGAGGGGTACTCTGGGTAAGTTGTACTAGGTTCCTCAGGAATTTGTTCTCAGCCCTGGAAAGGTTGTCCATCCTGTTGAAACCCCTCAACTCTGCACCGTAGAGGGCAGCGCTCACCGCTTTAGTTACAAAAATCTGTAAAGGCGCTGTCACTGATTTGCTATATGAGAATCTCTGTTCTTTTCTCATAGCCACAGCTATTTGAGAACTTTTCAGAGTGGATTTGACCACTTGGGGCTTCCATGACATAGATTCGGAGAGGGTAATTCGCAGGTATTCAAAGGTAGTTGCCCTCTCCAGTGGAAGGCCGCCCAACATCGGTTTGCCTCTATAATACTTGTAGGGATTAATCATCAGAAAATTGGCCTTGGAGGTGTCAATCTCAAGACCGTGCACATTATAGAAGTCTTTGAAGCAGGAAAGCGATTTTTGTAACCCCCTGGGGTTTTTGATACCAGCAAGGTGTCGTCCGCAAACCGGAGTGTTGCAATCCTATCGCCCCTCAGCATTGGAGCATTGGAACAGCGGAAGTATCTTTCTGCAGAAATTGATCAATATTGTTCATGTAAAGTGAGAAGAAGGTGGGAGCTAAGACACATCCTTGGCAGACGTCAAGGATGACCGCTATAAGATCAGTGAGCTGCCCTTGGTCGCCCCAACAAACTTTTCAAAAGTTTGCAGCATGAAGGCGGGTTACCATGGACAAAATCTCCAACGGCATACCGATATCTGCTAAACATTGCCACAATTTTTGTCTGGGTATGAGATCAAATGCTATTTTTAGGTTGATAAAGGCCGAGTGTAGAATTTGTCGGCCGTTAATTCAAAGGCCTTCCAAAAAAGTAGGATTAAGCGAAAGACCTGATCAATTGTTCCCGTTTTGGTTGTAAAGCCTGCTTGAAATGGGGATAAAATATTGTTCTCGCTTATCTAAATCTGTAATCTATTCAAGAGCGCACGACTTACCACTTTCTGAAATGAATCGATAAAGCTGATCGATCTATAATTGCTGGGGGATGATCTATCACCTTTTTTTAA
The DNA here is from genome assembly GCF_964261635.1 of Lissotriton helveticus. NCBI lineage: Eukaryota > Metazoa > Chordata > Amphibia > Caudata > Salamandridae > Lissotriton > Lissotriton helveticus. The sequence continues at coordinate 1,819,910,935 of NC_136057.1, forward strand.
ATTCGGGATCACCTCTGCGCCTTTCCATGACAGAGGTACTGGGGATCCCACTGCATTAGCATTAGACAAGATCAGGATACAGACCAACCAGTTTTCCTTATCATAAAAAAACAAGTCTCCGGGAATGCCATTTGGTCCAGGGGCTTTTGCTTGAACAATGGTGTTAATGGCAGGCTGTATTTCAATGCTAGTAAAGAACTCCTCAAGCGGGGTGGGCTGAGGTAGATCCAGGTCTGTTGGTGAGGGATCTGCATATAAGAGTTTAAAATGATCGTACCAGGCAGAGATTGCTATGTTACGGGCTGGATAGGGGGCCTCTGGACATCCCCATGTGATACTAACTGCCAAAACAGTTTAGAATCTTTAGCGGCACTTTCCTCTCCAATAAGCCTCCACCCATTGTTGTCCCACTCCAGTTTAGCTCTTACTTGAGCTTTTTTATAGGACTTTCTCAGGTATCTTACTATCTCAGTTGAGTGGTATCTAAAGGCAGATGCTAATTGCCGTTTAAACTGCCTTCACTCACGGTTAACCAGGCAGTCCGCGGTGGTGTCCGGCAGTTCTCCCACGAGTGTGGAATAGGGTCACTAAATTGGGCAGCCAGTTGTTTAAAAAGCGAGAATGTCTATGAGGAATATTTTACTGAACTCCCAGGTTGGGGAGCATGGCTCTAAAATTTAACAAACATGCAGACAATTGGAGATTATGAGACTAGAGCTTGGCCTCATGCAAGATCACCTTTTGCCACTTTAAGCAGCGGTTTTCGTTTGATGGGAGAAGTTCCCTAGTCACTGTAAAAGTTCTGGGCCTAAGTGGAGTCCCATCCCAGGTTGATGTCAGACTCATGCATAGAGGATTGTGGTCACTATCTACCCTTGAGCCTACAAACATATCTATTGACAATAACCAGAGCCTTAGGTCAAGAAGTGAACAATCAATGCAGCTAGTTCCCTTAGTTCTATTAAAGGTATAAGCACCCATTTTATCCAACGTCCTCCGCCCATTTGTGGCTGTCAGCCCATAGCCCAGGGTAATGGCTATTAGCTGCAGTGCCACTTGGGACCATTTCCGGATTGAAGGCATATCAAGTTAGGGGCTTAGCCAGTAATCATCTTCTTCTCTTTCCTCGCTATCATCCTCTTTTCCGAGAGGTTTGAACGTCACGTTAAAAACGTCCACTAAAATTAAGGGAAGCGAGAAGTGCCTTGCCGCTAGGAGCTCCTCAAGGTCTTGCAAGGTAATGGACCTACCACCCCCCAGTTCCTCTTGCATAAACATCACAAATGTCAAGGGTGCTACCTGTTTTACCCTTTAATTGAATACTCAGAATATTGGGATTATTACAGGGGAGCTCTCAGACCTGGCAAATAAGTTCTGTCTTCACCCAGTCTAGCAGTCCCTGTGCTGGGTGGTAGACTATATTCTGGATAGCGGGGCAATGGAATGCTAGATAATCTGGCATATATGATGTAGTGGTAGTCCAGGTTTCTTGTAGTAAGCATGTGTCGAACGTTCCCATGAATTGGATCCAGTGTGGAAGTGTCAGCTTTGTCTTCACCCCTGCCACATTAAATGACACCATCTTTAACTGGTGCTCAACCTGGGGCATAGTGGTGTTGGGAGGGCTAGGTCTCGAGGTCAATACCTCAGCATGGGTCTGTCGATTATGGATTACAGAAGGTGAGATGCCCCTCATAGGCTGTTCCCTGGGTGTAGGTGAAATTAAACCCCAAAGCATTGCAGGATTTAGATTACCAATGAAGTTACAGCTCTCCTTGAGTGAGGATAGCAGGGCAGTAAAGTTCTACAAGACTGGGGTTAGGGTAGGCCTGTTCGGTCAGTCATTAGTGGCCAAGGTCGAATCTTGACCAGAATATAGAGTGGCCGAAAGGGCTGATACTTGAATTGGATGCTAGTATTCGCAAAAGTGAAAAGACTAAAGCATGCCCCAGAACCTCATATCTAGATTGTATAGCTATTTCAAAGTAGGACCAACCGCAATTTAATTGAACCTGGTCAGGTACTTTTATTTATACCTTTCACTCATGTTTTTTACTTTTTTATAGAGAAACTTGTTTTTTAAGGCAAAAGAAGATATACATTTATACCATGACATTACAAACTAAACAATCTTCATAACAAGACATAAATCAAGAGTACATCCACATAACACAAAACCTTACACATTAAAAATTCAGTGCATCATTAATTCCAAATCAATTCGCTTTTCAAGATAAACAAAGCAAAATACAATCACAAGAGAACAGCAATATACATTATTTTAGTATATCAACAAATGATACAATTCACTCTTGTGGATATGCCAACGCGTTTCAGGTTCGAATATCCAATTTTCAAACCCTCATCAGGGCTTTGTTAATTATCTGTATAGGATGCAAAAAAACATTAAAGTTTTATTGACATCCTATCCACCTTAAAGCTACCACTCTTAGAATGTTGAGTCATCATAATCTACCTGTATCCTTTGAAATGACGTTGTTTCCAGAAAAAGGGGACGTTTTTGCAGGGCTTCAAATTCTATTTCTACAACAAATGAAGCGCAGATTATATGCCAAATATTAGCAACAGCGCTAGAGTTTATCACTAAAATGCGAAATGATTGTTTCTACATACCTTCATATGCACCGTCCGGCGCCCCTATGGAGGGAGGAGTTCGTGGTAGTTGTATCGAAAATCCTAATTCAAGAGAAGGATTTTTCTTAATATCATTCTGCTTCATTCATGAAACATCTAATTCAACGCCATGGCCATTTCTAACAAATTCCATACCTTATGTCCGTGTTTCTAGTTGGGGAAACGTAACCCTGTCTCTGGGCGGATGTTTAATTGTTTGGCAACCTATTGGGAAGTAGAGTGCCAATTACATGTAACTCGTGGCTTGGCAGTTAATAGAGCACCACGCCAATCATATTTCCATTTTTTGTGCAAAAATCAAGATCGTACCTGTGTTTACGATCAATTTCTCCTTCGATATATTTTTCAAATAATTTTTCAAACAAAGTGTCCCCCCGGGGGTCCGATGTGTTGCTTGTCTCTCCCCGCGCACTATATGAAGGAAAATAGTACCCATAGCTTAAAACCTTTTTAGATCGCAATTATAGCGTCAAATTTAGTTACAAGGTCACTCCGCCATTCCTACCTGAATGCGCTAGTCTTAAACCTCCGCTGTTGACGCTCCCGCTGGATCGCCTCATTGAGCTGCGGCGGCCATCTTGAATAGTTTTAAAGCCGCTAGTTCAGCGCCCCAATGTATTATGGGGATTATAGTTCGAGCCAATTTAGACAGAGTACTGCATCGTATTTTCGGAAAAAATCATAGACCATTCATGTGTGCATTTGTTCGAAGTACATTTAGGTTGTTCTGGGTGATGTCCATGTTGAATTAAAGCACAGTCTGGTGAAGGGGGGGGGGCAGGAGGGTGGGGGGGGGTGTAAGGAAATTTTTGTTAAACGGCTCGACATGGAGATATTATTTTCATGTATAACTATATTTGCTGTATGTGTTGCCAAAATAGTAAGGCAAACCCAACCAATCATAAAGTAATATATGGACAATTTAAAACATTTGGATAGGGAATTTGATCACGCAGCCATTGCGAATACTATGCTACTCAGATCCTTGATAATTCAGACATGCTGTTAAGGTCTGTCGTGTGCTATTGAATTTGAGAATGAGGTATGCTTCTTTTTGCAACAACACCCTGTCAACATCAGCGGGGCGCTGTACTGTACCTATTGTAAATAGTACTGACCATTTAAAGTCGTTCTCCGTGTGCGATTTCTCCATGAAATGTTCAACCATGGGGGCATTTAATACCGCCTTTTTGATCCGTGACCTGTGTTGGCTAATGCGTAAATTAACCTGCTGGTTTGTTTTGCCAATGTATATCTTATTACACGGACAAATTATAACGTACACTACGTTTTTTGTTCTGCAATTCGAGAAACCACAGTGTTTCCACTTCACCCCCTGATGTTCAAACTCTGTCCCTTCAATGGTTTTTGGACATGCGACACAATTGCCGCATCTATGGTGGCCGTCAATCAGCTTCATATTCCACAGAGTTAGAAGGTCATGTTTGGGTTTGGGCTGTATTAAATTTGCCCTCACAATTCGCTGTCCAATACTTTTGTTTTTTCTATACGCAAAAATTGGGTGGGGAAAGGGGCATTCCAATCCTTCTAGAAGATGCCAATTTTTTAGAATTGTTTGTCTCATTCCGTGCGAGTCAGGGCCAAACGTTGTCACGCACACCAAGCGATCCAGCTCTTTCTTTTCTTTCGTTTGCAGTAAACACTCGCGTGGCGTGTAGCGAGCTCTTTTATGCGAGTGTTTTAGTAGTTTTTTTGGGTAACCCCTCAGGATCATTTCTTGGCAAAACGTCTCTGCATGTTGGTCAAAATCGCCAATCTCCGTACAATTTCTGCTTATTCTTAGCAGTTGTCCATAAGGCAAATTTGCTTTTAAGTTTCTGGGGTGGTGGCTCCTGTGGTGCAGGATGGTATTTTTATCAGTTGATTTCTTATATAGTGATGTTTTTAAGAAACCATCAGTACAGGTCACTTCCACATCCAGGAACGTCATTTTCGTTGAACTTGATTCCATGGAGAACTTGATATCATTGTGTCTGGCATTAATCCATTTGTGGAACGTCAATAGGTCAGTCTGGCTCCCCTGCCACAAGAGCCAGATGTCATCTATATAACGCCACCACTGCACAATGTTCCCAATATATGGATTAATATTATCCACAAATCTCATTTCATATTGGGCCATGTAGAGCACTGCCATCTCTGGGGCATAAGGACACCCCATGGCTGTGCCCTTCACTTGCATGTAGAACTGGTCGTTGAAAACAAAAGAATTCTTTTTGAGAGCTATTTCTGCCAGTTTCAAAATGAAACAAGTTAGGACCCTATGAGGTCGTTCTCGCATCTCCAGATATAATTCAATCACTTCTATTGCCTCTTCCTGGGGAATTTGTGTGTACAAGGACGTAACGTCCATGGTAACCATTATCTGTGTGAGTGGATCAAATGGTGTACCTTCCACTTTGGTCAAGAAATCTGTAGTGTCTTTGAGGTAAGACTTCACATTTTTAAGAAAGGGTTTCAAGAAAAAATCGACATATTTCGATATTGGCTCCAAACAGGAGTCGACACCAGAAACTATTGGCCTCCCCGGTGGTTCAGTTAAAGTCTTATGAATTTTAGGTAAGAGATAGGGGTTCGTGGAAACTTCTTGTTTAGGCAATCAAACTCTTTGTTACCCAAGTATCATTTGTCTTTCCCTGCTTCTAATACTTCTGTAATTAAACCTTGGATCTGTTTGGTAGGATCTTCCGACAAGGCTCGATACCAAGTTTGGTTGTTAACTTGTTTCAAGCCTTCAATTATGTATTTATCCCTGGGCCACAGTACCACTGCTCCCCCTTTGTCAGCTTGCTTGATGACTAAGGAGGAGTCATCTTTAAGGCTTTGGATCGCTTTTCGTTCACCTTGGCTTATGTTCTGAGGGACATACTTCTTAGTCTTCTCCATTTTATTAATAGATGCCAGTACGACCTGCTCAAATGCCTGAATCTGCTTTGGAATGTTTTGATGTGGAACGAAGCTTGATTTATTTCTGAAGCTCGTGGTTTCGTTATCTGGGGAAGCTGGCTGATTGAAGAAGAAGACTTTGAGTCTTAATTTTCTGCAAAACTCCAACGCCTCTTTTTTAAGTTTCGTGAAGTCCGTTTTCCCGCTCGGGACAAACTTAAGGCAGAAAATTCAGACGAATTTCGTTGTGCGCACTGCATCACATTTTATGATGCAGTGAGCGCAACGAAATTCATTTTATTTATTGAAATGTTTACTTACCTGTAAAACTCCGTAATCCATACATTACTACCCCCACCCTGCCCCTCCCCCTGCCCACGTCACCGCCCTACAGAAACACCTACTGCCGACCGCTACTGATATATATATATGACCTTTTGTGATTGCTCTACCAACGTACCTTAAAGATACTACACATTTCCTCAAAAGCATAGAGGGTATTGTGTGGGAGGATACCTACATTCTGGTTACATTGGATGTGTGCAGTTTGTACACGTGCATTAGACACAATCTTGGGCTACAGGCAGTAGGGCACTTTTTGAGAGCAAGATCCATTGCGTTTCTTGACCACTCTAACATGCTACTTGACTTAATTGATTTTTGTCTTACACATAATCATTTTAATTTTGATGAATCTATCTACCGCCAGTCACAGGGCACGGCGATGGGCACCTGCTTCGCCCCCAGTTATGCTAACATCTTTATGGGGTGGTGGGAGGAGCAGGTGTCCACTGAAATCCACGCCTTTAACAACCAAGTTGTCCTGTGGCTAAGGTTCATCGATGATATTTTTATGATTTGGAACGGTTCGGAGGAATCGGTCAGACAATTTGTGGCTCAGCTCAACAAAAACTCTATGAACTTGCAGTTCACAGCTGGAATACACTCTTCCAGAATAGAGTTTTTGGATGTGCTAGTTGAAATACAAGGGACAAGAATGACCACTAGTCTCTATAGAAAAAGCACTGCGGGCAATGGTCTCCTGAATGCAAGAAGTGCGCATCCAAGAAGACTTGTGGACAGTATCCCCTACGGGGAACTTCTACGTGCCAAACGTAACTGTAGCACGAGGGAGTCATTTGAAGTCGAGAAAAAGAGAATGGTCACACGCTTTAAAGAGAGAGGTTACAACAACAAGACCATACAGGGGGCTGTTATGAAAGCAGACACTAGAACAAGAAGGGAACTCCTTCACACCAATGCGGGAACAGAGACCGAATCTACAATCAGGTTTATAACTACATTCTCAGGTCAATCTGGGGAATTGAGGGGTATTCTTAACAAACATTGGCATGTGTTACTTACAGATCCACACCTCAAACCACATGTGAAAGATTACCCTCAGGTGACCTTTAGGAAAGGCAAATCACTTAGGGATGAGCTTAGTCCTAATGCTGTGACTGGATCAAGCAAACCTAAAGAAACACCAGGATTCAGGTGCTGTAGATCCTGCAAAGCCTGCCGGAATAGCACCAACTGTAAAGAAATAATGATACCCAGTACAGGCAAGATTTTCAAGATACGTAAAATGCTAACATGCAACACCATGTATTGTGTATATTTGTTAATTTGCCCATGTAATAAATGGTATGTGGGGAGCACGACACTAAAGGCTAAGGAAAGGGTGCTTCAGCACATGAGGGCGATAAAAAATCACAATACACAATACCCTGTGGCCAGACACTTCTTCGAGCAGCATTACCAAAACGAGAATCTTCTCAAAATGGTGGTGCTGGACAAAGTAGATCTTGGGACTCGAGGAGGAGACAGAACTGCATGTTTACGCAAACTTGAATCAAGAATGATTATTGATTTTGAATGCACATACCCGGAGGGGCTTAATAATCATGAAGAATTGTCTGTTCATTTGGAAAAGTAGTCTCATGAATTGAATATGGGTCAAAAGAATGAGTCGTCTGACTGGTGAAATGATCAAGTATCTTTTCTAGAATTTTGTAAATTTTGTAAATCCTGCATATTGAACATAGTCTTGCCTGCATAGTCCGTTATAATACTGCGCCTTGATTTTAAAACATTTTAAAACATTTGTTTTCAATTAATTCACAGATATTTTGCACTTGGGGACTATTGGATATCAAATATTCCAGGATAGGATACAACAGTGGAAAATTAAGATGATCTTTCGATATGATAGATGAGCAAAATGAATTGCTGAAGAAATTACTACGATGATCATACTGGTATTATGTTTATTGGGCTGCCTTGGATGAATTATTATCTGTGTAGTAGGTTCAAAATGTGCCCACATGGGCGGTATTTGAGAGACTAAGAGAGAATTAACACTCTATTACTAATTTGGTACATGGACGGTCCATTCGGATTATTTGTTTTCACAATTTGCTTTATATACTTATGAGGTCTAACATGCTTTGTTGCAAAGTGACCATGCCCACTTGGGCGGCATTATGAGATACAAAGACAATTATTTTGTGAATACATGAGAATAGGGTTTATCCATGTAAATTTGCTAATTAAGTTGAATAATCATTGATCCTACTTGTTTGTGCAGCCTTATTTGATTTGATTTGGTTTATTATGTCATTGACTACTAAACATCTGTTGTATCTATCATGTTTTGAGGTATTAACTGCACATTATATTGCTTTTTTGAGATACTATACCTCTCTAATATGTCTGCCATGTATTTTACACTGGGGGGTGAGTGCACTGTAGTCCTTTTTCAATGTCATTATTTGGTTTTTTGTAAATAGGACTATCGTTTTGCAATCCATTACAAACGTGAGCAAGCCGTGAGGTGAAACGCGTTGTTTGTTTTTGCTGCCTAAAATAAATCTTTCAAGCACAGCAACCTTTGTGTGTCGTCGTGCATTTCCTGTCAATTGGGAAATTCTTCGTAGTGATATATATATATATATATATATATATATATATATATATATATATATATATATATATATATATATATATATATGTATATATATATATATATTCACTGAAAAAAACAGGTTACAGGGACATTATAGTTAGAAAATAGAATTTTTAAAAGCGTAGAAATTCTCTGATTTTTATATATTGTAACTTAAGATCTGTGTAGTTTGAATCTGATTTTTGAGATATATTGCCTCCTTTTAAATTCTGCTTTATCTTTAAAAAATGTATTGTAATAACTGATACATTGCTATCTAGATGGGGAGTTAGGGATAGTAAATCTACACTTTTATATATGCACTTACCGTACAATATTGTGTCCTCAATATTTTTGTACCACAATATTCTAGGGGTTGCTATTTAGCAGTACAACCAGTATTTGGGAAAATAATGCACCTACAGAGTACAGCTTTAATGTTTGTCAAAGCTAAGGACCATGCCACCTAAATATATATACCTCTGGCTACGGGCCTGCACCTATGCAACATGACACAAGGGTGCCTGCATTGGCGCTAGGCAGCCACAAGTGCATCAGCACCAGGAGAGAGCAGAAGTGTGCCATATGTTTGCAACATAATGTAGTTCTGATTTCTCCCTTTCACAAAACGCAGCAATTTCCACAGCTGCTTGCGTGAAATGTTAGTAAATCCGAGCGTATATGTAGAGGAAACAAAACTCTTTAGTCAGCATTATCAAAAGTTTCACTCAATGCAGCCCAGCCACCAACATTGCTGTGTGTACATTTTGTGTGTTATAAGATCAGAAGAGGGCAGGAAAGCACCATATTTACAGAGATATGGCACTATTCTGCTCTCCCCTTAGTGCTGGCCTATAATCAGGCAGCCGAGCGCCATGCACACACTTTTGGACCATAGCACAAAATACTATGCTTGGACTAACTTTAAAACATTTCCCATTTCGGATATGTACTGTACAGTGCAACACACATGCCAAGTGGAAAAAGTTACGAGAAATAAAAATGTGTCTCCTTTCTAACACCTGCTCAAAGTGGTGATATTTTTGGCACAAAACTCTGTAGACTATTGTTATATATAGGGTTTTGTGTCAAAAACCATGGGTTGTTGCATAGGGATGCCCTTGTACTACCCATAGAACACCCCCTGATGCAGGGTAATGCAAAGCAGCTCTAAGCTAAATTTGAGGGCAATTTCCAGCACAAAACAAGTTTTTCACAGGACAGTAAATAAAAAGAATTGTTCACGTTTGTGCCACTTTTGTGAAGCAAATCCAGTGCAAAATGTTTGTTAATCAGGTTCTTCCTTGAGGATAAAAATTGTACCAGAGTTGCACTGTGTTCACACAGCTAAATTACTACATGCCATTGAGCGGCATCACCATGTGGGAAAAAGAGGTTTGTCACCTCTGAATATAAATCTGAATATATCTTTCCGTGAGAATGCATGTACTGTGGAAACATAGCCTGTAATACCCTGTAAAAAACAAAACGCTATGGGGCAGAGCTACCAGTCTTTCACCAATGTAAAGCAGCAAGGCAACTTTCTACAATGCGTTGTGTGAAAGGGAGGGTGCAAACATTTGACATATTTCCAAAAATATGGAGCATTTCTGCTCTTTCCTTGTGCTGGTGCACTCTGTGCTGCTTAGTGCTAATGCAGGCATCATTGCACCATAGTGCAAGGTTGCCTGTGTAATCAGCAGGATTGTTTTTGTACAGGTCGGAACAACTTCCAGCACAAAAGCAAACCATAACAGCATTTTCATCTTTCTATGTCTGCTGCAGAATGCAGCACATGTGGAAAGAGGATATAACAAGAAGAAAGAAAGATATTTCCCTTTTGTTACGCCTCAGTACGAAACAGGTAGCATTTTGATGCATTCCCAGGTTTACAAGTCTTTTTAATTCTGGGAATATGCCAAAATCCCTGGATGGACACACATGCACCATCCATGGAAAGCCTTCCCAACACAAGGTAATGAAACCCCTTCCGTTTCCCTGAGGCCTAAAACCCTTCCCCAATTAAATAAATTACCCAACCCCCTCCTGCCCTGAGCACTAAAACTGACCACACACTTAAAAACTCCCCTTAAACCAAGCCCCAGTTCTTAAAACTACCCCTTCCTCTACCCTTAGCCCTAAAAGCCTGCCCCCTTCCAAAAACTACCCGGGCCCCTGCCCTGAACCCTAAAACCGATCCCACTGGTAAAAACTATCCCCCCCAAACCCAGCCCCATTTAGCTGTCCGGAGCTTCCTGTTTTGATGCTCTGTTTTCTTCTCCCCACCCATCTGAATACTAGATCACTATCTGCCTTAACCACACATATTCATGGTTCAGGCAAGCGTGGTTACGCTTGTGGGGGGACGATACACCTGGTTCAGCCTACTTTGCAAAGGCCGTTTCCCGGTGGGGCTATTAGGAAGACACAGTAACAATCGTATAAACTTCTTCTCACCCTGAATAAGCTTATCCACCTTATTGAATTCCCATAACTCAGCTCCAAACAGGGCAGCTGCTTGGGTCTCTCTCCCATAAACTTCAATTGACAGAACATTTGCACTTGACGTAGTGGCTTAGCGTTTTTTAAGCATTCCCATGGGGCTATGTGCTAGGGAAGTTACACGCATGCTTATATGTGGGGCCCAAGAGAGTTTAGAGTCAAGTGTTATGCACAAGTAATCAAATCTAGGTACACATTCAAGCTTTTGTTGGTGAAGCCCAGTCTTCCCTGTAAAGTCATATGTGGATTGATTGCCATATATTTTGTTTTGGATGTATTTATTTCAAGGCCCTTTCTATCGCAATAGGTTTTGCATTTGTTGACAACAAAAGGATGTCATCTGCAAAAAGTAGTCCACATTGATCTTCGGTGAATCTAGTCTACACTCATTTAGATAGCCATTAACATCATTCACGTAGAGAGAAAAGGGTGGGTGTGAGTACACAACCCTGTCTCACTCCCTTGTCAATGGGTCGGGGATCAGTGAGCTCAACTGAGGGCCCCAGCGGACCTTTGCATAATTACCTTGATGTGGCCTCATTATCTGTAATAAAAGATCCTCTGGGACTCCTAGATTCCCTAGGGTCCACAAGTAGGATTGAACCCATGAACTTTAAGTCACAGCCGATCTCATTAGTGAATGGTTGCTCACTACCTCATACTACAAGACTGTGTTTGTCAGGTCTTCTTGGCAATTCCCTTTTTATCTATGACGCAGGGTCCCTAGTTTAGCTTACACAGCCTACAAACATGAATTATGCAGTCATGGCAAACCTTAAACACACATAGCCATGCTGATGCAGGAGCGGCCCGTTCAGGTATCAACGGTGGGGCGGGGGGTGGGGGGGGGGGGGGAATTCGACAAACGACGACGAGGGAAAACTAATTATTTATTTCATAACTAATTATTTATTTCATTTTCCCTCGGCGTCTGTCAAATCCCCACCGCCCCACCAGGCTTACCTGCATGAGCCGCTCCTGTTAAGTTCGCACCAATGCATTCACATTTCACATGTTCAATATATCTGCCTTTGTGAATCATGCTTATTTCACGCATGCGGAACCTTTAACCTTGTACCGGCATTGTATATTTTTGTCCAGCCAAAATCTCAGTGAATCAGATTTATGGTGCCTTAGCAATAAAACTAGACTTTCTCCATCAGCATTTTTCTTTTATTGAAAACTCTTTAACGCAATCATAAAGTGGTCAACTGAAAGATGCTACAGCTAAGATTTAACCGAAAACACATGTACCATGACGTTTGTTGCTGATTATAAACTTTTTTCTCATTTGGAGTTGTACAGAGCAGATATCAAGGCATCACTACATCATGTGTCTCTTCATAAAGCATGCTAATGTGTTGAGGTTGATTCGTCTTAATCTGTATTTTGGTTACATCATTCCTTCCTTATATACAAGCAATTAAACATACTTATGTGGGCTATCATTTAATTGTCTGCAAGCATGGTTTGGTCACTGGCAGAGCTGGGTTGCATTCAGCCACTTGAGCACTTCAGTTAGAAAAGGGAGGGACAGCCGAGGAGTAAATCCTGCAGTATATTTTGAGAGCCCAAGTTTAAACAAGCGGCCATCTTGTTTTCATTAGATTGAAGAACAATAGAATTGGATCACCGCATTGAGCGAGAATCACTTGAGACGTAGGTCTTGGTTCAACAGCTTGTGCCAAATCTTGATGATCTATTTCCATGTTTAATTGGCAGTCAGAGAAATAGCGAGGGGAGGTTTCAGGATTTCATTGTGCCAGATGCACAGACATCCTACTGGAGTCAGACTTCAATACTGCTTCTGGTGTTGGAGAAGTGGGTACCTAATGACATATATTGCAGCCCTGCCAAGTCACACATGCTCACCTGGTGAAGAGCCAATACCTCACGGTGGCAGGGAAAGCGAGCTGGAAACACCTGCAGTGAGTGGGTTTCAAGCTGGTCTTTGGATGCTCTAGGCAGCCAATGTCCATTAAGGGTTGTGGAAATATCCTAGGGTAATGGTAGCAGCTGGAGCAAGCTTTTGTCATCACACAGTCATCTAGAAACCATGGTATTTACCAAAACAACAAAAAGAAACTTGTGATTGTAGTATGCAACGTCCCATTCTAAAATTAAGTTTGATAACTTGCTATATCCCAGTTTCTTTATATGAGGAGAAACTACTCAGAAGTGACTTCCTATGATATTCAAGTGACCACATATTATGATAAACTAGCTAGTTGTAGGTATTTATTTATTTTATTTTATTTATTTTTACAATTTGTTAAGCGCAAACGAATACCCGTTGGCGTCTCGGCGCTAGATTATTCCCTAACTTTCCCAGAGGCTCGTAATAGGTGCTTGTACTAGATTACTGATCGAAGAGCCAAGTTTTCAAACCTTTGCGAAACTGCAGAAGAGAGGGAGACATCCTGATATACTGCGGCAAGGTGTTCCATAGTTTAGATACCGCGACTACAAAACGACGATCACCCCACAAGACTGTTTTAGATCGCGGGACGACTAGTTGGTTAAGAGTGGCCGATCGAAGCTGTCTAGTCGGTCTATAAGGTATCAATTGATCCTTAAAATAGAATGGTCCTTGGTCATGCAGTGTCTTGTATACTATGCAAAGTGATTTGAATTTGATCCGATTGCGGATAGTCAGCCAATGGTATTGCTTGATGGTATCTGATATAGATGAAAACTTGGGTGTTCCCGTAAGCAGCCGTGCTGCTGCATTCTGTACTGTCTGAAGCTTATTCGTAACTCTGACCTGGGCATTTAAAAATAGTGCGTTGCAGTAGTCAAGGGGCGATAACACTAAGGAGCTAACCAGTGTTTAAGTGGCAGTATCAGGCAAAAATGGTTTGATTTTTCTGATCAACCTTAGTTTGTGATGGGCTGTTGCCGCTACCTTATTCGCATGTGCCACAAAATTTAGGTCCACATCAAAAGTTACTCCCAAGTTCCTAACATTGAGAGTTGGCCTGGGGGGACTCCCATGGCTGATGGCCACCAGGTTGCTGACCAGTCTGGTCGAAGGGGTCCAAAGATAAGCAGCTCCGTCTTTTGGGAGTTAAGCTTAAGGCAGTTAAATGCCATCCACTCTCCGATAGCAAGCATTCCGCGTTGAAAACGGTCTGCCACCTCAAGTCTTTAATGGCCAGAACCAATTGTGTGTCGTCAGCGTAGGAGGTTAGGCTCATCCCATGTGCTTTGATGACATTGGCAAGGTCCGACACATAGATATTAAATAGTGTCGGACTTAGGGATGAGCCTTGAGGAACCCCACATGGTAACGACATCTTTGCAGATTGGTATGGGCCTAAGACGACTGCCTGTGATCTATCGGCCAGGAAGGATGCAATCAGATTTCTAGCTAGGTGGTGAATGCCTATCTTTTCGACACGGTCGACCAAAGTCTTGTGGTCGACCGTGTCGAAGGCCGCTGATAGGTCCAGTAGTACAAGTACTGCTGTCCCTCCTTGGTCTCTGATTGCCCTGATGTCATCTGCAGCCTTGATTAAGGCGGTTTCGGTGCCATGATATCTTCGAAAACCAAATTGGGATTCATCCAGTAGAAGATGTTTCTCTACATGCTCGACCAATTGTTGATTCATGGCCTTTTCGATCACCTTGGCTAAAAATGGCAGGCTCGCGATAGGCCTATAGTTCTTTAAATCAGCCATATCAAGACTAGATTTCTTCAGCAAGGGCTTCACCAGCGTTTTCTTTAAGGAATCTGGAAAAATTCCAGAGCTTAGTATAGAGTTGCAGACTAAGGTAATGACCGGGATGAGTGTGTCCATCACCGGTAATAGGACTGAGAGTGGGCATGGGTCTAGTGTTGATCCCGATTTAATAGAAGAGATAATAACCTTAGTCTGATCTACAGTAAGTGCCTCGAATGTGGTCAGGACCTTGTCCAAAGACGGATCTGAAGGAGCTGAATTTATAGGATGCGGAGAAAAAGCCTGATAAATATCATTGACTTTAGAAAAAAAGAATTTGGCCAATGCATCACAAAGTAATTGTGAGGGTGGCGGTGAGAGATCAGGGGCATTACCTGACAATGTTCTAGTAATGTCATATAATTGTATACTTGAGTTTTTGGGTTTTTCTATTTTGTCCGAAAAGAATGCTTTTTTAGCTTCTGTAATCATAGCTTAGTCAATGACTCTTTATATTTGGCCTTGCTCTCAGGAGCATAGTTTTTTCGCCACTGCCTTTCCCTATTTCTATTCAGCTGTATCTGCTCTCCTTAGTTCCTCTGAATACCATGGGGCAGAGGCTGTAATTCTATTCCATGGAGTTTTAGTAGGGACTAACATATTAGTGGCATGGCCTAGCCAATTATGAAATTGTTGGGTAGCAGTATTCGGATCAGATGACAGGGACGGACAAGTACTGTCCAATAGCGCTGTTAGTTCAGTTTGGTTTATATTTTTCCAATCTTTAATCGATTCTGGGATCGGGATATCAGCCTTTTTCTTCGATGATTCGCTTATTGTTAGTCTGCTGAATATTGCATAATGGTCAGTCCATGGCATAGGCAGGATGTTTAATATCTGTAAGCCTTCCACATTTGAGAAAATACCATCTAAAATGTGTCCGGCTTGGTGAGTCGGGGAGGTAATCATTTGTCTAAGCCCAAGCGTATCCAAATCCATGATAAGAGCCTGTGTATCCTTATCATCTTCTTGATCCAAATGGAAATTCATGTCACCCGGAACAGAAAATGATTCCTCCATAACTAGTGATTCCATTATTGTACTTAGATCATTTAGAAACGCAGTCCTTGTACCAGGAGGTCGGTATAAAAGTATTCCCTTAAAGTTATAAAGGGCAGTAAACTTAATGCTAAACTGCAAGGCTTCGCATGCAGTAGCTGGAATGGATGACGTTCTGATGGGGAACCGTTCTCTGGCTATGATTGCCAGTCCCCCTCCTCTTTTACGAGCCCTATCCTGTCGATAGGCTTTATAACCTTGAGGTACGGCAATTACTAAGTCCGGGTCAGAAGCATCATCCATCCATGTCTCATTAATAAACAGGATGTCTAAATTATTATCAATTATAAGGTCCGCTATTTCCTGTCTGTGTTTGCATACCGATCGCGCGTTTATAAGAGCCATTAGAATGTCAGTTTCTCTAGGAGGCGTTGGAGACTTAGGTTGGATCTTAAGGTTATCTATAAAAATCGTAGTGTTACAATCAGGGCATATAAAGGTAGCGTTTTGTGTTAAACTTAATGGATCATGCACTATACAGCGGGAAGCGTGAGGTGATTGAAGCTCTATCAAGGAGTTGCGCGAGTAAACCAACCTGTGTTCTGGTGGAGCCCGGGCAGGGGTCGTGGCCCTAGGCCCGGACTCGGCGCGGACGGGCGCAGACGGGCTTGCCTTTGGCGCGCCCCCTGCGCCCGCCCGCTGCGCGGACGGGAAGGCATGCTCTATTTATATGTGCCACAGGGGAATTTAGAGGAGGGTGGGAGGCGTCCAACAACTGGAACGCGACCCTTTCCTCCCAGCAAGATGGCGTCTGGTTTGGATGTAAACATGGTGTCAGCCCCAATATCGGCTGCACCGTGCCAGAAAGAGTATGACTCTGAACTTCGTGCGACGCTAATCTCGCGCCGAAGTGCGTGGAGGTAGATATTTAAAAAGCACCATTAAAATATGTACAAGCATAAAATTCACAAATACTACGTAGTCAATGGGTAGGTTTTTAAAAATGCCAAAAGTTTAACTACAAGCCCCTGGCTTCCGCCTCAGGGGTAGATTTAGGAAAATCACCACAATGCTGTGTGCCCGCCCTTAAGTAAGCTGGGAGGGCGGGAGGCGTCCAACAACTGGAACGCGACCCTTTCCTCCCAGCAAGATGGCGTCTGGTTTGGATGTAAACACGGTGTCAGCCCCGATATCGGCTGCACCATGCCAGAAAGAGTATGACTCTGAACTTCGGTGCGACGATAATCTCGCGCCGAAGTGCGTGGAGGTAGATATTTAAAAAGCACCATTAAAATATGTACAAGCATAAAATTCACAAATACTACGTAGTCAATGGGTAGGTTTTTAAAAATGCCAAAAATTTAACTACAAGCCCCCGGCTTCCGCCTCAGGGGTAGATTTAGGGAAAATCACCACAATGCTGTGTGCCCGCCCTTAAGTAAGCTGGGAGGGCGGGAGGCGTCCAACAACTGGAACGCGACCCTTTCCTCCCAGCAAGATGGCATCTGGTTTGGATGTAAACACGGTGTCAGCCCCGATATCGGCTGCACCGTGCCAGAAAGAGTATGACTCTGAACTTCGGTGCGACGCTAATCTCGCGCCGAAGTGCGTGGAGGTAGATATTTAAAAAGCACCATTAAAATATGTACAAGCATAAAATTCACAAATACTACGTAGTCAATGGGTAGGTTTTTAAAAATGCCAAAAGTTTAACTACAAGCCCCCGGCTTCCGCCTCAGGGGTAGATTTAGGGAAAATCGTGTTTTTACAGGTATCTGTAAATTAACTGTGAATAAGGGCAACACGGCCCATAATAGTTATATTTAATTAAGAAGACAATTAAGAAACAGGCCAGGATTCTAAATATTGAGGACACTTAGATGAAAGCACCATTATTCGCGTTTAGACAGAGTCTCAATCTGAAAAACAAGCAAGTAAACACAAGGTTTGGCCCAGAGATTGAGGATAATAAACTTTCAGGCTTAGCGCTGGGCATGGGATATTTTTCGTACGGTGCATGTGCTGTGATGCAAGTAGTATACAAAAGAAGGTTGATCTGGTGCTGTGTACTCCTTTGGCACCAAAATTACAACACTATTTATAATATAGACAAAGTAAACTACATGGTCACATGTCCATGCAATAAATCATTTGTTAACAACTAGGAAAGTCAAAGTCCTTATCAAAAGCATCACAGCAATTTTATATGTGGTTGTCTCCCTACATGAATGGTGGTTCATTTCATAGAGATAAATCATGATGTTGATATCCTGAAATAGACTATCATAGAGAGAGGTCGACTTAATGACTAGAACATGACTTGGAATTTTGCAACTCAATGAGTAAAGATGGATTCAGGTGGCTTAAATAACAAGGTTGAGTGTCAGTAAATGACAGTCTTTTAAGCCTCTGTTGAGCCTATTACTTAGCTCACATTCTGACAGGAGTGACCCGTCCTTAAGTGAGGAGGCGCCTTTTGGATATAAAGAGTGTCGGTAAGGCTGAGCAAAGTTCAGCCTGATAGACACTCTTTATTTTCAGGTAATGCAGCCAGGAGTTAGACATTACCTAATGTGCAGGTTATTAGGATTAGAGTGTGGGTGGGACCTTTGTAACCTAACACTAACAACTTAGACTTATTTTAAAGTATTATTAACTCTTAAGATTTTTCACATGCTGTCATTTTTAATGACCAGGCTACACCCCTTTTTCATTTATTGCTCATGCTCACACAGGTATTGAACTCTATAATCATTCACCGCCCCTCCCCTCCCCAGAAACAAAACGAATATCTCTCAGTAAGGAGCTAAGGGCCAGATGACCAACCATTTCATTTTGGGAGTCTCTAATTGTGATTTTTTGCAACTCACAATTAAAGGCTTGTAAAATGAAATGTACTAATGTGTCTCAGATACATTAACGATTCCCAATGGGGTCGTAATTGACCTGCCTCATGAATATTCATGAGGCAGGTCACAATTTGCGACCCATTGAGAATGAGCAACAACACAGGGACGGTGGGCTGCTGGGGACAGCAGACCACCATGTCAGTGTTTGCTTTTAAATAAAGCAACTATTTTTTTTTAAATGCAGCCCGTTTCCTTAAAGGAAAACGGGCTACGTTTCAAAAATAAAAATTATACGCTTGTGTTTCATTTTTTAAGGGTAGACAGTGGTCTGGATAGACAGTGGTCTTTGCTACCATTCACAAAGGGGAAAGGGACCCTGGAGACCCCTTCCCTTTTGCGACTGGATCACCACCTACTTGAAGTGGGTGGTAAACTGCAATTGTTTTGTGACCACATTCCGGTTGTAAAACAATCGCCCATCCCCCTGCGACTCGCTATTGGGAAGGGCGCCCTTGGCATGACCTTCCCTAATGGCGATGCTGTTTCAAGTTGGTAATAGGTTATCGACCTGCAAAATAGGGTTTGTACATAGAAAAATGCATTTTACATGTCGCAAATGGACCAGTAAAATGCGTCGTAAACCTGGCCCTAAAAGGCTTCTATTTCAAAGGCATTGTCACATTTAACTACAGGCATGGTTTTGTTGCTAAGTTTCTGTAGGTTTTTAATAATTTAGCTAACCTGCTATAATCTATGTGACACAGTTCCTGATTCTTGGAAAATATAATGCATTTGTACACATCCATTTCTTAACCTACATTGTCTTGAAGTCAAACTGACTTCCTATTGTTAGAAATGGGATTCCTGGTTGTCTGAGGTATGCACCTAGGGCAGGCAGCAACATCCATTCTAGTCAGGGTAAGCTAGACACACTAAAAGATAACCTGTGCTCACCCTTTGGTAGCTTGGTAAAGAACAGCCAGGCTTATCTAAAAGGCAATGTGTAAAGTATTGGTGCAACAAACCACACAGTAACACAACATTTACATCACAAAAAGACTCCACACATGTTTACAAAACTAAATTATTATAGTCTGAACAAAACAAGACCAAAATGACAGAAATCGAATGTATAGAAGTTGAAATATTGAATTTTAAAAGAATGAATGCAGCAAAGCACTTTTGAAGCAAGTAGCACTAAAAAGGTTACGCAGGACCGGGGCAAGGTAAAAGTTCGGGCCCACAGTAATGGTGTACCCGATGGCCCCAGGACCCATGCAGGCCCTGCTGAACAAAATACCTTTCCTGGTCACAACTGCAAGGTGCATCAGTAGTTGCGTCAATGTCGTTCCAGTAGGTCGAGAATGGGTTGATACTTCTCCTCACAGCGATGGGATGCGTCGGTTCTGAAGGCAAGACGTAGGGCCGAGATACGTTTGGTTCCATTGAGCGATGGGCTGGGTTTCTCCATGCATTTGAAGAATGTGTCGATCCCTCCAAGCTGCAGCGATGGTGATGACTCGGGCTCTCAAGAAGCTGTATTGGCTCAGAGAACGAAGAGCCGATTTTACCTTCACAACCAGGTCAATGCGCTGGTTCTGCTACACGCAGACACGAGCTGTGTTGATGTCCATGTTGCAAGGAGCAGGGTTGGAGACTTTGAAATACCTGAGTCTCAAGCAACAGGAGACACGCCAACAAGCCCTTGGAGATAACTTGGAAGGAAATTTTCAGCGCTTTGTCCATCATCTCCTTGTGTTTGCATTGTTCGCCCTAAGTTGGCAGGGTATGCCCAGATGTGGGTCCCTGGCTCACTTTGCCACTGGATTCAAGGTAGCCTGGCTGATGACGGCTGGATGCTTGTTTCCAGTCCAGTGAAGACATGGCTTGGCAGTTCGGGCTGGACTGTTCTAATGAGGCACAGGGTCAAGACTGATTTGCATATGGCTGTGTCTGAACTGGGGAGGCAAAGTGAGCTAAAGAACGATGATGGATTCAACCCAGATCTGTGACTGGGGGTGAGTGTCTGAAAAGTTTCAGCTCTTCGGCCATCATATCCTTGTGTTTGCCTCTTTCAGAATTGAGCAGCAGGAAGTAGGGCAACCAACAGAAAAGCAGGTTTTCCAGATCAGAAGTCCAGTTGAGTCCTTGAAGAAGCACATCAGATCTTCCGGCGAACCTCAATTATTAGTCCAGTAGTGTCGGATTTTAGGGGGTCAGAGACCCAGTACTTATAACCAAAAGTTCCTTTATTTGGTGCGTGACTTCAAAGCGGCTCTCTGAAGTGCACAAGTATCCCTTTCAACCCAGTCCTGACTGCCAGTCTGTCTGTGGGGGGCAATCAGTTCTTTGTGTGGGGCCAGGGCACTGCCCATTCAAGTGAAGAGTTAGGGCCTCCCTTTTATTCTACCCAAGCATGGCGATCCAAATGTAGATGTATGTAGATTGGTACTCAGACACACCTTTCCTTCCTGTGTTGTGGCTGTCTAGAAGGAATGCACAAAGTGTAGTCGTGTCACCCACCCCAGACCTGTATTGAAGACAGGCTGTCAGGCACACAGAGCAGTTAATGAAGAGAAATTTCCACTTTCTAAAGTTGGCATTTCTAAAACAGTAATGTTAAATCCAGCTTCACCAG
Organism: Lissotriton helveticus; assembly: GCF_964261635.1. Lineage (NCBI taxonomy): Eukaryota > Metazoa > Chordata > Amphibia > Caudata > Salamandridae > Lissotriton > Lissotriton helveticus. The sequence goes on from NC_136057.1 coordinate 1,819,932,154, forward strand.
TAAGGAGGACTTATCATTACCATTTCAAACATATGAAAAATGAAAAAGCCACTCCTCTCTGAATAGGAATTACAGCTTAAAAGTGTATTAAGGGATTCCCAATGCTAGCCTATGAGAGGAGTAGGCCTCACAGTAGTGAAAACTGAAATAGGCTGTTTGTCACTACCAGGACATATAAAACATAAAGGTACATGTCCTACCTGTTACTTACATAGCACCCTGCCCTAAGGATTACATAGGACCTACTTTAGGTTTGACTTATATGTAATAAAAGGGGAATTTGAGGCGTGGCAAGTAGTAAACTGTACATTCAGGCACTGCAGTGGCAGGCCTGAGACAGGGTTGAAAGGGTACTTATGTGGGTGGCATAATTAGTGCTGCAGGCCCACTAGTAGAATTTGAAATTCAGGCCTTGGGCATATAATATACCACTTTACAGGGGACTTACCAGTACTTCAAATATGTCAATCAGGTATACACCAATGTCATCGTGTTTAGGGGAGTAGCATGTGCACTTTAGCACTGGTTAGCAGTGGTAAAGTGCTCGGAGTCCTAGTGCCAACAAAAAGAATCAGCACAATGTGGAGGCAAATGAAAATGTCTGGGGAAAGATCACCATAAGGAGGACAGGTCTAACACTTATTGATTGTTGTTATTTCTAATTGCTGAATGTATAAATTTGCACCTAATGCCTCCTACACCTGTGTATAGCTCTAACACTTTCAGGTACACTTCTTTTGTCTATTCCATGTGAACTAAAACCACAAATTAAATATATATACCGGGTATAGCTTAGCGACTGGACGGTGAGCTGATGCCAACAACTTATAACACAAAAGTATAGAAAGATTTAAATAACTTAATGAATAACCTAATGCAGCAGGAGAAAGGTCATTGGTACAAAATGTATACAAAATGGTTACAATTGATAGCTGTTAACATGTGTAGTTATCCAGATGAAGAGTGATGCACAGCATTTCAAAATATTGAAAGAATGGGAAACAACGTCGCGGAAAATGTGCCCTTTTTGCAATGTCACCCTGGATTTTTGCATTTTGCTGGACTCAATAATGTTGCTGGCTGTAGCACTTTATCCCTGCTAACCAGGGATAAAGTGCTTGTGCTTCCCCTTTCAACATGGTGAACCTGGCATACTGCTGATTGGAATGTTTAAATTACCTGTAAATCCCTAGTATATGGTACAAAGGGTGCTCAGGGCCTATAATTTAAATGTCACTGGTAGACTGCAGCACTCATTGCACCATTCAATACAGTGACAGCACAAACATGACTACAGGCTTACCATTTGTAGTCTGGCTGTTGCCATGTTAAACTGCTAATTCTATCTGTCAAATTAACTCTTTTGACAAGTTAAAGCATGCCCTGTAAATATGTATATCATCTCTATATAGGCCTTATTGTCCATAAGGCAGGGCGAATTATATATAAAAGTAGGACATGAAGCAATTTAATTTTATGACAACCAAGAAGGTACTGTACCTTTCAAGGTGTAGGAGGGTATCAAAGACAAGGAAGGATACTTCAATATGGAGGTTGTCCCGGCAGATTAAAAAGAGCAAAAATTAGTTTAGGCTACTGTTGGGAAGTAATGTGCCCAAGTAGCTGTGAATAAATCAAAAAATAGTGTAATCAGGTCAACATGTTTCAAGCCTGATGGACCCGAGCGGATCCACGGCACATCGGCAGGACCAATACAAGGTGGGTGGTGTGCCTACCCAACACCTATGTTGTGACGTATTATGTAGGTATTCCACAGTGATAAAATACCTGGTGTAAATGGAGAGGAATTATGATCTTCCTTCCTATAAAACAATCAACATCATTCAAACTGGTTGAGACAGAAGTCAGCACACTGCTGCTAAATGGCTCCCATGTGTGGAGAACTTGGGACCTACCCCCCTCTGCTTGTCTGGATCTACATTAAAAGATTTACTTAGTAGCTCCTAGACGGTTTTATTCCTCACTCCCTTATATACTACCATCCCACACTTTCATTACACACTTGCACTTACACCCTACATCATATGGCATAAACAACAAAAGATCTCTGCCGAAGTGACCCTTTGTGCGGTCCGTAGGGCATTACAGTGCCAGCCCGACGAGGAGCAATGCCCAGTGATGAAGCATGAAATCCTTAGGTGTGTGTGAGGTCAACAAGAAAAAATCCGCAGGATTTCCTTTTTTGCTCTTTCATTCTTGAGTATCGTCCTTCCCTCTCTTTTATTCCCTTCTACACCTTGATAGGAACAGTACCTTCTTGGTTGACATAATGATGCTTTCAGAGCCTGGGTACTGGACCTTTATCGGCTCCTAGTCCCCCCCTTTTGTCCTCAGGAATTTTATTTTAAACATGTCCTTGCAACTGAAAATGCACAAAAACCTTTTTATTAAAGGAAGGAAGGAAGGCTGCCTGTTCCTTGGGAAATTACGTGGTTACTTTATTTCATTTATTAATGCTAATTCCAGTGAGAAAATAGCTAGAAAATTAATGAAACAACTATTTTTAAATTAAATGATGAAGTCAGATTTTTGATGAACGTTAAGGAAAAGGCACTTTTAAAAAACTACACTTACCCTGCCTAAAATCTATGAAGGCCCATTTGTAGTTCCTCTCTCACTTCTGCCAGTCAATAATTAGCATTTGAATAGGTGGGAATGTGTGGAAATGCCTCCCATAAGCAAAACACAGGCTGACATAAATGGGCAGAGATTACCCCTCTTAACCTGACAGAATATGCGGGGCAGGACTGTGAGTATTCTTTTTGACATTATAGTGCCAAATCCTGCTTGAATGACAAATCCTGCTGGAGAGGTCTGCTGGCATTTTACATATAACACTTGGGGCACACTTCACAGAGATATCCCCTGTCACAGCCAATTGTTAGCTGACACATGGGTTAGGGCCTTCCCTTTGTCCCCCTCCAACAAGCAAGCTCTACTCACAATGGGCCTATTGTTGACATTATTTATTTATTTGTTGAAGTTTTGTATAACGCTAGCTGGACCCGAGGGTATCAGAGCACTTCATAGCATGTTCAGTTATGAGCAAAAAATGTTGGGCAAAGACGAGAAAAAAAATAATAATCTGCAATTTACCAGCTCAAGAGCATTAGGGACAAAGTTACAATACATATCTTCAGGCTGAGGGGTTTCAAGAAGAGGAGTTAGTTGCCCTTCCCAAAGTCATTTGTGGATTTCTCGTTACGATCGAGAGCGCTCTAGGAAGAGGGTTTTGAGTAGTATCTTGAATTTCGGGAAGGAGGTGGTCGTTCTGATGTGGGGGGGGGGATGGAGTTCCAAATCTTAGGTGCATTTCCCGCAAAGGATTTATTTGCGGTCTTGTGTTTCCGTGATTTCAGTGGGATGAATAGAAGCGTGTTGGAACTTCTGAGGTTCCTGGATTGACCGGCCCTTTTGAGTTTGGTGGCCAGATATTCTGGTTTACCTGTGTGCAAGGCTTTGTGCGTGAGACAGGCTGTACGGAAGCTGGCTCGTTGATCAATAGGGAGCCACTTAAGTTCCTTGAGTGCCGGTGAAATGTGCTCGTATTTCTTAGTTCCTGGACCATTCTTGCTGCAGCGTTGAGGGTAGTGGTCAGGGGACCTATGTGAGATTTTGCTGTCCCGGTCAGGGCTGTGATTCCATAGTCAATTCTGGAAAGCACCAGTGCCTGAGTGGCCTGTTTAAGATCTTTCGGGGGGAGGAAGGGTTTTAAAGCAGTTTCAGATTTAGGAACGCACTTTTGGCGGATTTTGAGATGTGTTTTTTCATGTCCAGTTTGGGGTTGAGGGTAATCCCTAGGGATTTCACTGAGTCAGTTGGCGCAAGGGCACCATTGAGGGCATCTATGGCTTTGAACCATTCTTCGATTTGAGGGTTTTTGTCTCTATTAGAGATGAGGAAAACTTCTGTTTTCTCTTGGTTGAGTTTAAGGTGGTTCACTGAGAGCCAATGTTGGACCTCTTTGAGCGTGACATTTAATCTGTGTATGTCTTCGATCGAGGTGGTTTCCAGATAAAGTTGTTTGTCGTCCGCATAGAGGTGGAAGGGGATGTTGGAGTTCCTTAGAAGTGTGGTGAGGGGTTCCATGTAGATGTTGAAAAGTTGTGGAGAGAGTACTGACCCTTGTGGAACTCCTCTACTGACGGGAAGGGGGTCAGACTCAAAGTTATTGATTTTTATTCTTTGCGTGCAGTTGTGAAGAAAAGAGGAGAACCATTTTAGTACCGTCAATTCAATGCCCGCTCTCTCATGGAGGACTTTGAGGAGCAGGGTGTGATCAACTGTGTCAAACGCGGCCGATAAATCTAGGAGGATGAGAAGGCTACATTGGTCAGAGTCAAATGACATGTGAAGATCGCCTAAGACATTTAAGATTGCAGTTTCGGTGCTGCATCCCTTTCTGAATCCTGATTGGTATGGGTCTAGTAGCTTGATATTCTTTAGGTGTTGGGTTAGCTGTGGAAGAGCACATCTTTCTAGAGTTTTGGATAAAAGAGGAAGGTTCGATACCGGTTGAAAGTTGTTCATGTCCTCAGTGCCAAGACCAGGTTTTTTTTGTAGCGGCGTGACTTGCCCTACTTTGAGGCAGTCTGGAATGATTCCCGTGCTCAGTGAGCTATTGATGATCTTGCACCAAATTGGGGCTAGGGTAAGCTTCAGGTCTTAAGCCAGGCTCGTGGGCAGCTGATCTAGGGAATGAGATGAGGGTTTAGTGGCGGCGATCAGATTGATTATCTCTTCTTCCTGGATGGGGCGGAAGGAGGACCAGAGAGTAAGTGTGTTCACTGGGGTGTTGCCTTTTGTTGCTGGCATCGAGGTCTCCGTGGGAGTGGAGGGATTTGTGCTGAGAGATAGATCAATTTTGGAAATTGTTTCATTGAGTTGTCACAGTGATCTTTGAACAGCACAATGTTGGATGTCATCGGTTTGGATGTTTGGCTCCTAATGATGTTAAAGAGTTCTTTGGGGCATTTCTTTGCATTGTCTAAGGCGGAGCAGAGTAAAGTTGTCTTTTTGATCTTGATGTGTTTATTGTAGTGTCTGTGGGCTGCCTTGAGATGATCACGATGGAGGGAGGAGGGATTATTCCTCCAGATTCTTTCTAAGGTTCTGAGGTGTCTTCTTTCTTCATTGATGTCGGTGGTGAACCAGGACCTGGAGGGGGTGCTTCTGTTTTTTTTTGTTTCAGGGGCGCCAGAAGGTCCAAGGTGAGCGTCATATTGGAGTGGTAGAGCGAGGTGAGTTCAGTGGTTGAGAGGTGCTCCGTCGTGCTTGGGAGGAGCGTGCTTAGCCCTTCTTCTAGTTAATCCCGGGGGACTCGGGCTGTGTTCCTGACCCATTTAGGAGGGGCCTGAATAGGGGGTTGGGCTAGGGCCGGTTGGTTGATATGGAAAAGTGTAATGTGGTGGTCAGACCAGTCGACGGGAATGATGTAGTGCATAGTGATTGAGTTTCTGTCCGAAATGATTGCATCCAGGATCGCTTCTCTGTGGTGTGTTTCTTTTGAGCAATGTTGGATCATACTGTTATCTAGCAGGAGGCTGTTGAGAGATTGGATGAGCTGGTTTTTTGTTTCATTCCATCTTAGGTTGAGGTCACCCAGAATTATGCTGTTGTCGTTGCTGAGTGCGCATTGGGTGATCAGGTCCGAGAGCTGTGCTCCAAATTCGTTGGAGTTGCCTGGAGGGTGGTACAGGAGATGGCAATGTAGAGATCTGTTTGTGCGCGATTTGATGTTGACGGATAGGCATTCAAAAGAGTTATAAAGGCACGAGGGACTTTCTGAGATGGAGAGGTCACTTTTGTGAATGATTGCTATGCCGCCATCTCTATGCTCAGGTCTATCTTTGTGGATAATTGAGAAACCGGGCAGCACCAGCAGGTCCATGTTGGGGTAGGAGGAAGTGTTAAGCCAGGTTTCCGTGATGAAAGCTACATCTAGGTCATGGGAGAGGATAGCTTCTGCTATTTCAGTTGAATGTTTGGAAGCAGATCTGCTGTTGAAGTGCATGCAATTAATGGAAGGTTCTTTTTTGGGCTTCGATTTGCTGGGCTGGGCTCTAGGTATGGAGCATAGGTACGCTGGGGGTCTGGTGCCTCTAGCCTGCTGGGTTTTACATATAAGACTTGTGACGCATGTCGAAGGACAAAAACAGGATACTAAAACAATACATGTGTTCTCACTATATGGTTGTTGGAAAACTGTGCATTATTCTACCCAGCTTCTGTCTCTGGGAGTACAGTGACCTGCTCATACTGAATTTGAGTGTTATATATGCCCTAAGGGAGTAGGGTTGTTCCCAAAAACTTTTACTCCATTGGTTAGGATATGCATAGAGTCATTCTCACCTACTAGATCATACCAAGCATAAATGTGGCATCTCCAGGCACCCCCTTCAGAACACTCCTGGACCGGAGGAAAATCAGAAGAGGATTGATCCTGCTGTCTGAGACCTGACAATAGTCTAGAAGACTGGACCTCCTCTCCCTCCTGTGCTCAGGACAAATACATTGACACCAATGACCATAAACATGATCTCATGTTAAAGTTACAGGAACACAAGCTATAAGATGCATTTTCCTGACTCAGTGGGAACTGGACCTGGACTGGACCCTGCTGTTGGCCTCTTCCTTGACACCATGTGAATCTCTAAGATCCTCTCCAGAGATCCTGGGGGCCTTTAGAAGTGTACTTCTGAGGTGGATTGGGACTTAAAGGACTAAAGTCAGAAAATTACTCTTTAATTTGTGGTCAGCAATAAATTGCACATCGGTCCCTTCCTACAGCGAACATTGACTATCATTGGCTTTTTATGCTTCTTGGTGCTATTTCTACTTCAAACTTAAAAAATCCATATTTACGGTTTCCTTTATTATATGTTTGTCATTTTGTTTATTAAGTTATACTCTCTACTTCTAATTTGGTTTGGTATTAATATTGTTTTGTATTTTGACTGTATTATTGTATTGGTACAGTATAAATAAATTACACATTGCCCTAAGTTAAGCTTGTATGCTCTCTGCTATTGTTACAAGGGTGCCATATTCAGGTTAATTTAGAGACAATAAGTGCTCACTCTGACAGGGGTTGTGATTGTTCCTTGAAGTGGGTAGGCACCCACACCAAATCCAAATAATAATCCAATTTCTTACAAGTATGAAAAGTAAAAAAGATACAATGCAGAGGACAGTACAAATTGAATACGTTTGGAGTGTCTCTCTGAATAATTCATAAAATATTTAAGAATGCATGCTTTAATTGGTGTGTGAAATTTCCAGTACATATTGAAAAAGATTGGATTTCCTCTTTTCTGCTACTTCATGCTGACCATCATAGGGCCTCATTGACTAGGTGCCCTATTATTGGTGAATAATAGAAACATTCACTCTGACTGAGGATGCAAATGTACACAGTGGCTATTTGTCCTGATAAATTCTCCCGACCGACACAGAATCATTGCATGCAGACACATATTCATTGATGGGCCATCCTGGGCAGGATGGGAAGAAAGAGGTGGCACTTACACCTGAAAGGGCTGTGTCCTGTCCCCATACAAAGGTTTGCAGACCCCAGTGTAGTGAATCTGTAGCCAGGGCAGGAAAGAAAGGGACTTGTGTACTCCAAAGGCATCTCTTTGAAGTATACCCAATTCAAAGGCCCAACTGAGTATAACTACTGGACCTTTGACACCACCAACTCAGAACACTTCTGGAATTGATGACATTCTACTAGAATGAATGACTGATGTACTGCTGAGGGGACTGCCACTTCGCTAAAATGCTTTGTTGTGTTGGCCTGCTGCCTGCTGACCTCTTGCCTGGCAGTGAGAAGGACTTGACCTGCATCTCTACATCCCAGAACCTAAGTACCTTCAAGGATTTGTTGGCTTGCCTCTTGTTTTCTGAAGTCTTAGCAATTTCTCTCTGCAACCTGCAAACAGCACCTGGACTCTGTCTGCTGTAAGTCTTACTCTGCCAAGTGGTGCAACTCCAGTCCTAGGTCCTTTGAAGTGAGTATAAAGTGCTGCATCTGCCAGGACTCATGCATCAACATCATTGTGCTGATTGGAACCCATGCACCCCTGCCGTTGTGGGAACCAGATCGACACATCGCACTTGGAACCACCACATCACCTCTGGAATTGCTGCATCAGAACAATGGCATTGCCGTCGCTGGTTGGAGAAGATTGACGCATCACCTCTGAAATGTGGGGAAACACGGCAAATTTCATTCAGAACCTCCGTACCTCGGAACCGAAGCATCACTCACAGAACTGACACATCATCGCCGTTGTGTGGAAAAATCCAGTGCATCACCTCAATTATGTGGGGATCACCAATACTAGTGGCATAACAAAAGCCCCTGTAGCCCCTGTGGTGTGGGGGGGGGGCCCAAGCTCCAGGGGCCACATCTGGCACTGGCAGGTCCCTGGCCTGAGAGATCCGGACTGGGTTTGGTGCATTGAGAGCCCCTGCATGTACTTTGCAGGGGGGCCCCCCTCAAGTTTTGTTACACCAGTGACTGATTCATCTTGTTGCTTGCTTGTTGTGCTCAGCAGGCCTTGTGTGGGTCCTGTATCTAGCTTGTGCTCTATAGCATTCGGCCTGAACTCTTAACTTTGTCCTGGTCCAGCACAACCAATTAACTCTTTAAGTGCTTACTGCTTCTATGCCCTATCTTTGCATTTAATATTTAAAAATCAATATCTTGACTTCTACTGATTGGGTTTTTGTTGTTTTGGTCTTGTTTTATCCATAAAATTATTCTTTATTTTCTAAATTGGTGTGGAGTCTTTTTGTGGTGTTTTTACTGTGTTACTGTTTAAAGTGTTGGACAAATACTTTACACATTATTATTATTATTAATATTTGAAGTTTGTAGAGCGCACAGCTACCTCCAGCGGAGGTGTCCCGGCGCTAATTGCTGCAAACAGGAGGAGGAAGCAGACTGCCAAGAGTTACAGGTGCTAGGGGAGGCTAAAAAAACAGGTTTTTAGGAGTTTGCGGGAGGCAGATTCCGAATTAGCCTTCCTTAAGAACTCGGCTAAGGAGTTCCAAAGATGGGCAGTTCTTACTGTAAAAGACCGGCCACCTAATTTGGCTTTTTTGAAACGGGGAGTAACAAGAAGTACTTGGTGATTAGATCTCAGAATCCTCGGCTGATGGTATTTATTATTATTATTTATTTATTTATAGAACTTGTAGAGCGCACTGTCGCCGTTACAGGCATCCTGGCGCTAGAGCTCCAAAGACATGAACGGGGGGACCGCAGAAAACAGCCAACTCAGACCCTAGGGAACAGCCAAGATTTCACGGATTTTCTAAACGGGAGAAATTTGTCCAGTTGCCTAATCTCCCAAGGTAGACTGTTCCATAGTTTGGCCGCAGCCATCCCAAAAGATCTTCCCCCAGCCCTGACTTTTTTAAATCAAGGGACTCTCACCAGGCGTGCTGACGAGGAGCGCAGTGCTCTGGCGGGGGAATACCATGCAAATTTAGCTTGCAGCATTCTGGGTCCAAGCCCATGAAGGGCCTTAAAAACAAGGCAGAGAGACTTAAATCGTATTCTCTGTCTAAGGGGGAGCCAATGGAGTTCAGCCAGGGCCGCGGATGCTGATGTTCTTCTGGACCACCCCAAGGCCATTCTGGCCGCCGCTGATTGAATTCTTTGAAGCCTATCAAGCAAAAAACTGGGAGACTCGAGCAACAGTGCATTACAATAGTCGAGTCTACTCAGAATTGTACATCTGGCCACCAGGGCCCGGGCAGAGGGAGGTAGAAATGGCATGATTTTGCGAAGGGACCTAATCAGGGCGAAGCAGGACGATACCGTTTTTGCAACCTGAGCCTCCATAGACAGCTTATTGTCCAGCATAACACCTAGGGTACGCACTGTTTTAACAGGAGAAACCCTAGTGGCAAATTCTGGGGGCCAGAGATTATCAGGGAGAGAGTGTGAAATCTTACTCCCCGCATAAAAGAGCAATTCAGTTTTACCTGCGTTGAATTGCAGGGAGTTAACCTGTAGCCAGCCAGCCACGTCCCTCAAACACTCATGGAAAACCTCAACCGATATTGAATCCTCCCCCTCAAAGGAAAGGATCAGTTGAGTGTCGTCCGCATAATTAATCGTATTGATCTTGTAGAACTTAATCAGGGAGATCAACGGTTTTAAATAAAGATTAAACAAAATAGGGATAATAGCCGAGCCCTGAGGAACACCATGTGGTACTGGGAAAAATGCAGATTGAAAAGGGGGGAGGGCCACAGCCTGCTGTCTGTCTTCAAGAAAGGAGCAGAACCATCGCAGGGCACAGCCCCTCACCCCAGCCTCCTGCAATCTGCGCAGGAGGATATCATGGTTTACCGTATCAAATGCAGCAGACAGGTCAAGCAAAATCAAAGCGGTTGCCTGACCCCTGTCTGCACGCATTTGAAGCTCATCCATGGCCGTAACCAAGGCCGTCTCAGTCCCATGGGCAGGGCGAAAGCCGAATTGCAAATCCTCCAGCAGCTGGTGTTGGTCCAAATGTTTGGGCAATAGAGAGCTGACCCTACGTTCAACAATCTTTGCGGGGAAAGGAAGCAACGAAATTGGCCTATAATTCTTAGAGCACTCTGGGTCCAGCGAGGTTTTTTTTTGCAGAGTCTTTTTCTCAGGTAGTGGGGGCCTGTTTCTTTAATTGCTCTGTAGTCGAGAGTTAGCGCTTTGAATTCTACCCTCTTTTTTACTGGCAGCCAGTGTAGGCTCCGTAGATGGGGGGATATGTGGTGTTGTATCGGGATATTTCTAATGAGCTTGGCTGCCGCATTTTGTATAGTCTGTAGCTTTCTGATCAGGTAGTCAGGCAGACCCAGGTACAGGACTGTTGGCATAATCTAACTGAGACATGATGAGTGCATGAACTACTGTCTTTCTGCAGTCCATTGGTAAGAGATGGAGGAATCTCCGTAGGGACTTCATTTTCCAGAAGCATGAAGAGGAGACATGGCTAATCTGAGTTGTGCAAGAGAGGGTGGAGTAAACTTGAACCCCAGGTTCCTGGCTGAGGGCACGGGGTGAGGTGGGGGATTAAGCTTGGGTGGCCACAATAAGTCCGAGCGGGAAGGAGATGGCTGATTGAAGAATAGAACCTCCGTTTTGTCGGTATTCAACCTCAGACAGTTCTCAGTCATCCATGTTGAAATATCGACCAGACAATGACTAAAGTTAGAGAATGCTGCCTCGGATATATCCCTGAAAGAGAACACTAGCTGTGTATCATCAGAATAGGAGATGACACTTACCCCATGTTGTTCAATAAGCGGGGCTAGCGGGGAGAGGTAAACATTAAAAGGAGTCGGGCTTAAGGCCGAGCCTTGGGGGACTCCACAAATTATAGGGCGCAAAGATGAGATGTGAGGATGCAGCAATATTTTCTTGGACTGGTCTACCAGAAAGAAACCGAACCATGACATAGTGGTCCCTGTCACTCCCAGTTGTCTTAATATGGCAAGCAGTAGGATGTGAGACACCGTATAAAACACTGCCGACAGATCTAACAGCACGATCATAACACATTCACTCTTAAGTTAAGACTGATCGCTCTGTGCCAACCTACCAGAGGGTGAGCATATTTTAATTTAAAGTGTGTTACTGACTCACCCTAATTGGAATTGTGGTTCCTGCTTGGACAGGGTGCATACCTCTGCCAACCAGAAACCCAATTTCTAACACCCTGCATCTGTGAGATCTTTTTTTTAGGTCCTCATACATGCCACCAGTAGATGTTAACTCTAGATGGGCTTACTCCAGGCCACTGACACAAACCAACCTCTCCTGCCCTTATGTTTGTGGATAGCCATTGGAGATTGCGCAGAGGTAGATTGTTTCCAATCCAACTCCCATTCCCGATGTTACTTGCCACTTAGGGAGGATAGGACCACTTAACCTCTGGCATAATCATTGGACTTATTGATATAATTTCTCACACCATGCTTTCAATGCAGACCAAAGCTTTATGGAATTTTCTCCACCACACAACATATCTAGACGACTCACTGCCATGATATTTCTTAAACAGTCTGCAAATTTGGGAGGATTTTCCGATTTCCACTCTTTACAGATCTCCCTCCTAGCGATGACAAAACGTAGAAAATAAACTGTGAAGTACAACTTTTTATATCATAATCATACGGGAGACCAAACAAAACTAATCTAGGACTATAAGTTATTGGTAGTGACAACACCTCTTCAAGAAACCCACACACCTGTCTCCAGTAGATAGCTATTTCAGGGCATTCGACAAACATATGACCATCGTCTGCTGCTGGAAACCTGCATCTTGGGCATGAGTATTCTTCAGTTGCAATTTTAGAAAGTTTTGCGGGCGTCCAGTAAGCCCTATACGCCGTAAACAGGTGGTTTCTTCTCAAATTTGATGGTTTTATAATTTTTTGAGAGAGTATAAAGGAGTCCGTCCAGACTTTTAGTAGGTCTCCTGAGATCTGTACTGTGGAGTTATCCCATAGCTTGATGATTTCAGCCTCTAGATTATCTTTGGTTCCCACCAGTGTCTTATACCATAAGGCAACCTCACCTTTCCATCCCTTCTCCCTACTGATTAATTCAAAAATAGAGCTCTCCTCCTCATTGGTCCAATTCTGGCTCCCCCACCAAGCAGATAGCTGATAAAATTTAAATCTCGTAATGGTGCCTTCTGTTAAGTTTGATAGGGATTCCCAACTTAATATTGTTGAGTTATTACATAATTCCCCCCATTTCATGAGACCTGCTGTTCTCAGTGGAAGGGCAAGTTGGTCCAGTAAACATTCCGGAGTACCGGGAGAATCCCATATTGGGGCCTGGGGGTGATAGTATGGGATGTCTAAAATTCTAAGTATTGATTGCCAATTATCTAGGGCTGTCCGTAAAAGCTTCAAACGAATTTTCTTAAAAAACTTCTGATCTCCAAATTTATAGAGAAAAAAGTCTGAGCCATGTGGTAGGTCTGATATCATAGCCCGAAAAAGTCTACCATGAGACGAGGAGTCCAACTTATTGGCTAGGAGTCTGAAATTTTTAAACTGAAAAGCGTAACAATAAAAAAGTAAATCCGGGAGAGCCAGCCCACCCAGTTTCAGTCCCCTCCTCAATTTCCTCCAAGCTATTCTTGGGGACTTGGTAGCCCATATAAAAGAGCCGATCTTCCCTTTCAAGTTCGCAATATCCTTTTTATCAAAGTTTAAAGGGATGGAATTAAATAAAAAGGAGACCTTTGGCAGTATTATCATTTTAACTAGGTTCACTCTGCCATAGATGTTAAGAGGCAGAGTGTTCCATCTGGTCAAAAGCTTCCTAACTTCCTTAACAACCGTTGACCAGCTGGTTTTGGGAACTTCTTCTAGATTTTGGGTAAGATAAATCCCCAGGTATCTAATTTTTAGTTTTGCTTCTGGAATCTGGGTGGGGTTGTTCCAGCTCATTATATCCGTTTTATCTTTATTAATGCTATACCCCGACACTGTACCAAAGTTTTCGGCCAATTCAAATAACCTGGGGATAGCCTCCACAGGGTTAGATGTATAAAGAAGAAGGTCATCAGCATAAAGGGCTGTCTTAAGCACCAGGTCTCCCATTATGAATGGTTTAATTATTGGATCTTGTCTCAGAGAGCAGACAAAAGGCTCAATGTAAATATCGAAAAAAAGGGGGGACAGGGGACAACCCTGCCTCGTTCCCCTAGAAATGTTCAGCCATTCGGACAGACTACCGTTGACCAGTACTTTGGCCCGGGGACTCCTGTATAATGTCTCAATCCCATTGATGAATACATCTGGGAAACCAAATTTTGTTATGGTCTTCCATAGGAATAGCCAGTTGACTTGATCGAACGCCTTTGCGGCGTCAATAGCCACAATAGTAAGCGGCATCTTCTTTTCAGTTGCCATGTCTATTGCTCCAATAACTTGAAATGTCAGTTCATTCAGTTGACGGCCGGGAATAAACCCCCTCTGATCCGAGTGAATAATAGACTTAATTATTTTAGCCAATCTGGATGCAAGTATACCAGAGTACATTTTTAAGTCTGAGTTTAGGAGAGAGATGGGTCGATAAGACTCTATCTTTTTTGGGTCTTTGTTCGGTTTAGCTATGAGGGAAATTGTAGCTTCTGACCACGAAGCTGGGGTACATTCCCCCTGTAAGAATATTTTATTAAAGATTCTCAATAATGGGGCTATCACTTCTTCTAAATTATCTTTATAAACCTCGGTCGGCAGTCCATCAGGGCCAGAGGCCTTGTTTCTAGCCATTTTTTTCAACTGAGACCTTACCTCTCCCTCTGTAATCTCAGTGACTAAAATTTTTTTATCCGAGTCGCTCAGCTGAGGTAACTCTCTCAAAACCCACCAATTTTCCAACTCTACCAACCCCAGTATATTCTTTTCCTGGTAAAGTTCCTCCATAAAGTCTCTAGCCTCTCCCTTTATCTCTGTGTCTTCTACTAAAGGCAACCCAGTACCACGCTGTGTTAAAGAATTGATATTATTTCTACTCCGCTCTGACCTTGTCTTCCAGGCTAACAGGGAGCCGCACTTCTCTCCGTACTGAAAATTGCTGAGCTTGCTTACTTCCCAAGTCAAGTCAAAATTTATTATGTTTTGGCTCTCACTGAGGGCCACATAAAAATTAAACATAGCATGATACAATGATAAAAGGAAAAGGATATATGAACATACATAATTAATAATGAATAAACAAAACACTACAGTTATCGTCTCTTAAAGTGAACCACGGCAACATCCCAGCAACCTCAATAAATATTTAAAAACCCTTTAAAAAATTTAAAAATTCTACAACAAAACAGTTCGTTAGGAGGGCAGTAAAGAGCATGTACAAACACTTTAGCATTTGAGATTCCCAATTGTAAACAAATAGGTTTAATCCACTTAAGTCGCAGGGTACGTAAAGCAGGACAAATAAACAAGACGTGGTTACGGTTTTGAACAGCGGCATTACAGAAGTTACATGTAGGGGAACCCCCGTACCATTTTGCTAAAAGTGATTTAAGAGGGAGCAAGTCATGTCGTAGGAGGTACCATAACCTTCGGACTCCATGAGGAATATTCCAGGTCAAATATTGTTGGGGCAGCTTGGGGGTGTATGTCTCTAGCAGAGGTTCCCTGTCATATAGTCTGGGTTGGGCAAGGGTATCCAACTTATAACATAACTCCCACGAAGCTCTTTTTAATGAAGCTTTAAGTTCAGACGGAGTAAGTAAGAATAGGGTACTCTCATCCAGCTCTAACAGGGCCACAGCTTTCCTAAAATTTTTTAGTAAAGAGGAAAAATCGTTAAGATTACCCAGTAACTCCTTTTTAATAAGCTCTCTTAGGGTACCAGGTTTTCCTCTAGCCAAGCATGCTACCCATCTTACCAGGGCCACCAATCCCTGTGTCCAGCAACTTCGGAGTCCGAATTCTAATCTGCATGAGGAGGTAGAACATGCGTTACTAAGTGATGTAATTTTCTGAAGTACCCGTCCTTCCATTTTTTGAAGGAATCCCCAATATTTCAGCTCCACTAATTCTATTCCATATAGAAGAGTGGCTGGCACTTTTGCTTTAAACACTTCCAGAAACAGTGAGAAGTGTCTCTTCCCAGTGGCATTATATAACGAACATAACCCCATACCATGGGTCAATGCTTTGCGAGAGCTATGTTCGATATGGGGAATCTCACTAAGGTTCGCTGATATTATTTTGCCTAAAAAAGGGTAAGATTTAACCACGTCGAGTTTTTGCCCCCCAATAAGCCACTTATAATTGCTCGATCTGCATTTTCTTTTGCCGAAAATACACATGATTTTACTTTTTGATGTGTTAATTTTCATATGGTGTGCTACAGCAAATTCATTCAGTGCAAGCAGACGATTAGATAAACCCTTTGGTGTCAGATCCAAAACAAGAATATCGTCTGCATACATTAGAATAGATATGGCAGACCCTCCAATTTTCGGTGCCACTCCCTCACAAGATGAAATAGAAATTGGGAGGTCGGCCATATATAAAGAAAATAATATAGGCGCCAGTATACACCCTTGTTTAAGGCCATTCTGGGAGGGAATAGATGAAGTAAGACCCTCTTCACCGCCTTGTAACACCTTACACCATGTATTCATATGCAAAGAACGAACCAATGCGAGTAAGCATCCTGGCATACCCAATGCCGCCAATTTCCTCCACAGCAATGGACGGTCCACTTTGTCAAATGCCGTGGAGAAATCAATAAATGCGGCATATAAGCCACCATCACGGATACATACATACTTATCACAGATCACCTGCAATAATGTCAGGTTATCTAGCGTTCCGTGCTCTTCACGGAAACCAGTTTGTTCCATTGGCAAAATCTTATTGGTTTCTGCCCATTCCATAATTAACATTAATACACATTTAGCGAAAATTTTTCCTATGGCATCTAACAGAGCTATTAGACGATAATTAGATGGCAGCTCCCGATCCCCCTTTTTAAATATAGGAATTAATATACTACCCTTCCAGGAGTCAGGGACAGTTCTTGTTAAAAAGCAAGCCTGAAATATAGGAAGAAGAATCCTACTCCAGGTAGCGATATCCTGCTTAATGATTGTCATGGGAAGTTCGTCTGGACCCATGGCTCCAGAAGAGCGCATACTCTTTATTGCAACTACTATTGTTTTTTCTGTAGGGAGAATGCTTTTTTGCATATCATTTAACTCCAACATACCTATATCCTCCAATACTTCATTTGGAGCATATAAAGCAGTTACAAATACTGTCCAATCTTCTTCACAGATGGCTATAGGACGGGGAGCTACTATGGTACCACAACCTTTCCTTATTATAGACCAAAATTCTCTAGATCGATTAAAGGTTATGGCCTCCCTCAAACTAATCCAAAGAGAGTCTTCTTTTTCTCTTTTCAATTTGATTCTCAATCTAACTCTTCTACGTTTTAATAGTGCTAGTAGAGACTCATTTTCCTCAGATCTATTAAGATATTGTTTCCTGATTAGTGCATTTATCTCCCTATTCAGGAAAAATAGAGGACTAGGTGAAAAATGTGGTCTTTTAGGGTTTCCCTTTTTCTTGGCAAATCCAACAATTTTTTTAATAAGGTGTTCTAGTTGTAGAAATTCTGTACCCTCCCACTGATCGAGTTCTAGTACAGTTTGAGCCAGGAGGCTTTGTATTTCCTTCATGGTAGTAGGACCCCAAAAACATCTACCAGACTTTCGATCAATGGTAAGATCTCTATGCTTTAAGGTCCAGGAGTTAGTTTCAGAAGGGGTTAGTGAAAGAGTCAAATTAATTATTTTGTGATCACTCAATATAGAATGAGTGATCACCATATCCCTAATCAAATGGAACGACTCAAAGTCCGTAATGGCATAATCCAAAATAGACTCACCCCTGTATGAGCCATGTGTATAATGGGCAGGACTATCCGAGGTCATTCTACCATTAATAATAAGCCCTTCAAAGAGGCTAAGATCCTCCAGAAGAATCTTTCCTCTTTTATTAGATTTTATTTTAGGAGGCCATGCAATTTGAGGTATATTATACGCTTCTTCCTTAAGTTTATTTCTGAACTTAACTAAAGTAGAGTTGGATATTTTACTGTTTAAGTCTCCAACCATTAGTATATAGGGGGGATATTCAGCCTCCAATAGCTTTGTTACATAGGAAAACATTCGCTTCATAACTGGATTAAAACATTCCTCGGGGGGGATGTATGCATTTAAAATAACAAACGAAGACCGCGTGCCTACATTGCCTAAGTTAGTAATGGTTATAGATTGGAAGAGATTACTAAAGTCAGAGTAATGTGTATATTGCCATTGAAGAGAGGTGGATAAAAGACAAGCAATTCCACCTTTCGCATGGCCTTTTTTTGAAGGTTTTGCAGGAGCCTCTAGGACAAAGAACTCTTTCCCTACATAGGGGAGATTTTTGCACCACGTCTCCTGGAGACATATTACATCAACATTTAAAGTGGATAGAAAGTCAAATTTCTCTGGAGAATTGAACATGCCAGCAGCATTCCAAGAGACAATTTTTAAATTATTGTTAAAGATGTTGGAAAAGTCGTGAGTTACTCGCGGAATTAGTAGATAAGACCCCGGGCAACCAGTTCCACATCTGATTGTCTTCTATTAGAGGGACATCTGTATTATCAGGCAATGGCAGAGCCTGAGATACCATTCTTTTGCCCTTTGAGACCCAGATTTTTAGATCTTTATTACCAAAGTAATGATCATCCTGTGTAAATACTGGATTAATAATACTATCTCTAGGGGCATTAGATAAGGCCTTATTATAGTAAGGTAAAACGTCAATTCCTCTACATTGGAAATATTGCGCCTGTTGTAGAACAAGATTAGTAATTATTTTTGAATAAAAAATTACTCTTGTTCGTTGTCCAGTGCTTGATTTTATTGGAAGAACTAAGTCAATATCATTTGACAAAATCAATTTTAGATTATCAGTCTCTTTAAAGCAGTTAAGCAGCCAAGACCTATTCATTTTTACATCCAGATCGAACAGCGGAAGAAAATCCAGTGTTAATGTATCCACACATATCGTTGCACATTTTACTGGTTGAATAATTGGGCCACTTGCATTATTAGGTTGGGGCCGAAAAGTAGATGCAGTTGGGTTTAGTACTTTTTCCACTTGCGGCGGAATTCCCATAGCATCAACCAGCGCAAATAATGGTTCTGGCGCTTGTAACACATGAGGTAGAATCACCTCATTTGTACAGCCCCCAACCATATTATCCTCCAATGCCTCATTAAATGAATCGTCCGCTACCTTAGTATTGGTGCTATGTGGTAGAGGATTTTCCCCATTTCCCAACTCCTCTCCTGCTTCAGGACTTATGTTTTTTTGAAAGATAATTTGCCTTGGCCTTTTTTTCTTATATTTACGTAATAACTTCCTATTTCTTCCTTTTGATTTTTCTTTTCTAGTTTTAGTCTGAGCCGGCAATCCATCCAGGCCCTTTTTTTCATGAGTAAAGATGGGGAAAAGATCATTTTCGATCGTTTGCACCACCTCTACCAAGCTGTCATCCTTGACGGTGAGCTTTGAGAGTTTGCTCTGTCCGGTGACAGATAAAGTAGGGCTCTTGAGAGGTGTATGGATGTCTGCCTTTACTGACAATTTCTTAGGGTTATTAGCCTGCAGTGGATTAATACAATTTGGCGCAATTTGAACTGCAGGTTCAGTAGGGGGTGATGTAACATTTTCAACTACAGGTTCAGTGGGGGGTAATGGAACATTAGCACCCTTTTTTGACAACATTTCCTTCAGTATCTCAGACACAGATGACAAAATACAATCAGAACTCACAGCAAATTTACCAAGGAGTAACAATATAGAAGACAATATTTGTTCAAGCGCTATCAGAGATTCTGAAATTGGTTTCTCATTTTTTGGATAGCTAGATTGAACAAAAGAACAAATCCCTGATAAATTCAATTGAGGAGACTTCAAATCACTCTGCGTTAATAAATCATCTTGAGATTTGATTGATGGAGTGCTGCTATATAAGAGCATTCCAGATGGAGTTGCTCTAATTGGAGTTTTACTATCCCCAACCTGAGCAAAATGTTTCTTATCCATGTATCGTCCACAAAGTTCGAGATCGATACTTGTGGAGATAGATGTAGCAGCAAAGTCTTCCTCTTCCTTTTCTCTTTCAGTGAGAGTATTATGATCATGAGCCAAGGAGTTAATGTCATTCTTTTGAGGGAAAAAAGATTGATTTAATTCAGTCAGCACATCCGTGTTTAAATCCAATTCCACAATGGTTTGTGGTTGCGAGTGAGGTGATGAAGCAGACGTTAGGATTATTGGGTCTTTTACAAGTTTATTTCCTGATTTTTCCCAAATGTGTTCCAGCTGCATCTGACCTTTCACTAACGCACTATTTTCTGATTTTTTCCTCAAGCGTGCGGGTTCAGATATCGCCTCTACTTTATCTCTTAACACTTTCCCAGATCGTAATTTCTTTGTAGACATAATACTTCTTTAGGGGATCGTCCTTACGCCAGATAGGCAGTCGCAGATATCAAAACACACAGTTTATAAAATATAAATACTGGGATACTGGAAGAAGCCGATAAGTTCACAAGAGCGGACAACCGAGTTACAGTCAGCAGATCATCCGTGTATTTCTGTTCGAATATGTACTACAATTGAACACAGCGAAGATGTGCAGACAACAAGATATGAAAATTATAAATTAAAAATAAAAATACCAGGGCCCGGCCCGGCCTACCTCGGCCACTGAGGGCCACAGAGGGCCCGCCCTTTGCCCGGGCTTAGCCCGGCGTCGCCCGCGCGCGTCCCGCGATGCGCGGTGCTTCAGTGCTATTTGTTGCAGGTGAGGGGGGCGTGGCGGGGAGGTTCTCCGAGCCCAGCTGGCTTGTGGGCTTTGCTGTTCCCTGGCCTCCTTACCAGCCAACGAGCCCGCAGCGACGAGTGTTTCCCGCGGAGCGGGAAACGCGAGAGGTGAGAAGCAAGCGCTGCCAGATAGCGCTGCAAAGGCTTTGAAACACAGGCGCTGCCAGTGAGCGCTTACAGGATTTGCAGGAGCTTTCTTTCTTCAGGCAGCACTGCGACAGGTTACCACAACAGAGCAAAGAACCGGTAGCCGTCTTCAAAACACTTGTGGCATATGAATCCACTCTTCAGCAGCGCTTCAGCGCTATTTGTTGCAGGTGAGGGGGGCGTGGCGGGGAGGTTCTCCGAGCCCAGCTGGCTTGTGGGCTTTGCTGTTCCCTGGCCTCCTTACCAGCCAACGAGCCCGCAGCGACGAGTGTTTCCCGCGGAGCGGGAAACGCGAGAGGTGAGAAGCAAGCGCTGCCAGATAGCGCTGCAAAGGCTTTGAAACACAGGCGCTGCCAGTGAGCGCTTACAGGATTTGCAGGAGCTTTCTTTCTTCAGGCAGCACTGCGACAGGTTACCACAACAGAGCAAAGAACCGGTAGCCGTCTTCAAAACACTTGTGGCATATGAATCCCTAGGTGCTTACTTCCCACCTATCTTTGATTGTCTTGTCAGCTCGAGCTTTAAAGCCTATCTGTAGCTCTAATATTTCTCTTTCAAGACCCGGTATACTAGTTCTATCGTCCAGAGCAGCCTGCTGTAATTGTAGTTCCTTTGTTTTAATTAAGTCTAGATCATGAATATCCTTTTCTTTCTTGAGTTTTCTATTTAAAGCCATATGAGAACCATAAATTCCTCTTAAATGAGACTTAAGTGTGTCCCATACAGTTTGATCTGAGGCCGTTCCTTCAGTAAACAACAGTAAACAACAGAATCACTTTGATTTTATTTTTAATCTCATCGTTTAACAGTATGGTCCTATCAAGTGTCCACCTATATTCTGAGGGGCTAATTTTAAAGGTTATTTTTAACTCGACCACCAAATGATCTGACAGCCCTACTGGGATATGTGAAATTGAAACAATATTGGACAAAAATTATTGATCTAACAAAAAAAAAATCTATTCTGGAGAACTGGCTATATTTTTTACTATAAAATGAATACTCTCTGAGATTGCCATGCTTAACTCTCCAAGCATCCTGTAGTGAAAAATCTTTCATAACGTTCTTTAAAGATAGAAGGGATTTATTTGGGGAGTTGTATTTAACTTTGGAGTGCGGTCTAATTGTGGATCCATTATGAGATTAAAATCACCTCCTAGTATGACTGGAGCTGTATATTGTATCATATATTGCTCCAACTTTTGAAGGAAACAGGCAATATCTTCGTTAGGACCATAATAAACCGCACACAAAAAATTAGAACTACCAATCGAAAGGACTGCCGCCAACCATCGTCCAGACTGATCCGTGCCCCAGTCATGAATCCTGATCCCCTTATTAGCACGTACCATTATAGCTACCCCTCTTGTAGAGCCAGTTTGCTTAGAGCAGAGAATTTCCTGGACCCAGAGCATTTTATAAATACTTTCCTACACGCTTCTGCTTCCAGATGCGTTTCTTGTAAAAGATATACATGGGCTTCAGAATTTTTCAAGAAATCGCAGACTCTTTGTTGTTTCTTTCGACTCCCTATGCCATTCAAGTTCCAGGAAAGGATTTTACTACTAGATGTCATATTTGAAACCATAATACCTTAGTTCTGCACCTATAACCAGTGGTGACCTGTGTTTATATTTGAGTTTAAAAACATAGAAACTTATGGCAGATGAGGACATTTTTATTTGTTTCTTCCCTTCCCCCCTGTGACCCCACCCTTCCCACCCCCCGAGGAACCCAACCCTCCTGTTTGGCGTGAGCACGCCTTAGGAGGCCCCGCACCCTAAGACACCTTCTTAAGTGAAACTGGACAATCAGCCTTTTCCCCATTCCATCTTAAAGACCCCCCATTTTATAGAAAAAAGAAAAAATTTCTTTCAATATACATTTTTTTTTCTTTTTTCCGAATACCAAATTATTTCTCAATCAAGTGATTTAAGTAAGTTCCCCCTTTTTTTTTTTTCCCAGTCACCAGTATCCAGTATCCAGTGAGCACTGTTCTAACAGGGGATTAGCTACTTTCTCATTTTTACTAATAAATCGTCGACTTCTTCTGGGAAGTGACAGGTGAACATCTTATTATTCCACATTATTTTTAATAAAGCGGGGAACTTCATTTGGACCTGGGCTCCCAATGAACGTAATTCTGGCATCCTTGAACCCAGCTCCCATTGCCTTTGAGCAGTCTTTCCCCCAATGTCAGATCTAATTTGATAGGGGTTGGCACGATAATGGAGAGAGGTACGTGCTAGACACCTGCTGAGAATTAGTTCTTTGACACTGTAGGTCTGAAAACAAACCAAGATCTTCCTTGGTGCCTTACGGTCCGGATGTAACCTGTAAGGGTCTCTATGAACTCGCTGGATCTCAGCTTCTAGATCAATATCCAGCCGATCCTTCAATATATCTTCCCGGAGTAGTCTACATACAAATCCCTTAATATCTTCCACCTCGACCCCTTCTGGGATTTTGAGAATCCTGAGGTTATTGCGTCGGCTCTGCGTTTCCAGTCTCTCCAGATCCATCGTCAGAGTCCGATTTTGGGCCTTGATGACTTCTATATCCTTTTGAAGTTTCTGAAAGTGCGGTAACTTTGCTCTCCAGTACACTAGTCCTGGCAGTGATTTCCTCTAACTTAGTCTCTAAGACATCAAATCTGTCGTGTAGTCCCCTTTGGTTTCTCTCAGCGATCTCGAACTTGCCCAGCAAATCCTCTCACAATGATTTAAACAAAGAGCCAAGTCTTTCCCTCTCTCAATCCCATTTGATCTATCAGTTCCGTTAGGCTGAGGGGTCGAACTATGTATGTCCAATATTGGGAGGGGAGGAGATAAAGGCTCGGCATGAGCAATATGAAGGGCTGGGAAAGGAGAAGTCACAACAGAACTCAACGAGGCTTGCATTATTGGGAAGATAGGTGGAACAGGGACTTCACTTATCGAGGCCACTGGGACGCCTGTGCCCGAGCCTAAACCTGAGCCTGAACCTGAGCCTAAATCGTGACCAGGGCTGGTCTGTGCTACTGCCCCCAATTCTAACTCGTTGGGGGTTGACTCCAGTACTGCATATTTGTTGCACAGGGGTAGAGGAGGAGGAAATGAGGGAGTAAGTACTCCATCCGACCGAGCAGTATCATCTACTTCAGAGCCTAATTTGGCTTCTGCCTTATTTATTGCGCTCTCCTTGGATTTCACTGCCTGTTCCATTATATTAAAGTAACTTTTAAGTGAAGGAGTGCCTTTTGGCGCTTGTAGCTGCTTTATCGCCTTAGCTGACCCTCCCTTTCTCACACCGCCTTTCTTCTTTTGTTTATATGGAGAAACGGGCGTCGGCCCTCCTCTTTCAGCAGTATCAGCGGAGTCCCAGTCCCAGACCCCTTGTTTCCTCAGCTCTTGTTTTGACCTTAACTGATACCTATTCCTTACTTCTCCCGTTCTTCCTCTAGCTGCACTGTCCTGTTTTCGATGATGGTCAACAGATGCCCCCCCCTCTACACTGCCAGCCTTAATGTCTCTAACGGATTTATCACAATCACTTTGGCAGACTGTTTTGGTATTAACTGCCTCCATGCAGTCCACCCCTCCGAGATCCACCTTACCGCCGTTTAGTGTTGCATAGGCTCCCCTGCCTACCGGACCTTTCCCTCGAGAAAAAATCGCCTCCCTGGAACGAAGCCAGAGACTCCTGAGGCTGACTCGGGGCTCTCGTTGATCACGTTTAGCTTCGGCGGTCTGTTTAGCAGCTACCTCCCGCGGCCTACAGCTCCAAATCCGGCACAGCTGTCCAGTCTCAGCCTCCCTTGCATAGCACCGCTCGGGCATCCCGCAGGGTCCTAGCACCCTCGCGCGCTCGTGCGTTCGCCAGCCTCCGAACCTCCGGACAAACAAACAGGGGAAAAATTTAATGTAACCCACAAATAAGTTTCCTTAAAAAGTATCCACCCATCCTCACCGCATATTTAGACACGGTCCTCTCTCAAACATGGGGGAAAAAACCATCCGAATGTTATCTAAGGTGCTTTGGAGTGCAGGAGCTCCGCGGCAACCGTCAGCCTGCCGCCGCCATGTTCCTCAACTTTCACACCTGCATCTGTGAGATCTATTTATTTGAAAATGTGCTACGGCATTCTTCCCCTTGCAGCATTTTCAAGCACTTGAACTAGCTAATGCTGAGAGTTCCATGGCATGCTGCAACTGTTCCTATTACAACAAGACTGAGTATTTTTTTCTTTTGCCCTGCATATTCAGAAAGACACTCAAAATGGATAATTCCAGTATGTCGCACGTTGGGTCTACTTGATCGTACATTTGCGCTGTTGGCTTTTAAGAAAGGACAAGATCAACTTGCTGTGTATGCTGTAGTGACGCACTTGCAGGGTGCATGGTATAAGTGGACAAGTCCCCTAACGGAACTTTTACATTCATCATCGTTGAACTTTTCTGCTCATCTGCATTTGCATTTGCACTTTAGCTCTAAGGCCGGACTGGCCGTACCTGGCATTGGGTGTTTCCCCGGGAGCCTGGAAGGGTGGGGGACTGCTTTTGTTACCAAGGGTCTATATTGTAGCTGTGCAGAAGTTTGTAAACCACTGAATAGTTCCTTGTATATTGAACAGTTTTCAGGCAACAATGAAAGTGTCAAGATAACTCTGGTGAATAATGTGCCTGCTAGATACAGATTAGAATTTTGCCTAGTGGCAGTTTTGACTCATCTAAGGTATAACAGAGGGTTAATATGCCTGCTGCAATAAGTGTGTGCTATGCAGATTGCAGAACAGGATTTTATGTGCATAGCTCAGTGGGTTACTGCTTTTATCACAGAGATCCTCTTGTCATTTTGCAGTTCATAAATTACAATCATAATCTAAGTTAGAAAGTTATGTTTTTTTCACAGTCGTTCATTATCCTAACATTGCTAAAAAAGGTTTGTTTGGGTAGAAATAAAAAAATCTTTTAGTAAAGTCAACCCATTGTGTTACGTTCCGAATCCTGAATTTGTGCTTCCCCAGACCAAGGAGTCTTTCAAAACACCTACCAGTATGGATGACATGTGAATCTTACACCTTGGAGTCCCCTTTGTCATATGTAACATTTTCTATACACTGATTTACACAGGTACGATTGTCTCTGTATATGTGTGTGTAATGTAAAGTGCTCCGACACCCTACACTGGTATGAGAAGCACTATAAAACAAATCAAATACATATGAGAGAGGGGCTATGGAGAAATGAGAGGCACTGTTGGAGAGTGATTGTGAGGCAGTTATCGAAGAGCCTCCATAAAGATTGATGTATACTGATGCACTGTAAGGCCACCATTTACTATGCTTTAAAAATTAATACAATTGAATATATAATGAAGAATGTGTTGTTGGAATGCACAATTTTTCCCACCTTTTCTTGGGGGAGAACCCCCCCCCCTCCAAACCCTCTTGTAGTGGGCAGGTTCACTCACTGCACTTGCTTGCCGTGCAGCGTATGGGGGCTGTCAGACAACATTTTTTAGGGTTGCTTTGGACTCCCAGTCCAGCCCCGTTTAGCTCCCATGTATTGTTGCACAGATGTCAGTCTTTTGTGGTACCTGAATATCATGCTGCTTTCTTAATTCTGGTTTAATAATGTTTTAGCTTCGTCTTTGACATATTTTAAAACTGGATCTTTAAGTCAAGAAGGACTTCTCATCTCACATTGGAAGACATCCTGGCGAGCCGGAAGGTTTTGTGATGTCCTCCGCACGTGATTGTACTATAGTTTGACCTTCTTCCTTCATTGAGTGGTACATTTAAGACTTGTCATTTGTTTTCTATGTATGTTTTTAATGAATTGTACATTGTACTGTTTTAGCAAGTGTTGTGTAGTTTAATGGTTTATAACAACAGAATAAAGTTATGATGAGATTGCATAAAAGGTGACCTTCAATCCTTAATTTTGTGATTGTGTTGAGGTCACTTTTGAAAAGCTGAGGTTTACTCACTAAGTTTTCTTGCAATAGAGGGTGACGACTGCTGCTATTAGGCAGGGTTCTAAAAGTGAATAGGTGGGAGTACAAAAAAAAGATGTTGAGAGTTAAGAAATAAATCATCCTCCACTCCACACTTGTCCCTTTAATGACTGCTTATGTGTTAGAAGAACAAACCTACCAAACATGATCTGTCCATATACCTCCTAAAAAAGCCAACGTGGTAATGGTGACTGAGATCCTGTGATGAAAAGGGTACATTCAGAGAATTTATTTCATTCAGCCAGGAACTGTGAATTGATTTTACTTATACTGATCCTAATTCACTATCCTTCTACGTAAAGCATATATCATAACAATTCACAATGCGGTACCACTATATATTGCTCGAGTATGAGTGTCCATTTACTAAATAGGACACATAGCAGAATAGATTGTGTGTTGCATCATGGTACCAGTATCTAAATGTATATATTGATCAAATAGGCTCAAAAAACCTTTAAAAAAATATTACATTGCAAATGCTGGATATAAAGTGAGTAATTCAGGTGTTGTGTTGGTATCTGGGTATGAGGGTTAAAAAGGCAACCAGAAACAGAAAGGAGAACTAAATATAGCCCTGAAAAAAGGCTTAAAGCAACCAATATATTCATCTCCGTGTGAGAAAATATCCTTTACCCCGCAGTCTTTACAATGACTAGCCTTTACAACTAAGTCAGTACCCCGCATGCGATGTTATCACACGTTACTTTTCCACACAAGTCATTACAATGACTTGCTATGTGGGGCACCTTGTTGGACTGGTGTTGGATTTTTTAAGTCCAACACCTTCCATACTGTTGCTTAGACTGAAGTTGGAGTAGTAATTTATACTATTCCAAAGTCCATCCCCCTTAAAGAAAGTCATTGTAATGACTTGTGTGCTAAAGTATCATGTGGTAACGTTGCACATGGGGTACTGACTGAGTTGTAAAGGCATGCTAGGTAAATGCCTTCAGGGTTCCATCAGACAACCCTCCTTGTGCAATCTTTGTCGTTCTATCCATCCATCCTTCCATCCATCAATTCTCTCTTTCTCTTCTCTCCCTCTTCTCCCTCACTCTTGCTTTCTCTTTACTTTCCTCTCTCTCCCTCTCCCTCTCTTTCTCTGTCTCTTGAACCCTACCTGTGCTTGCTGTAGTTAGCGCCAGGGAGATGACGACAGTGAAAGAGGAACCTGGAGTGGCCTTGGGCTTTATACCGGCCTCCAGAGGCTCCAGTCCACCAGGGAAATGCCTGGAAGAATAAAAGGCCTGTCTGGCCCTGTTACATTCCCAAGTTAGGCCCATTTAACGAAGCAGCCTACTTCTTACATTGTCCTCACATATAACATTTTCAGCTGTGACCTTTTGCACATATTTGCATGCATGATGATGTTGGATTAGTTACCCTGAAACTAAACTTGTTTTCACATCTAGCTTTGCAAAACATTATCATGTACAAGGTCTCGTTTCATACTAGGTACAAATGTCATCACTATCTTCATCCATGGGGCGACTTGGCTATCTTTATATACATAACATTGCTAATCTATACGCATATCACAAAACTGCTTTCTATTCTTAAAGATGAGAATCCCTGATAGATTGGCAGAGGAGGCACTTCCACTGACACTGAGGTCCTTGCATGCTGAGAAATCACCATACAACGGTCCGACATCTCGTGAGGGCTGTCCAGTTTGTGACCGCGACGGGGTCCTTCACTCTATCCCCTCCGTTTTTTTTTTAAAGAACTTTATTCTCAGCTGTATCATCTGCAAGTAAACATTACAAAAAAGTTATTAATGCACCAGCCGGGTTTTATATTTTCACCCCTATGCATACCTCCTTATCTCACAACAGTAACATCAAAAAATTGCAGCAAAATGTTACACAAATCTTGTCGCATAATTTCTCAATATCTACATATTAAAGAGATACCGTATCATCCATCAAACATCCCTCCGCCCACCCACCTCCCCCCACCGCCACCCTCTCCCGTACTTAAACTAGTCATCTCCTGGCCGTCCAATAGTGGTATTCGTCTAAAAGGAAAATTGAGAGTCGGGTCCCTCCGGTTATCATAGGCGCTAATGTGTGTTGCCTCACGGGGTGAAATAACTTATGGTGAATGATGTTGTGAGTAAGGCTGGGGCACTCTATTGTGCGTCATATTGAGCGTGATCTCTCCTCCTTAATCCTCACGCCCAATGTCCCCGGTTGTGTGTGGTCCCCACCCTCCATTGTAATGAGCATAGCCTCCCAGTCCTGGGATATAGGGAATTTCCGGAGGCCTCGTGTTTCTTCCCTCCGAAGTATCGTCCCTTCTGCCCTCCCCCACTTAAGCACTTCCGTCTGCCAAAGGTGTGTTCCAGGCGGTCTATGTGATATCCAGCTCATCGTTATTGTCCGAACTGCTAGTAGCAGAGCCAGATCTAGCAATTTCAGTTGAGCCTTCAGTGTTTTGGGCCTTCTGCGCAACCCCAGCAGGCAATACAGTGCCTCTTCCGGGACCGGAAGGTTCGTAACTGCTCTTAGTGTCTGGCACACCCCTGACCAGTACCCTTGAAGTCGTGGGCATGACCACATCATGTGAAGGAGTCCGGCCTCATCCTCACCACGGCGCGGGCAAGTATGAGGAGAGTTCGGGAACATTTTATGTAGCCGATTGGGAGTCAGATATGCTCTATACAGGACCATCCCCTGTATGAATCTGAACCGGACATTGCGCGGAACCCGCCTAGGATGTTCTAATATTGTGGTCCAGTCCTTGTCCGATAGGACCTGGTCTGCGTCTTGTGCCCAGATTTGCTGGAGAGTGGTGAGTGAAACTGCAGCGTGTGCCCTAACTCCCGTGTACAGCCATCGCACCAGATGCCCTCCCAAACCCATGAGATACAGTAAGTGTACCAGTTGGTGCTGTGAAGGTTGCTGGCGTTGGGGCGCCCATCTGTGCTGTATGTAGTGTGTGACTGTGGCATGCAGCAGGTACATTCAGGGGGGGGCCCGTGGCCTGTAAGAAGGCTTCGTGAGTAAGGAGATGGTCATCACCGAAAAAATCACCCACTACCTCCACACCCGTCTCCCTCCATTGGCGTATCACTCTGTCCGTAAGTCTACCCTGCTGCGTCTGGATGCCCAGCAAAGGAATGTTGGTCGCATACGCCTCCGCCAAAGCCGTGTATGCTAGGGCCTTTTGCCAGACCCTCAGAGCTGTGCGAAGAAGCGGGTGGCACTCCGTAGGGATGCGGCTTCTTGGGAGTAGCAGGGCATGTAGTTCTCCCTGTCTCAGTCTGTCAGTCGTGTAGCCTATTTCGTGAAGGTTCCATCCCGCCGTCCAACAGGAGAGCCACTGAAGTTGGCTAGCATAGTAATAGCCTCTAAATTCCAGGGCTCCCATCCCATCAGTTCTAGTCCCTAGTTGTAGCTTACGCAGCCCTATTCGTCGCCTCCCTGCCCCCCAGATCAGGGTAGTTAGTAGAGAGTTGAGAGTGTCGAAGATAGTTTGCGGCAGGAACACTGGAAGATTAACAAAGAAAAATAACAGTCGGGTGAGCATTACCATCTTAGTGATTGCGATCCTGCCGCTGACTGATAGTGGTAGCGTCGTCCAAAACCTCACAGAGGCTCGAAGTCCTGTTATAGCTTTCTTAATGTTCCCCTCTATCTGATCTTCCTGCTGTCTATAAACCTGGATCCCCAGATATTTAAATTTATCGGGAGCTATCGGGATAATGTGGGCGCCGAACGATATTACACCTGGGTCCGGAGTGTCTCGGAAATAGAAGCCATTTAACTTCTCTGGGTTTATAGTTAGGCCCGAGACTGCGGAGAATCGCTCAAAGATTTCATATATGGGGGCATGATCTGCCTCCAGGTCTCGGAGGAACAATAATATATCGTCCGTGTAAATGGACAGTAGGTGCTGAGTACCGCCGCTCGGTATTCCTCTTTGCCCCATCCCAGTCCTTAGGGCTATGGCCAAAGGGTCCAGGGCTAGCACGAATAACAGTGGAGACATGGGCATCCCTGTCTAGTGCCATGGTGGATTGCGTACTTATCTGAAATATGTCGCCCCGTGCGCGCCCTTGCCGAGGGAGCAGTATAAAGCAATCTGATCCATGCCAGGAGGGAGGCCGGGAGTCCAAACCTCTCTAAGGTCGGGAACATAAACGACCAGGTTAAGTCAAAAGCCTGCCGGAGATCTAAGGCTATGCAACCCGCCCTAGGAAGGTTCTGTGGAGTGGACGCCATAAGTGCGTGCAGCCGGCGCGTATTCATAGAGGTGCTTCTACCTGGGAGAAACCCACATTGGTCTCTGTGGATCAGGGCCAGGAGGTGCGACTGCAATCTCAGAGCTATCGCTTTGCTGAGAATTTTGTATTCCGTAGAGAGCATTGACAGTGGCCTATAATTCGCCAGGTCTAGGCTGTCCCTCCCGGGTTTTGGCAGTGAGACGACCAACGCCTGCATCGTGGAATCGGGCAGACGGCCCTCTTCTAGTGCCACTCGATACACCCTCTCCAATATTGGTACCAAGATGTCCGAGTATGTCGCGTAGAACTCCACTGGGAGCCCATCCATGCCTGGGGTCTTTTTGCGGTTTAGAGATTTAATGGCCACCCGTATTTCCTGTTGTGTGATGGGACCTTCGAGTTCCCTTTGGGTGTCGGCGGTCAGGACTGGGAATGGGAGGTCAGTCAGAAAGGCAGCAATTTGATCTGGGTCAACTTCTGTGGGCCGTGTATATAAAGTAGTCAGGTGGTCATGAAATGCTTGATTGATCTCAGTTTGCGTACCCACTATTTGTCCGTCCTGTGTCCGTATCCTGGTTATCACCGGGATGTCCGGGTGCTCCCGAACCAAACGAGCCAGCAGCGCTCCCGACCTGTCCGCCTCGGCGTGCTGTCGGCGTAAGTATTCCCTGTGGTCTATGACGCGCAGTGTTTCAAGAGTGTCAGCATGTTCTATATTCTCTAGCTGTAATTTCTCCTTTTTAGTAGGGTCCAGCCCCACCTCCCTCTCCAATGTCTTCAATCTATCCTCTATATCCTGCAGTTTCCTAAGGGTTTCCTGTCGGGCTCCCACTAGTTGTCCAATCGCTGCCCCACGTACCACTACCTTCATGGCATCCCAAACCACCAAATTCGTGGAGGCGGTGTCCCAGTTCTCTATATCGTATTTATCTAGTGTCTCTGACAAGGATGCCCTGAAAGGGCCATCCTCCAGTAGGAGCGGGTCCAGGCGCCAAGTCGGAACCGGGGTAGGGACTCTGCCCCATAGAATGGTAAGCGTCAGGGGCCTATGATCAGAAAAGGTTTTTGCTAGGTATTCTGGGCCATCAATCTTGGCAATCAGGGCTTCAGAACACAAAAACCTGTCAATCCTTGTGTGAAGGGTGTGTATGTGCGAGTAATGGGAGTACTCTTTGCTCTCAGGGTGTGTGGCTCGCCAGGCATCTCTCAAGCCCCATCCAGTCGCCCATGTGCAAAACAGTTCTGTCAGTCTGGAGACTCCTGACACTTGTAGAGGGGGGTGTGTGATCTGTCGATATCCATGATCATGTTCCAGTCTCCCCCTAGTATCCAGGGGGTGTCCGACCAGTCCGCTAGCGCCAGACCTAATTTCTGCAGGAATTTGTCTTGATCAAAATTTGGAGCATATACACATCCGAGTACTACTGGTGTACCGTCTAGCATGCCCCTCACTAATATGTACCTGCCTTGGTCGTCCCCCCTCCTTTCCACCTCCAAGAACGGTGTGCCATGTCTAATCCATATTGTCGCCCTCCTAGAGAAGGCGGAATATGTCGTGGTCAGAATAGTACCCCTCCATTTTTTCCTCATCTTAATAGCTTCCGAGGCCGTGAGGTGGGATTCTTGGAGAAAAGCAATCTGCACGTGGTGGCGCAGCAGAAAGGCGTGTATTCTGTGTCGCTTCTGAACCGCCCCCAGCCCCCTTACATTCCAGGTCGTGATTCTATACTTCGCCACTGTGTCAGCCATATTCATATGTGCACCTGTTTTGCAACCTCATCCGCCTTCCGGCTTGAACCCTATGAGACCGCCACCAGGAGACTACCCACCACCCACCCCAAATACAGAAAAAAACCCATAACGGCGCAGCTTAAGAACCAAGCTGAGCCCAACAATTGAACAAATCTGAAAAGGACTGAATATCCAGTGCTTTCGCCAGCGGGGGGGTGGTCGAGCACCATTGCAATCTCTACCTTCAGCCCATCGGGCTCCGCCAGCTCTTCGGCAACTGTCATGGGGCAATGTTACCAATATTCAGAAGGGAACAGAAATCACAAGTCGCCCGTGCCTTACTTTACATCTTAAATGTGACCGTGCCCAAACAAGTATAACAACAGGATACATTCTTAGGTAGCAGTGGCGCCCACATACGTTACCCCTACCTCCCTCCTCAGAGCCATCAGTGGTAACGGTACAGTATAAAATCAAATCAAACAGGAAATACAATAGGGTTCGGAGGCCATTCAGCTGCTTCCGGTCAGGTCTTCCCCCCCACAGTTGGCCATCACATCATCTGCAGTGTGGGGCGTGATACTGGGAAACAGTAGTACACTATGGTCCGAATCTGAATGGACCGTACTGTCCTCCGAGTCCGTTAGTATCTTCTGGGAGTCCTCTCTGAATGTGCCTGCCACCACCAAAGCGTCCCGTTGCTGCTCTTTTCGTTTTGTCTTTGACGGTCTTCGTCGCCTTCCTTTCTCGTCGCGGTTTGGGGGGCTTCACCCCACTCCCGTCTTGGCCTCCACTCGATCCTTCGCCATCCGGTTCTTGTGAGGGTCCCTGGCTCCCGTCTATGCTCATCACCTCCAGCCATTCCTCGGCATCCACAGGACTCTCGAAGAAGTGCGTTTTCCTGTCATGTATGATTTTTAAACGAGCCAGAAACAGCAATGCGTACTTGAGGTTGGCCTTTTGTAGTTTCTTTTTCACCTCTAGGTAGGAGGAGCGTTGCTTTTGAACCATGTTGGTGTAGTCCGGATAGAGAGAGATTTTGGGCCACATGCATCATTGTTGGTATTTGCGATTCCTAAATTGCGAAAATTAAGGAATCGCAATTTAGAAATCGCAAATACCTATGCATTAAAAATTCACATTTTTTTTTGCGATTTCTTATTTTTCCTTATTTGCGATTCCCAATTTTGCGAATCGCAAATAAGGAATCCCTTTACATTGATTCCTATGGGCCTAGAGGCCCATAGGAATCAATGGGAAGGCATTCTCATTTTGCGATTCGCAATTAAGGAATCACAAAATGAGAATGCAATTTCTAGGGTGCAGGGGGGGTCCAGAGGACCCCCCCTGCACCCCAGAAATGTAACTTACAGTCCATTTTTCACACATACATGCCCAAGGGCACGTGTGAGTGTATAATGAAAGTGTCAAAAATGCACTTTTGTGCATTTTTTAAACTTTTCCTAAATTACCATGTAGGTTGACTTCATGCTAATTTAACACTTCTAATTTGCGAATTCGCAAACTTTTTCAGATGATGCATTGCATTTAAGAAATGGCAAAATTGCGATTTCTTAAATGCAATCGCAATTTAAGAAATCGCAAATAATTTGCGATTTCTTAAATTGCGAAAAAACAAAAAAGGTTAATGCATCCCAAAACAAAGAATTGCATTCGAAAACGGCCGAATTTTGCGATTCGCACCATTTGCGAATGCAATTCTGTTTGATGCATGTGGGCCTTTGTGATTTTCATTCTGGATAAGGGACTTCTCCCGTGCCTTTTGCAGCAGAACATCTCTATCCCGGTAATTCAAAATTCGCACTATCAGTGGGGGCCGTCCAGAGGTAGGTCTGCCCGTTGGGATCCTATGCGCTCTCTCCACGCAGAAGTCTGGTGAGAGGCCTTCTTCCGCTACGTGTTCCTGGAACCATTGTTCCATAAAATCCGCAGCTTGAGGCCCTTCACATCGCTCCGGAAGGCCTATAACGCGAATGTTATTCCGGCGATTACGGCCCTCCGCATCCTCCACCCGTTCCATGAGAGAGGCCACCTGTGTTTGGAGCCGTTGAATGGAAACCGTATGGTCTGCCACAGTTGGCGTGATCTCTCCGATGGACAGGCCCTGTTCTTTCACTCTGTCCGCCAGTTTACCATGGTTCGCCTTCAGTAGGGATAAGTTAGTCGTCAGGGTGCCCATCTGCTGCTCCAGGACCGCTCTGGAGTCCCTGATTTCCTGCAGGATAATGTCCAGCTTATCAACCTGAGGCCCCTCCGCCTGACGCTCCGTCATGGGCTGCTGCGGTGCCCCGTTCTCGGTGGCTGGCGGCATTGTGGTAACCGTCGTCAGTCCTCCGGAGCTTTCCACCGGCTTCACCCCCTTGCGGACCATTGGTGCGATGTTTTCAGTCCCCGGCAAGTGGCCCGTGGGTCCCCTAGTGTCTGGTCCCTGGGGCAGGCTCCCCCCCGGCGGATCCCCTCAGTTAATGGTGTTGGTCTGTCCCTTGGGGGATTCTTGGCTTTACACCTACACACACTCTAGGTACATTTAGAGTAGAGTTTGCATCGTGGGAGTACCCTAGATTACTGCCTTGTTTTATATGCCTACATATAGACATTGTTTGAGCACCATCGTAGAATTATATCTACTATTTACGCTTTTGGTGCTTGTAATAATCTTTATCTGCTTCTGTATACTAATCATTGCAGCAGACGTATTTCATGCAAGAATAGCATTGGTTCAACAAATATTATTGAAAACGTCCCACTGTGGATCTATGTCTTTATCCTGCAGTCTTTTTCCCTGCAGGGAATCACAACGCGGTTGTTACAACGACCGCGTTGTGATTCCGCATACCATTACTCCGCAAGTCGGAACAACGACTTGCAGAGGGGGGGCACTGGATGTTGGAATAGTATAATTTACTATCCCAACTCAAGTCTGTGCGGACACTAGGGAAGGTGTTGGATTTTAAATCCAACACGCCCCCTCCACAAGTCGTTATTCTGATTTGCGGAGTAAAGCTGGTTTATAGGCCAACATATACTGTGGGGCTGTCCGGAATCAGTCTTGACACCAAGCCCTTCGTTTATCTTGTTCAAACAATGCGCAGATCCTACGGATTGGTAGGAACTACATGACAGCCCTGGGTACAACATAACTGGTCTGGGCAGTCCTTCAGCATGTGGGAAAACCCAGCAACATGGTCCTTCAGTCCAGCCTGAGCGGACATGTACTTTCTAATTTTGACAAACGGTTTGTTACAGGGGATTAGTCTTCGGCCCATGTAATAGTGAACCTATAGCCCACACTTCATTTTAGTTGAAAACTGCCTGTTTAAGGGTTAGGTAAGAACAAGGTATTCCTCTGAGGTAGGACATAAACAACTCCAAAATCTGCCTTTATTTTCACTTGGTTGTAGTGAAAAAAGTATCCGTTATCTTGAATGGGTGGAATCCAGTAATTCAATTAGTTGAAAATCCATATGTTTGATCACAGTATTTTTGTAACACTATCCCGAATTGTGTGGAAAAACATTTCTGAAGTTAAAGCTTATTTATTTTTCTTTTCGATGTTTTATGAAGAATACCTTCACTTGATGCCAATTCTATATTCCTGTACTCTTTCTGTGGCTACTCAGTTTGGGATGAAACTGAAATAGTCCTAAACCATGCAGATCAATTTTCTAGCCAGGTTGTAAAATTATAGGTTTTATACAAAAATGCACATGGCGCGCAAATGCAACGCCGTCTACAGATGGACGGCCCAAGTCTACGGCACACTTTTTTATGTTTAAGCGAAGACTTCAGAATCAGTGCTGACTTTGAAAATGAAATATAAGTTTTGCAAGTTTTGGAAATTACTGCAGATTTTCTCTGTGTGCCTGCATTGCACCGCTCTCTCTGATATCAGAAATGTAGTGACAATTTTCATAAGCAGTACAAATCTCGCAAGATATCAGTCACCCTCTCTGTATAGGCACCTGACTATGTATCCAAGTAATAAATCCAGTAAAGATGTTTTTTTTTCAAAATACTTTATTGGTTTTCACAAGGTATACAGAGAGCGTATCAAGGGTAAAATCACTAAACTGTCATGTTATGTAAGTTGCCAATATCGCCCACCTTTGTGCAAACATGTGAATAGACATACAATACAGTAAAGATTTAGGGCAATGTTCATTGAACACATTGCACCCCATACCACTGGGTCATGTTTCACCCTCTATCATGAATTATACAAGTGGCAATCATATAAATAGGTAGCTAAATAGATGGATGATATAAGATACAAAGTATTCCCTGTCATACAGTATAAGGATATTTCAAGTCATCGAGGAGTTCCTTAAACATATAGAGGAATGAGCGGGAAAGCCGAGTTCCTGTATATGTTTTTGGAAAACTGAGGGGGTGCTTCATCCCAAATAATACATGGTCACACCGTCACCTTTCCCACAATCCACTTAAAATTGTGGAGCATAGCTCTTTCATATGAAAGACCGATTGATTTTGCAAACATGAAGAATACAAATAAAACCTCTAATGCAAAATTAAACACATCAAATACCTATTAGATATTTGTTGCAAACAAGTATTAGAAGTAGTTCAATACAAGTCAATTTTTAAAAACAAAAAAGCAGCAGTAGCTCAGAATGTGTAGAAACATACAGAAATATTCCAGATTTTCTCTACAGGTGCAAAAATAAACATATTCTCTCTGCTTTTTTATTGTAAGATATTAAAATAGAGCAGAAAAAAGAAAAGCAACTTTCCAGTTGTTATACACAGCTGCTTCAATTATGCTCCATGACCTGACCTGCCTTTCACCTCAACTGCTGGCTCTGGCAGCAGGCACTGTGATGTCAGAACTGGACTGTAGTAACTTATAATAGTCGATTTATGACGCCTGTAGCGACTGGGTGTGTCACAAGTCACCGATTATGAAGAAATTAGAGACTGCTGATAGCCACAAAGACAGTCTATTAGGTAGATTAACACGTTGAAAGCTGGAAAGACAGAAGGTAGAAGGTAAGGAGGTAGGTAAGTGGATTGATGGGCGGGTGAGTCAAGAGACAGAAGGACAGGTCATCAGGCATGGACAGGTGATAAATATTATTACAAAAGGCAGCAGCAGTGAGAAAATACGATCCACACAGATACTTCCCTGAAACGTAGGTAAGTGAAGAAGGCAATAATATTCAGTGCTACCACAGACTCCACCCCTGCTGCCAAGAAATGCAAATGAGCTGTGACAACATGCAATTTACATTTCATATTTTTTATTTCTCGCTCACTGTCAAACCTTTTCTCTTTCAGATTCTTCTACATTAGTTTTACTTGAACTACAAATGATTTGTTAGTTGCCTTAAGGTGCTGCATTTCAGCAGGTAAACTTTTCGTCTTATCCCTTCCTATTTTTCATCTTTTTTGGGAGATTCTTCCTTCTGATTCACATTATTACCTATCTCTTGATGCCTAATGTGCACTTTAATAGATCACTGACATCAGCACTTTAAATTTACCTAGATGAGTATTTTGCGCTGGGTGGCAATTGGTCTACATTTTATTTCCACTTACCATATATATTACCTACTGGCGGTCGCCAGTAGGTATATATAGTTAGGATTTTTTCTCTATGGGATTTTTGAAAATTCTATGTCTAATAACTTTGGCGTTTGTGGACGGAATTGGCTGAAATTTTCAGGAAAATGGCACATTTTGTTTCTGAGCAGCCCCTAAAAATTGGGGGGGGGTTCGTCCAGGGGGGGTCGAGAAAAAAGGGGGGTCCCAAAACGTGTTTTTAACATTGAGTTTTCCATAGGGCGGTTGGCCTCACTTTTAGCCCGAACGGCTGAATGGATTTGCACGAAACTTGGCAAAATTGTAGGGACTGGTAGCCCGATGTGCCTTTTGTAGGTCTCAATATATGTGCTACAGTGGATTTTGAGAAATTAACGTTTAAAAAAAGATATATATCTGTAACAGCGGACCGGGCAGCGCTCCGGTTCGCGGACTTTTCGCGCAACGGAGCTTTGTGAAGCGAAGCTGATTGGTTCTCCGGCGTCTGTGAACATTCCAAACAGTCCGTAGCGGCCGCCATCTTGTCTCTCGGTAGGCTTGAGAGACAAGAGGAGGCCAAAGCGAAGGGGCAAATGACCATAAGGGGGCATAGTAGATCCTCGCTGACCCCCTAGGTTTGATGTGGAGGTTTTAAAAGGGCCCCGCGGGGCAAAAAAAAGAAAATAATAATAATAATCGAACGGCTGAATGGATTTGCACGAAACTTGGTAAAATATTAGGGACTGGTAGCCCGATGTGCCTTTGCTAGGTCTCAATATGTGTGCTCCAGTGGATTTTGAGAAATTAACGTTCAAAAAAAGATATATATCTGTAACAGCGCTCCGCTTCGCGTACTTTTCGCGTTACGGAGCTTTGCGAAGCTGATTGGTTCTCCGGCGTCTGTCAACATTCCAAACAGTCCGTAGCGGCCGCCATCTTGTCTCTCGGTAGGATTGAGAGACAAGAGGAGGCCAAAGCGAAGGGGGAAATTAGCATAAGGGGGCATAGTGGATCCTTCCTGACCTCTTAGGTTTGATGTACCATTTTGCCAAGTTTGGTGTAATTCCGTTCAGCCATTCAGGCTGTAGACGTATGTAAATGTCCTATGGAAAATTGCATGGGGAAAACACATTTGAAAGTGTTGAAATTTAGAACCAATTAAAATGTTACTTTGGTTTTGTATTTGTGTGTGATGAAAGTTAATTGGTTATGTATATATGTCAAATGAGAGGAAACCACAGCCATTTTGTGATACTACTGTCTGAGGTACATTTGTGAGGAATTTTTGGTGGTGAATTTCTGGTGTTTGATTTACACAGTACTAACACTTCTCCTACTTTTAAAAAGGTGAGTTGTTAATTTGTAAGGGGAACTATGTTGTACACTTGAAGATAATTTGAAAAATGTTTTCTGTTATTTATTTGCAGTCCTTCTGTTATACTAAATACTTGATAAAGTTAGTTTTATATTATGTATTACTAAAAACGATAAATGAAAGTGATTATTTTTTTCTGCAATTTACAGCAAGCAATTTCAAAATAAAATGGCTCACAATGAAGAGACCGTGGCAATTTCTTTTGAATTGTCCACTACATTGATTGAAATTGAGAGCACCAATAATGAAATATTGTCACAAGGAGGAGATGACTTGTATGATTCCATTAGATTGATTGAAATGGACAGCACCAATAATGAAATATTGTCACAAGGAGATGACTTGAATGATTCCACTACATTGATTGAAATTGAGAGCACCAATAATGAAATATTGTCACAAGGAGGAGATGGCTTGTATGATTCCATTAGATTGATTGAAATGGACAGCACCAATAATGAAATATTGTCACAAGGAGGAGATGACTTGAATGATTCCACTACATTGATTGAAATTGAGAGCACCAATAATGAAATATTGTCACGAGGAGATGACTTGAATGATTCCACTACATTGATTGAAATTGACAGCACCAATAATGAAATATTGTCACAAGGAGGAGATGACTTGAATGATTTTTTTGATCAATCTGTTGATGGCGAATTTATCGAATGTTTGGAGACCATAGAGTTACAAGAATCATCATTGCAGACTTTTCATGAGGAAATTGCTGATGAGGACATGTTACTAGTTCTTTCAAATTTAGAAAATTCTGAAGAATAAATTTATATTTAGAAATCAAAAATTGTTTGAGACATTATTCATTTTTATTTTTAATTTATGAGGTTGTAGCGAAGTGATTGTAGTATAAAATGAGAGTTATAGTATAGAGTGCAACATTTTTATGTTACATGGTAAGTTTACTCATATTTACTTCCCTTCTGCCACTATATTATCTCCAATGTGTATTTGACATCTCTTCTTCATCTCCGGCCTCCTTTCTCTCACTGTGTGTCTCCGATGCATCTTATCGCTGCTATTTTGTGTAATTACAGAAGAGAGTAAAATAAAATAGTTCGGAACGTGAAAAGGGGGCAAAGTAGAGTACCCCTCACCCCCTAGGCCTTTTTAGGCGGTCCCAAAAGGATCAGTTTCTGCTTTCCTGAGAGATTATGGTATGAGTTCCATATACCACAATAATTTGCATTACAACATGCAAGATATCTATCTCCTATTACCAACTTTGAGATATTCGCGCTAAGCGCGAATATCTCCAAAAAGTAACACCTGCCCTGAGCAGTTCTTAGCCATGTTATCCAATGGGAGGTGGATAACATGGCTAAGAGCATTAGCTCGGTAATGCATGAATATCGCTGACTTTTTAGCGATATTCATGCATTGCGGCCGTTTATTATCGCATTTGCGATAAACCTTGATAATAGCAAGGTTTATCTTCGATAATTTCTGACGATGCTTAGCGGTAAAAAATTCGTTGGTAAGCATCGTTAGCGATAAATATCGCTTAACTTTGGTAATATGCACCAACGTCTGTTAACGTTCGATTCGAAGGAAATGAGGAAGTGTTGAAAAACATTGTCTGCGCCATCTTGCCTTTTTTGAGATGCCACACTTTTGTCGTGCACGGCAGCCATTTTAGATGCCTTGACCAGACCCACTCTCTGCACGCTGTCGATTCGTAGCATGGCTCCCCACCCTCGCAAGCATCTTCCCCAGGCACTGGTCACCCCCGCTCTCTGTCTTATGCATCGGCAATAAACCTCCCCCCATCTGCGCTGCTCTTCCCTGAAAATCACACTCTGTGCCCGCCCGACACCTCCCTTTCGCCCTATTCACTACCGCACCCTCTGACACTCCTCTTCCTCTGTGTCCGATTGTCCAGGCTATCACCTAGCCCTGCAGATGTAGTTTATGGCCCCAGCTGTAAAGAATCACCCCTCTTCAAAGGAGTTATAGTAGATCAAGGCCCACACCCGATGAGATCCGTCACACCACACGTGTTCCTACTATCTGAAAACCATCCTGTATTGTGATTGGGGAGGGGACCGAGCCTGAAGCGGAAGATTCCAGGAATGACTCTTTGTACATCAAAGTTTTTACAATTATGTGTCACATTAAAAATATATAGCACTCCAACAAAGTAGTAGGAATATAAAACTTTAATAACATATAAATATATACAACAAAACAAAAACAGTAAAAACATTTAAACAACGAAGAGACCGTGGCAATTTCTTTTGAACTCCTGATGAGGACATGTTACTAGTTCTTTCAAATTATGAAAATTCAGAAGATGTTGCCTGGGGGTGGGTCGTCAGTAGCAGTCTGTTGTGCGAATAGTTCCAAGGCAGCAGAACGCGCTGAAATCTAGATGGCACGAAAGTGATGTCTAGTAAGTTGCCGCCCAGCAAATAACGGCGTGGGGCGCCGCGGGGGTGAGTGAGTCCAGTAGGCACCACAGCTATTCTTACCGGCATTGCAGAATTACTGCTGGGGACAATGCCTGTGCTGTAGCAGGGTCACAGCAGAAACAAAAAGGATTCTGTTGAAGATGTTGTTGGTTTTCAATTTGAATACAGTTCTGGTGTCAACTGCTATGCTAATGTAGTGGTTAATGTTTTGTTTTCTCTAGAAAATGTAAAAGAGGGGGAGGCAGTCCAAAGTTCCGTTAAAAGGGCAAAGGAAAGG
Organism: Lissotriton helveticus; assembly: GCF_964261635.1. Lineage (NCBI taxonomy): Eukaryota > Metazoa > Chordata > Amphibia > Caudata > Salamandridae > Lissotriton > Lissotriton helveticus. Next base: position 1,819,974,354 of record NC_136057.1, read on the forward strand.
ATCGGTGGTTTGAACTATCAGTCAAAAAGGGGAGGGGGTGCAACAATTTTTCCTACCGGGTCACACTGTGCTTTCACCGGAACTGAGGTCTGCAGGATTCTAGTAATTCAAAGTGAGGCTGGCGCCAGCATGGGAGCGCCGACGTCCCGCGGATACAGTTTCGTCACTCCACGGGCGATCATGGCAGTCATTCCCCATCGGGGGTCGGAGACTCCCGCGGCTCCTCTAGAATCTTCAAGGTCGTGGAGGACTACGGTGGTGGAGTCAACCAGTGACCGGGCCATTTCTTTATGCTGGGCCCGCTCTTGCCAGGTCGACCGCCATTTTGAGAGTTCGGTAGCTACTGGCGATCGCGGGGTCAAATGAGCGGACGGGCTCCACCCTGCCGGGCGAGACGTTGCAGCATGGCCACAGTGGAAGAACCCTTTTCCGGGCGCCTGGAGCGCTGAGGGTGCAGCTGGGAAGCCTCCACCTGGGGAGGCGGGAGAGGCCTGTTCGCACCGTCTCTCCCTCCCAGTGCACCCCACGGCGTCTCGCTTGAGATTTGTTATGGCCGGACCAGGCGATGAGGACGAGGGGGGGGGGGTCGGAGGCATGTGCAAGACATCCCCCCCCAGTGTTGTCGCAGCCATTATTCAAGAAAGAAGAAGTGTCCCGTCCGTCTTCGGGCCGGGCTTCCGGTAGATGTCGGCCGGACGCCCCTGGCTCAGGCCCCATGAACGGGTTTCTTGGTTTATCGGCTGCAGCCGGATCCTATCGGCCTCGGCCCCCCGACCGTTGGTGGCCGGACCGGAAGAGCATGTGGCGGGACTACCTGAAACTGTCAAGGGCCACCGCGGCCGGACTGGGAGAGAGAGGGGAGGGTCGAGGAGACATTCCCCCCCCCTGCAACTGTTCAGCGTTGTAAAGGCAATCCCCTGGCCGGGTCCCGCTGGCCTCGGCCTCTCCTCCGGCTACACCCTACGTTAGGATCTCCTGGCCGAGGCGTGGCAGCAGGACCCGCCTTATATGGGCTGCTCCCGGCTGGGCGTAGCCGCAACCCTGCCCCACCTTGGAAGTTTCCAGAGTGGGGGCGGATGTTCTACTGACTTGCAATTTCCCTACTCTATCGATTTTTTTGGCGTGGCAGTCGGTGGGACAGCGAGGGGTGATTTGGTTTCTCTTACTGTTTTTCTGGTCTCTCACCACTGGCATATTTTAACGTTTTCTTGTTTCTAGGACATTAATAGGTTTTATCATTACGTTATGTTATCGTTTCTTTGTTCGTTGTTTAATAAAAGTTCATGTTCATCAGTGGCCTACTGATTTTCGTTTTCGTATTCTTTTCTTTCCAGGTTGTTTCATGCTAAAGTTTCTGTTAACAGGATACAGTGATCACTTCGTTATTATTGCATATGTCCTTTTCACTAGGGGTGCTCTCTGGTCGGGCCAGATGACGTATCTCTAGTAAATGGTCCGGGTGAAACAGGTGCATCAATCAGTGGGGAGTAGATAGGCATGACAGATTACAACGGGGGAGAAAGGTCCGCATTACGTACCCTTTCACTATTTGCAAAGATTTTCCTACGTATATTTGCAAACAGCGAATACCTCCAAAAAGAACCAATTCCCAAACAGTCAATGTTTGGGGAAACAATCAATCAATGAGGAACGAAATAGGCACGACGTGTTAAAGGTTTGCGTTACCTACCCTTCACTATCTGCAAAGGGAGAGAGAATATTCCTATTCTTCCTCGTTTGCAGGCAGGGAAGATTCTTAAGAGAATCAACTTCGAACAATTCAATGCTCGATTCAAACAATCAACAAGGGGTACTGTGAACACAAATGAACGCCGCTTATGTACATACACATTGGTATTATCAACAGGTTGTTCCTAATGTTTCTATTTTAGGGAGGTCAAAAAGAGATCCCATTAGTGGCCTACTGATTTTGCTCGATTCCTTTTGTTTTTTACATGATTTTTCGCTATCTGCAAAGACTAAACAGAGTATTGCGACTCTGTGCTTGTTTGTAAATAGAGAATGAACCAAAGAGAACAATCAATCAAATGGAGAGAGAAGCAGGCACGACGGATTACAACGGGGGCAACGGGGGCAAAGGCCTGCGTTAACTACCCTTCACTATCTGCAAAGAGAGAGTACTCCTAATAGAAATGAGGGGTGGGGGGCAGCATTCAAAGCAGATCAGTGTGCATAAACACGAAAATGTTTTTACTTACCACGTACTTGACATTCGACAGCTTATGATATTTGCTATTAAAAAACCATTGAAATTCACTGAAAAAACATAGGTTATAGACCATATATAGTTAGGAATTAGCATTTAAAAAACCTTATTTTACTCACACAAAACCATTGAAATTCCATATATAGTTAGTTGCACTAACTATATATCGCGCACCCGCAATCCACTGCGGATCATGTCACATATTACATCATTCATGACATGGTCAGTGACATCACTGATGACATCACTGATGACATCTCAAATGACATCACTGATGACATCACTGATGACATCTCATTTGACATCATTCTTGTGCTAATACGATAAACCTCTTCAGACTCTAATATAACCTTAGATACACTCAGTGTATACAGACACTCACACACTGCCACTCATCCATGGAGTTACTCACACACCCAGTCAGTCATGCAAAGAAACAATCTCACCTCCATTTCTTCAACTATACAGTTAAACACACCTTACTTATTGAAACATATACTAACACATATTTACTCTCTTATACAATCCCTGATACAAGTTCACAATGATCGATACAACCACTCACTCATTCAGTGGCTCTCATGCACAGTTATTTATATATGCCAACTCTCACATGTACTGTGTTTAACATATGTACTTACTATGACATGTAGCATTGAGATATCCATTCACTCATCAATACACTCATGCACACAGTCAACTGCCCATGTAGCTGTTTCCACATGCAGTCTTGAACTCATACACCTAGTGAATAAACTGCTCACACATCTATGCATAGAGTCACACACCTTCCAGCCACCCCCACACAAACTCAATCTCCCATAGAAATACTTGGGCAACCAATTAATTACACATATAGCCTCTCGTACAGCTAATGATCAACACATGCAGCAGTTTACATCACAACAGACATAATGATGCACAAATTAAGACAGTTTAGTCACTAACCCATGCATTCAGTGAGACACATTTAATCACTCACTCATACAGTCAGTCACGCACCTACTAAATCCTTCATCCAGACACTTATACATCCACTCATTCTTCAATATGTAAGACATATTTTAACTTTACAGAAACATACAGTCACTGGATGTTGTCATCAGTGATGTCATCAGTGATGTCACTGACCATGTCATGAATGATGTAATATGTGACATGATCAGCAGTGGATTGCGGGTGCGCGATATATAGTTAGTGCAACTAACTATATATGGAATTTCAATGGTTTTGTGTGAGTAAAATATGGTTTTTTAAATGCTAATTCCTAACTATATATGGTCTATAACCTATGGTTTTTTCAGTGAATATATATATATATATATATATATATATATTATCTACTGGCGGTCGCCAGTAGGTAGTTATAGTTAGGATCGTTTTCCATAGGAAATCCACAACATTCTATTGGGAATAACTTTGGCGCCGAATGAGGGATCTGCATGCAATTTTCCTTAACTTTGCCTCGCTGTGCCCCGCTCCTTCCCTGAAAGTTTCGGGGGGGATCCGTCAAGCGGGGGAAGAGATAAAAGGGGGTCCCAAAACGTGTTTTCCCCATGTTAATTTCCATAGGGCGGTTGGACTCACTTTTAGCCCGAGCAGCTGAATGGATTTCCACCAAACTTGGCAAAATTGTAGGGACTGGTACACCGATGTGCCTTTGCTATGTCTCAAGATATATGCTCCAGTGGTTTTTACGAAAATTAACTTTGAAAAAATATATAGTGGGCTACATTGGGCTATATATATGTTAGAGCCCAAATGTAGCTCTATGTAGCCCAATGTAGCCCAATGTAGCCCAAAGATGGCCACCAGAGACAAAAAAAACAAATGTAGCCCAAATAACAGCCAGATGTAGCCCAACTATAGCCCAATGACAGAATGTCCCAGAGTGTTCTAAAGAACAACTAGAACGCTAACAGTCTTACTTATGACAAAAGTATGGCACACCTGAAGTCATCTAGATTGGAATAAAGTGGTAACACTTAATACATTTAATTTGAAAAGGAACAAAACAAGGGGTTTCATTTGCCATAGAAATTTTATATATAAAAAACAACATTGCTTTGTATTTGCGTTACATTGATGATGTTTTTCTTATTTGGAAGGGCAGTACTGATAGTGCCAAAGCGTTTGTTGATTTGATTAATATAAACACCATTAATCTTAATTTCACTTCAAATATGAGTTCTAAATCAATCTGTTTTTTGGATGTTGAGGTATTTACAGAAAGCCCAGTGCAGGGAACACCATATTACATTCTAATAGCCAACATCCGGCTCACTTGATTCGGAGCATTCCTTTTGGCGAAATGCTCCGGATCAAAAGAATCTGCAGCACTGATGTCGAATGTGCGGCTGCACAAGAGGCATGCAGATTACATTTCCTTGCCAGGGGTTATTCAAATGACAACCTTATTAAAGCGATCAAGCGTTCAAATTCAGTCAGCAGACAAGAGGCTCTGATTCCCAAAGCAAGAAACATCCACAAGGATGTTTCCTTGGTAGGGGAGGTAAAAACAAGTTCCCCACGAGTTATCCTGATGTTTAACCGACAACATGGGGCTGTTTGGAAAATTTTGTACAAAAACTGGAATCTGGTTCAAAGTGATCCAGTGATTGGTCACAAAGTAGACAACAAACCAGAACTCACTTTCCGAAGATCTCCTTCTATGTCGAAGGCCTTAGTCAGCAACACCTTGGAGCCAAGAGCCTCCACCACTTGGTCGACACTTAAGAAGGGTTTTAAGGCGTGTCCACAATGTAAAGCCTGCCGGTTTGGCAGCAACAGGACCCACTTTAAGAGCCCATTTCGTGAACATCCCACTGCCATTTCCAAGTGGCTTACCTGCAAGACTGATTATGCCATCTATGTGTTGGAGTGTCCGTGTGGACTCCAGTATGTGGGCAGTACCAAACTGTCCGCCCACAAACGGATACTCCAACACATACGTGCAATTTCCGGGCACAATCAAAATTATCCGGTTGCCAGGCACTTTCAAGAGAAACATCTAGGCATACCTGATAAGCTCCAATTCTTTTTGATTGATTGTGTAGAAGTTTCAAGGAGGGGAGGGGACCGAGAGGCCAAACTCCGTCTCCTTGAGACGAGGTACATCTTGGAGCTTAATACGAAAAATCCTAATGGATTGAATGATAGGGAAGACCTTCACACTGCCTTTAGGATTTATTAGTATGTCTATAAGACCTGTCCGGATTCTAAAACATTTTTTCATCCCAACAATGTCACTTTTTATAACACAAGCTCTTGACATTGTGGTGACTCTTTTGTACATAATTTTTTAACTATGAGAATAAGATTTTTTAGAAAAAACTTCTCTTTGATTCATACTTCAGGAATTATCTGTTGTAACAGTTGCACTTTATATTGCTAATTTTGCACAATCACTTTCGCACTTGTAATGTTTCTAGCAGGTATTGTGACAGGCCCACTTGGGCTCTATTCAGATCATTTTATTCTTTGTCTCATAAAATTGGACTAACGCTGTTGTATTGAGCATGAGCATATTATTTGACTTTTTGCACAATATGGAAACTTGGATTGTTTACATGCAGACAATGGGCTGACGCTCTTTTACATAGACAAAATTATTTGTCATGTTTTGATACCATTTCTATTAGTTTGTGTATTGAAAATATGCTTGTATATTCATCAACTAAACAATTGGTTTTTATTGAATGTGAAACATTTTGGGGAATTTTACATGTTTCATTAAGGCTTTCTTTTATCGATTGCACAATCACAGCGTTAAAGTGTATAGTATTTTTACCATTTTTATGATTCATTTTGATGCACTGTCACTTTAAATGCACCGCTCAATGACGAGCAGTTTGGCATGTGATCAAGCCTTTTCGAAGGCGAAACGCGTCATGGCGGCAGCGCTGGCTTTACCTCAATAAATCACCTTTGCACCAGCACTTCTTAGGGTCGACTCTTTGTCACTATGGATCCGGCAGTTCCCTGTCTTCCAAGTGACGAGCCTCGCAATATATATATATATATATATATATATATATATATATATATATATATATATATATATATATATATATATATATATATATATATATATATATATATATATATATATATTCACTGAAAAAACCATAGGTTAGAGACCATATATAGTTAGGAATTAGCATTTAAAAAACCTTGAAAATTCACTGAAAAAACCATAGGTTATAGACCATATATAGTTAGGGATTAGCATTTAAAAAACCTTATTTTACTTACACAAAACCATTGAAATTCCATATATAGTTAGTTGCACTAACTATATATCGCGCACCCGCAATCCACTGCTGATGATGTCACATATTACATCATTCATGACATGGTCAGTGACATCACTGATGACATCACTGATGACATCTCAAATGACATCACTGATGACATCATCCAGTGACTGTGTGTTTCTGTAAAGTTTAAATATGTTTTACATATTGAAGAAGTAGGTGCGTGACTGACTGTATGAGTGAGTGATTAAATGTGTCTCACTGAGTGCATGGGTTAGTGACTAAACTGTCTTAATTTGTGCATCATTATGTCTGTTGTTCTGTAAACTGCTGCATGTGTTGGTCAGTAGCTATATGAGTAACTATATGGGTTATTGATTGATTGCCCAAGTATTTGTATGGGAGACTGAGTGTGTGTGGCTGGCTGGGAGGTGTGTGACTCTGTGCAGATCAATGTGTACTTGTATCAATGATTGTATAAGAGAGTAAGTATGTGTTAGTATATGTTTCAAAATGTAAGGTGCTCTATGTTTAACTGTATAGATTAGAAAATGGAAGTGTGATTGATTATTTACAGGACTGACTAGGTGTGTGAGTAACTCCATGGATGAGTGACAGAGTGTGAGAGTCTGTATAGGTGTATGAGTGCATATGATAGTGTTGTAAAGATGAGTGATTGTATGTATGAATGATTGTATGGGTAAATGAGTGAATGTGTGTGTAAACATAGGAATCACTGAGTGTGTATGTAGTAACTAGTATTGGTGTGTCAATGGTTTCAAAAATTATACTCTGTATTTAATACTGGGTGTAACAGAGATTATATTAAAGTGTGAGGAGATGCATTGTATTGTCACATGAATGATATAATCAGTGATGTGGTCATTGATGTCAAATGAGATGTCATCAGTGATGTCATCAGTGATGTCATTTGAGATGTCATCAGTGATGTCATTTGAGATGTTATCAGTGATGTCATTTGAGATGTCATCAGTGATGTCATTTGAGATGTCATCAGTGATGTCATCAGTGATGTCACTGACCATGTCATGAATGATGTAATATGTGGAATCATCAGCAGTGGATTGCGGGTGCGCGATATATAGTTAGTGCAACTAACTATATATGGAATTTCAATGGTTTTGTGTGAGTAAAATAAGGTTTTTTAAATGCTAATCCCTAACTATATATGGTCTATAACCTATGGTTTTTTCAGTGAATTTTCAAGGTTTTTTAAATGCTAATTCCTAACTATATATGGTCTCTAACCTATGGTTTTTTCAGTGAATATATATATATATATATATATATATATATATATATATATATATATATATATATATATATATATATATTTGCGAGGCTCGTCACTTGGAAGACTATTATTAAAAACTTTACCAATGTATATACTACTACCATGTTTTCTTTTAAAAACCTTTATTGTGAAAATGTCATTATACAAATACGGGCCTATAACCACGTGGGCCGGCCACGGAGCAAACTGTAATCGTATATGATGAGTAGACATTTAAACTGTAGAGGAACGTAACGGGCGGGCCATTAGGTTGCAAGAACTAAAGTGTCTAACAGTTGCGGAATCGGTGGACGTACATTTTATAATTAAAATACGACAGGGCCAGTTACAATAAAATTATCTAGATATACATTTGCGGGCAAGTACCATGGGTGACGTTAATTCGAACTTTCAATAGTACAGTAATCAATAACACATCAGAACTTAATATCAATAGGGATATCGAAATATTCAATCTATTCTCGTCCCCGCCCGCCGTGTGCTTCAAAACTGCATACGAATCTCGTGATATCAAGGTTGTGCAACCAGTACACAACAAGGAGTTACGAGTCCCATTTATTCCGGCGCCATTTTGGGCGAGGACGGGCAGGTCCAGGATATAGTCAAAATGTCTCTACCAACCATCGACTATGATGATGTTCATATGCTGTATTTATTAGAGTAACACTCATCTGTCCACATGAAATTAATTTGCCACAATCTAAACATGTCATTTTAATCTTTCCAAAGTTCTTCTAAATATTTGGGACCGTTTCCCTTGCCTCTGATGCTGTCAGTGCCACTTCTTTGATGAATGTACTGGCAGGTCGGGGGTTCTCCTCCAAATCTCTCTTTTATGCAGCACTATAATTAATCGGTGCCACTCTCCATATGACGATGCATGGTATAGTTACCATAACTATATTTTTTTTCGGTTCCTCTGGAGAGTACATCGTGGCAGATGAAGCGTGTAACGTACCAGGCATTTACCTTTTTTTGCATGTAGAGGAAAGGAAAAAAAATTAGAGCGTCCGAGTTCTAAGGTGTCCCAGGGCCATTTTAGTGGACCAGGCCCAAATCCAAAGAACAGGCCGCCATTTTGAGAGTCCTCTTGCAGCCGCCTGTCGCTGTAGCATCAAGAGCGGCCGAAACTCAGCTGAATGGCAACTGAAACGGTAAAGGGGTGCCCCACTACAGCAGACGAGCCTCCACCTAGGAAGGCCCGTTCACGCCGCCTCCCCCCCCCCCTTCGGGCACCCCACGCCGTTATTCGGAGCAGGATTGTAGGATGGCCACACCAGTACGGCAACTTGCTAGACACCACCTCGGTGCCTACCGAATCTCAGCGCCTTGTGGTGTCTTCTATTCAGAAAACATTGTTGTGCTGCCTTCGACCTATTCGCCGCAAGTGCGCACGCAACTCAGCTGCATAGCTTGCTAGACACCACCTCGGTGCTTACCGAATCTCAGCGCCTTGTGGTGTCTTCTATTCCGAAAATATTGTTGCGCTGCCTTTGGCCCCATTCGCACATCGGTCCGCTACTGACGCCATTTCACAGGCCAACGGGGCGCCCCACGCCGACTTTCAGCATTGTAGGATGGCCACACCAGTGCGGCAACTTACTAGACACCACCTCGGTGCCATCCGGATCTTGGCATCTCAGCGCCTTGTGGTGTCTTCTATTCCGAAAATATTGTTGCGCTGCCTTTGGCCCCATTCGCACATCGGTCCGCTACTGCCGCCATCTCACAGGCCAACGGGGCGCCCCACGCCGACTTTCAGCATTGTAGGATGGCCACACCAGTGCGACAACTTGCTAGACACCACCTCGGTGCCATCCGGATCTTGGCATCTCAGCGCCTTGTGGTGTCTTCTATTCAGAAAATATTGTTGCGCTGCCTTTGGCCCCATTCGCACATCGGTCCGCTACTGCCACCATCTCACAGGCCAACGGGGCGCCCCACGCCGACTTTCAGCATTGTAGGATGGCCACACCAGTGCGACAACTTGCTGGACACCACCTCGGTGCCATCCGGATCTTGGCGCGTTGTGCTGCCTTCGGCCTATTCGCACATCGGTCCGCTACTGACGCCGCCTCACGTGCCAACGGATTTTCTACGCTTTTTATACCCTATGCCGCATAACAGGTCATGTGACTTGTTTATAAAACTTTTCATTGGTTCATTTTACTTTTGGTTTCCTAATGATGGAAGGCTTGATCATATGACCTAAAAATAACACTTTTCATTGGATGAAAACTATTTTTTTTCCCCAAACGATGAAAGCCCCACCTTGTTTCTGGATGTTTCAGACTGAAGCTGGCGTCAGCATGAAAGCACCACCATCTCGTGGCTCCGTCGTGGTCATTCCGCGAGCAATCATGGCAGCCGCTCCCCACCGGAAGCCTGCAGGAGTCGGGGGCCCCCAAGACTTTTGTAGAATCCTCAAGGCGGAGGGGACGCTTTCGAGAATGGGGTCCAAGACCTAGCAGACAAGCGTCCGATTTCCAAGGTGTCCCAGGGCCATTTCAGTGGACCAGGCCCAAAAAGGAAAGAGCCTGCCGCCATTTTGAGAGTCCTGTGACAGCCGCCTATCGCTGCACCGCAAGAGTGGGCGCAACTCAGCTGAATTGCGGATTTTGACACAGTGGACCAAAAGCGGACGGAATGGCAACTGAAACGGTAAAGAGGCGCCCCACTACAGCAGACGAGGCTCCACCTGGGGAGGCCCGTTTACGCCGCCTCCCTCCCCCCCCCGGGGCGCCCCACGCCGTTATTCGGAGGAAGGCAACTCAGCTGATTTGCGGATTTTGACACAGTGGACCAAAAGCGGACGGAATGGCAACTGAAACGGTAAAGGGGCGCCCCACTACAGCAGACGAGGCTCCACCTGGGGAGGCCCGTTCACGCCGCCTCCCCCCCCCCCCGGGGCGCCCCACGCCGTTATTCGGAGGGCGGCAACTTACTGGACATCACCTTGGTGCCATCGTTCTGCTGCCTTGGAACTATTCGCACAACAGACCGCTACTGATGACCCACCCCCCGCAACGCCCCACGCCGGATACCGAAATCAGTGCGGCACCCAGCCAACATCACCTGGGTGCCGTCCAGAAATCTGAACGTTGTGCTGCCTTGGGACTATTCGCACAACCGACCGCTACTTCCTTCTTTTTCCCTAAAAATGTTTAAATGTTTTTACTGTTTTTGTTTTGTTGTATATATTTATAAGTTATTAAAGTTTTATAATCCTACTACTTTTTTGGAGTGCTATATATTTTTAATGTGACACATAATTGTAAAAACTTTGATGTACAAAGAGTCATCCCTGGAATCTTCCGCTTCAGGCTCGGTCCCCTCCCCAATCACAATACAGGATGGTTTTCAGATAGTAGGAACGCGTGTGGTGTGACGGATCTCATCGGGTGTGGGCCTTGATCTACTATAACTCCTTTGAAGAGGGGTAATTCTTTACAGCTGGGGCCATAAACTACATCTGCAGGGCTAGCTGATAGCCTGGGACCGGCCTGGACAATCGGACACAGAGGAAGAGGAGTGTCAGAGGGTGCGGTAGTGAATAGGGCGAAAGGGAGGTGTCGGGCGGGCACAGGGTGTGATTCTCAGGGAAGAGCAGCGCAGATGGGGGGAGGTTTATTGCCCATGCATAAGACAGAGAGCGGGGGTGACCAGTGCCTGGGGGAGATGCTTGCGAGGGTGGGGAGCCATGCTAAGGATCGACAGCGTGCAGAGAGTGGGTCTGGTCAAGTCATCTAAAATGGCTGTCGTGCACGACAAAAGTGTGGCATTTGAAAAAAGGCAAGATGGCGCAGACAATGTTTTTCAACACTTCCTGATTTCCTTTGAATCGACGTTGGAGCATATTACCAAAGTTAAGCGATATTTATCCCTAACGATGCATAGCAACGAATTTTTTACCGCTAAGCATCGTCAGAAATTATCGCAGATAAACCTTGCTATTATCAAGGTTTATCGCAAATGCGATAAAAAACGGCCGCAATGCATTAATATCGCTGAAAAGTCAGCGATATTCATGCATTACCGAGCTAATGCTCTTAGCCATGTTATCCAACTCCCATTGGATAACATGGCTAAGAACTGCTCAGGGCAGGTGTTACTTTTTGGAGATATTCGCGCTTAGCGCGAATATCTCCAAAAGTTGGTAATAGGAGATAGCGATGTTAGCGACTGTTTCCAGTCGCTAACATCTTGGCATGCCCACTTTGCATGTCATGAGTGATAAATATCACTGACATGCAAAGTGGGGCCCAAGATGGTCGCTATCTCCTACTAGCGGTCGCTAACTGGTGTTAGCGACAGCTAGGTAATACGGAGATAATTTTATCTCCGCTTTCTTGGCTTTTAAAGCCAAAAAAGCGGAGATAAACCCCCTTGATAATATGCCCCGTTATCTCTCCCACACTACCGGTCCCCCTGGGATTAAACGCCGAGATGGTAGGGACTGCATCCCGTGAAGATAGGCCGAGATGTCACTCAGCAGAAAAAAAAGTACAAAAAAAGTCTAGAAACATACAATAAGTTAAAAGTCAATCATTCTTCATTCCTTGTAGTACGCTCCCCAGTCCGCTTCCCGTTACGCTAACCGGGCGCACCCCACCAAAAAAAAGATTTTTTTTTTTTTTTTTTGCCCCGCGGAGCCCTTTTAAAGCCTCCACATCAAACCTATGGGGTCAGGAAGGATCTACTGTGCACCCTTATGGTCATTTGCCCCTTCGCTTTGGCCTCCTCTTGTCTCTCGATCCTACCGAGAGACAAGATGGCGGCCGCTACGGACTGTTTGGAATGTTTACAGACGCCGGAGAACCAATCAGCTTTGCTTCACAAAGCTCCGTAACGCAAAAGTACGCGAACTGGAGCGCTGCCCGTTCCGCTGTTACAGATATATATCTTTTTTTGAACGTTAATTTCTCAAAATCCACTGGAGCACATATTTTGAGACCTAGCAAAGGCACATCGGGCTACCAGTCCCTACAATTTTGCCAAGTTTCGTGCAAATCCATTCAGCCGTTCGGGCTAAAAGTGAGGCCAACCGCCCTATGGAAAACTCAATGTTAAAAACACGTTTTGGGACCCCCCTTTTTTCTCGGCCCCCCCTTTACGAAACCCCCCCAAATTTTCAGGGGCTGCTCAGAAACAAAATGTTCCATTTTCCTGAAAATTTCAGCCAATTCCATCCACAAACGCCAAAGTTATTAGACATAGAATTTTCAAAAATCCCATAGAGAAAAAATCCTAACTATATATACCTACTGGCGACCGCCAATAGGTAATATATATATATATATATATATATATATATATATATATATATATATATATATTCACTGAAAAAACCATAGGTTTCACACCAGTTATAGTTAGGAATTAGCATTTAAAAAACCTATTAAATTCACTGAAAAAACCATAGGTTTCACACCAGTTATAGTTAGGTGGAAATTTTACTCGCATAAAACCATTGAAATTCCCACGTTATAGTTAGTTGGACTCACTATAACTTGCGCGTGCAATGCACTGCTGATGACGTCACATATTACATCACTCATGACATGGTCAGTGACATCATTCATGACTTCACTGATGACATCTCAAATGACATCACTGATGACATCATCCAGTGAATGTGTATCTTTCTGAAAAATAGATATTTTTTATATATGTATATCTAAAGGTAGGAAGAATAAATGGGTAAATAAATGTCTAAATGGATGTTTTTTTTCTGTAAAATTGATTGGTTAACTGACTTATTAAATGTATCTTAGTGAATACATATATTAGCGAGTAATGTTTAAATATTTAAATATCTGTATCTGTGTCTCACTTTGTGTATAAGTGGCTGCATGGGTTGGTGACTAGCTACATGAGTGTGTATATGGGTTATTAGTTGTTTTTTTGAGTATCAGTATCAGTGTCTGTATGGTTCGGTGGGGGATATTACTTAGAGCACAGATGCATGAATGAGTGACTCACTATTTGTATGTATTTTGAAGACAGCATGTGTGCAAGACTGTATGGGTGGATGATTGTGTGTATGGGTGGGTTAGTGAGTATGTGTTTTTATTATTGATTGTTTAAGAGAGTAAATATGTTTCTGTTTCAGTAGAAGTATGTGTAGTGGTGTGTATATAGCAGTATAATCAAGTACATGTTTTTTTGATAGTTTATTTGCATGTGTGAATTTGTGTGTGAGTAACTATATGGATGAGTATTAGTGTGTAACAGGATGTATAGGTGTATGAGTACATATGATGAGTAAGTACATGCATGAGTGACTATATAGAACTGTTGGTGAATGAGTGGATGTGTATGTAGATGTTGGAATTACCTAATAAGTTGTTGTAATTGGTATTGGTTTCTCCTTTTTTAAGAAAATGTTAGTTTCTATTTTTGAATGTGTGTGTCAAAGGTTATTTTATGCTGATAGGAGGTATGCCACTTTGTCACAAGGATGTTGTCATCAGTGATGTCATTTGAGATGTCATCAGTGATGTCATGAGTGATGTCACTGACCATGTCATGAGTGATGTAATATGTGACGTCATCAGCAGTGCATTGCACGCGCAAGTTATAGTGAGTCCAACTAACTATAATGTGGGAATTTCAATGGTTTTATGCAAGTAAAATTTCCACCTAACTATAACTGGTGTGAAACCTATGGTTTTTTCAGTGAATATATATATATATATATATATATATATATATATATATATATATATATATATATATATATATATATATATATATATATATATATATTTGTTTGCACTTTTGGGGTCAGCATGGAATATAATATGCTTTTAACATGTTTTAATATTAGGTGTCCTGTCTCACATCACAGTGACAGATTTTTTGTTCTATATTTAGTACAATCTATTTTTCAATTCAGTCACAATAATAAGTATTATGCTACCACCTTTTGAAAACATGTATGTATGACCTCGCCCTCGCCACTGTCCCTCGCATCCGAAGAACAACCACCGGTGGCAGATCCTTCTCCCACCTCGCCGCCAAGACCTGGCACACTCTCCCACTGAGCCTACAACAGACCCAAGACCTGCTGACCTTCAGTAGGCTTCTCAAGACCTGGCTGTTTGACCAGTAGGGCCCCCCCCACTTTTTTCCCAGCGCCTTGAGACGCTCACGGGTAAGTAGTGCGCTCTACAAATGCTTGTTTGATTGATTGATTGATTGATAGCTTCTTGTTCTTTGTCTTCACAGTTCTGAGGAAGTCTTTCTTAAGACAAAACATATGTTGGCAATGCTGGTTTCATCTGAATCAATTGTATATTCTGCGAATTGACTGTACCAAAGTAGGATTGCAAAATAATTGTATTTGTTCCATGTTAAAGTTCCAAAAACCAACATAGTATTTGGAACAAATGAATCATACCATTGTTATGAATACATGAACCTTTCTTTTCTCACTAAACTGGAATAGCACTGTATCTTATTCCTAATGTTTATCTCCTCCAGACATTAGCGGTTGGTGATGAATATTTAGATGGATAGATAGGTAGATAGATGTGTAGACATTTCGATTATAAAAATAGGTAATTTTTCTTGGAATCGTTTAATGCAGGTCCTCAAAATCTGCTTTATGTATCTACAATTTCTTGTCTATGTAACATTTATGCCGCTAAACCTTTCTTACCTATGACAAAAAAGTAACGTTGTAGGTAATTATTGTCCATTTCCTTGCTCATTTTCTGCAGCTAATCATTATTCATTTGTACCAGATTGTACTTTTAAGCATGTGTCTTTCTCAAAAAAGGATCTATAATCCTTGGGCGACCAACTTCTTCTAGATCATTAATGGCATCATTTCCAGTTGTGAATTTGTATGTGATAGCCTAATGCATTCTGAGTGTTGTAGTCCTGTTTTTATTCCACTGAATAATTTAGTCTAACACACCTGAAATCAATGATTGTAAGTGAAAGGTTCAGGACAGTAGACTGTCCATAATGACCTGGAGTCAAGTGCTACTAACACCTGAGATGAGAGTGCACTTTTACTCTTCTCTGTAAAAATAAAATTATGAATCCAGATGGCATCATGTGTCTTAGCCGTGGAGGTTCACAACATTGTGGTTGAAATACCAACCTGAAACATCATCGAGAGCGCCAACTTGACCACCACTGTATTATATTTAAGGTTCCCTTTTTTTCCGTTTTTACTGATTTTTACAGATAAATACAGACAGAAAACATTTATTTTCTTGTCTGTATTGTATTTATTTTAAAATGTTGAGAAAAAAACGGAAATTGGGTTGTTTTGTGTTTAATTCTAAATGCTGTCTGCCATGATTGCCAGGCCAATAGCTCTGTGGATTGATAGGTAAGGGGATTAACATAGAAAGGAATTTTAGTAAAGAAGCAGGAGATATGCACAAGGTTAATAGTGAAATTTGCATGTTTTCATATAAGTGCATTTATTTATCTTCTGCAGGTGTTCACAGCATTGAAACCTAGCAGGGATTCAACCATGAGTGCATATTTATCTGTTAAATACATGTGGCAATATACTCATTTCAGCTTCATTTTTGCACAAAACCCAAAATAAATATGGATAAATACAGATACAATTTGCAAAAAAATAAATATGGATAAATAGAGACGGAAATGCCCGAAAAATAAATACCATAAAACCGAGAGCCATAATTATATTATAGCAGCAGTACATAGATGTGGAAGTAAGAGAAGTACATCTATACTTTCGTATGAATATTCACCTTGAGGATAAAGTGGCAGTCTATGCCGGGGGCTAGACATTGTTGCAGGTCAACGCTGTTGTAGTTGATATAGTGATATACACCTATCTCAGCAAGTTACTACATTGAAAACAGATGCAGGAAGCTATGCCTATCAACTGCTTTGAGAAACGTTCATACATATCTGTGAGTTCAGGGCTTTAAGTGGGCCGGGTACTGCCAGTGCTGAGCACCAGCAATTTCTAAAAGCAGGTGCTTAGACAGTTGTTATGTCGTGGGGCCCAAGGCCCACATGGTGATAAATGACTGCAACACAGACACGGAGCTTAGCTGGGTTAGTGAGCCACGAGCTTGAGCGCTCGGCTCTATTTATTAACTGTGTCACGTGATGCCGTGACATCAGTGGTGGGTGGGTTTTTAGTGTAGCATTACATTTTAACCCTTATATTGTCTGCTAGGACACAACATTCCTCTCAAAATTTGATAAAAATTAAGGAAAGACAAAAGTCCGAATCTGTGGAAGGAAGTACATAAATATACACTAATTACAAATTTACATAGAGTCTCTTCAGCTGCTTGCTTGATGACGACGGTGGAAATTGCTGCTGAAACTTTAGTTCTTCTTGGTTTGAAGTCCTGGTTCTCGGTGGGCGTGCTCTTCTTTACTTGCGCCGTGGAAGTGTGTTGGTCAGTCAACTGAGATCTTGCTTTTGAGGATAACGTCAAACAGGATGACCATATGTTAGACTTGAAGGATGTTGTCTTCTGCTGGTCCGTTGGTTTCTTCACTGTAGGCAGCTTGGCTTTACTTTACAAAGGATGGAGTGTTCGAAGGACATTCTTCTCACTAGGATGCCCCTCTCTCGGGTGTTCTTCTGCCACGAGATGTCCCGGAGGCCCTTTTTATCAGGTTTCCACTGGGCCGGGTATTATTCCACAGCGTTGCTCCAACTCCACAGTCTGCGTGTGAATGGAGGAGACGACGAGGGTACTACCTCACAAAGTCCGTAGCTCCACCTGAAGGGTAGTTGTTGACTCCTGCCTTTGCCAGAAAGTTACTCTTCTTCCTGGGACGTGCAGGTTAGACGGCGATGGATTCATCTCTCGTGTCGGGACCCTCTGCCACCGGTGTCCCTGAGGCCTTTGCCCCTTGGATCTCCACAGGATGGTGTGGAATGGTCAGTTCTCCTTATTCAGGCCATCTGAGCTCCCTCCGCTTCCAGGTTTCCGCTCGATACCAAAGGTGGGTGTTGCCAATGGTCTGGCATGAGCTCTCCTACCGTCCACGGGTCGTCGGGGTCTTGTGAATAGGTGCCTGTTCTGTTCTTGGTGCTATCAGTGTTCTCCTGGACATGCGGGTCACTGTACACGATGTTGTGGTGTGTCACCTCTTCTTCTTCTTGTAGATGTGTGGACTTGTTACACCTCTCTTCACCTTTTCCAGATGTTCCTGATGGCATCGTGCCACATGACTTCTTACTTCAGTTCTTTTCTTCATGGCATCGTGCCACGCTTCTCCCTTCTCCTTTTCGCGACACGGTGCGGTCACCTTTCTTTTTTTGGCTTGCTGACCAGGCTTCTTCAAGCAGCGTGCACTCCGCCTGTTTCCGTCTGGTCTTGTCCTGTCTTTAGGACACTGTCTTCTCTCCCTTCTTCGGTGACTGGACCGGTCATTACAATCTTCACTCTTGCCACCTATTACTTCAAGTTATTGTTGGTGTTACGTCCGTCTCTCCGGGTCTTCTGATCTCTCAGTTCACGGACGTCTTCTGGCAGGACATATTCATCCTGACTTGGCAGAATTTCTTCTTTCTTCTGTGGCGACCATTTTGGGTGATCGGCTTTTGTTTGGGCGCCCCTCTGGCTTGTCGGATCATCCTTTTCTTCTTGGGCGATCTTCTTTGCTACCAGATGGGGTGGACAGCTTCCTCTTCGTGAGTCTTCTCGCTATCCGCGATCATTGGGATCGCCATGTGTCTTCTGCGGCAGTGCGTTTTGCGTTGGCGCAGTTTTGCCTGCGCTCTTCGTGTGCACTGCTATTTCCGGAGGGTTAACTTCACCTCTCCATGGACCTTCTCTGGTGGATGCACTTCTCGTGCGCGCTTCCGGTGAGGCTCTGTAGCTTCTTGGGGCGTTGACCGTGCTTGGTTGCTTCGCCTCCTTTTGCCTGCGGGGTAACTTTGCGTTACTCTTCCGTTGCACGTCAGTGTGCATTGCAGTTGCAAGTTCTTGCTTCACTTGGTACCATCGTGATACATCTTCAGTGTAGCTTTGTTCCTTGCGGTTCATTTGATTCTTTGGCGTTGTCGCTCTTCCACTTGCGTGTCGCACTTTTCTTCTTCACACTTGGGTACTTGCCTTGCACGTCTTCTGGTGCTTTGGGTGTGGCTTACTCTCTGTTAGGCGCTGTCCTGTACTGTCCGCGTCCGGAGTACACTTGCGCTCTTCCATCGGTTGCCTTTAGATCTTGCTGCTTGTGGTAGACGGTTCTGACTCTCCCTCGACGTCCAGCGTGAGGTTGTTGTCTCTCCTGCGTTTGCGATGAACACCTGTGGCCACAGGCGTCACTTCTGCAGTGGTGATTGGTCTCTGTCTTCGTCCGCGTCGCTGCAGGCTTGTTCTCCCTGTAGACTGTCCCTTGTGCTGTCTTGTGCTTGTTTTATTCTTGCTTCATGGGCTGCGGTACCATCAAGTGTCCACTAGATGGCAATGTAGGATTCAGGTTTCTCTCAGTAGCAGCTTCCTCCTCTTGGTGCTTTCCCTTCCTGTTTTGTTTGTTTCCTTTGTAGTCCCGGGCTGGCAGGACCTGCTGTTGTCTAGGAGTGTGCAGGACAGGAGGGGGCTGAAGTTACTGCTGGGCAGAGGTAAGTCCCATTTCTTTTGTTGTAGCTGGAGCAGTGTGCAGCTGTGGTGTGGGCTCCCACTCTGCTGCAGGATGCCCTCTCGCTGGTTTCATTTCTTGCCGGCTGCTCAGGGGGTGGGGACATATCTCTTTGTGCTGCGGCAGCCCTACTGTCCACTTTCTTCTCTGTCCCAGCCTGCGGTACCTTCCATAGTCCTCGCGCAGGCAGGGAGGGCTTGAGCCACATTGTGTAGCCGTGCGGGGTTTGGCACCTGCCGGCTTAGTCCTTTCCCGGCCTTATTCCTGTTCAGTTTTCCCGCTCCCTGCCCGCGATAGCCTCAGTCCCTTCGCGTGCGGGCAAGGGGGGGGGGGCTGGGGGCCATGTCCGGTCGCCGGGGCAGGCACTCGCCTTAGGGACAGTGTAGTCGCTATTGCAGGCAGCCCCGGGTGGGTTCTGCGTCTGCTTCGCTTTCACTTCATGCCACCTGGCAGCTCTTCACACGCTGCAGGCGCTCCCGTTTAAATTTCTTCACCCCCGCCGCCGAGGCTTCTCAGCTCACTCGCTGCGCGGCGGGGGAGGATGCTGGACACTGTTCTCCTTTTGCTCTCCCCAGGGCCTAGCGCTTTCACAGATGGGGCAAAGTTGGCGATCCCAGCGGGTAGGCTCCGCTTGTTACTTTCACTTTCCCCGCCCGCTGCAGCTCCTCGCTTCACACGCTGCGCTGGGCGGGGGACAGGGGACACTTCAGGCAGGCCGCGGGTGGGCTCCGCTGGCACTGCTTTAATTAAAGTTTGTTGGGGGCACACTCTTACCCGGCTAGGTGCGCTGGTCATGCGGGTGGGCTCCACTTGGTGCTTTCACGTGAGGGGGGGTCGCTTCTGGCATCCGTGACCCCCCGGGGCCATTCGTAGCACCCGGGCTCACCTCCGGCCTACGGGCCTATTCTCCTACTGCGGCCGTGGCGAGTGGGCTCCTCCCAGCCAGCACTCTTCTCCGGGGCACAGTCGTGGCCGGTGCAGGTGGGCTCTGGCCGGTCCGCTTTTCGTCGACGCTAGGCCCGGGGAGAGGCACACCCCCCTCGGGCCTCTCGGCGGCCGGCGCCTCCTCTTCAGGGGGTGCCCTTCACACGGGCAGCATTCTCCCCCTTGTCAGCAGTGGCTGCGTCACGTGGGGTGACAACCACCCTCGTCGCCAAATGTTATGTCGTGGGGCCCTAGGTCCACATGGTGATAAATGACTGCGACACAGACACGGAGCTTAGCTGGGTTAGTGAGCCACGAGCTCGAGCGCTCGGCTCTATTTATTAACTGTGTCACGTGATGTCGTGACATCAGTGGTGGGTGGGTGTTTAGTGTAGCATTACATTTTAACCCTTAGATTGTCTGCTAGGACACAACAACAGTCGCTATCGCAGTACCACCCTTAACTGCCTTTGCTGTAAATTCAAAGAGAATCATAGTTCTTTCACGGTCTCATCATTTCAGAACTGAAGCATTTTTAATATTATATACAACAAATCCATGGTTGTTGCTTAATTACTTTATGCAGCTAACATCCATTGACAAAGCCAATAGTCCTGGCTTGTTGTAGGTATAATGTTACTTGCTGTATTATATATCTGGATGCAATGACAAAACAACAAAAGACCAGTCGGGTGGCACTCTATGCTAAGCACAGATTTTTAACTTAGGTATTTTAAACCACGTCCTTAATTGTTTATTTTATTTGCAGATTCATAAAGTACGAACTCGACCCGAAGGTATTGGAGCGCTTTACTTGAGCACCAGTTACGTGACACAAAAACACATTCATTTTTTTGGTAGGCATTACATTTTTGTAATTTTAATTACATCGGCCACGCCCCTTAGAGAGACCCTTCAGTTTTTTCATCCCACTTAAAGCCCTGTGTGTGTTTGCATCTAAATAGTACATACCTAGCAGGAGCATTGGGGCGCTGTACATTAGAGGGACCCACAATCTGAAGTGAGGAACGTTAAATGTGGAGGGGAAGCGACATCCGAAATACACTGAAAGGAAAACCGCTCCTGTTCCAGGCCTCCCTCTGTTTGAACGCAACCCCTTAATGTGATGGGAGACAATTGCAGTGTCGGCTAAATTCAAGCGCATGCCACCCCACTCCGAGACTACCAGCCATCCTGCAAATTGTAATTACACTGCAGCTGGAAAGGGGGGTTTGAGTCTGCCTTGATAGGAGTTTCAGATGACTGAGCTTGGCTCATTTCGCTCACTTTGGAGAAATTACAGTTAGTGAGGGCTGACTTTAAGTATAATGAAAGTTTTAGTGGTAGTTCTCCAGCTGTGCAGAGAGGTGATGAGGACACCCTCAGCAGCAGTAATCAAAATAGCATAACACGATTACTTTTGTATCAAAGAGTCTGGTATATCTACTCAGTAGTTATGAGAGAAAGTTGCAAAATTCATAGTGATATTGTTTTGTTTTTTTTGTTGTTTTTTTTTTTACAATAACCGAGACTCATTCAAGAAATCGGTTTTAGGCCATGCAGTTTTTGTCATGTGCAGATGCCATAAACCAGGACACCAGTGGTTATAACCCTGCAGTGAGATGTAATTGAAATAATCAGGCATTGTGAATATTGGGTTCATTATTTCTCCCTAAAATGGTATAGTGACTTGAAATGCGTGACTAAGAAAGCACTGATTTCTCGAGGCTGTAGTATGGTACTAGAATGTAAATTAGATTTGCACAGGCAGATTATGTGAATGCAGATGTATTCATATAATTGTTTCCAGTAATGCATATTCTGTAGAATTATATTTATTGAACTTGCTTTGTATTGCTACATGAAAAGTAATAATGTCCAAGTAAAGTCGCGAAAATTATATTTAAAAAGTTAGAAGTGTAATAATGAACTAGAAATGGGCATGCTGAGGTCAAATGCCTTAATGACAAGAATTATATACTGGTGATGGAACAAGGTCTCGGAGAGAAGAGACTTGCTCAGAGCAATCCACCCATTTAACTCACTAACAAGTAATTAATACATCTTGTGGAAATTAATTCGCATTTACATGAACACTTTTTGGTTAGTGAAGCTTGCATATGGATGTACTAACGCTGATAACATTGAAGAAGGATTAATAACGCTTTAAACTGGAAATCTGTTTTGCGCATGCGTCAACTACATCTACGGAGTAGGATGAGGTAACTCTTGGAGGGAAATTCTAGCTCATGAGCAGAAGCTATTAACATGGTGGCTTGAAGACTCGCGTGCACGGCACCTGCTTATCTGAAATTTGAGCAAGCTATTTTACTAATACTAACGCGGTGATTAGTCTAATAAATAAAATGGGATAGAGTAGAGGTGGGTGCTATACAATGCAAACACTTTTTCTGGGAAATTAACATCTGTCTTTTGACTTTTATAACTAGTGCGTATTTGGGCCTTTCTCGCATAACTGAATGAGCGGAATGACGCGAAGTCTGCGCATGATCGCTGAGGGAAGTCATGAAGGTCAATGACACAGCAGTTGAAAGATATTCAAGAACAAGTGCAACAGCCTGGGAACGGATGGTGAGGAGTCCAGCAGTGAAATGTTCTATTCATTGTAATGTTTTAATGTTACCATATAGATACATGTAGTAGATGGGAATAAAATGTATGAATAAAAAGTAAGCAGTGGGGTTTACGAACAATGGTTTGACTGAATTGTGGGCCATGTAAGCATGGTGTGATGAAGCCCCCCCCACTTTGGCGGACCAATACAATTTTGTATTTTCCCGATATTGAAACATTAATGGGTGGAACATGCAGAACGAAAGTTATAATTAAAATAGTTTTAGTTAGTTAGTCAGAACTGAACGCTGTGAGATGGAGACTTGCTGAATGCTTTGGAGAGAAGCTGATGCTGTGAGATGCTGCTGAAGAATCGATTGCTGAACCTGAAGCAGAACTTCCTATCCTAAATTAATTTGGGTTAGATTAGAAGATTGCAGAAGAATCTCAGTGAGGAAGAGAGTGTCAGAGAGGGGTGCAGTCAACCGTCGGTATCTTAGAGAGGGTAACTATCCTGTCCTGAAGTCTTTGTCTCCTGAATCTATCTCAGGGGACCCCCACCAGCCCTTTGGCCAGGGGGCCTATTCTTCCACACCATCCTTGATAATTATAAATTTCAGTTATTCGTAAATGTTTTTGATCTTTTTTATCTGTCTTCTTTTTTTCTGGCATTGTTTATTGCTTGAGTCAGAAATACATGTATTGTGTTTATTGATTGAATTTTCTCTCCTATGAATGATGGTGACTGCACTGTATTGAAACAGGTCAAATGCATCTGAAATTTTAGGAAAAGATTTAAAAATGTTCTTGAGTCTGTGGTGATTTACTTAAAAGTGTAGAAAAGTTAGTTAATTTATCACCATCAACTAGTTCAACTAATGATCCATCGACCAGAGGAAAAAACTTGTTGATCTATGAAGGGTTAGTAAGAAATAAGAGGTAATGAATACACTAATCCTAAACAGATTGTGGAAATTATATATAAAATTTGACCCCCCCTCTGTTGTATAGCTCCTATATATCCCTATATCGTGTTAAGTTAGCATAGGTACGTTTGAGATTTAAACGCCATTTTTCCTTTCTTGAAACTTCTGCACACGACCCTTATTTGTTGACTTAGCTTTCAACCTAGTAGTTTGCCGTGGTGAATGTGAGAATAATATGTTATTGCTCTGATATCTGCTTTGTTTAATGAAACATGTCTGCACGGAGAGTGCTGAAGTTTCAGGAGCAACACGATATGGAATTGTTATGAGGTCTGATCTCCACGCCTTCATAGTCATAACACAAGTGCAGCCTTTGCCAACTTGGGCTTGAGGCGGGATTGATATTGCTTTGCACGTGAATTGTTAACACACTTGATGCGGTGCACATGCAGAGAGAGCTGGTGTATGCTGATGTGATTCCTTCATGCTAGGACACTAAGGTATGGGCCCGCCCTAAAACAACCCAAAGAGACCTTCTTAGATAATAATATAATATATGTGTTAGGGAGGGTGAGATATAAGTGTTGTTAACTCTTATTCATTACAGCATGTTAACATGCTGTCACCATTCGCTTTTTATGTCTTAGTAACTATGCTGATAATTTTGCTACTGATAATAAGTATACTTGTATTATCAAAGATACTGCGCCTGAGAAGACGGCATTAGTAAATAAACATTTCAAATGCACATGTGTCTTCTTTACTCCATGTTCTGGTTTGTAATGATAATATAACGAAAGAGTGTTCATGAGTCCCACGTACCCTGAGGTACTGTAAGTTCATGTTCTGGTTTGTCTAAACATTGGGTGTTTGATATGTCCAATGAGACACTGTAGCTAGCTCGGTAAGGGGTGAGTTGGTTGCTAAGGTAAGTTTTGGGACATCCTAATTTGCCGAGGTTCCACTCCTCTGTGCACAGTTCTGTGTGAGTACAGAAACCCTGCAACATGGCGCCCAACGGTTTCGGTGGTCTTATATCATGACACTCGAGTAGTTTATCATTCATGCCTTAACCCCTTCACATCCGTTTCCGGAAAACGGGGTGTTGGTGAAACCTACCTATTTTTTGAAATAGGTCTTTATTCAAGCTTGATTCTTACTTAAACGGTTTCTTTGAATTACTACCCAGTTGTGCTACAAAGTATTCTTTGTGTTCTCTTGTTTCCAATTCTGTAATGGCGGCAGCGGTGGCTATTGCGCAGCATAGTCGCGTAGCGATACGCAACCATCTTCAGACGTACCAGGTCCCAGTTGATGGGATGGCTGTGATTTTCGTGGTAAGTGCAGATCCGGCGTTTCCTTACGAGTTGTTTTACTCTTGGGTTACGTTTCCGGCTGTGGACGCTAATTCTGGTTTGTACCACTCCTACACTGCCTCGGATGTCCCGGCTGAATATACGCCATACAGGGCATTGGAAATACCTATTGATCATTGGCAGCATCGAGTTTGGTTTGATGGCGCCCTCCCCCACTCTTTGTCCCGAGCGAGGTTAGGTCCACTCTCAATTCCAGGTACTAATTGGCCTGCGCTGGGTGGCTTTACCCCGCACCCGAATCACGGGGCTTGTACCCTGGCAGAAATTCGCAGGCTGCATGTAGTTTCCATTTCCGTGATTCGAGCTTTAGTGCAATACATCGGTCGACATCTTCCTGGTGGTCCCCAGGGGAGTGCGGCCGCTCCCCTGGAACGAGGCGGAATGCGTCTCAATCCAGTGATGGTAAATTCGGTTTTTGGTGCGCGTCCTGTTGACAACGATGACTTCCCATTCTGGCTAGCAGAGAAGTTTGATCAACTGGAGGCGGTTTTTCCGAATTCTACTCCTGCTGATAAACATAGAATGTTGACGATTACTCTCCCGAAGGATATTACTCCTGAACTTGCTGACTGTGACAGCTGGGGAAAAACTTTTGCGGCGGTTTACACTAGGTGCTTCGGCACCCCGTCTATGACTGCCCTGCCTGAAATCGTTAGACGTGTTCAGAATGATCACGGTCCAGAGGCAGCGGTTGAATTGGGTATGCGCCTGTGTGGTTCTTTTGAGATTGTAAGTGATCTCATTCTCTCCAATGTTAAAGGAGATGCAGTTAACTTTCAGGTGTCGAATGCTTTGGCTGCTCTGCCCGATGCCGACAAACCCCGCCAGTTAGCGAAGATTGTGGTGGCCGCTTATAAAACGATTGGCCGCACAAGTAGAGGTCTGAAATATTTTCCAGTGAAGGAGAAAAAACAACCACAGGGACAATCTGCAGTGACAGATGCCCAGCCCAAGTCCAAGAAACAGAATTGGCCTAAAAAACAGACACAGGGGAAGCAGACTACGCAGACTCAGGGTCCTTTTCCTGCAATACAAGCTCCTGCGCCACCCGAAAAAGTTTATGATTTGCGCGACCGCGCGATGATTAAATCGCCTGATCGTTTTCAGGGTTCTGATCAACGCTCTCCTCGTTCCTTTCAGGACACATCGGCCCAGAAGACCGGTGGAGGAGGAGGGGGTGGACGTGGACGTGGTGGCCAACAAGGACGTGGCCAGTCCCGCCAGGCGGACGGCGCAGTGAAGCAGGAGGATTCTACGCCTAGGCGTCCGCAGTTTGCGAAAAAGAAAGTCGCAGCCTTAACAGCGCATCGATATGCCACAGATAGTGAGAACGCGGCTTCGGAATCTGACGTGGGCTCTGACCTTGCTGGACAGCGCGGCGGAGATAACCATAGTCAGAGAGGCGCTGCGTCCACTACTGAGGGTGACAGCGACTGATGTCTACGTTGTGATAGAAACAGCGGATACGAGACTTGCTCCCCCTGAAAGACTATATGAAATTGTCCTGTTAATTGAAGGTGACATACAGCGTACCGTTAAAGGTGTATTTTGGGAGAATCTGTCTTCTACATATGATATTTTACTTTCGGAGGCTGACTGGCCCCCACCTTTTGTGCTCGCGGCGCCGCGAGGGGAGGAGGTAATCCTACCCAGTTTCGCGAACACTGTCTCGAAAGAGCATGCGCAGCATTTTGCAGAAGAGTGGGCTCGGGCTCTAGCGCCGGCTCTGTACCGTAACCAATGTGGTTGGGATAAATTGTCGCCTTGTCACGAAATTCCGTTGCGGTCTCAGCCGCAGCCTCAACCTCAATATCCCATTCGGCGTGAAGCAAAATCTTCCGTCGCGGAAATCCTTGAACAATTGGAATATCAGGGAGTTATTGAAACGTGTGTGTCACCGATGAATAATCCCCTTTTTACTGTGAATAAACCTGACGGATCATATCGTTTGGTTTTGGATTACCGGCATTTAAACTCGCATTGCCGTAACTGTGCAGTACAGAATACCCACGGCTCTGCCCTAGTGGATAGTCTCGTGCGTAAGCGTTTCAAGACAACGCTTGACATATCCAATGGTTTTTATGCCCACAGATTGGACAGCTTTAGCTCCCAATGGACCAGTTTTACAAGCGCTGGAGTCCAAAAGCAATTCCGGCGTCTTCCAATGGGCTACAAGAATAGTCCTGGTATATTTACCGCTCGAATTGTCTCTATTCTGGAGGCACTAGACCCTGATGCTTTTTCGTATGTGGATGACATATATCTCACAGACGACGATATTTGGGAGCATCTGTGTCGTGTAAATTCTCTTGTTTGCAACTTCGCAGACATGGGTTACAAATTCAACTTTGCAAAATCGCACATTGCTGAACACACAGTGTTGTTTTTGGGCTATGAGCTCAACAATGAAGGTAGAGGTTTGGCTCCTCACTTCTTGGAGAAGTGCGCACAATTGCGCGCACCAACAACTCTGAAAAAATTACAATCCTTACTGGGCTTTTTGAATTTCGGCAGAACTTACATTCCGGAATATGCCCAGCGTATCAAGCCTTTGTATGCTTTGATACAACCAACTTTCTCAAAATCATGCTGGCTGCCTGAGCATTCAGCCATTTTGCAATCCTTGCAGGCTGATCTGCTCGCTTCTAAATATTTACTGACTCGTGATAACCACACCAACCTGGTCATTAGAATAATACCTGGGACGGTGGGTTTCACGTACCTCACTTTTAATGAAGGTGACACAGTACCTATTGCTTACAAGTCACACTTGTACACCTCGGCTGAGATGCGGTTTCCCACCATAGAAAAGGTTTTAACTGCTGTACAGATGGCTATTCTAAAGGAACGAGCTCTGTCACAGGGGAAACGCATGCTAGTGGTAACACCCTGTCCTCATTTGGAGGCAGTCACGAAAGCCAGTGTACCAAATTCAAAGGCTTTGCACCCTCGGTGGATTCAATGGGCTGCGTCATTGTCATCCGCAGATGTCATGTTTATTTTTGACGCTTCCTTACGGTCGCAGGAGTACTTGCAGTATGAATTCGTTCATCCTGCTCCTCTGGCGATGCGACCTTTGGAAGACTTCCATTGCATCATTTACACTGATGGGTCGGCGCAGGTTGCGCATGGCTCTAAACATGCCTACGTTTCCGCATGCGCCATTGTGGTCGGTGCTATGTTGAATGATGAGTTCATTTCCAGGGAGGTACACACGTTGCCCCTGGGCGATTGCACCGCACAATTGGCAGAGCTTCGTGCTCTCTTACTAGCTTTGGAGTACGCAGATCCAAGTGTTACTACTCTAATTGTAAGTGATTCTTACTACTGTGTCCAGTCTTACAATGAAAACTTGTTCTTTTGGATTCAAAATGATTTTCATGATTCCAAGGGTAGCACGATAAAACATAAAATGATCTGGGTTCGAGTGGCAGAGCTTAAGGCTATGTTGCCACTCGTTTATGTGATTCATACTCTCGGTCATCAGCGCTTAGGAGTTCACGCTGTTGGCAACTCGCTTGCTGATGAAGCAGCGAAATCAGCAGTATCTACATACTTAGTTGCAGCAGTTACTAGGTCTAAAACCAAGATTGACAGCGACATCTTGGCAGCGATTGCTGCCTCTGAGAAGGGAAGTAAACATCCTGCGGGGTTCCCTTCGAAGTATAAATACCACTTAAGTCCCGAAAAGGTTCCTTTTGTGACAATTCCTGATGTTGGGGAACGGCTGATTCCCAACTCGGATCGCAGAGCAGACTTGATTACAGCGGCTCATGAAGGTGTGGCGTCTGCGCATGCGGGCGTCTCGGCCACTGTAACTCAATTACAATTACGTTTCTGGTGGCGGGGACTGTACAAACAGACGCGTGAGTATGTCCTTCTTTGTGACATATGCCAGCAGATTAAACCTTCAACTGCTACGCGTCCGCCTCAGACTCAGTTGTACATTTCTAATAAACCACTAGGCTGTGTTTATTTAGATCACTGCGGTCCATTTTCATCTGATACTGCGTATAAATACATCTTAGTAGCAGTTGACTCATGCACACGCTTTGTGTGGTTATGGCCACATCGCAGCGCTGATTCCCGGACTGTCATCAGAGATTTGCGTATCTTTATAGGGATTTTTGCCTGTGGAACCTTCCATTCGGATCAGGGTCCGGCTTTCGCCTCTAAGGCGTATAAGGATGCCATGACTTCGATGGGGGTCCAAGTCAAGTTTTCGTCACCCTACAGACCTGAGGGTAATTCTGTAGTTGAACGAATGAACCGTGATTTAAAGCAATCTTTGACAGCCCGAGTTATAGGCACTGGCAGAAACTGGCTGGCTCACCTCTATGGCGTGCAGCGTGCTCTTAATAATCTCCCTAGAAGGTCTCTGGGTGGGCGGACCCCATACGAAATGCTCTTTGGCATCAAGATGTTCGTCCCTGACCTTGACGGTCTAGACTCGGTGGTTCGCGCCACTTCCTTTGACGCAGATGAACATTGCAATGTTTTACAGAATCTACAAAAGACGAGAGATACTCTTGCAAAGGAACATTTGCCCTCCACATCGGATGTTGCGTTGCAGATCCCGGTAGTTGGCTGGCTACCCCAAGTTGGAGAACTGGTTCGAGAGAAGATCGAAAACAAGAAAGAGTTTGGTCCCTCCTATCGAGCTCCGGTCCCAGTGCTTGGAGTGAAGGGCACAAGAACAGTCATTTTACCACCACTTCCAGGTCGTAAGGAAAACAGGTTTATTTCTATTGACAATGTCAAGATACACAGAGTGGCCGATTCTTCTTAGCATGACACCGGCTGTTTCCTGTCCTTCCATTGTGAGAAATTCAATTATGCCCACTGCTTCTAATAATGAACCCGAAGTGGCCATCGAATTACCTGCTGTTTCCAGTCCATTATTGAATAATTTACCAGTAACTAACCTTGATGAGACAGACTATACATACCCCACTGATTTGTCCATGCCTGACCTACAAGCTCGTTTAGCCACGGAATCCAGATTTTCATTTGACTCTGCTTCCCTTGCCTCGAAAAAACCCTCTAAAATTGCAGTATATGCCAGCCTGTTTAAAAAACATTTTTTGATACCTCCTTGGATATACATTTGGCTGGTCCTTTTTTCAGTTTACCTTTTTATGTCAATTGGTTTTGTGTTTTATTTTTTTCGGATTATGAATGGACACTATGTCGAGGAGAGAACTTGCATTACTCATTTGAATGGAACTTTGGCCCCACTTTCCTCTTCACATTCTACACACAGATTAAAAAGAGACTTGACTTTGGTTAACATCACAGCATGGCCTGTTCTGGATGGAATCGCGTGGGACGCAGTTCGTTTTCAGATTCATGGTCCAACGGAAGTCGTTAATGTTCCTAATGTACTGAGAGTTAATATGGGGGATGTGGTGAAACAAAACATTCGTTCTGATGATTGGGATGTTAATGCTGTGGAAAGTTTGTTTTCTGATTTAAAATACTATGCTGCTTTTGATGCTGAGGATTTATATTTAGAATCTGCTAATTATGGTGAATTGTTCTGTTACCAACATTATGGCAATCACTTCTTACACAAGACATCTTCCCGAAGGGATGCAGTTAATTTTACTCAGTGGGAACATTGCCCAGCACCAACACAAGGGAGTTCAGAAACGTTTCTTAAAAAGTATACTTATTTCACTGACTTTAATCAGTCCAATCCCGAGTCCTTTTATTTTAAATTTCAAAAACAGTCACTGTCCAAGGTTCGACTTACAAATACAAAATTGTTATATTCAAAGGCCTTCCTGGATCAATTAGTTACTGGAGGGTATGAGTTATGGAAAGATACCATAGACCTTAAATCAGTTTGGGGCTCAAGGGCCTGGCAGGTACAAGGCACTGAGGCTTTGCACCGTGCATGTCTCATCCCAAATCATATGTGGTTTTTAAATGGAACCATTTCCCAGACCACGTGCTTTGGATTGGCTACATCTAAAAGGTTAAACGCCCCGTCTTTCCCGGAGTTGGAGGAATATGAGAATTGGAGTAATTTTACTACATTGTCCATTAGAGATATACAGGCTCTGCTTCTAAATTCCTCCTTTAACATTTCCAGTATGAATCCCAAGGGTTGGCTGCTTTGGCACCGTAGTGCTGATTCTTGCCAAAAGAGATTTTTAAATATGTCTGACGGTTTTAAGACTATTAGATCGGATCCCCGTTTTGATTTGAGTCATACTGTCACCTCTTACTCTGTAGGCAAGTTGTGTCAAGCTTGGCTGAAACATTCAACTTTACCTGCGGTTAAGTATCACCTTTCCAGACTGAATGCAGACGTGGATTTGAATGATTTCATTAAGGGCCCAGCTACTGGCAGGTCGAAACGCTGGTTATATGGTGTTTACAATGAAATTTGGAAACTCTCACAAATTGAGGCTGCTTCACGCCTTAGGGCTATTGATCAGGCAAATCTTGAGAAAGTTCTTGCAGTTGTTGACAATAGCATTAACGTGCTTTCCTCTAGAATTTACACATTGGATAATATTGTGTCGTCTGTTGTTGATATTGTACATGATGAAGTATCTGTATTATACCATGGTCAAAATCAATTACGTTCAATCATGCAATTTGCATGGACACTTCAGACTCTGAAAATGGGTAAAGTTCCCTGGGGATACATGAATGTTTCTTCTTTGTTTGCACCGTTTAATTTGACAGACAAACAACGCTTGCTTTCAATGCGTGATGCTTCCTTTTCTATGCTCCATATTGAAAGGTTAGAATCTTTACCTTTTTCTGTGGCAGAATCAACAGCTGCTACGTGGCTTATCCACGGTTTAATAACGCTGCCTTTTGCTTTATATAAGTTTTCAAATTGTATGAAATATGTGCCAATAGGTCGTTTTGAACCATTAGGTAGCGGATTTCTTCATGAGGTCTGGTCACTCCCATACACATACAGATGTTACAAGGATGAACAAGAGGTTTATCTAACAGGGGATGAGTGTACTGAGACGCCAGATCATTCTTTAATGTGCAGACACATACAGTTACACGGTTCATGTAATAAGGACAGACCGAATATGGCTTGCGTTTTACAGGGCACGCCAGTTCCTGCTATCATCCCCACGTTTAAATTGTTAGAGAATGGTAGTTATTTAATGCTCAATAATGAAAACTGTTGTGGTTTAATTAAAGGTATAGCTTTCATAGTAACGGTTAGTGAGCGAGTTATTTGCTGCAGAAATGTTCTTTATCCTCCCACACGTGAACATAGGGAGTCTTCCATTTGGCCACAGATACCGACCTTGGGAGCAGAATTCAGCGGCATGGCTAGAATAAGAGCTCTATTGTCCCAGAAAGAGGTGGCCTTGAGCTCGGCCCGTGAAACTTTCGTGCTTCACATTGCTAACACCCGTACGGAGGTTCAGGCTCTTTTAAACACTGATTTGCCTTTGCATTTCGGAGCCATGGTCCGTTCTATCTTTAACGCATCCTCCACAACGGGCCTAGCACATTTTTTTAAAGTTGTTAGCGGTGGTCTCGTGACTTCCTTTGAGAAGATTTTTGGAGTCATCCCTGCCTTCTTCCATTCTATTTTTTCATCCTTATTTGGTGGGTTCCCGTTTTTACTTGCTTTAGCGGCTGGCGCATTGGTGGTTTTCTGCCTTTTTAAATATGGATGCCCTTCCTGTGCAAGACCACGCTCAGCTGCTACTGACGCGGTTTCGCAACCGCATGCTTGATTACTATGGCACACTGCCGTTAGCGACTCTAAGCACGGCGTTTGGATTATCTTTTCGGTTCTCCTATTTCACCTGTGTCCAGCCTGTATTTCGCTGCCTGACCTGTGATTTCCTTTGGGCCATTGATTTGTGTCTCTGCGGACCTATATCTGCTGACGTCGATTTTGATCAACTGATGAGTCCTATCATTGCTCACGAGTTGGTTTGTTCTGACGAAAGGATTATGGCCTTGGCGGTGGCACATGGACTAATGGGTCCCTGGGATGTGTTGTCGGCAGCGCTAAGTTTCTTGGAACGAAGTTTTCTTGAAAACCCACCGAGCTGTCCTCTGATGGTTATAGAGGATCCGGGGCTGGAAGATCACATATGTTCCTTTCATCTTTTAAATTGGATGGCTGAACTGTTTTCAGATGAGGACAGTGACTTTCTCCTGGAGGCTGTTGCAGCTTACTTTTCTTATACAGTCTTATCATAGACACTGCCTCAAATTGGCATGCTGATTGATGGCATTTCCTTGATTTTATTGACTTTTGGTCAAGACATTTTGTTTTTGCTTGCCTATTGGCTTGAGCCACAGTATACTTGTGGGCTATTTTTTAGCATTATTTTTTATAAATTGAATTTTTATTCATGCCCGTTTATAATTGGATTCTGCTCTCATGTGATGGCACTTCTGTTATCTTATTTAGTCCGTTCTCGGATCATGGGGGGGTGTTGTATAGCTCCTATATATCCCTATATCGTGTTAAGTTAGCATAGGTACGTTTGAGATTTAAACGCCATTTTTCCTTTCTTGAAACTTCTGCACACGACCCTTATTTGTTGACTTAGCTTTCAACCTAGTAGTTTGCCGTGGTGAATGTGAGAATAATATGTTATTGCTCTGATATCTGCTTTGTTTAATGAAACATGTCTGCACGGAGAGTGCTGAAGTTTCAGGAGCAACACGATATGGAATTGTTATGAGGTCTGATCTCCACGCCTTCATAGTCATAACACAAGTGCAGCCTTTGCCAACTTGGGCTTGAGGCGGGATTGATATTGCTTTGCACGTGAATTGTTAACACACTTGATGCGGTGCACATGCAGAGAGAGCTGGTGTATGCTGATGTGATTCCTTCATGCTAGGACACTAAGGTATGGGCCCGCCCTAAAACAACCCAAAGAGACCTTCTTAGATAATAATATAATATATGTGTTAGGGAGGGTGAGATATAAGTGTTGTTAACTCTTATTCATTACAGCATGTTAACATGCTGTCACCATTCGCTTTTTATGTCTTAGTAACTATGCTGATAATTTTGCTACTGATAATAAGTATACTTGTATTATCAAAGATACTGCGCCTGAGAAGACGGCATTAGTAAATAAACATTTCAAATGCACATGTGTCTTCTTTACTCCATGTTCTGGTTTGTAATGATAATATAACGAAAGAGTGTTCATGAGTCCCACGTACCCTGAGGTACTGTAAGTTCATGTTCTGGTTTGTCTAAACATTGGGTGTTTGATATGTCCAATGAGACACTGTAGCTAGCTCGGTAAGGGGTGAGTTGGTTGCTAAGGTAAGTTTTGGGACATCCTAATTTGCCGAGGTTCCACTCCTCTGTGCACAGTTCTGTGTGAGTACAGAAACCCTGCAACACCTCCAGCGGTTTATCCACTGTGTGTTTCATGGGCCCAGGTGGGTACATGGTAGTGGAGTATGTGTTGTTGGTGAACCGCTGGATCAGTTTTCTGATAGCAGAGCTATGGTCATTATTGACTAGTTTGATGATAAGTATTGATTATTAATGATTGACTTATGTTTAACAAAAAAGTTAGCGTCTTGTTTTATGTTGTCTAGAAGCACAGGTACAGTAGATATCTGGGCATCCCGGGAATGGAACTTTGAATAGCGGGTGGTGACAGAAGCCATACTACAGAAGGTTACTCGTCTGTTGTCTTAATACTGAGAAGCTACAAAGAGCTGGCAGTGTTACATTAGGGACTATATTGTATAAAAGTAGAGTGCAAAAGATAGCATAGGGTGTTACCAGAGGCACCTCAGCCTTATTTCCCAAAAGGGGTATCGCTAAAGTAGAGACAGGTACTCCCCGAACTTGAATGAAGGGTAAACTGTAGTGTTACTCTCAGTGAAAAGAAGTACTTATTTACTTCGGAACAAGTTGAATCTATTCTTTATTTAGTGGAACAGACAGAGTAGCTCTGTTTTTGTGTCAAGAAAAGTTAAAGAAATACGTTTTCGTATTACCTTGTGAAGGGAGGGTCAGTCGCGGGAGTTATGCTGACATCACAAAGAGCTGCGCTGGGATTGTTTGAAGCAGCGGTCGTGAGAAGGGAGCAGATTGTAATGTGAGGGTCAGTAGTGAGGAGCAATACTGACGTCACAAAAGGCTGCGTTAGTATTGAGTAGACGAGCAGCGCAAGCCTGAGCTTGGATTGGTTGCTAGATAGAAGCTTTGTTAGGATTGGTTAAAAGAACATTGTATGTTAGATTTTGATTTGATATTTGGTGTGAGTCGCGCTAAAATAGTACGATACATAGTTAACAGAACTCGAGAATTTACGGAAGACGCTTTCATATATTGTCTGTCTAGAATGTATGGAGAAAAGAGGAAGATGTCGTTAATAAAGAAAATGAAAAATTTCTTTAAGAAAGACAAGCTTGTGTTGACTAGAGAGGGAATTTCTATTCCATTGCCAAAGGCACCTGCTTAATTTATGATGATGGAAAGAGGATATCATACCTGTGTATGGTTGGAGAATTGGATAGAGTATACGAAAGGTGATGGTGTTCTAGCTTTTTCAAAACATGGTACGTTTATTGGGAGAATTCTTTAGAATTTGAGAATGAGAATGATGATTTAGAACAAAGACCTAGGTTAACTCAGTATGAGGCTTTGGAAGAATGGGAAACAGAGGCATTTGAACGAGAGAAATTCAGAAGTGGTAAGAAATGTAGAGGATTTTTACCTAGATATCTATATGAATCACGTGAGGATCAGATGAAACAATGGAGAAGAGCTGTGGTATCAGAGGGTTTATATCCAGTGATAGTGGCTGGAGCAGTCCGAAAGCAAGTGTAAGGAGAAAACGAAGCACATGAATGCGTCAGGGTATGGAGAATCAGATGATGAATTGTTGGAGGATATTTTAATTAAAAACCCTCCACCATATCAAGAGGTATCAAGTAGGGTCACCCCGAGTGCTCCAGTGTTGGGAACACCATTGGTTCCACAGATTCTTCATGATACATCAAACGTTAGGGTGTTACAAGATAGCGAGAGAGAGAAGCTTTGAATAAAACTAGAGAAGAATTAGTACAGAAAATTAATCAGTTGTATTTAAATACTGAAGCTTTGACAGTACCAGTGACAATTGGTCCTGTAATTCCATTATATGTAGATAAAAAGAGTAGTCCGGAACCACAAACTGTAACAGTTCACTTAGGTCATTTTAGCAAAGAAATAGTGATGTCTGATGATCAGGCTAGTGAGAGTGATTCAGTTATTTAATTAATGGATCTTCTGATTATGGAACCCTTAACTGTGACCCCAAAGTAAGTTACACCTGAAAAGGCAAAAGAATAGGTGTCTAGAAGCTCTAATGGAGTGGGAGGCTCAACAATGGTTACTCCGGAAGATTTAGAGAGATAGGCACAGAGTACAGAAAAACTAAATTCACAACCAAAGGTTTTAGATATTAGCAGATTGAAAGTGGATTTGGAAGAAATTATAGCTCGTAATGTAAATACAGAAAGATTGAACATTTATAGTGAAGAAGAATTGTTGTTTTTGTGTAAAAGCACAATCAGGAAAGCAAAGATTTTCATGAGAAGTTAACAGAGGTTGCTTCAGAGATTAGAATAGATATAGAGAGATCGAAGTTGTTGCAGAAACCATATCGAGTGGAGTTTACTAAAAAGGATTGGGAAAGTATAAATACTTCTGGTAAGAGACTGCAGATAAAAGAATTGATGAACATTTTGAGAAAATGGGGAGACATTGATAAATGGAGAACTAGATGGATAAGAAAGAAAGAGGAAGCACAAGCTAAAGAAGCTTCGACTGCATTTCCATTAAGGGAGTCAGAAAAGATTGAAAGTGTATGTCCGATGAGGGAGGTACCTGGCGGTGGATATGTTCATGTTCTATGGAGTAGACAGGATATTTTGTCATTTACAAATAATTTCCAGATTGAGAGAGAAACCTGTTGAATGGTACAAACAAGTGGAAAGGTTTGTGAAGGTTTCAAAAGTATTGTTGAAGGATTTGGATGGTTTATTTGACATTGTAGTTCCTGCTGATTTATGGACAGAGTGTAAGATGGCAATTGATTGGCCAAATGAAGAGTGTGCAAGAGATCCCAAAACAGGAGCCTAGTCAGAAGAAGTGATAAAGAACTATCACCAAGTGATTACTTTCTAAAAAAGGGAAGATCCCTCCTAAAGAAACAGCTTGGGTGAAAATAGACAGAACAACACAAGAACCTAAGGAGTCTGTGCATGCCTATTATGAGAGGTTGTTACAGGTGTTTAAACAGTATAGTGGCTTTGATAACATTGGTGATAAGGACACAGGACATTTTGTGTATCCACCATACCAGCAAGGACCTGGTTTACCAACCTCTGGAAGGTGGCAGGGGCATTATTTAATCTGAAGTCCATCACCCTAAACTGATAGTGGCCCTCTAGAGTGGAGAAGGCTGACCTCTCCTTTGTTACCTCTGTTTGGGAAATCTGCCAGCACCCTGATGTAAGATCGAAAGAGACTAAAGTACTGGGTAGCCCCTAACGTGTTGTTCAGCTCATCAGCCCAGGGTATGGGTTGAACATCTGTTTTTGCCACTGAGTTTAGCCCTCTATAGTCCACACAGAACCTCAGTTTAGGTGTGGTGCCCGCTGGGGCAGCTTGTGGGACCAGAACAACAGGACTGGACCAGCGGCTACTGGAGGGTTCTATCACCCCCAACTCCAGCATTTTGGAAACTTTTTCCTTAATGCTGGACCTCACCTTATTTAACAACCTGTAAGACTTGTTCTTAACAGGGAGATTGTCTCCTGAGTCCACATCATGGGTACACACGGTGGGTAGTCGCGGGAGAAAGGGATAACAGAAAGGAGTACTGTCCCTACACTTGTTGACAGTCTCTCTGTTGTTCAGGAGTTAGAGAGGGGAAAGGATTACTGCCTCCACAGACCCATCTTTCTCCTTGCAAGCTGAGAGGTTAGATAGAGGTTCACTCTACTCTTCCTTCTCGACAGCTGTCACCAGCAATTTGGTGACCTATTACCTCTCAAAGTGGGGTTTGAGGTGATTGACATGCAGCACTCAGTGGGGTTGCCTAGGGGTCTTGAGATCCACAAAGTAGGTGGTTTCATCCTTTTTTGCAATCACATCATAGGGCCCAGTCCAGCAGTCCAGGAGGGCCCAGAGCTCCACAAGCTTTATCACCCACACTATCTGGCCAGACTTAAATTCCAAGTGGTAGACTTTTTGTCATACCACTCTTTCATGATAACTTGGCTGACTTCTAAGTTACTGGAAGCTTGCTTCCACAACTTAGTAATTTGGCTCCTAACGTCCAGCATGTAGCTCACTACATCCTGAGGAGTTTTCCTGGGAGCTTGATCCCAACCTACCTTGACCAAACTTAGAAGTCCTCTAACAGGGTGCCCAAACAGAAGGTTGAAGGGTGCTGAAGCTCACTTATTTCTGTGATACCTTCCTTTAGGCAAATAGGTATGGTCAAAGAATGTCCCACTTATTTCTCAATGCCTTAGGTAGGCCTCTACTCATGCCCTTAAGGGTCTTGTTGAAAATTTCAACAAAGCCCATTGGTTTGTGGATGGTAAGGGGTGGAGAATTTGTAGGTTAGCCCACACTCCTTCCACATTGACTGCTTGTATGCAGGCATGAGGTTTGTGCCCCCGTCAGATACAACTTTCTTGGGGACACCCACGGCGGTAATAATCCCCATTAGGGCATTTGACACTGCAGTTGCAGCCATTGCCTCTGGATACCTTGTAGTATTATCTACCAGAACCAGGATGAACCTGTTGCATAAAGCAGTCAAGGAATCCATAAGCCCTACAATGCCAATGCCCACCCTCTCAAAGGGTGTACCAACAACAGGCAGTGTGTGAAGGGGGCTTTAAGCCTCTGTACTGTCTTACCACTAGCCTGACGGATCACACAAGTCCTACAGAACGTATCTAAAGAAGTCTTGATACAGGGTCAATAAAAGTGTTGTAAAAGTCTTGTCTTGGCCTTGGTATCCTGCCAGACGAAGTTCATGAGCCAGTTCCAGTAGGAAGGTCCTGTAACACTGTCGGACCACCAAGGATCTTAAAGTCCCATGCACAGTAACCCTAGGCTCGCTCTAGAGGAGCTGCCCTACCAATAAATGTGGTGAATACCAGAGGCATCACCTGCTGCTTGGGCTTCAGCCTGTTGCCTCATGCCCTAAAGGGTTGGACACTCTCTCTGTGCCCGACAGAACTCCTCCTTGGTGGGTTATCCATCTACATGCCATCCATCAATGACAGGCAGGTTATCAAGTAGAGCAATACCGTCCTCAGTGGGCAATAGGGGTGGCCAATGCAGGTGCCCCATCCACCTCACTGGGAGTACATTCAGGGGCTGGTTTCCCACATTCCCTGCCTTCCACCTTCTTAGCAGCTGGCTGGGCCAATATTCCAGGCTCCAGCCCCATTTGACGCCCATCATGGGCATCCATGGACCTTATTGTAGCACAGATTCAATCAGGTAACCCTAACGTCTCCAGATGAGACCTGAGCTCCACTTCCTTCCAGGTAGAATGCTCAAGGTTATTATACAACTAACAGTTCACAGACACGGCAGGACTCGCAGCAACTTTAAGATGATGTGAACTGCCCCTCACTCAAATGGAACAAAGGCCACTGAGTAGTGACCCTCTCTCTCTTGTTAGCCACCACAACCTGGTGTAATACATTGGGAATTACCTGCTCTGTGGAAACCAGCTGACTCCTTACCATAGTTATACTGGCTTCTGTATTCCTCAGAGCCTCCACATTTTGCCCATTGATAGTGACCCATTGGCTTTACTTTGTAGTATGTCACGGCACATGGATTTTAGGAACCATCTCACTGTCACCCAGGGACACTAGGGTAACCCAACTAAACACCCCACCATTAACTCGGATAAACTCCTTCCTCAGCACTATACTAGCCACCCCTGGAATCTTTCCTCCAGTGGGAGGTGGTGCCCTTTTTATGCACTTGGTATCCCCTTGTAGTGTCCATACTTGTAACACTAATAGCACTTAATGGGCTTGGGCTGCTGACCTTTGTCAGGGTCGTTTTTCTTCTGGTGGCAAGATTGGGAATTAGAACCAGATTTTTTCCCTCGTGAGTGGTTTTGGAGGCCCTTAGAGAACTCTGTCTTTTTATGTCAACCTCCTTGTTTTGGTGGGAACACTGACTGCCCTTTTGGGAGTCCCACCAGAAGCTTTCTTGGACACTCTGGTGCTGACCCAGATATCTGCTTACTTAGCAAGCATCCTGGGTTCAGAAATCGTATTCTTTCAGCTCTTCACTGCCTTCATAGCATGATCTAAATAGTCCATCCAGCTCTGTGATGTGATCTTGTGACTGGCCATGAACCTCTGGTTTTTTTTCAGGTGTCAGACCAAACTTACAAACCAAGTTGACCTTCATTGCAGTGTAGTATGTCTGGTACTCTACCTCTAGTTTGAGAAGTGTATCCATCCCCACTGTGAGCATGTATCTCCAAAGACTACCACCCCAGGACTCATCTGGAACCTTGCGCATTCTTAGTGCCACTTTAAGGCTGCACACCACTTGTCTATGTCATCCCTCACTATATAGATGGGAACCAAATCCTTTGGGATTGTTACTCTTGTTTCTGTAGCAGTCACTGCAGGTATGCTGCCACCATTGCTGGACCACACTAGTAGGGCTCTAATGTCCAGCTGTTTAAGGTTCAGCTCATCTGTTAGTTCTCTCTCCTCAATGGCCAGCCTCCTATCTTCTCGAGCCTGCTCCAATTTAGCAAGCTCCAGCTTTAATTTCCATTCCTTCCTCCTGTTTACCAGCTCCTTTCAATGCAGGTTCTTGGAGGAGACACTGCTCCCTGCTCTGGGAATCACCAAGGCTTTGAGCACAGTGTGGGCCCCCTCCACAGGTAGTCCCAGAGTCATATCAGACTACAGACTCAGGTCATCCTCCTCCTCAGGAATCTTCTATTTCTCCTCTGGATTGTAATCCCCTGAAACCTGAGTCTCTATCCAGGCTCTAAAGGCTTTCTGCAACTCCACCTTCTAGGTAAAGCATCTTGGACAGACTTGAAAATCCTTGCAGAAATCTCTCAGCTGAGGCACAGTGTAGACCTCTAATCTAGCCAACTCAAAATCAATTCCTGCAGGAGTAGGTGCTGCCTCTCCAGAGTGAGACATAATTTAGCAGAAAAAATCAAAAGGTCAATTAGGGAGAATTGAAAAAAATGAAAATGGCCTGAGTATAGTACAATGAGTTACTCTATGATATTGCACAAACACAAGCCTTATCCTCACCACCGAACACCAATGCTAGAACTTGGTTTCCTGGTTGCTGAGGTATGCGCCCAGGCAGGAACCACCACTCTTGTCAGGGTAAGCAAAGTACACACTAAAAGATAGCCTGTGCACAACCTCTGGTAGCTTGGCATTGAGCAGCCAGGCTTATCTAAAGAGGCAATGAGTATAGTATTTGTGCAACACACACACACACACAGTAACACAGTAACACAATGAATACACCACAAAAAGACTCCACACACTATAGAACAATAGATTATTATATTCTGAGCAAAACAAGACCAAAACGTCAAAATCCAATGTATAGAAGTTGAGATATTTAATTTCAAAAGAATAAGTGAAAAATAGCAATGGAATACCAGCTGGTTTCAGGACCAACACAGGCACTGGTGAACAAAGTAAATTTCCTAGTCACAACTGCGAAATGTGTGGAGAGATGTGTTGGTGTCAATCCTGCAGCTCGAAGTTATGTTAATTGTTCTCCATGCAGTTATGGCGGTACATCAGGTCCGAAGGTGAGATGCTGGGCTGAGAGGCATTGGTTCTGTAGAGTGGTGAGCCGGGTTTCTCCATGCAGTCAAGAGATGCATTGATCTCTCCAAGCTGTCGTGATGGCTATACAAGGTTCTGATGTGTCATGCTCACAAGGCGCTAATTTGGTTTCGAGAGCGAAGAGGCAATTTTACTCCCGCAACCGGGTCGATGCACCTGTTTTGCTACAAGTAGACAGGATGTGTGTCGATGTCCGTGCTACAAGAATCTATGTCCACATCCAGTTAACCAGGTACAGGAGCAGGGATAGAGACTTTGCTATCCCTAAGTCTCATGCAAACGGAGGAAAGACAACAATTTCTTAGAGCTCACTTGGAGAAAAGGCATAGTCCAGCTCTCCTTCAGCAAAGTCAGAGAACAGCAGGTAGCAGAGCAACAAAAAGAAAAGCAGGCCTTCCAAATCAGCAATCTAGTTGAGTACTTTGAGAAGCACAGCAGTTCTTCTGGCAGCGCTTCAGTTGCAAGTCCAGTAATGTCTGCTTTTAGGGGGTCACCGAATCAGTACTTATACAGAAAAGTGCCTTTTATGTGGGGTGACTTTAAAGAGTAGTCTTTGAGTTGCACAAATATCCTTTCAACTCAGCCCTGTTTACCAGGCTATCTATGGTGGGTAAATCAACCCTTTGTGTGGGGACAGGACACTACCTATTCTGTGAAGTGTTAGCCCCCCCTTCCCTCGTACTGAGGCAGTCCCATGGGAGTGCAGATTTATTTAGATGGGTTCTTGGACACAAATAGCCTTACTGTTTTTGTGGCTGTCTAGAGGGAATGCACAAAGTGTAGCTGACCCCTCCAGACATGTAATGGAGAAAGTTGCAAGGCACACAGAGCAGTAAGTGCAGAGAAATGCCCACTTTCTAAAAGTATATGAGAAGCAAAAATTATAGAATGCACTCCTATTTTTATGGTTGACATTTCTTTTAATAACTCCTAGTTGTGTTGTAGCGTTCGAGATGAACCGTGGTCTGTCCCAGAATCCACAAATGTACGTTATGAAATTATGTGGCACCTGTTCTCGTGCCCCTCAGTCACACTCCCTTGAACAGGAACTTTGCTTTTTAGTTTATTGTGAAAAGCCAAGTTTTAGTTCAAGGCAGTGCGACTGAGGGGTACAAGAATACTTGCCACATAATTTTGTAACGTACATTAGTGGATTTTGGGACAGACCACGGTTCAGCTAGCACGCTACACCACAACTAGGAGTTATTAAAAGAAATTTCAACCACAAAAATAGGAATGCATGCTATCATTTTGCTTCATGTATACTTTGTAAATCTGTCCCAACGACAGTTTTCACCCAGAGAAAAAAATTCATACACATGGATAGAAAAGACAGATTTGTGGATCACTTCAAAGGCAAGCAGAAATATAAAGAGTTTTTGGAAGGGAGCCTATGCAGCCAAGCTTGAACTGTACATGTGGAATTGCACATACTCTGCAAAGGACATATAAGTTGTTAATCTATGAATGTGGGAGTCATGCATACAATCAGTTAATTGCACAGTTTAAACATGAGATGACTTATTTATTTATGTTTTATTTTTATGTTTTATATTTTGCACATTACTGGTGGGAGATGATGAAGAGGGGAGGTTTGAAATTGTGTGTGGGTAAAATTTGCATTTATTATTTGAACAGGGAGTGTAGTAGCAAATGAAATGGGGTTAATATGCCTTTAAGGTTTATGATGGAACTGGCATTGGGTCACGGGTCCAGTAGCATACTTCTGTGGTATTTGGATATAAATGGTGTTCACATGGTGAATTGTAAAAAGGATTTGAAGGTGAGGATGGAAGTGGCAATGGCAGTCAGAACAAATGTGGAGGAGGCAATGGAGTTGTTTGTTATGGCCTAAAAGGTAGTGATTCACTGGTTTAAGCTGCTGGTTATGGAGTGAAGATACTGGTAGAAGGCATGATTTACGAGTGTGTAAAGATAGGGGGTTTAATATCATTTTGACACAATTTGTTAGTCAGATGTTTTTACAAGTTGGAACAGGCAACCAAGGATTTGGAGATGGGAGGGGGTCCTGTTATTAATATTTTGACATGATCGGTTATGTAAAGGTGAAGTTAATAAGAGGCACAGCAAATAGAATGGTAATTAGTTTTTTAATTGAATGTTTTTGATTAATATGATTTACAACCAGAGGAACAGGACAGTTGAAATCTATATGTTTGTTTTATCATTCCAGTTACACCTGACGAAGGGCTATACAGCCCGAAATGCATTGGGTTTAAGGATTGGCTAACACAGAAGGAAGGGTTAATTCTCACGTGCTACTGAGAAGGGCTGGACGGGCATGCCAGTGGCATTTGAAAATAACGTGAATTATCGCTACCTCTGAAGTGAATGGAAAAACCAGGCATGGAGTTTTGCATTCCAATGGATGAATAAAAATGGTTTATCCATGGAGCACATGACAAACTTTTGGTTTATTGTGAAAAGCAAAGTTTGTGTTCAAAGCAGTGCGACTGAGGGGCACGAGAACACGTGCCACATAATTTTGTTACTTTCTAAAAGTGGCATTTTTAAAACAGTACTGTTGAATTCAACTTCACCAGTAAGGACAATTTATCATTACCATTCCAAAGATATAAAACATGAACTGGCTGCTCCTCTCTGATCAGAAATTACATCTTAAAAGTGGAT
The DNA here is from genome assembly GCF_964261635.1 of Lissotriton helveticus. NCBI lineage: Eukaryota > Metazoa > Chordata > Amphibia > Caudata > Salamandridae > Lissotriton > Lissotriton helveticus. Next base: position 1,820,019,065 of record NC_136057.1, read on the forward strand.
TAAGGAATTCCCAATGTCAACCTATGTGAGGTGTAGCCCTCACAGTAATAAAAAACAAATTGAGCTGTTTTTAACTTACAGATCGTGGGTATATGGTATACCACTTTACAAGGGTCTTATAGGTAAATAAAATCTGCCAATCATGTATACACAAATTGCACACTTGTTTAGGGAAGAAGCACATGCGCTTTAGCACTAGTCATTAGTAGTAAAGTCCTCAGAGTCCTAAGGCCAACCAAAAGATTCAGCAAATTATGGAGGCAAAAAGCAAAAGGTTTGGGGGAAGACCACCTTAAGGATGACAGGCCTAACGAGCAGGCACTCTGGATCCATGATGGCCACTCTTGCACTAAAATGACCCTTAGAGATACATCAAGGTTATAGAGTATGTAGAATAAAGACAATTCAGAGAAATTTTGCTATAGAGCCATGGATACTCATCACATAGTTGTATACCGTTTTTCAGACCTCTGTGATGATCCCCCATCATTAACTGCAACATCACCATATCCCTTCTAGCAAAAAGTGGACCTACATTCAGTTTGGTGGGCTAGTTCACTTGCTGACAACTAAGGCTTTCCTAGACCAAAGAACAGTGATCCCTAATACATACTACAAGGGACTTAGCTATATTAAAGCATGTTTTCTACTGAGATTAAGAATGAAATTAATACATGGGAGCCTGTAATCCCGTTTAACAAGCCTGTCACTAACTTCCTCATTAAAGTTGAGTTGTGACATCTCTAGTCACCTCTAGTAATGACATAGCTTTTAATCTCTAATAACCTATAACTGTTTAGATCTTCAGCCTTGTTCCACCTCCATGGCTTGCAGTATCCTTATAATGTATATCAGGTGGTACTTTATCCAACACATAATACAATGGATACTGCAATCCCTGTATAAAGGTTTGTGTCTAATTTCCTATTTCAGGTGAATAGCAAGGCATCTATTCAGTTTTAATAGAGAGTTAACCGAAATAATGTATTACATTTCTGTTCTAATGCTACAATGCTCCCTACCAGAGCCAGAACCAGTGGGAAACCAGGACCTGGAGTAAAATAAAACTGCAGTTTAAAAAATTTAAATGAAACCTGCCTTTTCCTTTTTCTGCTCTGTTTTTCTACATGAGTAGTGATAAGTAGAAAAGGGATATTTATGCAACATATTTATTTTGTGCACTCTATATGAAGGAGGATAGAATCTGTCTACATGTTTCCACACATTCTGTGCAATAGCATTTGTAAAAAATCTGACTTTTATTAAACCGATTAGAATATCTTTTTACAACTAATACCTCACCACGCCCCATAAACCTCTGCGTATCCCTGCCCTCCCCACCTTTAATCAACAAAGGCCCTCAAAGGCACCCCACCAGAGATGGATCTCTACCCCCTCTCCAAGCAGACACAGAGACCCAAAAGAACCAGAGACGCAATGTCTGAGAGTGAAGCGGCAGACCTCGCCTCCTCGTACGACAACCCTATTACTGTCACCCTCCAATCCAAAATCCAGGTGATCACCGGACTAGGCAGAGACCAGGCCCTTCCTAAATCCCCTGACTCCCAGCTACCCACACTATCATACCAACGGCCCAGTGCAAAAAAAACCAAAACAGAGACGACCCCCACCAACTGCATGCTCATAAACTGCAGATCAGCCACCAAGCACGCCACAGAGCTAGCGGAATCCATCTTCACTCACAACATAGACATAGCATTCCTCACTGAAACCTAATCAAATGATTCCTCCCTACCTTTTCTGGATACTCTTGTCTCCCCAGGCATAACAATCACCAACAAAGATAGAAAAGACCAAAGAGGAGGAGGCATAGCAATCATCCACAAAAATAATATTTCAGTTTCGGAAACAAACTCCTTCAACTACAACACCTTTGAATGCCTAACCGTCAACATTAACACTAGCAACAACAAAACACTAATCTGCCACCTTATCTACCACCCCCCAGGCAACACCACCATATTCACTGAACACCTGTCCGACCTGATTGCCCACTGCTCTCTCTGAGATGCGAACAATTTATTCTGGGCGACCTCAACCTACACTGGATGAAAAGAAAAACCTGCTCATTCATAACCTGAACGAGCTGCTACACACCAACAACCTTACCCAACACTGCACAGAGAAAACTCACAACAAAGGAGCAATCCTAGATGCCATTATCGCCAAACGCGACATAATCATGATAAACCACACCCTGCCCATGGATTGGTCAGATCACCACTTAATCCTCTTCCACCTCACTCAAGCGATCACTCTCCAACCCCCCACCCAAGAGCCTCCCAAATGGAGCAGAAACCTCACTCAGATCAACATGACTGACCTTGAAGAGAGGGTTAACGCTCTCCTCACCTCCTCCGTGGATGATCTATCCACCACCGAACTCACTGCCCATTAAAACCCAACCTTGACATCCATTCTAGACCAAGTAGCCCCACTGAAGCAAAAAAGAAAAAAAAACAGGAACATCCCATCTAGATCGTGGTTCAACACGGACATTAATAACAAAAGGAGACAACTTAGAGCTACAGAAAGTCTATGGAGGAGCAACCCCTCCACAAGCCGACTCAAACAACTCGAAGCAGCCCAAAGGAAGTACAAAAAGCACATCAGCAGTGAGAAATCCACCTTTTTCTGCTCTACCCTAGACAATGCAAAAACTAGGCTCAACGACTGTTTAAAATCATCAAGCAACAAACCTCCAAGCCCCTCGAATCCTCAATGCAGGCCTCCAAAGAATTGTGCAAAAACTTCGCCGACTCCTTCGAAGAAAAAATCACCAAGATTGAGCTCTCACTAGACATCAACACCAACTCCGCCGTCAAAAGCTTGCCCCCAGTGACAAAAGACAGCGCATGCATGCACCCCATGAAAACATGGAAGTCCTTCGACCCTATCCCGGAAGCCGAGATCCTAAAGCTGATATCTACCTCCAAACCCGCCTCCATCATCCTTGACCCTATACCCACCCAACTGACCAAAAAACTGAAACTCCCCCAATAGGGAGTTCAGAAAAGGCTATAGCACCGAGACCGCAATCCTCAACATCACAGACGATATCCACAAATTCCTTGATACCGATCAATTCTGCCTACTCATTCTCTTGGCCCTATCGGCAGCCTTTGACATGGTTGATCACAAACTACTCATCAAGGCTCCACAAGAAATGGTAGGTGCTGATGAGGTGGTCCTACGGTGATACTCCTCCTTCTTACACAGCCGCTTGCAAAGGACAAAAATCAAAAACTTTACTTCCGACATACACCCCGTCAGCAGAGGTGTCCCCCAAGGCTCAGTGCTCTCACCACAACTGTTCAACATATACATGGAACCTCTCACCACCATTCTTAAAAATGCCAACATCCCTTTCCACCTGTATGCGGATGACACCCAGATCTATCTAGAAACCTCCTCCTTAGATGACATCGACAGACTAAATGACACTCTAAAAGAAATCCAACATTGGCTGTCTCTAAATCACTTAAAACTCAATCAAGACAAAACCAAGATCCCCCTCATCTCCAACGAAGGATAGAACCCTCAAATTGCAGAATGGCTAAAAATGATGGATGCTCTCAGCGGGAATCCCACACTGGCAAACTCCGTAAAATCACTAGGAATCACCCTAGACCCAAAACTTTACAAGGCCAAACACATCAAAAACTCCGCCAAGAGTGCCTTCCTCAATCTGAAGCTACTCAACAAAATTAAACCATTCATCCCTACCAAAGATCTCAAACAAGCCACCCAATCAATGGTACTATCCAGACTTGACTAGGGGAATGCAACCCTCACTGGTACAACAAAATCCCACCTAGCTCCCCTCAAAACAACACTCAACGCAGCAGCCAGAATGGTCACTGGAATTAAGAAATACGATCACATTTCACCAGAACTCAGAGAACTAAAATGGCTCCCAGTTGAACTGCGTGTCAGCTTCAGATCTGCCTGCCTCACACACAAAGCCCTACACACAGGAAAAACCGACCTGGCAGCCAAACTCAAGAGGGCTGGTCAGACTAGAAACCTCAGGAGCTCAAATACCCTACTTCTCATCCCTATGAAAACATGGAAACAAAAAAACGCTGCACAATCCTTCGCCGGAAATGCACCCAAAATCTAGAACTCAATCCCAGCAGATATCAGAACTATCTCGTCCTTCACAAAATTTAAAAAACACCTAAAAGCCCTTTTCCTCAACCGCTCCCTCCCGAAGGGATAGCCGCCGCCTCATCGCAAATCCCTACTTGCCGTTGCTCCCTGACATTGTATCACAAAGACCTACCTCCTACCTGCTCTCTGACCACCTCCTGCTCCTCCTCCCCTAAGGGTTCATCCCAAAACAAAGTACACTAATCGAGGATATCTCAGGTCACACATACTACCTCAATACTGCACAGCACACTTGGACTTTCGAACCAATATGAATAGCAAGATAACATGCTCTATTATGTGACTCTTGGAAAAAACTGTTGAAAAGCGCTCCGATACCCCCGATCAACTTTGGAAACCTCTCAAGGCTTGAATCTCATGTGTTTTTTTGTCCATAAGTATGATTGTAGGCTGAATGAGTGAGATTGTGTGGTGAGTATGAACAGTTAAAGGTTGCTATGGGGTTATGCACACTTGTATTTAAAGTAATCGGTATTGTGGTAGCCATCAATTTTGACGTTACTGTTTGAATAGACAACGATGGATATGTACATATGTATGTATTTTTCTAATCAAATGTACACACAAAGATAACAATTATGTAACTTATAAAATAAGTTTTTTACTGTTTATAGAAAATATGCCAGAGATGCAATAAAATAAAGACTAAAACTTACTCTGCTAAACTTTGGTGTGTTGTATACTAATGATGGGGTTGATGGCATGTTAGAACCTGTCTAGGTCACATTAAAAGCAATATAGGTCAGAATAGAGGTATTTTGTGTTAGCAAGGTTTTCCTTCCTGCACAAAAATAATCATCCCCGCAATACAAGCACCCTTGCACCAGGTAATTTAAATAAATGATAAATGTTGGCACAAATAAAAAAAATTGCACCTTTATAGCATACTTTCCCAACTTAAATAATGTTTTCATTGTTTGACTAGACACTAGGAGCCTTAATCCCTTGACCGTGGCGCAAATTTCGCCGTGGTGCTGGGGAAATATTGAGTGGGTGGCGTTTGGCCGGCCGGGGCCGTCCTCCGCCACGCCCACCATGACGCTTTACGGCTCCCGGTCGTCATGCTTAAAGGAGGCATTAAAGGAACACCCTATTTTTTATACAAATCACAATGAAATGAATTAATGCTTTGCAACTGTGATTGCGGTTACAAACCATCAAATGTGAGTATCCATTCACAAAGCGGAAGCTGTCCATAAGAGAAAGGTTCCTCAAAGAGAAAGTGGGCTTGGGCATTGATGGGGAGGAGCATAATCTCACTAGGATTACACAGCATTCCCCTCCAAGCCACCCAAAGATATTCACATCCTGCTAGATTTTTTTTATTGGCATCCCTGTGACTGTAAGGGGCAGGGCCAATAATAAAACAAACACAATTATGCTAAAGTGAATAAAGGGATCAAATTCTGCTGTTCTTCGAAAGGCTTCGTTCCTGCCACACAAATGCTATCCCTGGCTCAGTAATATCAATAAAGCAGGGATTCAGCAAATCCTACTGGATGCCATTTTTTGCACTGTCATAGACTTGCACATCCGTCACCGCACAAACATATTCTCAGACCAAATGCCTATGCTGCACAAAATTTGTGATTTGCGATGTGATGTGTATATCAGCCCAAAAGTCTCATATATTGCTTGTGTGTGAACAGTGCGAGATTCAATACAACAAATGTATAGCACTCAATCGTGTTTCAGATCACATTTCACTATTCCCTTCTGTACATTGTTTAAATTACATTCTACAAGCCACCCATGCAGAATGAGCTTACAAATACAAGCACATACACACACACACACACATATATATATATATATATATATATATATATATATATATATTCAAACAAAGAGTTTAGCCCTCAGTGGAAGAAGCCACAAGAATGGTTTTACCATTCTTGTGGCTTCTTCCACTGAGGGCTAAACTCTTTGTTTGAATATTTTGCGGCTGAGCCCAGTCGCGGAAGCAAAGCCCGCCGCTTGCTGCGGACCCGTGATTGCGCCCAACGGTGCGATCATTACACGGGGGAGTGGTGTCCAGAAGCAGCTGACCACAGACAAGAGGACACCCAGAGCCAAAGGCTCACCAGCCCACATGGGTTTTAATCGTAATTTTATTAACTGCCACAATGATGAACTCACACGAGGTACATGGTGTATGCACTACAGGACCCAGAAGGCCATTTCATCTGACCACGCCCTTGAAGGCAGGCTTTAATATCACGAGTGCATACTGCATCATCATTGCCAAGCAGGAGCCATTGAAGAAGGGATAGACTCCCGAAACAGGTCTGGCTGTACACGAACAGATGGTGACTGTTCTCTCTGTGTCTCCTGTTGCAGCTGCTCCTTAAAGAAATGGATCCAAATTTTACCATTCTTGTGGCTTCTTCCACTGAGGGCTAAACTCTTTGTTTGAATATTTTGCGGCTGAGCCCAGTCGCAGAAGCAAAGCCCGCTGCTTGCTGCGGACCCGTGATTGCGCCCAACGGTGCGATCATTACACGGGGGAGTGGTGTCCAGAAGCAGCTGACCACAGACAAGAGGACACCCAGAGCCACAGGCTCACCAGCCCACATGGGTTTTAATCGTAATTTTATTAACTGCCACAATGATGAACTCACACGAGGTACATGGTGTATGCACTACAGGACCCAGAAGGCCATTTCATCTGACCACGCCCTTGAAGGCAGGCTTTAATATCACGAGTGCATACTGCATCATCATTGCCAAGCAGGAGCCATTGAAGAAGGGATAGACTCCCGAAACCGGTCTGGCTGTACACGAACAGATGGTGACTGTTCTCTCTGCGTCTCCTGTTGCAGCTGCTCCTTAAAGAAATGGATCCAAATTTTACCATTCTTGTGGCTTCTTCCACTGAGGGCTAAACTCTTTGTTTGAATATTTTGCGGCTGAGCCCAGTCGCGGAAGCAAAGCCCGCCGCTTGCTGCGGACCCGTGATTGCGCCCAACGGTGCGATCAGTACACGGGGGAGTGGTGTCCAGAAGCAGCTGACCACAGACAAGAGGACACCCAGAGCCACAGGCTCACCAGCCCACATGGGTTTTAATCATAATTTTATTAACTGCCACAATGATGAACTCACACGAGGTACATGGTGTATGCACTACAGGACCCAGAAGGCCATTTCATCTGACCACGCCCTTGAAGGCAGGCTTTAATATCACGAGTGCATACTGCATCATCATTGCCAAGCAGGAGCCATTGAAGAAGGGATAGACTCCCGAAACCGGTCTGGCTGTACACGAACAGATGGTGACTGTTCTCTCTGCGTCTCCTGTTGCAGCTGCTCCTTAAAGAAATGGATCCAAATTTTACCATTCTTGTGGCTTCTTCCACTGAGGGCTAAACTCTTTGTTTGAATATATATATATATATATATATATATATATATATATCACCCGGTTGCCACTGGTTAGTTACACTTAGGATTGTATTTCCGTAGGAAAAGCATTTTTGTGTTGCTAATAACTTTGGCCCCGTTTGACAAATCTCCACTTAACTTCAAAAAAAGGGCTTCCTTTTGACGAGTTTGTGAATGGAAAGTTTTGGAGTATCCATAAAGGTGGGACTGAGAATAAAAGGGGGTCCTAAAACACAGGGCCGCTGCAAAAACAGTTGAGCAGAATTACACTAAATTTAGGATGCAAGATTTTGGTCCGCAGATTGTGATTTGTGCAAATAGGTGTAAATCAGTTCAGTAGTTTTATTGAGAAATTAAGATCAAAGGTAATTGTATATCTGGGAGATTGGATCTGTAAGAGTCTCTTGCGCGAGTGCCAGTTCAAAAAAGGAGCTTTCTGAGTGGCTCAGGGAGTTTTATTTCCCTGAAGACATCTTGCTCCTGCAGGAGTCAGACATGACAAAAATGTTGCTTGAAATCTTTATAGGACTTCGGGACTATGGGGCTCATTACGATGGCGGGCGGATATTAGTCTGCCCGCCATCATTGCGGTTCTGGGATTGGCCGCCGGTAAGGTGGCGGTCCCCGCTGAGTGTATTAGGATGTGCCCCCCCACTATGGCGGGTGCATCCAGGGCCCTGATCATCATGGACAGTGCTGCTGGCTGCAGCACCATTCGCAGTGCCAAAATGCCACCATGTATATTTGCATGCACAACGTGGCAGGCTCCACGAGGTGCCTGCCACCTTGTGCACGGAAATGTAGGGGGGTACCATGGGTACCCATCCAGTGCACATACAGCCTCTCCCACTCAGAGGGGGGCCGCAACAGGCCCCAAACCCAATTCCCACCAACCAGGACACATCCTAATATAGCGGACGGCGCCTGCTATGCACCGTCACCATATTAGTGACCCTTTTCCGTTCGCCAGGCAACCGATACGATCACCTCCGGCAGAAAAGCGGCGGACAGACTTTTAGTCTGCTATGATACCCACCACCATTCTAATTTGGCGGTGGGTAAAGGACAGCCACTGCCGGCCCGGTGGTGGCGATCCTTCCGCCATCATAATGACCCCCTTTGTCCTCTGTCCTGGAGTAAAAACTAAAAAATAATATAAGGGGGCAAGGTAGGGATACCCTGATCCCCTAGGGAGTCAGACATGTCAACATTTTTACTGGAAACCATTAAAGGACTTCGGGATTATGGGGCTCATTACGATGGCGGGCAGACATCAGTCCGCCTGCCATCGTTACGGTTCTGGGGTTGGTTGCCTGTAAGACGGCGATCCCGCTGAGTGTATTAGGACGTGCCCCCCACTATGGCGGGCTCATCCAGGGCCCTGATAATTGTGGACGGTCCTGCTGGCTGCAGCACCGTTCGCAATGCCAAAATGCCACGATGTGCATTTGCATGCACAACGTGGCAGGCACCATGAGGTGCCTGCCACCTTGTGCCTGGAAATGTGGGTACCCCCCCAGTGCACATACACCCTCCCCCCACACAGTGTCCCTTCCAGGACACATCCTAATATAGCGGACGGTGCCTGCTTTGCAACACCACCATATTTGTGGCCCTTTTCCATCTACCAGGCAACCGGTGCGATCACCTCCGGCAGAAAAGCAGCGGACGGACTTTGTGTCTGCCATGATACCCACCACCATCCTAATTTGGAGGTGGGTAAAATGCTCAGTGATGACGGAAGGACTGCCACCGCCGGCCCAGTGGTGGTGGTCCTTCCACCATCATAATGACCCCCTTTGTCCTCTGTCCTGAAGTAAAAAACTGGAAAATAATATAAGGGGGCAAGGTAGGGATACCCTGAGCGCCTAGGCCCCATGTTGGCAAAAAAAAAGGCACAAATTGCCACGATCCTCCGGGAGCCCGCAAAAGAATAAAAACTACAAATAAAATGCCGGCCGGAACACATTAAATATTTACAGGTGCCAGGGAGCCCAACCCCAGGGTTGAAATCTTGAAACAAGGAGAGGGAACGCCCGCCCACCTCCCCAAGTCATTAAAGTCCCTGGGGACCCCACCCCCAGAGCCACATTTTTGCCCCATATAAGGCAACTATCGAACATGACAACAGTGTCCCATCAGGGATCGTGGAAACAGTACATTACTTTTTGCTTAATCACTCGTGCTCACTTTGTCTCAGAGAGATACACAGAAAAAACGGTGGGGACGTTTTCAATAAGCATTCATTGAACCAGCACCATTCTAGTATAAAATAGGTGTGCTAAGACAACCATTGGACAGAAAAAGATATAAATGATTATAAGCACCTACAGAGTAAAAGGATAGTAGATTTCAACCATAGTTCTAAAACAATGAATACAGGCAAGTATGAAAATATATGACAGTAAATATGCATACTCCTACGATGCAACCCTAACTAGATGTACCTACGTGTACCTAGCATGTATGTAGGTGTAGAGCCAAGAATCCCTCTAGGATAAAGTCAACCCTATTACCTGGAGTGAGAGACCACATCTTGGTCTCGAGATGGACACCCTGTAAGGGATGTCAGACCACTGCGAGCTTGATTGTCTGTGTGCAGGTACCTCAGTGTCTTGCGTCAGCGTGTCAGCATGGAAGTCCTTTTCTCCTCTGGCTGCCTCAGCAAAGATATGTTTTTTATATGCCCAAAGTGGTACCCTCAGAGGTTCTTCCTTGCTGTGTCATGTCAGACTTAGGATGACTGAAGGAATGACCCTTATACATAGTTATTATGCAGGAGATGGTAGTCCTGCTGAGTTTCCAAGAATCCTCACACATAATGGATGAAACTAGTTTTCAGCAAAACCCCCACGTTCTGTAAGCAGTACTGTAACTAGGTGAAAAGTCAGTCCCAAGAACTGTTATGTAGTGTAATTGTAGGGGAGAATATAGTTGAAAGGTTAGGTGACTACCTGAGCCTATATTGGGATACCTATATGAAACATCCCTCATCCGACTGGACAACATACAAAAAATTCTAACATACTTCTAGGTGTTGTACGCAAACAACTAATAAATCCATAAAAATAGTATTTAAAAATGAAAAATTCTAAAAAATGCTAAATACATATATAGTAAGCGACTCAAGTCTTTACTAAAATATGTTCATAGATATAGTTCGAACAACTGAGTGACTAAAAGCCATGCAGCTCAGCAAAAAGTGTCTATTGCTTAAATATTCAAATGTGGTTGTTTTGAAAAAGGCCACATTTTTCCCTGCACACGATGAGCCATATGTTTATGTGTCCTGGCTGGGACACACAACATCACTGTTGCTTGCCATCGCAGATGACGATCCCTGCAACACCTCACAGATTAGGTCAATCATGCACAGATGATCTTCTGCACTATCCACAGATGGTGCTGGGGAAGCCTGTGTGACATCCAAGACCTGAGTATATGTTGAGGAGCCGGTATCCGTTCCTAAAGGAGCTGAAGCATCCTGTGGTGGCTCTAAGAATACAGACATCAATATGGGAATACGCTGAGGAAACAGCAGAACATGGGCCATTATCACATATGGTAAAGCATCAACGTCCTGTGACGCAAATGATGGAAGTGTTAGATAGAGATCCAACATGCATTCTTGTCCGCAGAACAGGCATCGGGGGACAGGCAAAACACAGTCAATCCAGACTTGTCTAAATGACAGGACCCAAGACTCGCTTAGTTCACGGAGGCGAGGAGTGCCGAGATGGATTACCATGGGATCACAATATTTGCTCTCCAAGAGCGTTTTTTCCATCTCCTTGGTGACTGGGATGTCCATTGCGTAGCAGAAAAATGACAATCAGGATACCTGCTATTAGGAACAGAATCAGCGAAAGCCCTCCAAAAATGCTTCAGAATACAGAATGTATGAAGTTGGGAATAACTCCGAAGATTGTCTGAAAGGTGCTTAACAGTCCAGAACCTATTGGCTTAAATTGGTGTACTATACCTGTCGTATCAGACATGTTAAAGATACGTTGTACCATTTCTGTGAAATGGAAAGGCAAGTGTGTCATACTAGTGCCTGTATCTCAGCTGAGGAGCTTGAAACCTGGAGATCATAAGTGTCTCGGCGGAGGTTATGGGCATGGTTTTCTGTAAACACATGGCTTTCATTTGGCTCAGAGTATGAAACCGTATAAAGAAAACATTCAAGGAAGGCCATAACGGCACCTCCCTGACTGTATGGGTCGGTGGAAACAATACTTGCATACAACAAGTAACCCTGGAGCTTACAATGACAAGATATACGATGCCAGTGAGCATCCCACAACAAACCTTGATCATTCAGCATTAAGTAACTCCCATTTGAAAGTAACTCGAACACCGGATTAATCACGGCAGCTGGGGAACCTTTCAAGTGACAGGATAAGTTAGCAAATGAACTATTACAGGCCCTGCAAGCATGATATCCTGACATAAGAGAGATCGATTTAAAGCATTCTCGCGGTTTGTACTGCTTAGAAATACTTCCATGTCCCAATTTATGCATCAAAATCTGTATGGCAATTCCCAAGATTGATAAATTCCCCACTCATTGCTTCATATCTGCCCACCTGTTGTTGTTCTAGGCAATTCTGAAACTGGAAAGTTGTGACCCGTAATGTTATATGGCCATGGATTAACCATTCTGTGGATGGTGACTCTGCTACAGTGGAAGGTAACTGGTCCAGTTTTTCAAGACGCAGCATTGTATATTCTGCTCCCCTTTGTGCGATCGTTATCTGTTTTTAAGTAGATTGTATGCAGAAAATAGGGACGTACTGTTGATAAATCTCCAAGGCAAATAACCAGCGCACAATTATTGCAGCGTCCAGCTTAATTACAGAATAGAACTTAGTTGAGATTGTCCGTGTTGTAGTATGGACAAGTCCTGTTCTAGTACATCTATAGCAGAAGATACAATGTTGTCCAGTGAATAAATCCTGGATGTTAATGGAGTCATGCCATTGTCAACTACAGCTAACACCTTTTCTAGGTTAATTTTATCTATTTCACGAAGTCTCTCCGCAGCTTCTTGTTGAGAGATTTTCTAGATTTCATTATAGACAGCGTTTAAGAAACGTTTCTGACGTGGCTTTCAGGGACCTAGTAAAAAAGTCCCTTAGATACGCCTAATCTGAGTGTAAGGATAAGAGCAGTTTCACCTGGGACAGTGTCGAGATTTTTAGCCAATCGAGGCATACCTTCCCAACACTATATGATGTCACCACCCCGGATATTCACTTTGTACATAGCGTTGGTCCGGCCTATGGATACTAAACCCTTCGGTTGTATTCCGGAATCTTGATTGACATCCATTTGTGTCTTTGAGACAAATGGTTCACTGACAAAATATTGGTTGAAAATATAGAAGTAAAAAATAATGATGTAAAAATATAGAGGCCGATTACGATGGCAGGCGGATCGCCCCTGCCGTACCAGCGATGGTCTCCGCCGGCCCGACGGTGGTGATCCACCCGCCATCCAGACAGCAAAGACCCCCCGCCATATTATGATGGCTGGCGGGTCCGCGGCGGACGGAAAGACCATTGGCCGCTTTTCCGCCGGTCGACTCATTGACCGGTGGAAAACAAGGTTAATATGGTGACGGTGTCATCCATATTACAATGCAGGCAGTCATTCGCCTTTCCATGGTGGCATTGCTGCCATGGAAAGGCTCGCAGTCCTTGCTGTTGGGGGACTGTAGCGTTCCCCCAGGGTGATGGGGGCTGGGGGGTGCACAAGGGGAGTACCTATGGTACCCCCCTGCATTGGCATGGACAAAGTGGCAGGCACCACACTGTGCCTGTTACCTTGTGTATGCCAATGCACATTGTGCATTCCAAGCATTGTGGTGAGCGGTGCTGCGAGCACCGCCCGCCACAATGCTGGGAATAGGGGATGCCACCACCACAATGGCACCCTGATTCCATGTGCGGGACTGCTGCATCCCTTGCAGACGGTCCCGCATTCCGTTACAGTGTAAGGCGGACTGTGTCCGCCCGCCATCTTAATTGGCCAATAGAATGCAAAAATATCGACTTCCTATACTTAAACAGGCAAGTACAAAATATTGAGGGGAAAATATTGATGTAAAAAATATAGTTCTACAAAAAATTGAAATTTATATATATATATATATATATATATATATTCACAGAAAAAACCATAGGTTATAGACCATATATAGTTAGGAATTAGCATTTACAAAACCTTGAAAATTCACTGAAAAAACCACAGGTTATAGACCATATATAGTTAGGAATTAGCATTTAGAAAACCTTATTTTACTCACACAAAACCATTGAAATTCCATATATAGTTAGTTGCACTAACTATATATCGTGCACCCGCACTCCACTGCTGATGATGTCACATATTACATCATTCATGACATGGTCAGTGACATCACTGATGACATCACTGATGACATCTCAAATGACATCACTGATGACATCACTGATAACAACATCCAGTGATTTTTTGTTTCTATAAAGTTTAAATATGTCTTACATATTGAAGAATGAGTGGATGTGTAAGTGTCTGGACGAAGGATTTAGTAGGTGCATGACTGACTGTATGAGTGAGTGATTAAATGTGTCTCACTGACTGCATGGGTTAGTGACTAAACTGTCTTAATTTGTGCATCATTATGTCTGTTGTTCTGTAAACTGCTGCATGTGTTGATCAGTAGCTATATGAGTAACTATATGGGTTATTGATTGATTGCCCAAGTATTTGTATGGGAGACTGAGTGTGTGTGTGGCTAGCTGGGAGGTGTGTGACTCTGTGCAGATCAATCTGTACTTGTATCAATGATTGTATAAGAAGGTAAGTATGTGTTAGTATATGTTTGAAAATGTAAGGTGCTCTATGTTTAACTGTATAGACAAGAAAATGGAAGTGCCATTGATTCTTTACAGGACTGACTAGGTGTGTGAGTAACTCCATGGATGAGTGGCAGACTGTGAGTGTCTGTATAGGTGTATGAGTGCATATGATAGTGTTGTAAAGATGAGTGATTGTATGTATGAATGATTGTATGGGTGAATGAGTGAAGGTGTGTGTAGACGTAGCAATCAGTGAGTGCGTATGTAGTAACTAGTATTGGTGTGTCAATGGTTTCAAAAATTATACTCTCTTTTTAACACTGGGTGAAACAGAGGTTATATTAAAATGTGAGGAGATGCATTGTATTGTCACATGAATGATATCATCAGTGATGTGGTCATTGATGTCAAATGAGATGTCATCAGTGATGTCATCAGTGATGTCATTTGAGATGTCATCAGTGATGTCATCAGTGATGTCACTGACCATGTCATGAATGATGTAATATGTGACATCATCAGCAGTGGATTGCGGGTGCACGATATATAGTTAGTGCAACTAACTATATATGGAATTTCAATGGTTTTGTGTGAGTAAAATAAGGTTTTCTAAATGCTAATTCCTAACTATATATGGTCTATAACCTGTGGTTTTTTCAGTGAATTTTCAAGGTTTTGTAAATGCTAATTCCTAACTATATATGGTCTATAACCTATGGTTTTTTCTGTGAATTTCATTGGTTTTTTAACAGCTAATATCTGTAGCTGTAAAATGTATTCTTCTTTAAATCCAAAAATATATTTTATATGTTTATGAATAATTTTTTTTTTTAATATTTTTTTTTCTTCGTTCCCGCTTCGCGAATCGGGAAGCTTCCCGTTAGCTGACCTTGATGCCGCGAAATAGACCGCGAGCCGGTAAACGTTTCTTTACCGCAAGTGCCGCGTTAGAAAACAACATCGTGACGCCTCCCGTCCGCATGACGTTTCACGTTGTCGCGTGATACGTCATATGACGTGCTACGTTAGCGAACTGGTACGCGAAGTGAGTCGCAAAGCGCAGGTTTCTGGAAGCAAACCGGGAGGCCCTGCAAAGCGCTTAACGTAAACACAGCAAGTCATGTGACTTGGTAATAACACTTTTCATTGGTTCATTTCACTTTTGGTTTCCTAATGATGTAAGACTAGGTCATATAATCTAAAATGAACACTTTTGATTGGTTGAGAACTCTTGTTTTTCCCAAATGATGAAAATCCCTCCTTCTTTCCTCACTCTGACTTTCATCATTGTGAGAGAAAGACCCTTTGTGATCACTGAGCAATGGCTTCTTTAGTAGCTTCAGCTGGTGCTTCCCCACCACCTCCACCACATCCAAGGAAGAGTGGACCACCTGCTCAAGTTATAATTCAAGAAGAAGAAGAAGAAGAGGAACAGGACGACGAGCACGAAGAGAGGCAGTTTTTGCCTGAGCAGCCCAGGACGTCTCACCGGAAAGAAAACTTCATTTGGCAATTTTTTAAAATTCCCAAAGGTCAGAAAAAAGTAAATGCAAGATACGTAACTTGCCTTATATGTCAAGATAGACTGTCCAGAGGAACCGAGAAAAAATACAGTTTCGGAAACTACACAATGCATCGCCATATGACTAGGTGGCATCCTAACAACTACAGTGCTGCACAGTTTCGGAACGACCTAGATAATCTCCCTATTATGGCCAGAAGATCTGTTGTACCGGAAGTAACGGGACCAGAGGGCAGGGAGATGGTGCCAAATATACAAATGAAATTTGGTGAAGTAAAACACACCTGCGTATTTTGCGATGGATTCATTTCCTACGGAGAAAAAAGCATCACTCTGATCAACAGAGCTATTGACTATCATATGCAAGTTTGTACGAAACGCCCAAAATAATAAATACTTCTTTTTTTGTTTTGTTGCTCCTGTTGAGCCCTTTACAATGAATCGTTTTCATTGCCCCCTCCAAGAAAAACCCAAAAAAATATAAAACTTCAGAAAAATTCAAAAAAAGTAAAAAAAATTTCCGAAAAATAATAAAAAAAATATAAAACAACAAAAACAATTAAAAAAAAAGTTCTTTTCAGAACTACCTCCCCGTTATTAAAAAATTGGTACAATATTTGGAACTGTGCCAACATCTATTTCTCTTAGTTCGCTTCCCAGTTCGCTCGCCGGTATGCGAACTAGAAGCGAACCAAAAACAGTAAGTATAAGGGAAGGAAACAGACACTTATGTTAAAAGAAAGACAGCTATAGGGGAGTAAACTAGAGATACTATTACCCGTAATCCACTGCTGATGATGTCACATATTACATCATTCATGACATGCTCAGTGACATCATCAGCAGAGGATTGCGGGTTTTTTGGCAACGTGCCTTATCCACGGTTTAATAACGCTGCCTTTTGCTTTATATAAGTTTTCAAATTGTATGAAATATATACCAATAGGTCGTTATGAACCTTTAGGTAGTGCTTTTCTTCATGAGGTCTGGTCGCTTCCATACACATACAGATGTTTCAAAGATGATCAAGAAGTTTATCTGAATGGAGAGGAATGCACTGAGACGCCAGATCATTCACTAATGTGTAGGCACATACAGTTACACGGTTCATGCAACAAACACCGACCAAATATGGCTTGCGTGTTGCAAGGCACGCCAGTTCCTGCTATCATCCCCACGTTCAAGTTGTTGGAAAATGGTAGTTATTTGATGCTCAATAATGAAGATTGTTCTGAGTTAATTGAAAAAGGTCTGCACCTCTGTACGGGTGTTCGCTATGTGAAGCACGAAAGTTTCACGGGCCGAACTCAAGGCCACCTCTCTCTGAGACAAAAGAGCTCTTATTCTTGCCATGCCGTTGAAATCTGTCCCAAGGTTGGTATTTGTGGCCAGATTGAAAACTCCCTATGTTCATGTGTGGGAGGAAATAGAACATTTCTGCAGCAAATAACCCGTTCACTTACTGTTACGATAAAAGGAATACTTTTAATTCAGATTTGCCTTTCAATTTCAGCAAGATGGTTCCGACTATCTTTAACGCATCCTCCACAAAGACCCTGGCACACTTTTTTAAAGTTGTTACCAGTGGTCTCGTGACTTCATTTGAGAAAATCTTTGGAGTCATCCCTGCTTCCTTTCATTCTATTTTTTTCCACTCTGCTTCGTGGATTGCCATTTTTACTTGCATTACCAGCGGACGCTCTTGTGCTGTTTTTACATTTTTAAATATGGATGTCCCTCCTATGCAACCTCCCACCCTGCAGCTGCTGACACTGTTCCGCAATCGCATGCTAGAATATTATGGCACAATGCCGTTGGCGATATTAAGCACGGCATATGGATTATCTTTTCGATTCTCCTACTTCACCTGTGTCCAGCCTGTATTTCACTGCCTGACCTGTGATTTCGATTGGGCCATTGATTTGTGTCTCTGCGGACCGGTTTCTCCTGACGTCGACTTTAATCAGCTGATGACTCCTATCATTACTCACGAGTTGGTTTGTCCTGGCGAAAGGATTATGGCTGTGGCATTGATGCATGGACTACTTGGTCCCTGGAATTTACTGGCGGCAGCACAGTCTTTCTTGGAACAGAGCTTTCTTGAAAACCCACCGAGCTGTCCTCTGATGGTGATAGAGGATCCGGTGCTGGGAGAGCACGTATGTTCTTTTCCGCTTTTAAATTGGATGGCTGAACTGTTTTCGGATGAAGACGGTGACTTCCTATTGGAGGCTGTTGCAGCTTATTTTGCATACACAGTTATGTCATAGACCTTTTTCATGTTTGATATGCTGAGTACTAGCATTTCATTGACAATTCATTGACTTATTTGTCAAGTTTTTATTATTTACCTTGCCTATTGGCTTAAGACTCGATAAAGTACTTGGCTGTTTTATTTTTCTTTAGCATTAAATTTTCCTAGTTTTTAATGCTTTACCTTGCGGACCGTCCACATATAAACTTGCAATCTGCTCTCATGAGATGGCACTTCTATTATCTTATTCAGTTCATTTCCGGATCATGGGGAGGTGTCATCTAGGTCCTGGATATCTTTACACCGTGTTAAGTTAGCATGGGCTCATTACCGGTTTAAACGCCATTTTTCCTTTTTTGCAACTTCTGCACACGACACTTAGTTGTTGCTTTAGCTTTCAACCTAGTAGTTCATCGTGGTTTACATGAGAATAATATGTTATTGCTCTACTATCTGCTTTGCTTGTTAAACTATATCTGTACAGCGAGTGCTAAAGTTTCAAGAACAACACGATACAGAATTGTTATGAGGTCTGATCTCCACGACTTCATACTCATAACATAAGTGCAACTTCTGCCAATTCTGGGCATGAGGCGAGTTTTATATTGCTTTGCCGAACACACATACACAACAGTTGATGCGGTTCACATGAAGAGAGAGCTGGTGTATGCTGATGTGATTCCTTCAAATCTAAGACACTAAAGTATGGGCACGCCCTAAACCAACACAAAGAGACCTTCTTAGCAAATAATAAAATATGTGTATTAGGGAGGGTGAGATATAAGCAGCCGCGGTCCGTGGAGGGAGTTACGGTGAGGCAGGGAGGCGGGGAGGGGGAGAAGCAGGGTGGAGCCCTCTCTACCTTGCCCCTCCCCCTCCCCGCCTCCCTGCCCCACCGTAACTCCCTCCACGGCCCGCGGCTGCTTATAAGTGTTGCTAACTCTTATTCATTTACAGCATGTTAACATACTGTCACCATTCGCTTTTTATGTACTAGTAACTATGCTGGTAATTTTGCTACTGATAATATGTGTACTTCTATTATCTAAGATACTACGCCTGAGAAGACGGCATTAGTAAATAAACATTTCAAATACACATGTGTTCTTCTTAACTCCATGTTCTGGTTTCTAAGAAATATATAACGACCGACTGTTCATGAGTTCCACGTATCCTGAGGTACTATAAGTTCATATTCTGGATTGTCTAAACATTGAGAGTTTGTTATATCCAATGTGACACTGTACCTAGCTTGCTAAGGAGTTTTTGATTACTAACGTGAGTTTTGGGACACCCTAATTCGCCGAGGTTCCAATCCTCTGTCCACAGTTCTGTGTGAGAACAGAAACCCTGCGACAGGGGCACCCCCGACCCTTGCTGGAGCTTCATCACACTTGCGATACAACTCCAGCAATGCGCCACCTTTACGGCACAGATACATCACGCATCTGTGCTGTTTTTGCCCCATGATGCGCCGCATTGTAAAAGCAGCACACCATAGGTGACGGAACAGCGGCACAGAATGACTAACACATCCCTGGTGATGCGCCAGTCATCATAAATGTATCCCTATGCTTCTTATCTTGTTAGAGATGAACCGCCATATGTATCATCAAAGTTTTTTGCATTTCCTAAATAGCGAACTTTAAGGAATAAATAGCGATTCTTTACCATTCCTAGTTTGCGATTAGCTATTTGCTAATTACAAATTACCCATTCATTTCCTTCATTTCCATAGGGCGGTTGGACTCACTTTTAGCTCGAACGGCTGAATGGATTTCCACGAAACTTGGCAAAATTGTAGGGACTGGTAGCCCGATGTGCCTTTGCTATGTCTCAAGATATATGCTCCAGTGGTTTTTACGAAAATGAACTTTGAAAAATATATATTGGGCTACATTGGCCTATATATATGTTGGAGCCCAAATGTAGCCCAATGTAGCCCAATGAAGCCCAATGTAGCCCAATGTAGCCCAAAGATGGCCGCCAGACACACAAAAAAACAAATGTAGCCCAAATATCAGCCAGATGTAGCCCAACTATAGCCCAGTGACAGAATGACCAATCAGCTTCGCAAACCTCCGTTACGCGAAGCGGAGCGCTGTTACAGATATATATCTTTTTTTGAACGTTAATTTCTCAAAATCCACTGGAGCACATATATTGAGACCTAGCAAAGGCACATCGGGCTACCAGTCCCTAATATTTTGCCAAGTTTCGTGCAAATCCATTCAGCCGTTCGATTATTATTATTATTATTTTTTTTTGCCCCGCGGGGCCCTTTTAAAACCTCCACATCAAACCTAGGGGGTCAGCGAGGATCTACTATGCCCCCTTATAGTTATTTCCCCCTTTGTTTTGACCTCCTCTTGTCTCTCGATCCTACCGAGAGACAAGATGGCGGCCGCTACGGACTTTTTGGAATGTTGACAGACGCCAGAGAACCAATCAGCTTCGCTTCACAAAGCTCCGTTGCGCGTAAAGTACGCGAACCGGAGCGCTGCCTGGTCCGCTGTTACAGATATATATCTTTTTTTAAACGTTAATTTCTCAAAATCCACTGGAGCACATATATTGAGACCTACAAAAGGCACATCGGGCTACCAGTCCCTACAATTTTGCCAAGTTTCGTGCAAATCCATTCAGCCGTTCGGGCTAAAAGTGAGGCCAACCGCCCTATGGAAAACTCAATGTTAAAAACACGTTTTGGGACCCCCCTTTTTTCTCGGCCCCCCCTTGACGAACCCCCCCCAAATTTTCAAGGGCTGCTCAGAAACAAAATGTGCCATTTTCCTGAAAATTTCAGCCAATTCCGTCCACAAACGCCAAAGTTATTAGACATAGAATTTTCAAAAAACCCATAGAGAAAAAATCCTAACTATATATACCTACTGGCGACCGCCAGTAGGTAATATATATATATATATAAAAAAACATATTAAATATGTTAAAGAATAAAATGTATATAAAATAGATTTAATATAAATTGAAAAAATAAAGAAACCTAATTAAAAAAAGTTAAACACACATGCATAATAATTCATATATATTTCCTTTAGAACAATTAATAAACTATTTAACGTAACTATATATTTATATATATATATATACACGAGAGAGAAACCCAAAGGAGATCTACAGGCCATGCATGGGTCATACCCATGTGGGAAATGCAAGGCATGTAGCAACAGTCAGAGAGTATTGTCCTATCATGTGCCACATAAAAACACCAAGATCAGGATTAGCAAGTTCATTACCTGCTCAACCACCTTTGTAGTTTACTGTCTAACATGCCCCTGCGGACTTAGATACGTGGGGAGCACCATCAAGGCGGTTAAACTACGGGTCCTGGAAAATCAAAGGGCCATCGCAAATAGAGATGAGAGTTACCCGATGGCCCGACATTTTGCTTTGTGTCATAACAGCGACAGGACTCTCCTGAGCTTCTTTAGTTTAGACTGTGTCCCACAAACTGTAAGGGGTGGTGACCTGAAGATGAAGCTCAGGCGTTTGGAGTCTAGGTACATTGTGGACCTCCAAACAAAGTCACCTGGAGGTCTAAATGCAGGGGAGGAACTTCTATCACACCTTTGAGCTACAGTTTTCGGTAACATACGGGCTGAAAGTACCAGTGTCTCTACCTGAGTATATTTTGCTTTATTTAGGATTTTCATTAATTTCTGTTGGTGGTTGGGCGTTTGAATCTAAAATAATCTAGGTCATTTGGTTAATTAAACTAATATGTATGGATAGGAATGCATGTCATTTATAATACATAGAATGGGCCATCCAGGCCATAATTGCAAATGAAGAAGATTGGTTATAGGTTCGATGATTGGAACTGGCCTACAGATGTCCTTCACCAATGAGAGTTTGTATTGATTTAGTGCAATGTGGGTCTGGTTGACTTACAGTAAACGAGTTGTTTATATCATTGAACACGATGAATTAGCCCATTCAGGGTTTAAATATGTAAATATCGTGTATATAGCATGTATATAATTGTCCTACTATTGAAGTCGGTCTGCTTAATAATTGGTTTGTGTTTACCAGTCCAAACATTGCTTGATTGTTTTTGTTTTGAAATTTTAGTAATCAACCATTCAAAGATGGCGCTCATATATTGTGGAAGATTGTCCATTGTTTGTTTCAATGGTTTGCTTTATTACACTTCCGCCTTGCCGCCGCCAGCTGACACTGACGAAGGCAAGAGCTGAAACGCGTCTGTTTGGAGATTTGCGCAATAAAACTTGAATACGAGGTTTAACCTGCTGCGAGTGCTATTCTATTGGATTTTTGAACCGGGGAGCTTGAAATATATATATATATATATATATATATATATATATATATATTCACTGAAAAAACCATAGGTTATAGACCATATATAGTTAGGAATTAGCATTTACAAAACCTTGAAAATTCACTGAAAAAACCATAGGTTAAAAAACCTTATTTTACTCACACAAAACCATTGAAATTCCATATATAGTTAGTTGCACTAACTATATATCGCGCACCCGCAATCCACTGCTGATCATGTCACATATTACATCATTCATGACATGGTCAGTGACATCACTGATGACATCACTGATGACATCTCAAATGACATCACTGATGACATCACTGATGACATCTCAAATGACATCACTGATGACTACATCCAGTGACTGTATAATTCTGTAAAGTTAAAATATGTCTTACATATTGAAGAATGAGTGGATGTATAAGTGTCTTGATGAAGGATTTAGTAGGGGCATGGCTGACTGTATGAGTGACTGATTAAATGTGTCTCACTGAGTGCATGGGTTAGTGACTAAACTGTCTTAATTTGTGCATCATTATGTCTGTTGTTCTGTAAACTGCTGCATGTGTTGATCATTAGCTATATGATTAACTGTATGGGTTATTGATTGGTTGCCCAAGCATTTGTATGGGAGACTGAGTGTGTGTCTGGGTGGCTGGGAGGTGTATGACTCTCTGCATAGATGTGTGAGCAGTTGATTGACTAGATGTATGGGTTCAAAAGTGCATGTGGAAACAGCTGTATGGGCGGTTGACTGTGTGCATGAGTGTATTGGTGAGTGAATGGATATCTCAGTGCTACATGTCAAAGTAAGTACATATGTAAAACACAGTACATGTGAGAGTTGACATATATAAATAACTGTGCATAAGAGCCAGTGAATGTGTGAGTGGCTGTATGGATCATTGTGAACTTGTATCCAGGATTGTATAAGTGAGTAAATATGTTTTAGTATATGTTTGAATAAGTAAGGTGTGTATAACTGTATAGTTGAGGAAATGGAGGTGTGATTGATTCTTTGCATGACTGACTAAGTGTCTGAGTAACTCCATGGATGAGTGACAGTCTATGAGTGTCTGTTTACACTGAGTGTATCTAAGGTTATATTAGAGTCTGAAGAGGTTCATCGTATTATCACATGAATGATGTCATCAGTGATGTGATCAGTAATGTCAAATGAGATGTCATCAGTGATGTCATTTGAGATGTCATCAGTGATGTCATCAGTGATGTCATTTGAGATGTCATCAGTGATGTCATCAGTGATGTCATTTGAGATGTCATCAGTGATGTCATCAGTGATGTCACTGACCATGTCATGAATGATGTAATATGTGACATGATCAGCAGTGGATTGCGGGTGCGCGATATATAGTTAGTGCAACTAACTATATATGGAATTTCAATGGTTTTGTGTGAGTGAAATAAGGTTTTTTAAATGCTAATTCCTAACTATATATGGTCTATAACCTATGGTTTTTTCAGTGAATTTTCAAGGTTTTGTAAATGCTAATTCCTAACTATATATGGTCTATAACCTATGGTTTTTTCAGTGAATTTCAATGGTTTTTTAATAGCAAATATCATAAGCTGTCGAATGTCAAGTACGTGGTAAGTGAAAACATTTTCGTGTTTATGCACACTGATCTGCTTTGAATGGTGCCCCCCCCCCCTCATTTCTATTAGGAGTACTCTCTCTTTGCAGATAGTGAAAGGTAGTTAACGCAGGCCCTTGCCCCCGTTGTAATCCGTCGTGCCTGCTTCTCTCTCCATTTGATTGATTGTTATCCAAGTATTTACTGTTTTAGAATTAGTTCTCTTTGGTTCATTCTCTATTTACAAACAAACACAGAGTCGCAATACTCTGTTTAGTCTTTGCAGATAACGAAAAATCGTGTAAAAAAAAAGAAAAGGAATCGAGCAAAATCAGTAGGCCACTAATGGGATCTCTTTTTGACCTCGCTAAAATAGAAACATTAGGAACAACCCCTCATGACAAATACAAAACTAGTGAGATGAACTGAACTCCACACAATGATGGCTGCAAAACAGCTCGGCTCCGCCACCCACCCCGCCCAAAATAACGATAAAGAGCGGCTGCCATGATTGGTTGCGGAATGGCCACGACGGAGCTACGAAATGGTGCTGCTCTCATGCTAACCCCAGCTTCAGTCTGAAACATCCAGAAACACTGTAGACTACCAATTCGATCAGTTCCGGTAGCGCCCCAATGTAACCCGGTAGAGAAGAACTAGCCCTCCCCTCTTTGACTGATGGTTCTTGTTGCCTGTCCCTTCTGTTGTCATTTAACAGAACTATTTAGCCTGCTGAAAGGGGTTGTGTTCCGACCGCTGGTTGGTGGAGACATTTTGACTATATTCTGTACCTGCGTTGTTGCGTAATGTGTCATATGACGCGCCGCGTTAGCGCATCCGGAAGTCATCCGGGGCGCGCAGCGCGTAACGTAAGCATAACAAGTCATGTGACTTGTTAATAAAACTTTTCATTGGTTCATTTTACTTTTCTTATTGTAATGATGAAAGGCTTGGTCATATGACCTAAAAATTACGCTTTTCATTACTTCCGAACATTATTTTTTCTTAAATATATGTTATAATGTTCCAGGCTAATGTACTTTCCCGGAAATTTTACAACTGTCCTGCAAGTAAAATATATTCTTTTTTCGAGAAAAAGAGCGTTTCTTCGTCCCATGACGGAGCCGTTGAGCAAAAGAGGGTCGACCTGCTGTCTTAGTCGCCGATACGCCTGAATATGAGATTCTTATCGATCACTTTATGTTGCAGGAATAGAAAACACAACAGCCCTTGACCATTTATCTTTACTGCGTTCCTTCGTATTATACCTTTTACCCTTCATGTAATTGGTCTGCTTTATTTCACTTGCCTTTTAATGATTCTAAAACAGTCACTATTATTAAAAACTTTACCAATGTATATACTACTACCATGTTTTCTTTTAAAAACCTTTATTGTGAAAATTTCATTATACAAATACGAGCCTATAACCACGTGGGCCTGCCACGGAGCAAACTGTAATCGTATATGATGAATAGACATTTACACTGTAGAGGAACGTAACGGGCGGGCCATTAGGTTGCAAGAACTAAGGTGTCTAACAGTTACGGAATCGGTGGACGTACATTTTATAATTAAAATACGACAGGGCCAGTTACAATAAAATTATCTAGATATACATTTGCGGGCAAGTACCATGGGTGACGTTAATTCGAACTTTCAACAGTACAGTAATCAATAACACATCAGAACTTAATATCAATAGGGATGTCAAAATATTCAATCAATTCTTGTCCCCGCCCGCCATGTGCTTCAAAACTGCATACGTATCTCGTGATTTCAAGGTTCTGCAACCAGTACACAACAAGGAGTTACGAGTCCCATTTATTCCGGCGCCATTTTGGGCGAGGACGGGCAGGTCCAGGATATAGTCAAAATGTCTCTACCAACCATCGACTATGATGATGTTCATATGCTGTATTTATTAGAGTAACACTCATCTGTCCACATGAAATTAATTTGCCACAATCTAAACATGTCATTTTAATCTTTCCAAAGTTCTTCTAAATATTTGGGACCGTTTCCCTTGCCTCTGAAGCTCTCAGTGCCACTTCTTTGATGAATGTACTAGCAGGTCAGGGGTTCTCCTCCAAATCTCTCTTTTATGCAGCACTATAATTAATTGGTGCCACCTCTCCATATGACGATGCATGGTATAGTTACCACAACTATATTTTTTTTCGGTTCCTCTGGAGAGTTCATCGTGGCAGATGAAGCGTGTAACGTACCGGGCATTTACCTTTTTTTGCATGTACAGGAAAGGAAAAAAAAATCGAGCGTCCGAGTTCTAAGGTGTCCCAGGGCCATTTTAGTGGACCAGGCCCAAATCCAAAGAACAGGCCGCCATTTTGAGAGTCCTCTTGCAGCCGCCTGTCGCTGTAGCATCAAGAGCAGCCGAAACTCAGCTGAATGGCAACTGAAACGGTAAAGGGGCGCCCCACTACAGCAGACGAGCCTCCACCTAGGAAGGCCCATTCACGCCGGCTCCCCCACCCCTTCGGGCACCCCACGCCGTTATTCGGAGCAGTATTGTAGGATGGCCACACCAGTGCGGCAACTTGCTAGACATCACCTCGGTGGTAACCGAATCTCAACGCCTTGTGGTGTCTTCTATTCAGAAAACATTGTTATGCTGCCTTCGACCTATTCGCCGCAAGTGCGCACACAACTCAACTGCATAGCTTGCTAGACACCACCTCGGTGCCATCTGGATCTTGGAATTTCAGCACCTTTTGGTGTCTTCTCTTCAGAAAATATTGTTGCGCTGCCTTTGGCCCCATTCGCACATCAGTCCGCTACTGACGCCATCTCACAGGCTAATGGGGCGCCCCACGCCGACTTTCAGCATTGTAGAATGACCACACCAGTACAGCAACTTGCTAGACATCACCTCGGTGCCATCCGGATCTCGGCGCCCCACTGCAGATGAAGTGCCTCTCAACTATGAAACCACCACGGTGACATCCGGATCTTGGCGCGTTGTGCTGCCTTCGGCCTATTCGCACATCGGTCCGCTACTGACGCCATCTCACAGGCTAATGGGGCGACCCACGCCGAGTTTCAGCATTGTAGGATGACCACACCAGTACAGCAACTTGCTAGACATCACCTCGGTGCCATCCGAATCTTGGCATCTCAACGCCTAGTGGTATCTTCCATACAAAAAATATTGTTACGCTGCCTTTGGCCCCATTCGCACATCAGTCCGCAACTTAGACATCACCTCGGTGCCATCCGGATCTTGGCATCTCAGCGCCTTGTGGTGTCAGTCAGAAAATATTGTTGCGCTGCCTTTGGCCCCATTCGCACATCAGTCCGCTACTGACACCATCTCACAGGCCAACAGGGCGCCCCACGCCGACTTTTACCATTGTACGATGGCCACACCAGTGCCACAACTTGCTAGACACCACCTCGGTGCCATCCGGATCTTGGCATCTCAGCGCCTTGTGGTGTCTTCAAATCAGAAAATATTGTTGCGCTGCCTTTGGCCCCATTCGCACATCGGTCCGCTACTGACGCCATCTCACAGGCCAACGGGGCGCCCCACGCCGACTTTCAACATTGTAGGATGGCCACAGAAGTGCGACAACTTACTAGACACCACCTCGGTGCCATCCGGATCTTGGCGCGTTGTGCTGCCTTCGGCCTATTCGCACATCGGTCCGCTACTGACGCAAACTCACAGGCCAACGGGGCGCCCCACGCCGACTTTCAGCATTGTAGGATGGCCACACCAGTGCGGCAACTTACTAGACACCACCTCGGTGCCATCCGGATCTTGGCGCGTTGTGCTGCCTTCGGCCTATTCGCACATCGGTCCGCTACTGACGCAAACTCACAGGCCAACGGGGCGCCCCACGCCGACTTTCAGCATTGTTGGATGGCCACACCAGTGCGGCAACTTACTAGACACCACCTCGGTGCCATCCGGATCTTGGCGCGTTGTGCTGCCTTCGGCCTATTCGCACATCGGTCCGCTACTGACGCAAACTCACAGGCCAACGGGGCGCCCCACGCCGACTTTCAGCATTGTAGGATGGCCACACCAGTGCTGCAACTTGCTGGACACCACCTCGGTGCCATCCGCATCTTGGCGCGTTGTATTGCCTTCGGCCTATTCGCACATCGGTCCGCTACTGACGCCGCCTCACGTGCCAACGTATTTTCTCTGCATTTTATACCCTATGCCGCATAACAGGTCATGTGACTTCTTTATAAAACTTTTCATTGGTTCATTTTACTTTTGGTTTCCTAATGATGGAAGGCTTGATCATATGACCTAAAAACAACACTGTTCATTGGATGAAAACTTTTTTTTTTTCCCAAACGATGAAAGCCCCACCTTGTTTCTGGATGTTTCAGACTGAAGCTGGCGTCAGCATGAGAGCACCACCATCTCGTAGCTCCGTCGTGGTCATTCCGCGAGCAATCATGGCAGCCGCTCCCCACCAGAAGCCTGCAGGAGTCGGGGCCCCCAAAACTTTTGATGAATTCTCAAGGCGGAGGGGACGCTTTCGAGAATGGGGTCCAAGACCTAGCAGACAAGCGTCCGATTTCCAAGGTGTCCCAGGGCCATTTCAGTGGACCAGGCCCAAAAAGGAAAGAGCCTGCCGCCATTTTGAGAGTCCTGTGACAGCCGCCTATCGCTGCACCGCAAGAGTGAGCGCAACTCAGCTGAATTGCGGCTTTTGACACAGTGGACCAAAAACGGACGGAATGGCAACTGAAACGGTAAAGGGGCGCCCCACTACAACAGATGACACTCCACCTGGAGAGGCCCGTTCACGCCGCCTCCCCCGGGGCGCCCCACGCCGTTATTCGGAGCAGCATTGTAGGATACCAAAACCAGTGCGGCAACTTACTGGACATCACCTTGGTGCCATCGTTCTGCTGCCTTGGAACTATTCGCACAACAGTTTGCTACTGATGACCCACCCCCTGCGACGCCCCACGCCGTTATTTGCTGGGTGGCAACTTACTAGACATCACTTTCGTGTCATCTAGATTTCGGCGCGTTCTGCTGCCTTGGAACTATTCGCACAACAGTTTGCTACTGATGACCCACCCCCCGCGACGCCCCACGCCGGAAATCTGGACGTTGTGCTGCGTTGGGACTATTCGCACAGCCGACCGCTACTTCGTTGTTTTTCCCTAAAAATGTTTATATGTTATTACTATTTTTGTTTTCTTGTATATATTTATAAATTATTAAAGTTTTATAATCTTACTACTTTGTCGGAGTGCTATATATTTTTAATGTGACACATAATTGTAAAAACTTTGATGTACAAAGAGTCATCCCTGGAATCTTCCGCTTCACGCTCGGTCCCCTCCCCAATCACAATACAGGATGGTTTTCAGATAATAGCAACGCTTCTGCTGTGACGGATCTCATCGAGTGTGGGCCTTGATCTACTATAACTCCTTTGAAGAGGGGTGATTCTTTACAGCTGGGGCCATAAACTACATCTGCAGGGCTAGCTGATAGCCTGGACAATCGGACACAGAGGAAAAGGAGTGTCAGAGGGTGCGGTAGTGAATAGGGCGAAAGGGAGGTGTCGGGCGGGCACAGGGTGTGATTCTCAGGGAAGAGCAGCGCAGATGGGGGGAGGTTTATTACCCATGCATAAGACAGAGAGCTGGGGAGACCACTGCCTGGGTGAGATGCTTGCGAGGGTGGGGAGCCATGCTAAGGATCGACAGCGTGCACAGAGTGGGTCTGGTCAAGGCATCTAAAATGGCTGCCGTGCACGACAAAAGTGTGGCATTTGAAAAAAGACAAGATGGCGCAGACAATGTTTTTCAACACTTCCTGATTTCCTTCGAATCGAACGTTAACAGACGTTGGGGCATATTACCAAAGTTAAGCGATATTTATCCCTAACGATGCATTGCAAAGATTTTTTTACCGTCAGAAATTATCGCAGATAAACCTTGCTATTATCAAGGTTTATCGCAAATACGATAAAAAACGACTGCAATGCATTAATATCGCTGAAAACTCAGCGATATTCATGCATTACCGAGCTAATGCTCTTAGCCATGTTATCCACCTCCCATTGGATAACATGGCTAAGAACTGCTCAGGGCAGCTGTTACTTTTTGGAGATATTCGCGCTTATCTCGAATATTTCCAAAAGTTGATAATAGGAGATAGCGATGTTAGCGACTGTTTCCAGTCGCTAACATCTTGGCATGCCCACTTTGCATGTCATTAGTGATAAATATCACTCACATGCAAAGTGGGGCCCAAGATGGTCGCTATCTCCTACTAGCCGTCGCTAACTGGTGTTAGCAACAGCTAGGTAATACAGATATAATTTTATCTCCGCGAAGCGGAGCGCTGTTACAGATATATATCTTGTTTTTGAACGTTAATTTCTCAAAATGCACTGAAGCACATATATTGAGACCTAGCAAAGGCACATCGGGCTACCAGTCCCTAATATTTTACCAAGTTTCGTGCAAATCCATTCAGCCGTTCGATTATTATTATTATTTTTTTTTTTGCCCCGCGGGGCCCTTTTAAAACCTCCACATCAAACCTAGGGGGTCAGCGAGGATCTACTATGCCCCCTTATGGTCATTTGCCCCTTCGCTTTGGCCTCCTCTTGTCTCTCGATCCTACCGAGAGACAAGATGGCGGCCGCTACGGACTGTTTGGAATGTTTACAGACACCGGAGAGCCAATCAGCTTCGCTTCGCAAAGCTCCGTAACGCGAAAAGTACGCGAAGCGGTGCGCTGTTACAGATATATATCTTTTTTTGAACGTTAATTTCTCAAAATCCACTGAAGCACATATATTGAGACCTAGCAAAGGCACATCGGGCTACCAGTCCCTACAATTTTGCCAAGTTTCGTGCAAATCCATTCAGCCGTTCGATTATTATTATTATTATTTTTTTTGCCCCGCGGGGCCCTTTTAAAACCTCCACATCAAACCTAGGGGGTCAGCGAGGATCTACTATTCCCCCTTATGGTCATTTGCCCCTTCGCTTTGGCCTCCTCTTGTCTCTCGATCCTACCGAGAGACAAGATGGCGGCCGCTACGGACTGTTTGGAATGTTGACAGACGCCGGAGAACCAATCAGCTTCGCTTCACAAAGCTCCGTTGCGCGAAAAGTACGCGTCCTGGAGCGCTGCCCGGTCCGCTGTTACAGATATATATCTTTTTTTAAACGTTAATTTCTCAAAATCCACTGTAGCACATATATTGAGACCTACAAAAGGCACATCGGGCTACCAGTCCCTACAATTTTGCCAAGTTTCGTGCAAATCCATTCAGCCGTTCAGGCTAAAAGTGAGGCCAACCGCCCTATGGAAAACTCAATGTTAAAAACACGTTTTGGGACCCCCCTTTTTTCTCAGCCCCCCCTTTGACGAACCCCCCCCAAATTTTCAAGGGCTGCTCAGAAACAAAATGTGCCATTTTCCTGTAAGTTTCAGCCAATTCCGTCCACAAACGCCAAAGTTATTAGACATAGAATTTTCAAAAATCCCATAGAGAAAAAATCCTAACTATATATACCTACTGGCGACCGCCAGTAGGTAATATATATATATATGAAACCAACAGTCCTGTTCCGACACTGGAAGTCGGATTTCCTTCAGGTGCGGAGCTCGCGCAAACCTCTGTATTACGATACAGCCAATCCAAAAGAAAGTTCAAATCCTCAAGAGTATAGAAGAATAATGATTTATTTTTCAAGAAAATAAGGGACAAATGTCCATCTGATGACGCGTTTCATTCCTCAAGGGAGCTTGTTCACATAACGCGCTCAAAGGGAACAGACAATTTATAGTAAACATAATAGTGGGACTAATCGAGGAAGTGCACAATCACACAGTGAAAATAGCAAACATAAAAGACAGACCACAGTGAAAATAGCAAACATAAAAGACAGACCAATGCAAAACGTACGTTTGTAAAATACAAACAGACTCCATTGTTACATCACTATAAAAACCAAGAATTCAATTGATGTTTTCCAAAAACTAAATATGGAATTATAAGAGGCAACATATTTTAGGAAAAATTAGATTAGAGGCAAACCAGTTAATAAATGAATAATATAAAGTGTTATGTAAACATGCTTGCAATGAATGAAAAATAATTATAATGACGACATAGTGTCCCAATAAAATTCATAACTGCAAACACAAATACAGTCCTTTGACAAATGTCACTCAATAACATATGTATGTCAATAAGTTCATTATAACTGTCCTGCAATCTATAAACCTCCAGAGTTGCCTGTTATATATGATAAGGTCATATTTATAGTACATTTTTATGGACATATATATATACTCATATATATATATATACACACACACACACACATATATATATATATATATATATATATATATATATATATATATATATATATATATGTGTGTGTGTGTATATATATATATATTACCTACTGGCGGTCGCCAGTAGGTATATATAGTTAGGATTTTTTCTCTATGGGTTTTTTGAAGATTCTATGTCTAATAACTTTGGCGTTTGTGGACGGAATTGGCTGAAATTTTCAGGAAAATGGCACATTTTGTTTCTGAGCAGCCCTTGAAAATTTTGGGGGGGGTTCGTCAAGGGGGGGCCGAGAAAAAAGGGGGGTCCCAAAACGCGTTTTTCCCATGTTAATTTCCATAGGGCGGTTGGCCTCACTTTTAGCAATTTTCTCTGTGCCGGCAATGAGAAGGTAAGCGTTCGGGGAATGCAAAAGCTGTCGGGGGCTGCGCGACTTGAGCAGGAGGACGGTAATAGTCCATGCCCTAATGAAAGAGTAGGCGAATGGTGGGGAACTTTTACCGCCAGTTAGAATAATGAACACAAATGGGGCTCGATGTTCTGAAAGAACAGGCGAAGGGTGAGGGACCTGTTCCCAGTAATAATAACGAAGGAAAACGGGGCTTTATGTGAAAAGAGTGAGATATTGGGCGAAAAGTAAACAGTAGATGCCCATGTTAAGGCGGTAGAAACAAGTAAGAAATGTAATATATAGACGTAATATCAACACGTCTCTGTTCCCATCTTAAGATGATCTATTAACCTTTTAGGTAAAGAACAGACCAAAGTAAGATTATCGCTCCAAACAAAAAGTCAAGGCGCACTCTGGACCAATGCCAAACCCGTCAACTAAACAAGGTATGTATGGCATACCAACTGCCCCAGAAGCATAGAAGATAGGGTTATTAGAACATGGTGAAAATAATGGAGATGATGATACTTAAACACACCACTATGTCACTCCAAATATAGGTTGGCAGATACCACCGGAGAGGGTGCAAGAAAGAAAGAGCCAGAGTGTCAGCATTGAGTAATAATTTGCTAGGTGGGTATCAGTAAAATTACTCTTACAAGCCAAACCTACCTAAACAAGAAGGCAAAAATTTTTTTTCAATCAATGTGTTGTCTACAGGCGCAGTAACATTATTAAATGTATGTGGCAAAGTAACACCACCAAACGCTTGTGGGCCAGACTGGAACACAGTACCAGCTTTGACAGATACCCATATTTTAAAGGGATATATAAAATCTCTATAAGTAAGTAAATTATGAAATATGGATGCACGAGCCAATATCATTATCTCCAGCATGGTGCATAATTCCCTGCTTTTCTTTTGTAGAAAGTCAATAAGAGAATAAGATTTTGGTGCTACCGATGAGAAGCGTAACGCCAAATAGGAATAAAGAAGTCCAGAAAGATTAATACAAGGACTGAAATCCCTAAAATTTCAAGTAAGGGGACCCAACACATTAAAAAGTAACCACTGGTAAATTAGTCCACAACTAGAATAAAAACTCTCCTTAGGAAAATATATTGATTATATTTATTTTTTCCTTTTTTAGAAAGAAGCTATCACGTTGGTTTTAAATATTTCGTCTGTCCTGAGGAAGGTGCCACAAATGTAATCTACGCACCGAAACGCGTCGACAAATAGGACTTATTAATTATTAATGAATTGTATTGTTTTGATTTACTTAATGTGAATATACAAATATTGTTTGAACCAGGTGTGACTCTGAACTAGAAACCGTAACTTGGAATTGTTAGATAGCAGCTATAAGTGTAACAGAGCACCCTTTTTAAATGATTTAAAGTGTGATCTAAAGTTTGTGAATATACATGTTCTTCTTTTAAAAAAAAGTTTTTATAAAAAAACATTTTAAATAAAAAAACTTTGAGAGTAACCAAAAATGATATTCTAGTGTGGCGTACTAATGTTGAAAAACTGCTTAAACCTATAAGTAACACCGAATGAGTCATATGTGTAGGCCTGTTGGTCACTTATAGAAAGACTAATACACAGAAAGGATTTCTTTTTTGTTAAAACTGTTGATACCCAGTCCTTTCTGGTCCCTGGGAAACTCTCTACCTTTGGAGATTGGCCTCACTTTTAGCCCGAACGGCTGAATGGATTTGCACGAAACTTGGCAAAATTGTAGGGACTGGTAGCCCGATGTGCCTTTTGTAGGTCTCAATATATGTGCTCCAGTGGATTTTGAGAAATTAACGTTTAAAAAAAGATATATATCTGTAACAGCGGACTGGGCAGCGCTCTGGTTCGCGGACTTTTCGCGCAACGGAGCTTTGTGAAGCGAAGCTGATTGGTTCTCCGGCGTCTGTCAACATTCCAAACAGTCCGTAGCGGCCGCCATCTTGTCTCTCGGTAGGATCGAGAGACAAGAGGAGGCCAAAGCGAAGGGGCAAATGACCATAAGGGGGCATAGTACATTGTCGCTCACCCCCTAGGTTTGATGTGGAGGTTTTAAAAGGGCCCCGCGGGGCAAAAAAAAATAAAAATAATAATAATCGAACAGCTGAATGGATTTGCACGAAACTTGGCAAAATTGTAGGGACTGGTAGCCCGATGTGCCTTTGCTAGATCTCAATATATGTGCTCCAGTGGATTTTGAGAAATTAACGTTCAAAAAAAGGTATATATCTGTAACAGCGCACCGCTTCGCGTACTTTTCGCGTTACGGAGCTTTGCGAAGCGAAGCTGATTGGCTCTCCGGTGTCTGTAAACATTCCAAACAGTCCGTAGCGGCCGCCATCTTGTCTCTCGGTAGGATCGAACAGCTGAATGGATTTGCACGAAACTTGGCAAAATTGTAGGGACTGGTAGCCCGATGTGCCTTTGCTAGGTCTCAATATATGTGCTTCAGTGCATTTTGAGAAATTAAAGTTCAGAAACAAGATATATATCTGTAACAGCGCTCCGCTTCGCGGAGATAAAATTATATGTGTATTACCTAGCTGTTGCTAACACCAGTTAGCGACGGCTAGTAGAAGATAGCGACCATCTTGGGCCCCACTTTGCATGTGAGTGATATTTATCACTAATGACATGCAAAGTGGGCATGCCAAGATGTTAGCGACTGGAAACAGTCGCTAACATCGCTATCTCCTATTATCAACTTTTGGAAATATTCGAGATAAGGGCGAATATTTCTAAAAGCTACCACCTGCCCTGAGCAGTTCTTAGCCATGTTATCCAATGGGAGGTGGATAACATGGCTAAGAGCATTAGCTCGGTAATGCATGAATATCGCTGAGTTTTCAGCGATATTAATGCATTGCGGTAGTTTTTTATCGTATTTCCGATAAACCTTGATAATAGCAAGGTTTATCTGCGATAATTTCTGACTGTAAAAAAATCGTTGCTAAGCATCGTTAGGGATAAATATCGCTTAACTTTGGTAATATGCCCCAACGTCTGTTAACGTTCGATTCGAAGGAAATCAGGAAGTGTTGAAAAACATTGTCTGCGCCATCTTGTCTTTTTTCAAATGCCACACTTTTGTCGTGCACGGCAGCCATTTTAGATGCCTTGACCAGACCCACTCTGTGCACGCTGTCGATCCTTAGCATGGCTCCCCACCCTCGCAAGCATCTCCCCCAGGCAGTGGTCACCCCCGCTCTCTGTCTTATGCATGGGTAATAAACCTCCCCCATCTGCGCTGCTGTTCCCTGAGAATCACACCCTGTGCCCGCCCGACACCTCCCTTTCGCCCTATTCACTACCGCACCCTCTGACACTCCTTTTCCTCTGTGTCCGATTGTCCAGGCTGGTCCTAGGGTATCAGCTAGCCCTGCAGATGTAGTTTATGGCCACAGCTGTAAAGAATCACCCCTCTTCAAAGGAGTTATAGTAGATCAAGGCCCACACTCGATGAGATCCGTCACAGCAGAAGCGTTGCTATTATCTGAAAACCATCCTGTATTGTGATTGGGGAGGGGACCGAGCCTGAAGCGGAAGATTCCAGGGATGACTCTTTGTACATCAAAGTTTTTACAATTATGTGTCACATTAAAAATATATAGCACTCCGACAAAGTAGTAAGATTATAAAACTTTAATAATTTATAAATATATACAAGAAAACAAAAATAGTAATAACATATAAACATTTTTAGGGAAAAACAACGAAGTAGCGGTCGGCTGTGCGAATAGTCCCAACGCAGCACAACGTCCAGATTTCCGGCGTGGGGCGTCGCGGGGGGTGGGTCATCAGTAGCAAACTGTTGTGCGAATAGTTCCAAGGCAGCAGAACGCGCCGAAATCTAGATGACACGAAAGTGATGTCTAGTAAGTTGCCACCCAGCAAATAACGGCATGGGGCGTCGCGGGGGGTGGGTCATCAGTAGCAAACTGTTGCGCGAATAGTTCCAAGGCAGCAGAACGATGGCACCAAGGTGATGTCCAGTAAGTTGCCGCACTGGTTTTGGTATCCTACAATGCTGCTCCGAATAACGGCGTGGAGCGCCCCGGGGGAGGCGGCGTGAACGGGCCTCTCCAGGTGGAGTCTCGTCTGTTGTAGTGGGGCGCCCCTTTACCGTTTCAGTTGCCATTCCGTCCGTTTTTGGTCCACTGTGTCAAAAGCCGCAATTCAGCTGAGTTGCGCCCACTCTTGCGGTGCAGCGATAGGCGGCTGTCACAGGACTCTCAAAATGGCGGCAGGCTCTTTCCTTTTTGGGCCTGGTCCACTGAAATGGCCCTGGGACACCTTGGAAATCGGACGCTTGTCTGCTAGGTCTTGGACCTCATTCTCGAAAGCGTCCCCTCCGCCTTGAGAATTCATCAAAAGTTTTGGGGGCTCCGACTCCTGCAGGCTTCTGGTGGGGAGCGGCTGCCATGATTGCTCGCGGAATGACCACGACTGAGCTACGAGATGGTGGTGCTTTCATGCTGACGCCAGCTTCAGTCTGAAACATCCAGAAACAAGGTGGGGCTTTCATCGTTTGGGGAAAAAAAAAACAGTTTTCATCCTATGAAAAGTGTTGTTTTTAGGTCACATGATCAAGCCTTCCATCATTAGGAAACCAAAAGTAAAATGAACCAATGAAAAGTTTTATAAACAAGTCACATGACCTGTTATGCGGCATAGGGTGTAAAATTAGGAGAAAATACGTTGGCACGTGAGGCGGCGTCAGTAGCGGACCGATGTGCGAATAGGCCGAAGCAACACAACGCGCCAAGATCCGGATGGCACCGAGGTGGTGTCCAGCAAGTTGCATCACTGGTGTGGCCATCCTACAATGCTGAAAGTCGGCGTGGGGCGCCCCGTTGGCTTGTGAGTTTGCGTCAGTAGCGGACCGATGTGCGAATAGGCCGAAGGCAGCACAACGCGCCAAGATCCGGATGGCACCGAGGTGGTGTCTAGTAAGTTGCCGCACTGGTGTGGCTATCCAACAATGCTGAAAGTCGGCGTGGGGCGCCCCGTTGGCCTGTGAGTTTGCGTCAGTAGCGGACCGATGTGCGAATAGGCCGAAGGCAGCACAACGCGCCAAGATCCGGATGGCACCGAGGTGGTGTCTAGTAAGTTGCCGCACTGGTGTGGCCATCCAACAATGCTGAAAGTCGGCGTGGGGCGCCCCGTTGGCCTGTGAGTTTGCGTCAGTAGCGGACCGATGTGCGAATAGGCCGAAGGCAGCACAACGCGCCAAGATCTGGATGGCACCGAGGTGGTGTCTAGTAAGTTGCCGCACTGGTGTGGCCATCCTACAATGCTGAAAGTCGGCGTGGGGCGCCCCGTTGGCCTGTGAGTTTGCGTCAGTAGCGGACCGATGTGCGAATAGGCCGAAGGCAGCACAACGCGCCAAGATCCGGATGGCACCGAGGTGGTGTCTAGTAAGTTGCCGCACTGGTGTGGCCATCCTACAATGCTGAAAGTCGGCGTGGGGCGCCCCGTTGGCCTGTGAGATGGCGTCAGTAGCGGACCGATGTGCGAATGGGGCCAAAGGCAGCGCAACAATATTTTCTGATTTGAAGACACCACAAGGCGCTGAGATGCCAAGATCCGGATGGCACCGAGGTGGTGTCTAGCAAGTTGTGGCACTGGTGTGGCCATCGTACAATGGTAAAAGTCGGCGTGGGGCGCCCTGTTGGCCTGTGAGATGGTGTCAGTAGCGGACTGATGTGTGAATGGGGCCAAAGGCAGCGCAACAATATTTTCTACTATATTTTCGGAGTAGAAGACACCACAAGGCGCTGAGATGCCAAGATCCGGATGGCACCGAGGTGATCTGTAAGTTGCGGACCGATGTGCGAATGGGGCCAAAGGCAGCTCAACAATATTTTCTGAAGAGAATACACCACAAGGCGCTGAGATGCCAAGATCCGGATGGCACCGAGGTGATGTCTAAGTTGCGGACCGATGTGCGAATGGGGCCAAAGGTAGCGTAACAAGATTTTCTGTATGGAAGATACCACTAGGCGTTGAGATGCCAAGATTCGGATGGCACCGAGGTGATGTCTAGCAAGTTGTGCCACTGGTGTGGCCATCGTACAATGGTAAAAGTTGGCGTGGGGCGCCCTATTGGCCTGTGAGATGGTGTCAGTAGCGGACTGATGTGCGAATGGGGCCAAAGGCAGCGCAACAATATTTTCTGACTGACACCACAAGGCGCTGAGATGCCAAGATCCGGATGGCATCGAGGTGATGTCTAAGTTGCGGACTGATGTGCGAATGGGGCCAAAGGCAGCGTAACAATATTTTCTGTATGGAAGATACCACTAGGCGTTGAGATGCCAAGATTCGGATGGCACCG
Source organism: Lissotriton helveticus (assembly GCF_964261635.1). Taxonomy (NCBI): domain Eukaryota; kingdom Metazoa; phylum Chordata; class Amphibia; order Caudata; family Salamandridae; genus Lissotriton; species Lissotriton helveticus. Next base: position 1,820,058,234 of record NC_136057.1, read on the forward strand.
AGGTGATGTCTAGCAAGTTGGTGTGGTCATCCTACAATGCTGAAACTCGGCGTGGGTCACCCCATTAGCCTGTGAGATGGCGTCAGTAGCGGACCGATGTGCGAATAGGCCGAAGGCAGCACAACGCGCCAAGATCCGGATGTCACCGTGGTGGTTTCATAGTTGAGAGGCACTTCATCTGCAGTGGGGCGCCGAGATCCGGATGGCACCGAGGTGATGTCTAGCAAGTTGCTGTACTGGTGTGGTCATCCTACAATGCTGAAATGTAGTGGGGCGCCCCTTTACCGTTTCAGTTGCCATTCAGCTGAGTTTCGGCCGCTCTTGATGCTACAGCGACAGGCGGCTGCAAGAGGACTCTCAAAATGGCGGCCTGTTCTTTGGATTTGGGCCTGGTCCACTAAAATGGCCCTGGGACACCTTAGAACTCGGACGCTCGATTTTTTTTTCCTTTCCTGTACATGCAAAAAAAGGTAAATGCCCGGTATGTTACACGCTTCATCTGCCACGATGAACTCTCCAGAGGAACCGAAAAAAAATATAGTTGTGGTAACTATACCATGCTTCGTCATATGGAGAGGTGGCACCAATTAATTATAGTGCTGCATAAAAGAGAGATTTGGAGGAGAACCCCTGACCTGCTAGTACATTCATCAAAGAAGTGGCACTGAGAGCTTCAGAGGCAAGGGAAACGGTCCCAAATATTTAGAAGAACTTTGGAAAGATTAAAATGACATGTTTAGATTGTGGTAAATTAATTTCATGTGGGCAGATGAGTGTTACTCTAATAAATACAGCATATGAACATCATCATAGTCGATGGTTGGTAGAGACATTTTGACTATATCCTGGACCTGCCCGTCCTCGCCCAAAATGGCGCCGGAATAAATGGGACTCGTAACTCCTTGTTGTGTACTGGTTGCAGAACCTTGAAATCACGAGATACGTATGCAGTTTTGAAGCACATGGCGGGCGGGGACGAGAATTGATTGAATATTTCGACATCCCTATTGATATTAAGTTCTGATGTGTTATTGATTACTGTACTGTTGAAAATTCGAATTAACGTCACCCATGGTACTTGCCCGCAAATGTATATCTAGATAATTTTATTGTAACTGGCCCTGTCGTATTTTAATTATAAAATGTACGTCCACCGATTCCGTAACTGTTAGACACCTTAGTTTTTGCAACCTAATGGCCCGCCCGTTACGTTCCTCTACAGTGTAAATGTCTATTCATCATATACGATTACAGTTTGCTCCGTGGCAGGCCCACGTGGTTATAGGCTCGTATTTGTATAATGACATTTTCACAATAAAGGTTTTTAAAAGAAAACATGGTAGTAGTGTATACATTGGTAAAGTTTTTAATAATAGTCACTGTTTTAGAATCATTAAAAGGCAAGTGAAATAAAGCAGACCAATTACATGAAGGGTAAAAGGTATAATACGAAGGAACGCAGTAAAGATAAATGGTCAAGGGCTGTTGTGTTTTCTATTCCTGCAACATAAAGTGATCGATAAGAATCTCATATTCAGGCGTATCGGCGACTAAGACAGCAGGTCGACCCTCTTTTGCTCAACGGCTCCGTCATGGGACGAAGAAACGCTCTTTTTCTCGAAAAAAGAATATATTTTACTTGCAGGACAGTTGTAAAATTTCCGGGAAAGTACATTAGCCTGGAACATTATAACATATATTTAAGAGAAAATAATGTTCGGAAGTAATTAAAAGCGTAATTTTTAGGTGATATGACCAAGGCTTTCATCATTAGAATAAGAAAAGTAAAATGAACCAATGAAAAGTTTTATTAACAAGTCACATGACTTGTTATGCTTACGTTACGCGCTGCGCGCCCCGGATGATTTCCGGATGCGCTAACGCGGCGCGTCATATGATGCATTACGCGACAACGCAGGTCCAGAATATAGTCAAAATGTCTCCACCAACCAGCGGTCGAAACACAACCCCTTTCAGCAGGCTAAATAGTTCTGTTAAATGACAACAGAAGGGACAGGCAACAAGAACCATCAGTCAAAGAGGGGAGGGCTAGTTCTTCTCTACCGGGTTACATTGGGGCGCTACCGGAACTGATCGAATTGGTAGTCTACAGTGTTTCTGGATGTTTCAGACCGAAGCTGGGGTTAGCATGAGAGCAGCACCATTTCGTAGCTCCGTTGTGGCCATTCCGCAACCAATCATGGCAGCCGCTCTTTATCGTTATTTTGGGCGGGGTGGGTGGCGGAGCCGAGCTGTTTTGCAGCCATCATTGTGTGGAGTTCAGTTCATCTCACTAGTTTTGTATTTGTCATGAGGGGTTGTTCCTAATGTTTCTATTTTAGCGAGGTCAAAAAGAGATCCCATTAGTGGCCTACTGATTTTGCTCGATTCCTTTTCTTTTTTTTTACACGATTTTTCGTTATCTGCAAAGACTAAACAGAGTATTGCGACTCTGTGTTTGTTTGTAAATAGAGAATGAACCAAAGAGAACTAATTCTAAAACAGTAAATACTTGGATAACAATCAATCAAATGGAGAGAGAAGCAGTCACGACGGATTACAACGGGGGCAAAGGCCTGCGTTAACTACCTTTCACTATCTGCAAAGAGAGAGTACTCCTAATAGAAATGAGGGGGGGGGGCACCATTCAAAGCAGATCAGTGTGCATAAACACGAAAATGTTTTCACTTACCACGTACTTGACATTCGACAGCTTATGATATTTGCTATTAAAAAACCATTGAAATTCACTGAAAAAACCATAGGTTATAGACCATATATAGTTAGGAATTAGCATTTACAAAACCTTGAAAATTCACTGAAAAAACCATAGGTTATAGACCATATATAGTTAGGAATTAGCATTTAAAAAACCTTATTTTACTCACACAAAACCATTGAAATTCCATATATAGTTAGTTGCACTAACTATATATCGCGCACCCGCAATCCACTGCTGATGATGTCACATATTACATCATTCATGACATGGTCAGTGACATCACTGATGACATCACTGATGACATCTCAAATGACATCACTGATGACATCACTGATGACATCTCATTTGACATCAATGACCACATCACTGATGATATCATTCATGTGACAATACAATGCATCTCCTCACATTTTAATATAACCTCTGTTTCACCCAGTGTTAAATACAGAGTATAATTTTTGAAACCATTGACACACCAATACTAGTTACTACATACGTACTCACTGATTCCTACGTCTACACACACATTCACTCATTCACCCATACAATCATTCATACATACAATCACTCATCTTTACAACACTATCATATGCACTCATACACCTATACAGACACTCACACGCTGCCACTCATCCATGGAGTTACTCACACACCTAGTCAGTCCTGTAAAGAATCAATCACACTTCCATTTTCTTGTCTATACAGTTAAACATAGAGCACCTTACATTTTCAAACATATAGTAACACATACTTACTTTCTTATACAATCATTGATACAAGTACACATTGATCTGCACAGAGTCACACACCTCCCAGCCAGCCACACACACACTCAGTCTCCCATACAAATACTTGGACAATCAATCAATAACCCATATAGTTAATCATATAGCTACTGATCAACACATGCAGTAGTTTACAGAACAACAGACATAATGATGCACAAATTAAGACAGTTTAGTCACTAACCCATGCACTCAGTGAGACACATTTAATCACTCACTCATACATTCAGTCATGCACCTACTAAATCCTTCGTCCAGACAGTTATACATCTACTCATTCTTCAATATCTAAAACATATTTAAACTTTACAGAAACACAGAGTCACTGGATGATGTCATCAGTGATGTCATCAGTGATGTCATTTGAGATGTCATCAGTGATGTCATCAGTGATGTCACTGACCATGTCATGAATGATGTAATATGTGACATCATCAGCAGTGGATTGCGGGTGCGCGATATATAGTTAGTGCAACTAACTATATATGGAATTTCAATGGTTTTGTGTGAGTAAAATAAGGTTTTTTAAATGCTAATTCCTAACTATATATGGTCTATAACCTATGGTTTTTTCAGTGAATTTTCAAGGTTTTGTAAATGCTAATTCCTAACTATATATGGTCTATAACCTATGGTTTTTTCAGTGAATATATATATATATATGAGTATATATATATATATATATATATATATATAAATATATAGTTACGTTAAATAGTTTATTAATTGTTCTAAAGGAAATATATATGAATTATTATGCATGTGTGTTTAACTTTTTTTAATTAAGTTTCTTTATTTTTTCAATTTATATTAAATCTATTTTATTTTTTATATACATTTTATTCTTTAACATATTTATTATGTTTTTTATTTTATATATATATGTGAAAGTATGGCTGCGGTACATAGACGACCTATTTGTCATCTGGGATGGTCCTGGCGACCTCGCCGAACGATTCATTGAAGATCTGAATAGGAATGATCTCAACCTGACTTTGGAAGGAAAAATCAGTGATTCCAAAGCGGTATTCCTAGATTTATCCATTGAAGTTTCCGAGAATAGGTTGGCAATGAAGTTATTCCGGAAGGAAACTGCTGGAAACACACTGCTTCATGCAGAAAGTGGCCATCCTAGGACACTGATCCGCAGTATTCCGTATGGTGAATTCCTCCGGGCCCGGAGGAATTGCAGTAGGGACCAAGATTTTGTCAAGGAGGTGGAAATCATGAAAGACCGGTTCAGAGAGAGAGGCTATAATCAGACCAGTATAGACCAGGCATTTCAGAAGGCCAGTAAAGTTAGCCATAACTCTCTACTGAATCCAGAACAGCACATTAAAATTGGAGATACAGAAACAATCAGGTTTATCTCCACATACCATGCATGTCTGAAACCAACAGTCCTGTTCCGACACTGGAAGTCGGATTTCCTTCAGGTGCGGAGCTCGCGCAAACCTCTGTATTACGATACAGCCAATCCAAAAGAAAGTTCAAATCCTCAAGAGTATAGAAGAATAATGATTTATTTTTCAAGAAAATAAGGGACAAATGTCCATCTGATGACGCGTTTCATTCCTCAAGGGAGCTTGTTCCCATAACGCGCTCAAAGGGAACAGACAATTTATAGTAAATATAATAGTGGGACTAATCGAGGAAGTGCACAATCACACAGTGAAAATAGCAAACATAAAAGAGAGACCACGTTGAAAATAGCAAACATAAAAGACAGACCAATGCAAAACGTACGTTTGTAAAATACAAACAGACTCCATTGTTACATCACTATAAAAACCAAGAATTCAATTGATGTTTTCCAAAAACTAAATATGGAATTATAAGAGGCAACATATTTTAGGAAAAATTAGATTAGAGGCAAAACAGTTAATAAATGAATAATATAAAGTGTTATGTAAACATGCTTGCAATGAATGAAAAATAATTATAATGACGACATAGTGTCCCAATAAAATTCATAACTGCAAACACAAATACAGTCCTTTGACAAATGTCACTCAATAATATATGTATATCAATAAGTTCATTATAACTGTCCTGCAATCTATAAACCTCCAGAGTTGCCTGTTATATATGTTAAGGTCATATTTATAGTACATTTTTATGGACATATATATATACTCATATATATATATATATACACACACACACACACATATATATATATTCACTGAAAAAACCATAGGTTAGAGACCATATATAGTTAGCTGGACATTTTATTGACATAAAACCAATGAAATTCCATATATAGTTAGTTGCACTAACTATATATCGCGCACCCGCAATCCACTGCTGATGATGTCACATATTACATCATTCATGACATGGTCAGTGACATCACTGATGACATCACTGATGACATCTCAAATGACATCACTGATGACATGACTGATAACAACATCCAGTGATTTTTTGTTTCTGTAAAGTTTAAATATGTCTTACATATTGAAGAATGAGTGGATGTGTAAGTGTCTGGACGAAGGATTTAGTAGGTGCATGACTGACTGTATGACTGAGTGATTAAATGTGTCTCACTGAGTGCATGGGTTAGTGACTAAACTGTCTTAATTTGTGCATCATTATGTCTGTTGTTCTGTAAACTGCTGCATGTGTTGATCAGTAGCTATATGAGTAACTATATGGGTTATTGATTGATTGCCCAAGTATTTGTATGAGAGACTGAGTGTGTGTGTGGCTGGCTGGGAGGTGTGTGACTCTGTGCAGATCAATGTGTACTTGTATCAATGATTGTATAAGAAGGTAAGTATGTGTTAGTATATGTTTGAAAATGTAAGGTGCTCTATGTTTAACTGTATAGACAAGAAAATGGAAGTGTCATTGATTCTTTACAGGACTGACTAGGTGTGTGAGTAACTCCATGGATGAGTGGCAGACTGTGAGTGTCTGTATAGGTGTATGAGTGCATATGATAGTGTTGTAAAGATGAGTGATTGTATGTATGAATGATTGTATGGGTGAATGAGTGAAGGTGTGTGTAGACGTAGGAATCAGTGAGTGCGTATGTAGTAACTAGTATTGGTGTGTCAATGGTTTCAAAAATTATACTCTGTATTTAACACTGGGTGAAACAGAGGTTATATTAAAATGTGAGGAGATGCATTGTATTGTCACATGAATGATATCATCAGTGATGTGGTCATTGATGTCAAATGAGATGTCATCAGTGATGTCATCAGTGATGTCATTTGAGATGTCATCAGTGATGTCATCAGTGATGTCACTGACCATGTCATGAATGATGTAATATGTGACATCATCAGCAGTGGATTGCGGGTGCGCGATATATAGTTAGTGCAACTAACTATATATGGAATTTCATTGGTTTTATGTCAATAAAATGTCCAGCTAACTATATATGGTCTCTAACCTATGGTTTTTTCAGTGAATTTTCAAGGTTTTGTAAATGCTAATTCCTAACTATATATGGTCTATAACCTATGGTTTTTTCAGTGAATTTTCAAGGTTTTGTAAATGCTAATTCCTAACTATATATGGTCTATAACCTATGGTTTTTTCAGTGAATTTCAGTGGTTTTTTAATAGCAAATATCATAAGCTGTCGAATGTCAAGTACGTGGAAAGTAAAAACATTTTCGTGTTTATGCACACTGATCTGCTTTGAATGCTGCCCCCCACCCCTCATTTCTATTAGGAGTACTCTCTCTTTGCAGATAGTGAAGGGTAGTTAACGCAGGCCTTTGCCCCCGTTGTAATCCGCCGTGCCTGCTTCTCTCTCCATTTGATTGATTGTTCTCTTTGCTTCATTCTCTATTTACAAACAAGCACAGAGTCGCAATACTCTGTTTAGTCTTTGCAGATAGCGAAAAATCGTGTAAAAAAACAAAAGGAATCGAGCAAAATCAGTAGGCCACTAATGGGATCTCTTTTTGACCTCGCTAAAATAGAAACATTAGGAACAACCTGTTGAAAATAGCAATGTGTATGTACATAAGCGGCGTTCATTTGTGTTCACAGTACCCCTTGTTGATTGTTTGAATCGAGCATTGAATTGTTCGAAGTTGGTTCTCTTAAGGATCTTCTCTGCCTGCAAACGAGGAAGAATAGGAATATTCTCTCTCCCTTTGCAGATAGTGAAGGGTAGGTAACGCAAGCCTTTAACACGTCGTACCTATTTCATTCCTCATTGATTGATTGATTGTCCGAACATTGACTGTTTGTGAATTAGTTCTTTTTGGAGGTATTCCCTGTTTGCAAATAAACGTAGGAAAATCTTTGCAAGTAGTGAAAGTGTAGGTAATGCGGACCTTTCTCCCCCGTTGTAATCTGTCATGCCTATCTACTCCCCACTGATTGATGCACCTGTTTCACCCGGACCATTTACTAGAGATAGGTCATCTGGCCCAACAAGAGAGCACCCCTAGTGAAAAGGACATATGCAATAATAACGAAGTGATCACTGTATCCTGTTAACAGAAACTTTAGCATGAAACAACCTGGAAAGAAAAGAATAGGAAAACGAAAATCAGTAGGCCACTGATGAACTTTTTATTAAATAACAAACAAAGAAATGATAACAATACGTAATGATAAAACCTATTATTGTCCTAGAAACAAGAAACGTTAGAAGTAAGCCCGTAATAAGAAACCTGAAAACATCGCCCCTCACTGCCCCAAAACGTGTCTGTCCCACCGCCTGCCACGGCCAAATAACAGCAAACTGGGAAAGATAGAAGTCAGCAGACATCCGCCCCATTCTAGAAACTTCCAAAGGGCAACAGGTTTTCGGCTACGCCCAGCCGGAAGCAACACATATAAGGCGGGTCCTGCTGCCACGCCTCGGCCAGGAGATCATCACGTAGGGTGTAGCCGGAGGAGAGGCCAAGGCCAGCGGGACCCGGCCAGGGGGATTGACAACGCTGGAGAGTTGCAGGGGGGGAATGTCCGTGTCCTCGACCCTCCCCTCTCTCTCCCAGTCCGGCCGCGGTGGCCCTTGACAGTTGCAGGTAGTCCCGCCACATTCTCTACCGGTCCGGCCACCACGGCCGGGGCCGATGGGATCCGGCTGCAGCCGATAAACCAAGGAACCCGTTCATGGGGCCAGAGCAAGGGGCGTCCGGCCGACATCCACCGGAAGCCCGGCCCGAAGACGGACGGGACATTTCTTCTTTCTTCAATAATGGCTTTGACAACACTGGGGGGGATGTCTTGCACATGCCTCCGACCCCCCCCCCCTCGTCCACATCGCCTGGTCCGGCCATAACAAATCTCAAGCGAGACGCCGTGGGGTGCACTGGGAGGGAGAGACGGTGCGAACAGGCCTCTCCCGCCTCCCCAGGTGGAGGCTTCCCACCTGCACCCTCAGCGCTCCAGGCGCCCGGAAAAGGGTTCTTCCACTGTGGCGATGCTGCAACGTCTCGCCCGGCAGGGTGGAGCGCGTCCGCTCATTTGACCCCGCGATCGCCAGTAGCTACCGAACTCTCAAAATGGCGATCGACCTGGCAAGAGCGGGCCCAGCATAAAGAAATGGCCCGGTCACTGGTTGACTCCACCACCGTAGTCCTCCACGACCTTGAAGATTCTAGAGGAGCCGCGGGAGTCTCCGACCCCCGCAGACACCCCCGATGGGGAATGACTGCCATGATCGCCCGTGGAGTGACGAAACTGTATCCGCGGGACGTCGGCGCTCCCATGCTGGCGCCAGCCTCACTTTGAATTACTAGAATCCTGCAAACCTCAGTTCCGGTGAAAGCACACTGTGACCCGGTAGGAAAAATTGTTGCACCCCCTCCCCTTTTTGACTGATAGTTCAAACCACCGATCCTTTCCTTTGCCCTTTTACCAGAACTTTGGACTGCCTCCCCCTCTTTTACATTTTCTAGAGAAAACAAAACATTAACCACTACATTAGCATAGCAGTTGACACCAGAACTGTTTTCAAATTGAAAACCAACAACATCTTCAACAGAATCCTTTTTCTTTCTGCTGTGACCCTGCTACAGCACAGGCATTGTCCCCAGCAGTAATTCTGCAATGCCGGTAAGAATAGCTGTGGTGCCTACTGGACTCACTCACCCCCGCGGCGCCCCACGCCGTTATTTGCTGGGCGGCAACCTACTAGACATCACCTTCGTGCCATCTAGATTTCAGCGCGTTCTGCTTCCTTCGAACTATTCGCACAACAGACTGCTACTGACGACCCACCCCCAGGCAACATCTTCTGAATTTTCATAATTTGAAAGAACTAGTAACATGTCCTCATCAGGAATTTCCTCATGAAAAGTCTGCAATGATGATTCTTGTAACTCTATGGTCTCCAAACATTCGATAAATTCGCCATCAAGAGATTGATCAAAAAAATCATTCAAATCATCTCCTCCTTGTGAGAATATTTCGTTATTGGTGCTGTCAATTTCAATAAATGTATTGGATAATTCAAAAGAAATTGCCACGGTCTCTTCGTTGTTTAAATGTTTTTACTGTTTTTGTTTTGTTGTATATATTTATAAGTTATTAAAGTTTTATAATCCTACTACTTTGTTGGAGTGCTATATATTTTTAATGTGACACATAAATGTAAAAACTTTGATGTACAAAGAGTCATCCCTGGAATCTTCCGCTTCAGGCTCGGTCCCCTCCCCAATCACAATACAGGATGGTTTTCAGATAGTAGGAACACGTGTGGTGTGACGGATCTCATCGGGTGTGGGCCTTGATCTACTATAACTCCTTTGAAGAGGGGTGATTCTTTACAGCTGGGGCCATAAACTACATCTGCAGGGCTAGCTGATAGCCTGGACAATCGGACACAGAGGAAGAGGAGAGTCAGAGGGTGCGGTAGTGAATAGGGCGAAAGGGAGGTGTCGGGCGGGCACAGGGTGTGATTCTCAGGGAAGAGCAGCGCAGATGGGGAGAGGTTTATTGCCCATGCATAACACAGAGAGCGGGGGTGAGCAGTGCCTGGGGAAGATGCTTGCGAGGGGGAGCCATGCTACGAATCGACAGCGTGCAGAGAGTGGGTCTGGTCAAGGCATCTAAAATGGCTGCCGTGCACGACAAAAGTGTGGCATTTCAAAAAAGGCAAGATGGCGCAAACAATGTTTTTCAACACTTCCTCATTTCCTTCGAATCGAACGTTAACAGACGTTGGTGCATATTACCAAAGTTAAGCGATATATATCGCTAACGATGCTTACCAACGAATTTTTTACCGCTAAGCATCGTCAGAAATTATCGAAGATAAACCTTGCTATTATCAAGGTTTATCGCAAATGCGATAAAAAACGACCGCAATGCATTAATATCGCTGAAAACTCAGCGATATTCATGCATTACCGAGCTAATGCTCTTAGCCATGTTATCCACCTCCCATTGGATAACATGGCTAAGAACTGCTCAGGGCAGGTGTTAGTTTTTGGAGATATTCGCGCTTAGCGCGAATATCTCCAAAAGTTGGTAATAGGAGATATATATCTTGCATGTTGTAATGCAAATTATTGTGGTATATGGAACTCATACCATAATCTCTCAGGAAAGCAGAAACGGATCCTTTTGGGACCGCCTGAGAAGGCCTAGGGGGTGAGGGGTTCTCTACTTTGCCCCCTTTTCACGTTCCGAACTATTTTATTTTACTCTCTTCTGTAATTACACAAAATGGCAGCGATAAGATGCATCAGAGACAGACAGTGAGAGAAAGGAGGCCGGAGATGAAGAAGAGATGTCAAATACACATTGGAGATAATATAGTGGGAGAAGGGGAGTAAATATGAGTAAACTTACCATGTAACATAAAAATGTTGCACTCTATACTATAAGTCTCATTTTATACTACAATCACTTCGCTACAACCTCATAAATTAAAAATAAAAATGAATAATGTCTCAAACAATTTTTGATTTCTAAATATAAATTTATTCTTCTGAATTTTCTAAATTTGAAAGAACTAGTAACATGTCCTCATCAGGAATTTCCTCTTCAATCATCTCATCTGGAATCTCCTCATTAAAAGTCTGCAATGATGATTCTTGTAACTCTATGGTCTCCAAACATTCGATAAATTCGCCATCAACAGATTGATCAAAAAAATCATTCAAGTCATCTCCTCCTTGTGACAATATTTCATTATTGGTGCTGTCAATTTCAATCAATGTAGTGGAATCATTCAAGTCATCTCCTCCTTGTGACAATATTTCATTATTGCTGCTGTCAATTTCAATCAATGTAGTGGACAATTCAAAAGAAATTGCCACATTCTCTTCATTGTGAGCCATTTTATTTTGAAATTGCTTGCTGTAAATTGCAGAAAAAAATAATCACTTTCATTTATCGTTTTTAGTAATACATAATATAAAACTAACTTTATCAAGTATTTAGTATAACAGAACGACTGCAAATAAATAACAGAAAACATTTTTCAAATTATCTTCAAGTGTACAACATAGTTCCCCTTACAAATTAAAAACTCACCTTTTTAAAAGTAGGAGAAGTGTTAGTACTGTGTAAATCAAACACCAGAAATTCACCACCAAAAATTCCTCACAAATGTACCTCAGACAGTAGTATCACAAAATGGCTGTGGTTTCCTCTCATTTGAGATATATACATAACCAATTAACTTTCATCACACACAAATACAAAACCAAAGTAACATTTTAATTGGTTCTAAATTTCAACACTTTCAAATGTGTTTTCCCCATGCAATTTTCCATAGGACATTTACATACGTCTACAGCCTGAATGGCTGAACGGAATTACACCAAACTTGGCAAAATGGTACATCAAACCTAAGAGGTCAGGAAGGATCTACTATGCCCCCTTATGGTCATTTGCCCCTTCGCTTTGGCCTCCTCTTGTCTCTCGATCCTACCGAGAGACAAGATGGCGGCCGCTACGGACTGTTTGGAATGTTTACAGACGCCGGAGAACCAATCAGCTTCGCAAAGCTCCGTAACGCGAAAAGTACGCGAAGCGGAGCGCTGTTACAGATATATATCTTTTTTTGAACGTTAATTTCTCAAAATCCACTGGAGCACATATATTGAGACCTAGCAAAGGCACATCGGGCTACCAGTCCCTAATATTTTGCCAAGTTTCGTGCAAATCCATTCAGCCGTTCGATTATTATTATTATTATTTTTTTTGCCCCGCGGGGCCCTTTTAAAACCTCCACATCAAACCTAGGGGGTCAGCGAGGATCTACTATGCCCCCTATGGTCATTTGCCCCTTCGCTTTGGCCTCCTCTTGTCTCTCGATCCTACCGAGAGACAAGATGGCGGCCCCTACGGACTGTTTGGAATGTTCACAGACGCCGGAGAACCAATCAGCTTCGCTTCACAAAGCTCCGTACCGCGAAAAGTCCGCGAACCGGAGCGCTGCCCGGTCCGCTGTTACAGATATATATCTTTTTTTGAACGTTAATTTCTCAAAATCCACTGAAGCACATATATTGAGACCTAGCAAAGGCACATCGGGCTACCAGTCCCTACAATTTTGCCAAGTTTCGTGCAAATCCATTCAGCCGTTCGGGCTAAAAGTGAGGCCAACCGCCCTATGGGAAACTCAATGTTAAAAACACGTTTTGGGACCCCCCTTTTTTCTCGGCCCCCCCTTGACGAAACCCCCCCAAATTTTCAGGGGCTGCTCAGAAACGAAATGTTCCATTTTCCTGAAAATTTCAGCCAATTCCGTCCACAAACGCCAAAGGTATTAGACATAGAATTTTCAAAAATCCCATAGAGAAAAAATCCTAACTATATATACCTACTGGCGACCGCCAGTAGGTAATATATATATATATATATATATATATATATATATATATATATATATATATATGTGTGAGTGTGTGTATATATATATATATATATATGACTATATATATATATATATATATAAATATATAGTTACGTTAAATAGTTTATTAATTGTTCTAAAGGAAATATATATGAATTATTATGCATGTGTGTTTAACTTTTTTTAATTAAGTTTCTTTATTTTTTCAATTTATATTAAATCTATTTTATTTTTTTATATACATTTTATTCTTTAACATATTTAATATGTTTTTTATTTTATATATATATGTGAAAGTATGGCTGCGGTACATAGACGACCTATTTGTCATCTGGGATGGTCCTGGCGACCTCGCCGAACGATTCATTGAAGATCTGAATAGGAATGATCTCAACCTGACTTTGGAAGGAAAAATCAGTGATTCCAAAGCGGTATTCCTAGATTTATCCATTGAAGTTTCCGAGAATAGGTTGGCAATGAAGTTATTCCGGAAGGAAACTGCTGGAAACACACTGCTTCATGCAGAAAGTGGCCATCCTAGGACACTGATCCGCAGTATTCCGTATGGTGAATTCCTCCGGGCCCGGAGGAATTGCAGTAGGGACCAAGATTTTGTCAAGGAGGTGGAAATCATGAAAGACCGGTTCAGAGAGAGAGGCTATAATCAGACCAGTATAGACCAGGCATTTCAGAAGGCCAGTAAAGTTAGCCATAACTCTCTACTGAATCCAGAACAGCACATTAAAATTGGAGATACAGAAACAATCAGGTTTATCTCCACATACCATACGAAATCTTGGAGAGTCCAAAAGAGCCTCACTAAACATTGGAAGGTCCTTAGGACAGAATCCACTCTAAATGAAATTTTGGGAGACAGGCCAAGTGTAACTTATCGTAGAGCTGACACGCTTAGAAATAAGGTTAGCCATAATGAGGTTAGTACCATCAAGCCCAGTACCAACAATATACAGGGTTTTTACACTTGTATGAAGTGTAAAGCCTGTAGACACAGTACGAATGTCAAGAAAGTACATTATCCGATTGAAGATAAGGATAAGAGTATTGAAAAACACCTAACTTGTTTGTCAGAATACTGTGTATATGTGCTGGTCTGCCCTTGCCCAAAGAAGTACGTAGGGAGTACTATGTTCCCTGCAAAAACTCGAGTGCTACAACACATGAGGGCAATTCAGAATAAAGAACAAACCTCACCTGTTGCCCGTCATTTTGAGGAACAACACAACAGTAATCGCAACTTCCTTAAATTCTTTGTAATAGATAAACTACCACCCATGAAAAGAGGAGGAGACAAAATTAGGAAGTTGCGACAACTGGAAAACAGATACATTGTAAATCTTGATACTCTGAATCCAGGCGGACTCAATTCTGAGGAGGAAATGGTATGGCACTTAGGCGAATGACTGTTCGGTGGAGTGATTCCATCATCTGTATAAGACCTCCTGAACTACTTTATAGATGGTTTTGTCTCAAACAATGTAAACGTTTTTGAACTTGGTATATTTGTATATAAGCTAAGGCAACCCTGAGCCCCTGCGAGACATCGTAGAATCAAATGCTTTTAACTGTTGTTTTAAATTCACAATTGAATTGAGTTGGGCACTTTTTCATGGAATGATTTGTTGATAAGTAGTGAGTAAGAAGTAGTACCAAAGAGATTCTGACAGATGTACTTTTCTCTTTTGTTTTCTCCCCTCTTTCTCTTTCTCCTCTTTTTCTCCTCTGATTTTGTACAGGACTATGAAGGAGTGCTATGGATGAGGAACATGATGTGTATAACAACTATTGATATCTTACATGATTTCCCACTGGGGAAGTAGAGATTTATTTTGGACAATTTTCCTGATGGACTATATGAGGAGAGACTGAAAATGATGACAGGGCGCACCCCTTTTCCCACAGGGGATGGTATGAAAGAACTGTACGCACTTGCGCTGCAGCGATATCATGAACATTATTGGCATTTGATTGAACATTGGGTATATAAGAATGCTCCCAGTCCATCTAAGGTACTCTGATTGAGATAATAGACATGGCATTACACTCCTACCATGATCGAAAGGAGAAATTTAAGTTTATTGATATTATGAGTTATATGGGGAAGAATGTCATTGAGTTATGTTCGTTCTTAATGGGGGACAAATGCCTATATGGCATGGTAATAATGTATTTGACATTTACATTATGAATTAATAATGTGCAAAATGAATGTGTGTAGAACCACACATGTTTGGATTGCTCTGGGTTACTAGTGAAAGAATTACGCACTTGCGTTGTAGTGATAATATGAATATTGCCATCTGATTGAACCTTGAGGATATTTTAATGCTCTCATTCCATTGATCGGAATTGAACTAGATAATAGACAGGACATTGTATTCCTACTATGAAATGAATTTGAGTTCAGCGATACTATTGAGTACTTTGGGATGAGTGTCTCTGAGATATGTTTGTCTCTTAATAGGGGATGAATACCTATACGATATGCAAATAATGTATTTGGCATTGATATTATGATTTAACAATGTGAGAAAGGAACTGTGCAGAACCACACATGTTTTGAGTGCTTTGTTACTAGTCGTACGAAATATACCACTACAAGATGGCGGCCAATAGCAAAATCCCCATGTCCTTTGTTTATTTTCACTTTTACACAAAGCATCAAGAAAACTTTATTTAAGAGTTTCAATGTGTGACACTAGCCACCCGTGACCAAGGCGAGTTGTTCTCGTCGAAACGCGTTGGGTGTTTTTCTGTTGATATCATGCTGGAACCGAAATAAATATCACCTTTAAGCACACGCGCTTTCCGTGTTGTGGATTGAGTGAAGGCTGAATTGGAGTGCATTGGCAGAGCGGCTGCTCTGCTGGGTGAGAATCGACATATTTCCGGGGCGACCTCTATCCCTGGTTCTTGCACCGCAGTCGAGGGTCCCGGTGGTATGGAGGATGGAGCTTGGAATATATTTATATGTATATATATATATATATATATATATATATATATATATATATATATATATATATATATATATATATATATATATATATATATATATATATATATATATATTACCTACTGGCGGTCGCCAGTAGGTAGTTACAGTTAGGATTGTTTTCCATAGGGATATCGCAACATTCTATTGGGAATAACTTTGCCGCCGGTTGAGGAATCTGCCTGAAATTTTACTTAACTTTGCCTGAAAGTTTGGGGGGCATTCGTCAAGTGGGGGCCGAGATAAAAGGGGGGTCCCAAAACGTGTTTTCCCCATGTTAATTTCCATAGGGCGGTCGAACTCACTTTCAACTCGAACGGCTGAATGGATTTTCATCAAACTTGGCAAAATTGTAGGGACTGGTAGCCAGATGTGCCTTTGCTATGTTTTAAGATATGTGCTCCAGAGGATTTTGAGTAATTTAGGTTAAAAAAAATATATATATATCTATAGCCACGCGACTTGCGCACGGAAAGCTGATTGGCTCTCGGGTGTCTGTAAACATTCCAAACAGTCCGGAGCGGCCGCCATCTTGTGTCTTGTTAGGATCGAGACACAAGAGGTGGCAAAAACAAAGGGGGAAATGACCAAAAGGGGGCAGGGTAGACCCCCCTGACCCCTAGGTTTGATGTGGGGGCTACAAAAGGGTCCCGCGGGTGAACATTTTTTTTTTTTCGATTTTCGCGGGAGGAGCGCCCGGTACGCGCACCAGGGAGCGTACCAGGGAGCGTACTTTGGTGAAAAATAGTGAAAATAATAGTGTAAAATAATAATTTTGAGTGATTACAGGTAGGGTAGCTTTGAAAAGAGCTTTTGGGTTCTGTGGCTGTTTTAGGTACCTACAAGTATGTCCCACACACACCCACACACACACAACCCCACACCCCCACACCCACACACTCCCCACACACACCTCACACACGCACACCTCCACCCGCACCCAAACACCCCACACCCCCACACCGATACCGTACACATCCACACCCACACCCACACATCCCACACACCCACACTCACACACACCTCACAGACACACCCACACATCCCCCACACACTCCCCCCCCACACATGGGGAAAACTCAGTGAAACAGGAAAATAATAATTTAAAGTGATTAGAGGTGGGTAGCTCTGCATAGAGTTGTGTTATTTGGGTGTTTTAAGTACCAACATGTGTACCAATGCTGAGTCTTAAATTTAATGTACACCGTTTACTCTGTAGATATGTTGCATGTTGTTACAGAAGTTATTGGGGTATATGGAATCCATATCATAGTCTGTCAGGAAAGCAGAAAGAACATGGAGGCAGGAGATGAAAAAGAGATGTCAAATACACATTGGAGATAATATAGTGGGAGAAAGGAAGTAACTTTGAGCAAAATTACTATGTAACATAAAAAAATTGCACAGTATACTATAAGTCTGAATTTACATTATAATCAATTTGGTACTAGTTTATGAATTACATATAAAAATGAATCATGTCTCGAACAATTTTTGGTTATTAAATATAAATTTATTTTTCTGATTCTTTTTCCAAATTTAACAGAACTTCTAACAACACATTGTCGGAAATGTCCTCATTTTCAATCAGCGAATCTACTGCTTCTACACATTGAACTAATTCATAGTCCCGTGATTCATCCATGAAATCTAAGTCTTCATTATCTACAAAAAAATTTCACCGTTGTTCTCCAGAACAATTTTGAAGGAAATATTCTGCTCTCCTTCAATTTTCTTGCTGTAATTTGCATGAAAAATAAATATATCAGTAGAGATAGGGCACTGTTGGGTTTAAGTTCAGACAGGTAGTTTTGATTTTTTAACAGAGAAGTTATCTTTGGGCAGTGTATGGTATCAGGCTGGAAGTAGAAATATAAAAAAGTGTATATCATAAAGCCAAAGTAAATTCATAATTATACAAGACAAGCCTAACTCCATCCATAAGTATAACAGAGAAGCCTATCTCAATCTATAACTATTACAGAGGGATAGTATATAACTATCAGAAAATGTTTTACAAATTAACTTAAAGTGCACAACATACTTCAGTTTTCAAAATAACATCTTACCTTTGAAAAAGAAGTTTAAGTTCTCAGTGAAATTCCTTTTGAAATGTACTTTATGAAGTATTATTCAAAATGGCTGTGTTTCCTTCTCTTTCTTTATATATATTCATGTACATAACCAATCAAATGTCATGAAATAATAGTAGAAAATGAAAGTAACATTTTAATTGGTTGTAAATTCTAACACTTCAGATGTGTTTTTGTCAAGTAATTCACCTCAGGATATTTAAAGAGGGCTACAGGCCAAATGGCTCAATGGAATTCCACCAAATTTGGGAAAATGGTAGGGACTAGTATGTAGCATGGCCTATTCTATATTTGGTAAAAGTGTCTCCAGTGGTTTTTTATGTAAATTAACTTTTGTTAATTTTTGGGAGCGCTTCCCGGTGCGCGCCCCGGTACGCGTACCGGCAGCGCTACGGGAGTCCTCCATTTTGTGTTTCGGTAGATTTGAGACAGAAAATGGAGGACAAACAATGTTGGGAATGGATATAAGGGGGTACCCACACCCACAGACACACCTTACACACCCATACCCCGACCTACACCCACTGACTCCCTATAAGTCACACACACTGCATTACTTACCTTTCTTTGCTGTTTCACACAAACCCATTCAGGCAGTGTTTCCTTTACTCTCTTTGTCCTTTCTCTTTGTGATTCCCCATGTGTTATCCTCATTCAATTTTTCACCCTCTTTCACACCTCTTTACTTACACTAACTGGTCTTTTCTCACCCTCCTTCACCGTTCTTCATTTATCTCGGTTCCACCACTACCCTTCATTTCTCCATTTTTTACTGTTCTTTTTTTTTTCTTTCAACACCCACTCACATTCTCCCACTATCTCTACTTTAGTCTTCTTCCTCTCTCTTCCTTTCTTTCGCTCCTTTAGTCATTTTACTTTTCTCACTTTCACCCTATTACACCTTCTCTGTTTTTTACTATGTAATAAACAATCCCTCTGTGTTTCTCCCTGTAGCTCTCTTTCTCTTAACATTACTCTCTTTGTGTTCTTCCCTCATGCTAACTCCTTCATAAATTTTTTTTTTTTTTTTGGGTGCGCGCCCCGGTACGCGTACCCTAAGGAAAAAAAATTGATAGAGATTCTTTAAAAATATAGGTTTATTTTTATAAATTAAAGGTAGTTCTAAAAAGAACTGTTTTTTT
Source organism: Lissotriton helveticus (assembly GCF_964261635.1). Classification (NCBI taxonomy): domain Eukaryota; kingdom Metazoa; phylum Chordata; class Amphibia; order Caudata; family Salamandridae; genus Lissotriton; species Lissotriton helveticus. The sequence continues at coordinate 1,820,077,775 of NC_136057.1, forward strand.
TCTTCTTTTTGTTGTTTTATATTTTTTTATTGTCTTTTTGAACATTTTGTACTTTTTTTGGCTTTTCAAAACAGTTTTATATTTTTTTTGTATTTTTTATGGGGAGAAACAAAAAAAGGGAATTGAAAATGGCTCAACTGGAGCAAAAAACAAAAAACGGAAAAAATTAGGGTTTTTTGGGGCAATTGTGGTTGTCACCAGCAAAGACGATGAGCTTTACGCTCTTTTCACCATACGACATGAGCTTACCACAGTAAAGACATGTTACTCTAAAATCTTCAAATCGTTGTTGTATGCAAGGCATCATCTCCGTTGTGTCTGGTCCCGATGGAGTGGGTTGCTTTCTTTTGGAGGTGGTCCTTGAAGACTGGGGGAGGTTTCTGGCCAGTTCCCTCATCTCTGCACGAGAATAGCTGTTTGGATGCTTGCGGGTCATATGTCTAATCATGGTATTATTACCAAAGGAATATTTTTTGTTTGGGTTGCCCCTTGAGAGTTCTAATCTTCACCACAGATTAGACAAGTTACCTTGGCTGCATTCACTTTTTTCTTGCCGTCTGGGATTGAAAAAAACTCCCATACAATGTGTGGCCTTGGCTGGTATGGGGTATTGCCTTCAGCCAGCCATCTTCTCCTCTCCTCCTCTTCCTCTTCCTCCTCATCCTCTTCTTGACCACCAATGTACTGTTGTGGTGGTCCTCTTGGTGGTGGTGGTGGTGGTGGTGGTGCAGATGCTCCAGCTGCTGCTGCTACTGTAGCCATTTTAAGTACAAAATAATTCTGTTTGTTGTTGTAAAAGGTCTTCCTCAGTCAAAGGACAAAGTCAGAATAAGGAAAAAAGGTGGAGTCTTTCATCATTTGGAAAACAGTACTGTTCTTGACCAATGAAAAGTGTTATTTTCAAGTCACATGATCCGGGCTTACATCATTTGGAAACCAAAACTGATCTGCACCAATGAAAAGTGTTATTTTCAGATCACATGACCCGACGCGCTTACGCTAAGCGCCCAGGGGCGCGCCCGTAGTCGCGCTCCGGGGCGCGCCCGGGGGCGGGTAGCGTACGCGCGTCAGGATGTTGCGCGATCGTATGCGCTCGCGTGCTTCCGGGTGCCCTTACGCAGTGCGTCATATGACGCATCACGCGGCTACGCCAAACGTCACGATGTTGTTTTCGTTCGCGGGAATAGCGCTAACGGGACGCTCCCCGGTACGCGCCCCGGGGCGCGCCGTAACATTGCGCTTACCCGTGCATTCACCGGTACGCGCCCCGGGAGCGCCCCAGGGCAAAAAAAAATAAAAAATAAAAATATTTACATAATTATACATTATAAAATTCGTTATACATTTTTTTGCTTTTTATACCTATAGAGAATTGCTATTAAAAAACCTATGAAATTCACTGCAAAAAACCATAGGTTTCACACCAGTTATAGTTAGGAATTAGCATTTAAACAGTTCTATATAGTCACTCATACATATACTCACTCATCATATGTAGTGATACACCCATACATCCTGATACACACCGACAGTCATCTAAAAGATACTCTGACACATACTCACACATGCAAATAAACTATTGAACATCCATTTATTTGCATATACAGCAATACACGCACTACCACTTTACTTCTAAGGAAACTAACACGTACTTACTCTCTCAAACAATCACTTATAGAAGCACATACTAATTTAAACAGGAACTCTTAAAATCCCTTACTCTCACATATACTCACTTATATACATCAATATTCACATATATTAGATAAAAACATATGTAGTTACTGATAAAGACACTAGTGAGACAGTCATTCAGTCACTAACACACACATATATACACTCATCCACCCATACAGTCCTGCACATATGCTGTCTTCAAAACACATACAAAGAGAGAGTCAATCATTCATGCATCTATGTGCTAAGTAATACCCCCACCAAACCATACAGACACTCATACTGATACTAAGAAAAACATGTAGCCACTTATACACAAAGTGAAACAATAATACATATATTTAAATATTTAAACATTACTCACTAATATTTATTTTTCAGAAAGAGACGCATTCACTGGATGGTGTCATCAGTGATGTCATGAGTGATGTCACTGACCATGTCATGAGTGATGTAATATGTGATGTCATCAGCAGTGCATTGCAGGCGCGCAAGTTATAGTGAGTCCAACTAACTATAACGTGGGAATTTCAATGGTTTTATGCGAGTAAAATTTCCAGCTAACTATAACTGGAGTGAAACCTATGGTTTTTTCAGTGAATATATATATATATATATATATATATATCCAACAGTCGTTGTCCTTAATACCAGAGCCACACCACAGGAGGTAAGTTGTCAGGCATTTATTCAAGGTAAAAAACAGCAGCTTCACAAACAGGGCAAAGTCCTTTCAATGTAAAGTTCCTGACGTGTTTCGTGCTCTCCATAGCTTTTAGTCATGGGCTAGTGAATGCCTGCACCTTCAAGCTTAATCAGCACCTGAATCTCGTGACACTCGCCTCAGTGGGCGGGGCCGCTGGAACGGCCTTCTGGTCTTTGCAGTGCTGAACAATGTTGCTTCTGTGAGCCGCTTGTATTGATGCAGAATTATCACGATAAAACCCCAGTGGGCTGAAGGCAAATGTCCCGTTTTGAAGAACCTGCATCTTACTGCTCCTGGCTAAGACTAGTATGGTCAACATGTTTCAGCCGAACTGGTTAACTGACCCGGCTTTCTTCAGGACCTAGATGTTTATAAAGTACAAGCTACTGCAGGATAAACAAGAATTGTGCATATAAAATGTGCATAAATGAAATTCACAACAACCTAGTCAGGTAAGTAGGTTAGTCTGTGGCATGTGCCACCCTACCAGACAAGCGAGATTTGTGCTTGATGGTAAGAGCTACCTCTTCTTTCCTACAAGAAAAAAAGAGTCAAACTATAGAAAGCGTTTATACAATTCACAGCGTCAGCAGTTCACGTTCAGCAATGCCCATTATGCATTGCTCCTGGCAAAATACCCAAACAGTGGTTTGATGTAAGAATATTCACTTTCTAGTAGAACTGTTTTCAACTCACCCAGCTTTGTGTGGGAGAAAAGCCTCACCTCACCCGGCTAGCTGCTCGGAGATGGAAGCCCCTCTTTGTTTGTGTGTGAAGTAAGTTAAAAAAGTTGTTTACTCATACTGTTCTATCTAAATGCTTCACATATATATCAAACAATAATTTAAATCTAAGGTCAAAAACCTAACAACACTCAGCTCCTAATGGACATGGAAAATGCAGGAAAATGTTAAATTTAAAATGACCTTCAAGGGACTCACAGTTCTCAATAACTCAGGCAGTGGAAAGTTAATGAATAAGAGCCCTACTCTCTACAATACCCAATGACCCCTTCAACAATCAGTTGGAAAATGAAGAGGAGTCTGGGGGAAGTGAGATTGATTTAAAAGCCTACAGTAAGGAAACCCTACCATCCTGCTAGAGGACTGATACCCAGTAGGCTTATATCTGGGGGGTCAGGGCGCAGAGCAGTTCTCCCCTCCTTACCTGTCCGTCCGTGCTTCAGGCCAGACTGCGAGCAGTCTGGGAGGTGACGGCAGGGGGAGGGAGGGCTGCTTATATGTCCGCCTTAATCGGATGAAAATTGCCTAATTAGCAGCAGCTGCTGCTAATTCGTAGTCCCAAACATGAGTGCCCGTGCTACAGGCATACTCAGAAGCAAGACGCTATACCTCGCGCATGCGCAGTCTCAACAGAATTGTTCATAATCACTGGGCGATACCCCTGCAGAGACTGTCTTGCGTTAGCGCATGTGCGGTGGCCCAATGTTGTGCTACCTACAAGGACCACGTTCAATTTATTAAAATAAAGATATTAGATCCTCCATATGCGGGAAGCTATCTCTGTAGTCAGGTTCCCCGGCTTGGTGAACGGAGGTAGAGAAACATGTATACTGCATTGCGCATGCGCAGTAACACAAATAGTATCCACGGGCATGACGCGACATGCCACGTCAGTTTCCAAACTCCGAATGACATATACTATGTACTGAGCACGTGCGAGGTCCGGGAGTAGTGTTGCGGCCCGGCTCCCCCAACGTGCATGCGCACCGTTCCATAGTAGAATGACATAAAATGAAAACACCCCGTGGCAGAGCCAGCACAACAGTAGGTATACTAGTTGTCATAATTATTCATGGCTCCTACAGACTCATGCATATATGCTGTCATGTCGGTGCAAGACAAAATATAAGTCTGCTATGCAAGGAAGTAGATGGTAGAACCCCACATCTACCTAGGGAGGAGCTCAATGATACATCATATGACAAGGTGTCTTTAACACCAATGAAGCAGTGCATGAGTGTCAGATCGATACCCACGGTATGCTGTCGTTAAGGCCTTCAGTGTCAGTTTTCATTCTGAAAATCCACCTCTGCTCTTTGAGAAACAAAAATCTCGAGACATCCGCTACATGCTGTGGGATGAAGGGACGTTCCAGCCCGCGCCATCTCAAATCATCGTTCTTGTGTTGTTTAGAGAGAAAATGTTCCGTCAAGCGGGTGGACTGCTTCCTACACCGTATGGTACTCTTATGTTTGCTAATGCGTAACTTCACGTTGCGCGTAGTGTGACCAATGTACAGTTTGGTGCAGGGACATGAGATCATATAGATCACGCCTTCCGAGTTACAATTGGTGTGGTTCTGTAATATCCAAGGGCGACTACTGCCTATGTCCACTGATGTCGTTTTGGTGGTCTGAGGACACACACTGCAGGATCCACAAGGATAGTGGCCTCGTACGGGGGGTCGCGACCACAGAGTGTTTGTGTCACATATAGGCTGTGTTAGTGGTCGTGTGTGGACCAGACTGTCCCGCAAACGAGGGCCTTTCTTAAATGCGAAAAGAGGAGATGGAATATTCCCAGACGCCACGTTGAGGATGCACCAGTGTTTTCGCACTGTCTTCTGTAGTTGGTTAGATAATGTGCAAAAGGTCATCACAAAAGTGAGCCTGTCATTAGGGGGTTTGGGAGTGCTGTTGTGCAAAAGCGCATCCCGATGATTGTTCGATGCCCTCTTCCAGGCCTGACGTACGAGTCGCTTGGGGTATGCTCGTGCCTGGAGTTGTAATGCCAATTCACTGGGCGGTTTTTCAAAGAGATCCCTGGTCGAGCAGTTCCTGCGAACCCGCAGGAACTGGCCCACAGGAAGATTTTCTCTGAGAGCCCTCGGGTGATGGCTGTCAAAGGATAAGAGTGAGTTCCTAGACATAGGCTTCTTGAATAGTTCACACTGTAATTGATTTTCCTGAGGAAAAATAGAGATGTCAAGAAAAGCCAGCCGTTGTTTGCTGTATTCGATGGTAAACTTTAAGAAGGTATTTTGTTGGTTAAGCCAGTTATGGAAAGCCATGATCTCTTGACTCGAACCCCGCCATACTACCAGTACATCATCTATGTACCTCTTCCTCAGCACCAGATGTTGACGGTAAGGGTTGCTGTGGTTCAGTAAATAGTTTTGTTCTAAAAGATGAACATAGAGGTTGGCGAGGCTGGGCGCAAAGACGCTGCCCATTGAGGTGCCAGAGACCTGGAGAAAGATCTGATCTTCAAACCTGAAGAAGTTCTTCATCATGGCCAATCTGGCACACTCAATAATGAAGGAGACCGGAGTAATGCTGTTGACCTCACGCGCTTCCAAGAGACTCCTGTTGGAGGCCAAAGTTTCTTGTTGGGGGATACACGTATAAAGTGACTCCACGTCAAAGCTGGCCAAAATATCGGTATTGATGCTGAACTCGATATCGGACAAAATCCGTAAGACATCAGTCGTGTATTTGAGATAGGAGGGCATGTCAGTGACCAAAGGTTGTAAAAAGAAATCCACAAACTTGGATAGTGGCTCAAGTAATGAGCCAATCCCGGATATGATGGGTCGTCCGGGAGGCGGTCGTTGGATTTTGTGGATTTTCGGGAGGCAATAATAAAAGTATGGCATCACCGGGTTGTTTGTTATCAAAAATTTAGCCTCATGTGACGTGATCCACCCTTCTGCCTCACCTTCCTCCACTAGATGTTTAATCTCCAGTGTAAGCCTTGATGTAGGATCCATGTCCAAAACCTGGTAGGATTTGGTATCATTCAGCTACCTTAGGCGCTCTGTCCTATATGCTACTGTGTCCAGAATGACAGTGGCACCCCCTTTGTCCGCTGGCTTAATGGTAACGGACGAATCTTTTGTTAGGTTCTGAGGGGCCATTCTGTCTTTCTTGGAAAAATTGCTATAGTTGGTTAACCGTGTGTCACATACTGCCATCACGTCATGTGTTACCGCCTTCTCGAAGGTAGTGACCTGAGAGGGAACCTGATGTGACATAGGTGTAAATTGGATTTAGGACGTAAACCAGTGTTGTTAGTGTCGGCTGAGGACATACTAATGTCCGTATCTCTATCCTTGAAGAAAAAGTGAAGCCGAACCTTCCTAAAGCAGTTCTCTAGCTCACACCGCATGCCAAACGGATCGCCTAGATGTGTGGGTACGAAGCCTAACCCTTTGCTGAGGACACTGTGTTCGTCTTCTGTGAGTGTCCTCGAACTCAAGTTGACTACCAGATCTACTGTTCCCCGGTCGCATTGGGGGTCTGCTGCTGGTTGCCCCTCCTGCTGCTCCTGGTGTTCGCATATGGCAGATCTGGTTGCCAGTGGACAGTCGGATTTCCCCTCCGTTTGCCCCTGGTGCGGCCTCGGCCCTGTTCTAAAAAAGACTGGTCAGGATAGAATTGTTGATGTGGTGGAAAGAGTGGCATATGAGGTGCAAACGGGGGTGGTTGGTAACCCCAAGGCGCCGGGGGCCTCCATTGACATTGATTTTGATAAAATCCTTGCATACCCCGCCTCTTGTTGAATCTACGGGGTTGTCCCCTCCCTCTCCCTTGGGGTACACCAGTATTGGAGGAGTCAGAATCAGTTGATCCCTGATCGGATCCAGATGATGAATAATTGGACCCGTAGCGCCTACCTCTGGTGTTGAATACCGGTGCCACATAGGTGTCGCTAGAATAGGGACTTCCGGACGACCCATCATATCCGGGATTGGCTCATTACATGAGCCACTATCCAAGTTTGTGGATTTCTTTTTACGACCTTTGGTCACTGAAATGCCCTCCTATCTCAAAGACACGGCTGATGTCTTACGGATTTTGCCCGATATCGAGTTCAACATCAATACCGATATTTTGGACAGCTTTGATGTGGAGTCACTTTACACAAACCTCCCCCGGACCCCACCAAATGGACTAGAAACCTCTCATAAATACCCCTGGATATCCTGGATGGTCAGTTAAGCTCTCTTCTTCCGGCCAACAAAGCGCACCTTTCCACCAATGAGCTCACCGACTGCTACAATTCCGAGCTAGTGTCCATACTCAACAAACTAGCGCCACTAAAGCTCAAAAGAAGTAGAGCTATCCCTTCCAGAACTTGGTTCAACGCTGACCTCAACGCAGAAAGGAGAACCCTAAGAGCCAAGGAGAGAAAATGGAGAAATAACCCAACGGCCATCCTTCGTGATCAACTGAAAGCAGCCCGCAGGAAATACAACTACATCAAAAACAAAAAATCCAGCTTCTTCCGCGAGGCACTGGACAAAGCCAAAAACAGACCGAAGGAGATTTACGGCATCATCAGACAACAAACCTCCAAACCACTGTCCTCTTCTGTACAGGCGTCCAAAGAACTATGCGACAATTTCGCCCACTTCTTCAACGACAAGATCACAATAATCGAACTTTCACTCGACTTCAACAATTCACACCCCAAGAAGACCAGCTCGGCCGCCCTTCAGGCCATCTCTCCTGGTGCATTGAGCACCCCCTGGCTTAGCCTTCACCCCGTTCCAGATGCAGAGATAATCTCACTGATCGCGTCCTCCAAACCATCATCACATATCTCTGACCCCATTCCTCCCTCACTAATCAAGAAAATGAAGCACACTTTTGCACCTATATGGGGCAAAATCATTAACAGCTCCCTAAAAAGTGGAGTGGTCCCTGACTGCCTAAAAATGGGGCAAGTTGCCCCCCTGCAGAAAAAACCAGGCCTTGACTCAACAGACCTGAACAATTTCAGACCAATATCTAACCTCCCTTTCCTCTCCAAAATACTGGAACGCTGCGTACTTCTGAAACTGACTCAACATCTGGACAACATCAATCTCCTAGACCCCCTCCAATCTGGCTTCAGACAAGGATGCAGCACAGAAACAGCGATGCTGAACATCATCGATGATATCCACGGATCTCTTGATTCAGACAAATGCTGCCTCCTCATTCTCCTTGACCTCTCCGCAGCATTCGATACGGTGGACCACAAACTCCTCTCCAAGGCTCTTCAAGAGAGAGCTGGCCTCGGCGAAGTAGTTCTCAAATGGTTCTCCTCATTCATACACCATCGAACACAAATCATAAAAATAAAGAACTTCACCTCCGAAACCAAGCAGGTCAATAAGGGCGTCCCCCAAGGATCGGTGCTCTCGCCTCAGCTTTTCAATATCTATATGGAACAACTTTCCAAACTACTCAGGAAAGCCAACCTCCGCTTCCACCACTATGCGGACGATACACAAATCTATCTGGAAACTTCCTCTCTCACTGACATTCACAGACTAAACAATGTCCAGAAAGATGTTCAACAATGGCTGACAAACAATCACCTGAAACTGAATCCAGACAAAACTGAGACACTCCTCATCTCGAACAAGGATGAAAACCCTCAAATCACCGAATGACTAAAAGCAATTGATGCCCGCAAAGGAAATCTTACTCTAGCCGACTCTGTCAAATCTCTTGGCATCATCATAGACCCCAAATTAAACATGACAAAACACATCAAGAATGCGGCCAGAGGTGCATTCTCTAACCTCAGACTTTTGAACAAGATCAAACCCTACATCCCGAACAAGGATCTCAAAATGGCCACACAATCTCTTGTACTGTCAAGACTGGACTATGGGGACGCAATCCTAACAGGTATCCCTAAATCGAGATTGGCTCAGATCAAAACAACATTACATGCAGCCAGAATGATCACCGGCATCAAAAAATCAGATCACAGCTCCCCAGCACTCAAGGATCTCAAATGGCTCCCAGTGGAAATGCGAAGCAACTTCAGAACGGCCTGCTTAACCCACAAAGCCCTCCATACCGGCAAACTTGAATACCTGGCAAAAAAACTCAAAAAAGCAGGCCAAGCAAGGAATCTGAGAAGCTCCAACTCCTTCCTGCTCATTCTACCTAAAACTAGAAAGAAAAAAACAGCGGACTGCTCGTTCACTGAAAACGCCCCCAAAATCTGGAATTCCATCCCCCAGCACATCAGAACTATTCCATCTTTTGTGGAATTCAAAAGGCAACTCAAATCCTTGTTCCTTATCCGCTCCCTCGGTTGCGGATAACCGGGGCCAGTAAGCAACCCCTGTACTATTGTGACTACAACTAATCATGTAACCAAAGAAGTTCGGCAGCACAATCATGTTCCGCTTACTATGTTACTCCTTGAATGCTAATACCTTTCATATGTCATGTTTATGCAGATCTCTGTCTTTCTCTTTCTGTAAAGCGCTCTGTTACCTCCCGGTCTTGACAGCGCTATAGAAAACTTCCTAAATAAATAAATAAATAAAATAAATAAATACGTGTATCCCCCAACAAGAAACCGGACTCCATCAGGAGTCTCTTGGAAGCGCGTGAGGTCGACAGCATTACTCCGGTCTCCTTCATTATGGAGTGTGCCAGATTGGCCATGATGGAGAACTTCTTCAGGTTTGAAGATCAGATCTTTCTCCAGGTCTCTGGCACCTCAATGGGCAGCGTCTTTGCGCCCAGCCTCGCCAACCTCTATGTTCATCTTTTTGAAAAAAACTATGTACTGAACCACAGCAACCCTTACCGTCAACATCTGGTGCTGTGGAAGAGGTACATAGATGATGTACTGGTAGTATGGCGGGGTTCGAGTCAAGAGATCATGGCTTTCCATAACTGGCTTAACCAACAAAATGCCTTCTTAAAGTTTACCATCGAATACAGCAAACAACGGCTGGCTTTTCTTGACATCTGTATTTTTCCTCAGGAAGATCAATTACAGTGTGAACTATTCAAGAAGCCTATGTCTAGGAACTCACTCTTATCCTTTGGCAGCCATCACCCGAGGGCTCTCAGAGAAAATCTTCCAGTGGGCCAGTTCCTGCGGGTTCGCAGGAACTGCTCGACCAGGGATCTCTTTGAAAAACATGCCAGTAAATTGGCATTACAACTCCAGGCACGGGCATACCCCAAGCGACTCGTACGTCAGGCCTGGAAGAGGGCATCGAACAATCATCGGGATGCGCTTTTGGACAACAGCACTCCCAAACCCCCTAATGACAGGCTCACTTTTGTGACGACCTTTTGCACATTATCTAACCAACTACAGAAGACAGTGCGAAAACACTGGCGCATCCTCAACGTGGCGTCTGGGGATATTCCACCTCCTCTTTTCGCATTTATGAAAGGCCCTAGTTTGCGGGACAGTCTGGTCCACACACGACCACTAACACAGCCTATATGTGATACAAACACTCTGAGGTCGCGACTCCCCGTACGAGGCCACTATCCTTGTGGATCGCGCAGTGTGTGTCCTCAGACCACCAAAACGACATCAGTGGACATAGGCACTAGTCGCCCTTGGATATTACAGAACCACACCAATTGTAACTCGGAAGGCGTGATCTATATGATCTCATGTCCCTGCGCCAAACTGTACAAAGGTCACACTACGCGCAAGGTGAAGTTATGCATTAGCGAACATAAGAGTACCATACGGTGTAGGAAGCAGTCCACCTGCTTGACGGAACATTTTCTCTCTAAACAACACAAGGCCAATTATTTGAGATGGCTCGTGCTGGAACGTCCCTTCATCCCACAGCATGTAGCGGATGTCTCGAGATTTTTGTTTCTCAAAGAGCAGAGGTGGATTTTCAGAATGAGAACTGACACTGAAGGCCTTAACGACAGCATACCGTGGGTATCGATCTGACACTCATGCACTGCTCCAATAGTGTTAAAGACACCTTGTCATATGATATATCATTCACCTCCTCCCTAGGTAGATGTGGGGTTCTACCATCTACTTCCTTGCATAGCAGACTTATATTTTGTCTTGCACCGACATGACAGCATATATGCATGAGTCTGTAGGAGCCATGAATAATTATGACAACTAGTATACCTACTGATGTGCTGGCTCTGCCACGGGGTGTTTTCATTTTATGTCATTCTACTATGGAACGGTGCGCATGCACGTTGGGGGAGCCGGGCTGCAACACTACTCCCGGACCTCGCGCGTGCGCAGTACATAGTATATGTCATTCGGAGTTTGGAAACTGACGTGGCATGCCGCGTCATGCCCGTGGATACTATTTGTGTTACTGCGCATGCGCAATGCAGTATACATGTTTCTCTACCTCCGTTCACCAAGCCGGGGAACCTGACTACAGAGATAGCTTCCCGCATATGGAGGATCTAATATTTTGCATTTAATAAATTGAACGTGGTCCTTGTAGGTAGCACAACATTGGGCCACAGCACATGCGCTAACGCAAGACAGTCTCTGCAGGGATATCGCCCAGTGATTATGAACAATTCTGTTGAGACTGCGCATTAGCGAGGTATAGCGTCTTGCTTCTGAGTATGCCTGTAGCACGGGCACTCATGTTTGGGACTACGAATTAGCAGCAGCTGCGGCTAATTAGGCAATTTTCACCTGATTAAGGAGGACATATAAGCAGCCCTCCCTCCCCCTGCCGTCACCTCCCAGACTGCTCGCAGTCTGGCCTAAAGCACCGACAGACAGGTAAGGAGGGGAGAACTGCTCTGCGCCCTGACCTCCCAGCTATAAGCTTACTGGACATCTGTCCTCTAGCAGGATGGTAGGGTTGACTTACTGTAGGCTTTTAAATCAATCTCACTTCCCCCAGACTACTCTTCATTTTCCATCTGATTGTTGAAGGGGTCATTGGGTATTGTAGAGAGTAGGGCTCTTATTCATTAACTTTCCACTGCATGATTTATTGAGAACTATGAGTCCCTTGAAGGTCATTTTAAATTTAACATTTTCCTGCATTTTCCATGTCCATTAGGAGCTGAGTGTTGTTAGGTTTTTGACCTTAGGTTTAAATTATTGTTTGATATATATGTGAAGCATTTAGATAAAAGAGTATGAGTACTTACTTCACACACAAACAGAGCGGGGCTTTCATCTCCGAGCAGCTAGCCGGGTGAGGTGAGGCTTTTCTCCCACACAAAGCTGGGTGAGTTGAAAACAGTTCTACTAGAAAGTGAATATTCTTACATCAAACCACTGTTTGGGTATTTTGCCAGGAGCAATGCATAATGGGCATTGCTGAACGTGAACTGCTGACGCTGTGAATTGTATAAACGCTTTCTATAGGTTGACTCTTTTTCTCTTGTAGGAAAGAAGAGGTAGCTCTTACCATCAAGCACAAATCTCGCTTGTCTGGTAGGGTGGCACATGCCATGACTAACCTACTTACCTGATTAGGTTGTTGTGAATTTCATTTATGCACATTTTGTATGCACAATTCTTGTTTATCCTGCAGTAGCTTGTACTTTATAAACATCTAGGTCCTGAAGAAAGCCGGGTCAGTTAACCAGTTCGGCTGAAACATGTTGACCATACTAGTCTTAGCCAGGAGATAGTCAATAGTTTCATGACTATCGGATTATTTTAAACATGACACTTGGTCAATCCTCAATAAACATATTTTTTGCCCAAGTAGCCATTTTTAACTTTAACTTACACATGAGCACTGCACTTCACTAGGGTTCATACGGTTTGAACACACAGCTTGGCAAGAGTTTTCTCAGGAGCATAAGGTCAGGTACCCAGCGGGGCCCGGTGGCTCAGGGCTGTGGTCCTAGATCTAGTTCTCCGTGAGTTCCATATGACGAAGCTCCGCCAGTAAGGGTGGGCTGATGGACTCTTTACTTTAACCAAGAGGTGGGCAAACTATTTGTATTGTGTTCCTTACATTTCTACATCGTTCAGCAGTTTTCTGTTCTTTATGAACGGACTGGACATCTCCTGGTAGTTGTCAGGTAGTTGTTTTGGGGATTGGATGTAGTCCAGTCCATAATCAGTTCCCCTGTGACCCTTAGTTACGTTTTGTTTTGATTTGGGAAGCCACCTCCTTCCTGACTGGGATTTGGATTTTCATTGATATATTTATATATGTGTGTACCAATAAGAAAGTCTAATAAAAAAACATTCTATTATACATTAAAACATTAAACTATTTAAAAATCTTCAAACTTAAATTTCCTACTCCAGTGAGTTCAACAGTAGGGAAAGTGTTGGATAGCGAAGGGGTAAAAATTACTATTCCCACTCCAGTGAGTGCAATAGTAGGGAAAGTGTTGGATAGCGGAGGGGGAAAAATAACTATTCCCACTCCAGTGAGTGCAACAGTAGGAAAAGTGTTGGATTTCAGAGGAGTAACAAATAATATTCTCACTGCAAGTCAGTTCAAAATTTAAAATAAACTAAATTTTAACAATAATAAAATCATTTAAAAAAACTAAATAAATAAAAAATGATATAAATATGTTAACATTTCAAATACAAATATATTTAATATTACAAACAATTAAAAATATGATATTATTAAATACCTATAATAAATACCTACAAATAATATATTAAATACGATAAAAAACTATTTCCAAAAATATACAGATTTCTAATTTAAAAGTATTTAGAAAAAAAACATTAATTATTACATACAGTTACTTGTTTTATTTACTACCCTATAACACCACACAATTCACAACACACATCTAAATAAAAAATATATATGTACTTCTTCAAATAACATAATTAATTGCCAATTTAAAAAGTATTATCAATTACAAAAAACATAAATATTATTTTGTTCCCATGTTTCAATTAAAAAACTAATAGTATTTAATATCTAATTATAAAGTTATTAAAGTTCATTTACTCACCACAATGTACCCCTATAACAATAAAACCCGAATACCAAAAATATAAACAAATACCCTAATTAAATATAAATTAATTAAGATTGATGATCAGCTAATTTGTAATTCATTAAACAATAATTACTTCCCACCCTTTACCCTATAAACCCCACAACCTACACCTACAATTAATCACACAAACTCCATATTTAATTTTCAAATAATTAATTAATATCAATTAACCACTAATTATTAATTAATTAAACATAAATTACTTCCCACCCTTTACACCATAAACCCCACAACCCTCACCTTTAAAAAATGACACAATTACCATAATTAATGATCAATTAATTAGTTAATATAAATTAACAACTAATTATTAATTTATTAAACATAAATTACTTTTAATCCTTTTTCCCTATAAACCCCACAACCTGTACCTAAAATTAATTACACAATTTCCATAACTACATTTTCTATCAATTAATTAATATAAATTAACATCTAATTATTAATGAATGAAAAATAAATGACTTCCCACCCTTCACCCGTATAAACTCCACATCCCGCACCTAAAACAATTACACAATTACCATAATCATCAATTATTTAAGTATTATTAATTAACAACCAATTAATAATTAATTACAAATACATTATTCCCCACAATAACACTATAAAATTGAAATTAAATAAATAAAAAATAATCATTCATTTATTATAATCAAATTAAAGAAATTAATTGTGCAGGAAGTCAGGGAGAGGTTTCCTGTCTTCTTCCACCCCTTCTTTTGTCATAGTGTTATAGTCTGATGTGTCTTCTAACATTTAAATGCTAGAAAATGCAGCGGATTGTTCTAAATCAGACAACATATTATTTACAGTTTCAAAATCCCAATCATCAGAAAATGTACTGGAGGTAAAGATATCATTTAGAGAAATGTTAAGTACTTGTGGGATTTTCAAAAGTTCCGTGGGACCAAATACATCAAAGTCAACCTTGTCCCAAACTATACCATCAGGAATTAGAACAGCTGTAATGTTCACGAAGGACAGGTCCCTTGGTTCACAATGAGATGATGTATGAGGTTTCAGTGCCAAGTTCACATTTGATACTGCAGAGCGTTCTTGAAGATAGTTTCCATTCATGAGTAAGCAAAAGACAGTCACTAGGCCAATCCAGAACAGAAAAAAACAGTGTTCCAGTTATTATCCAGACCTTGAGCCAAGGTGATACTAGGCAAGACTTTTTCAGAAAAATGTAGAAGTCACAAATCTGTTGCTTATGAGAAACTGGAGCTGGTGTTGTTTCAGGTACACTGGGATCCAGAGACAAGGGGGCCCATTAGGATAGCGGGTGGACTCCTGTCCGCCCGCCACCCTAGTGGTGCTGGGACCGGCCGCCAGCGGTGCGGCGGTCCCGCCCCGGCAATTAGGATGCCACCACCACCATGGCGGTGGCATCCTCCATTCCCAGCATTGTGGTGGGCGGTGTTTATAGCACCGGCCGCCACAATGCTGGGAATGCACTGTGTGCATTGTCATGAACAAGGTAACAGGCACCGTGAGGTGCCTGCCACCATGTCCATGACAATGTAGGGGGGTACTATAGGTTCCCTCATGTGCACCCCCACACCCTCAATACCCTGGGGGCCCGCAACGGGCCCCCGAAAGCAGAATCCGCATGTGTTGCTGCCACGGAAAGGCATGATTCCGCCCCCATACTAATATGGATGGCTGTGTCTAGCAGACACGCCACCATATTAAACCCTTTTCCACCCGGTCGACTTGTCGACCGGGCGGAAAAGCGGCGGACGATCTTCCCGTCCGTCGTGGTACCCTCGCCATACTAATATGGCGGGGGTAAATGGGTGGCGGGCGGGGAAGGATGTAGGGCGGATCGCCACCGCCTTGCGGGCTGTGGCGATTCACCCTATATCCTAATGACCCCCAAGGTATATTCTGTTATGTTATGTTATGTTAGGTGAATTTCTAAAGCGCGCAACTCACCAGGAGGCATCTCGGCACTACCCTAGCAAAATTGAGACAGACAACCGGTCACGTTAAAGGTAAGTTAGAACAGAAAAGTTTTCAATTGTTTCCTAAAAGCGGCATACGTAGCACATTTTCGTAGAGCAACAGGGAGCTGATTCCAGTACCGGGGAGAAAGGTACGAGAAGGATCTCCCGCCAGTTCGGCTCAGACGAATTCAGGGAATTTGTAAGAAGGCCAGAGAATTGGACCTTAAGTTACAACGTGAGGCTTGCTTCAAGCATTTCTTCTGAAGGTACAGAGGGCCTCTGCCATTCACGGCATTGAAGGTAAGATAGCAGATCTTGAAAAAGAATCGCTTCTTAATAGGAAGCCAGTGTAGCTGTCTCAGCAGAGGAGCGGAAGGGGAGCCTGGGAGGCAATTTAAGATCATCCTGGCCGCTGTATTTTGGATTACCTGCAATTTAGCAAGCAATACCTCTCCTATTCCCGCCAATTGTGCGTTTCCATAATCAAGTCGACTCATCACCATGGCTTGGACCAAGGTTCTCCGGTGGTCAGTCGACAGCTAGGGAAGTTTCCTGCGTAATAGGCGTAAACTGTAGTAGCAGGAGCTAGACGTTGCTGCTACATGGTCCTTCATAGATAACGTTGGATCCAGTTTTATTCCAAGATTCTTTACTGCTTGGCTCAGGGTGGGGGCCGTACCCAACTTATTTGGCCACCAATCAGGTGTCAAGATCGTCGAGGCTTTTCCCATGAGCATAATTTCGGTCTTACTAGGATTTAATTGGGGGCAGTTCGCTGTCATCCAGTTTGATATTGCAAGCATGCCAGCTGCAAAACGGGATTTCTCCTCCTCCAAATCGATACCCAATGAAAACATCAACTGGGTATCAACAGCGTAAGAAATTATCTCGAATCCGAATGGTTCGATGATTTTTGCTAAAAGTGCCATATAGACATTAAATAATGTCGGACTCAGGCAAGAGCCCTGGGGGAAGCCCTTGTTCAAACGAATTTTCTGTGAAAGATATGGACCCAGCATAATCCTTTGCCATCTGTCGGACAGAAAATCATTCAGCCATGTCAAGGCTGAGCCTCGAATGCCATATTAGTGTAGTCTCTCCGCAAGCATAGAATGAGAGATGGTATCACATGCTGCGGAGAGATCTAACAAAATCAAAACTGTGGATCCTCTAGCATCTAGCACCTGCCTCAGCGAGTCCGTTACTGCAAGAATGGCAGTCTCGGTGCTGAAGCCTGGCTGGAATCCCGACTGAGATGGAACCAGAATTTTGTTTGATTCCAAAAATGCGCTCAATTGCCTGTTTATGATGGTTTCTAATTGTTTGGCCAACAGAGGCAAAAGGGATATAGGTCGATAATTACTGAGCATTTGGGGGTCAGCTGTAGGTTTTTTCAGTATTGGCCTGACATAGGCCTCTTTCCAGTCGGTGGGGATGATGCCAGATTAGATGGATCTGTTAAAAATTTTAAGAATTTCTGGGACGGAGCTGGAGGAAATAAGGGCCATGGTTTTTGGGAGACACAGATCTCCCGGCGAACCTGATTTAGATAAAGATAACAGGTTTCCGACTACTTCCAGGATGGTAGGTTTGAAATGCTCCAGGGTGTTAGTTAATGTAATCTTAGATGACTTAGAAGGTATCAAAGTCAATAAAGTATCCAGATGCAGTTCGATCCACTTTTTGTAGCTCAGCAGGTTTCGTTGAACTGGCAGACGTCTATTGTAGATGCACATTGAGTGCTATTTGCCGAGACTGCATTGCTTTATTGCTCTTTCTGACTGAGAGGATACATCTGGATACCTAAGGGGCTTTGCATCAACTGTTCACGGCCCCCGCTTCGTGGGTGCCGTTCAGGGAACTCCAGCGCTGTGCTTGTAATCTCACGGAGGGACTGCGAGGCCCAGCAGGCAATTCTTCATCCCACACCTGCTGCCTCTTCCCTCCGTGGACACGCCCCGGCCTGGCTGCTCAAATATCCCCGTACTGCTCTCGCTCTTCGAGTGCTATTTGCCGAGACTGCATTGTTTTATTGCTCTTCCTGACTGAGAGGATACATCTGGATAACTAAGGGGCTTTGCATCAACTGTTCACGGCCCCCGCTTCGCGGGAGCCGTTCAGGGAATTCCAGCGCTGTGCTTGTAATCTCACGGAGGGACTGTGAGGCCCAGCAGGCAATTCTTCATCCCACACCTGCTGCCTCTTCCCTCCGTGGACACGCCCCGCCTGGCTGCTCAAATATCCCCGTTCTGCTCTCGCTCTTCGAGTGCTATTTGCCGAGACTGCATTGTTTTATTGCTCTTCCTGACTGGGAGGATACATCTGAATACCTAAGGGGCTTTGCATCAACTGTTCACGGCCCCAGCTTCGTGGGAGCCGTTCAGGGAACTCGAGCGCTGTGCTTGTAATCTCACGGAGGGACTGCGAGGCCCAGCAGGCAATTCTTCATCCCACACCTTCTGCCTCTTCCCTCCGTGGACACGCCCCCACCTGGCTAAGGTTCTATTACTGATACAGCTTCCCGCGACACGGGACAAAGTGCGGGACAAAGCGCGGGGCTAAGCCCGGGCAAAGGGCGGGCCCTCTGAGGCCCTCAGAGGCTGAAGAAGGCTAGGCTGGGCCCCCTCCCTTGTTTCTGTTATTTTTTGAAATGTGGTCTAAATAAGTTTACTCTACACATATCTTATGGTTCCATTGCTCAATTTTATTCCCTGCCTGGTGTAAAAAATTATAGCTTTACAACACTTATATATTTTTCCTTTTATTTTTATTTTATTGCCCTTGTTTGGATTTTTAAAATGACGGCAAAAAAATTAAGGTCAGGGCGTGTACTAGTGGGTAGGTCATGTTCTAAGACAAAATCAAATCCCCTGCGTAATAAAGATACCGCCACTCTACAGTTAAAGGGTAAATGTCAATTGTATAGTTTATGGGAAAGGGGAAAGGACAAAGCTTTGTCTGAGGGGTTAAAGCATGAAGAAATCAAGGGTAAAGACGTAAAGGAGGACATACTCTTAATAAAAGATAATTGTAATCAGGCGGATGCTTTGGGAACGTCACTATTTGAGAAATCTTCCTCTGATACTGCGGCGGGAGGCCTTCCCGACTCCCGCGCTCCACAGAGGCATGTAGAGATTGCTTCTGGGGTGCCCAGACTAAATAACTTTATATCCTCCTACGGCATCTTTCCGAAATTAACTGAGGTATTAGTACATATCCCCCTTTTACCTCCTAAGGAGGATCCAATAGTTCCTGATATAGATACAGAGACTCAGAAGAAGCTGTCCGACATTGTACATAACACTGCCTCAGATCTCACTGACACTAATGACGTATTAGCAACGCCAGGGTTTCAACTTTTTAGTAGTACTCCCTCTAATAAATCAGAGTTTTCTATATCTCAGGTAAATTTTTCATCCAGCCCCGTTATGAATAATATTCTTCCTAGTTCTCCTATTGGTAATGACATTATATTATCCAAATCTTTACTCTCCCTAGAACATCTACTATCATCCATCTTACTATTATTGGAAAAATTTGTCGGCGGCTCAGACTGTGTCCTAGATACGGTAACCCAAATAGTTAGGGTATTACTAAAAAGTAATTATGGGACCAAATCTGGTTCGCATCATGAGTCTGCTCACTTAGACGTGAAAGTGAGCAAAAATAAGGAGTCTATAATTGAGACTGAAGGCGTTCCTTTAGCCTCAAACTCAGTTCTAGTTGACCTAAATAAGAACTCCTAAGATTCCAATGGAAAAACAATAGGGGTTTTCTCGGGGAGTAGTCCGGCTGGCAAATCAAAATCTGCCAGCGGTAATTGTGTTGCCGAACTTGATCTAGAAATAAAAACTCTGACTGACCCTGATAAAATGTTAAAAAAAGATTTATTTCCAATTTTTGCACCACAAACAAATAAAGAAATAGAGGTTATTGTAGACTCTCCAAAAAAGGAGAAAAGGGCAACAATAGCCAAGCAAAAAAAGCAAAGAGAAAAAAAGAGGAAACCAAACCGTAGATTTTAAAAAAAAAGACAGAGGAAAATTAATTTTGAAGACAACAAAGAGACTTTGTCTGAAAAAATTTCTCTCCAAGACTGTGTCCAATTTATCTCAAGAATTAATTGGTCAAATTAAATCTGACAAAGTAATCATGACTACTGATCTCTTAGGGCCTTCTAATTACCCTGGGTATGGTGAAAAGTTTATTACTGCAAATGGCTCAACACCAGTTCTTAATCCTTTAGCTACACCCTTTCCGGATAAGATTGCAATTGAACATGCCCCTAAATTACTCACTCCTGAAAAGGAAAGTGTAGATGTTTTTTTAGATTTCACTCCTCTTTTCGACTTGGCTCTTATTTTAAATAGATCTGTACTTCTTAACTGCTTCCGAGAGATTGAAAGTTTGAAATTAATTCAGTCAAATGATATAGACGTTGTATCACTTTTAAACATCGATGTTGGGAAGACATCAAGGGTTACATTTCACTCAAAACTAGTATTAAATCATATTTTACTATGGTCTGAAGAATTACAAAAAAGGGGGATTGATGTCTCCCCTTTTTTCTTAGTGGAAACCTGTAATAGAAGACCTACAAATCTGTCGATAGCCTATGGAGTAATTCCAGGCGCTTTAGAGCGGTCCTCAACAAAAACTGAGGAATTAAAAATCTGTGTATCGAAAAACGTACGACAAGTGCTCTATAAAAATCCTTTACCCCTCCAACCAACTTTGGTAGAAGATGATTCCAAATGGAGCTGGTTGCCTTGTGTTCTGTCAAGTAAATCCACCTCTGCTCCCAATTCGTATTCCAATTTTTAACATTGATTTGAAAATAGTTTCGTGGAATATGGCTGGATTAAAGAATAGTCCCGAAAAATTGTTATATTTGTATACCTTAGAAGCTGACGTAATTTGTCTACAGGAGACTTGGGTGGATGGGAAATTCTTGGCGGAAAAGGATTACTACGTGTTGGATGGCAGTGCAGTTCCCTCGAGGAGAGGTCATGCCAAAGGTGGGTTGGCTTTCCTACTTTCCAACAAGTTCAAATGGCACTACACCTATTACCTACACCCTAATAATTTGTTCCAGGCAATAACTTTGTTAAACTTAGTTAAGGATGACCCACGGAAATCACTTGTATTGTTAAATGTCTATATTCCCCCGGATGCATGTTTTAATGTAGGTTTAAAAACTATTTTTTCTTTTATACAGAATCTTCTTGATTCCGTGTCCCCTCCTCACATTTTGTTATTAGGGGACTTCAATTGTAAAATCTAAAACTGTAGCCTCGACTTGTTCAGGAATAAATTCAAGGAGGAATCACTTCAGATTCCGCGAGCCCTATTCCCTGGGAACATCAAGACCAATAAGAGAGGGAAATTACTCTTGGAGGGAATATTAGAGGTTAATAGTATAATAATAAATGGAAGGCTCCGCTCGGACATCCCGGCTAATTTCGTACATAAATGTAAAAACGGTGAATCTATACTCAATTATGTGGTAGCAGGCAATACCCTTTTCTATCTTCTGAAAGATCTGTCAGTATGTAATACAGAACTTAGTGACCATAGAGTTTTGGTACTTAGTGTAAACTTCAACCCCCCCCCTGTGGACACTTGGCATATAAACAATGATCTGGTAACTTTTGGAGCCAATTCTGGGAGATGTTACTGGAACTTTGGGGCCATTAGGAGTTTGATGAATATTTTGGAGTCCACTGTGGAGAATTTGTTTCAATGGGAAGGAAATGTACTACAATGCTTCTGTAATTTTCTGAAAGCAGTAACTTCTATAGCAAAAAAATCTTATCCTGCAAAAAAACCCAAAATAATCCCAAACTGTCTACGGTATTTGAATATGGAAATAAATAAATTGGTTAGGGAGCAATATCTCTTTTATACCCCGGAAAGATATCATAAAATAGTTCTTTTAAGAAGAAGGAAAAAGTGGGTGAAGGCCAGATTGAAGAGAGAGAATGAAGTCTCCTTGTGGATTAAACTTCGGGAAGCCTCCTATAGGGGACAAGCTAAGTTATTTTGGTCGATAATTGGTGAGGGTTGTGGTCTAAGATCTAGACCTTCCCCAATCTCTGTAGATGAGAAGATCTGGGTCGAACACATCGAGCAATTATATAGCAGTAATGGCCTGCCACTTGACAATGATACATTATACGAGGTTAATCATCCTTATGGCCCCGCGTCCGAGAAGGACATTGAACTAGCCATTAAGGGCTTGCGTTCTTCGGGCGCGATGGGTCCGGATGAACTCCCCATCTCGGTGATAAAACATCAGAGTAAGCATTGGAGCAAAATTCTTTTTCCAGTTTTTAAATTATGCTTTGTCAGTGGAACTGTTCTACCCTCCTGGAAAGGAAGCATATTAGTCCCCCTCTTTAAGAAAGGAGCTAGAGACTTGCCACAAAACTATCGTCAAATTGCTCTTTTAGATGCCATAGGCAAGGTTTTTGCAAAATGCCTTCTTAACTCGATCAACGTTTGGGTGCTTAAGGCCGAAATCTTACCCCATGAACATACTGGGTTTAGGCAAAAGCATGGCACTTTAGATAATCTGACTGCATTGCAGGTCATAATTGAGAAATATGTCAAGGTTCGTGGAGGGGGAATTTATGGCGCCTTTATCGACTTCTCCACAGCCTTTGATAAAGTGGACAGATCCTTGCTGTGGAGAAAGTTATTTGCTTTAGGGATGCCTCCCACTCTTATTAATTTAGTTCGAGCCCTGCACTCAGACACCTGGTGCAGGGTGTTGATGGGCGGGGAAAGAGGGCTCTCGAGAGTAATTTCCACAATAAATAGCTTAAAACAGGGCTGCCTATTGGCTCCCCTGTTATTTTCCCTGTATATAGCTGATCTCCCCCAGGTTGTATCTGCAAATAATAGTATAGTACCGATCTTGGGGGGTGCCCCAATTGCATGCCTAATGTATGCAGACGATATACTGATCCTGGATCTTACTCCAAAAGGTCTGAATAGCCGCCTGCGCACCTTATATGAATATGCGGAGGCGCATTATCTAAAAATAAATACCGCAAAAAGTAAAGTAATGTGCTTTACGGGTAGGAAAAAGACAAAATATGCGAACTTTCACTGGTCTGTGGGGGGACAAAGACTAGATGTAGTACAACCTTACATTTTCCTTGGAAAAATAGTTACTAGTAATTTAAGTGGAAAAGCACACATAGCTAATAACACACGGAAAGCTATTGCCCAAGGGAAGAGTTTGATTTCACTTTATAAGGCTACTGGTAGTAGGCATTTTGCGATATTGCTGGAGGTTTTTCGAGCAAAAATTCCAGCATCATTACTTTATGGTTTGGAAATAGTTGACATAAAAAATTGGAGCTTCCTGAATGCAATGGAAGGCAAAATTCTACGTAGTCTAGCGTCTGTCAATACAGCAAGTTCAACAGCCGCCCTTAGACAGGAATTCGGCTTACGTAGTAGCTGGGTTCAAGGCCTATCGGGAATAGTGCAATGGGTTTTTAACCTGGCAAAGGGAGAACCTGGCACTTTAAGGCATCTTATAAAAACTGAGTTATTGGGAAATTTTAATGAACACTCGCTCATTGTAAAGAACTTCAGAATTGCTGCCAATCCTTTACAATTAGATAAATCAGTTTTATTCACCCTATCGGCATATCAGCTGAAATCTACCCTGAAGTTGGCCTCCTGGGAATTAGGTTTTAGAATGGATAGGGAGGTTTGTATAGCGAAGAAAGGTATTACTCCAACCATTGGCTCTTGTTTAATGAGGAAAGCCCAACCATATGTTGTTTGGAATCTCCCTCATGGAGTCCGGCGTCTGCTGTTCCTATTGAGGCAGGATTTACTTCCTTTGAACTCCCTAACGTCCAGATGGTATGGCTCCTCATCTATTTGTGACTTCTGTAATTGCAAAACTCAGGATATGTATCACGTTATTTTCGTGTGCCCGGCCCTAATGGTGCATAGGCGAAAGTGGTTAAAACCTATTTGTCTACAATTGAGTATTCTTTCAGCTACTACTTTCCTTGATGCTATTCACAACCCGCCAAATGAAATGTTCTGTTTTAAATTGTTTAATTTTTTTAAATGTTTTTTAGCGATATACTAGAAGGTTCTATATATGTTTACTTATCTCCAAACCGTTTATTTCTTTTTGCATCGTGCTCATGATTATATGTTATTGTATTTAATTTGTTCATTCTTTTATGTGGATCTCAATGAGTTCCAAAACCATAAATAAATAAACTGGAAATGTAGACATCGGTGTCAGGCCGAATCAAAATTTGTCTTTCATTTCTGTTTTGAAGTTCTGTTTCAAAAGGAAAGAGTTCCATTTCATTGTCGGATATTCCTTTACTTTGTATCGGCAAATCTTCAAATGTTATGAGTCTTTCTGTCTGAACTTCCTGTATGGTAGCGAGAGGAGAGCGTGGGCTACCCAGTGCAGTCTCCTAGCGATTGTATCTTCGTACTGCTAGGATGGAACTTGCCTTCCTGGCTACGAACCTTCACAATCCCACACGCAGCGCTGTATTGCTTTTTACTACCTAGGCCGGCAGAGCAGAACCAACAGTGTAAGTAATGTATTCATAGTGATCTAGAGGCATTATTTCATTCGGGAGAGGATATTCTTGTTCATATTGCAGAAATGCTTGTGTTTTTAGAGTAGGGTCATATCTGTATTCTACATCTGTCGCAGTGAGACAAGTAGCCCATTGTATCCATCTCGGATGTAAGGTTTTAGCATTAGAAACACTATTCTTTGTAACAGCGTCTGAGGCTGGTACTGAAGTTACAACACTTATTCGTTTCCCCTGAGCCAGTGCTCTTTCTCCCACTATAGCGGTCTGTACTGCTGTCAGAATTGTTTCTGTAAAAGCAAAATGCATTTGAGCTTTTGTGTACAAATGTGATTCGTATGCAATTGGTACTGTCTCACCTTCATTGAAAGTGATCTCGGTATTTCCTGATAACCCAGGGATGAGCCTTATCGCCAGGTTGCGGACATTCACGCGAACCCCAAAATTATGTTGCTCACCCTGGTCAAGTGATCCTTTAAATCATCACTAGTCAGATAAATATCATCAACATAGGACAATGCCTCTTCATCCAAATTCTGAAGTAACTCTGTTATCCTAGTGGAGAACAACCCGGGTCTATTCTTATACCCTTGGGGGATTTGACAAAATTAACGCTGGGAACCGAGTCCTGAGAATGCTGTCAAATACCTGCTCTCGGGCACTATATGTTGCAGAAAATCCATTTGAGATATCTAATGTTTTTTATTTTTTTTGCACAATGTTATTCATCAATGCGGCACTGTGTGCATTCTGTACTGGAAATGTTTTACTGCATGTGGTCAGGTGTCTGTGGTCTAAAACTACATGGTATGAATAATTGGTTTCATCACTGGAAACAAAGGATTATTCATGGAGGAGGTGCAAGTTTCAATTCCACCCTGGTATTCATGTTGATCTAAGATCGCCCTGACCTGTTTTTCCCTTCTTGTTTTATTGGATATTGTCTCTGTGGAGTTTGAGTAGTTTTTACTGGGATTGTATGGTGACGTGACTCAGCATCCCATCCAACATGGTTTCAATATTATGCTGGAACAAGTGCTACCGCCCACTTCTGTGCGTATGTATGTTATAAGTATATTGGTAAGAGGCCGGAAAAAAACGGTAAAATTGGCAGGTTTTTTGGGCAATCCATAAAACTTCCAGGCAGCCAATCTTTTTCAGCTAAAAGGATGTCATAGCCGTAAGTCAGGTTCTCCCAAAACAGACCTTTCCCTTTTTTGGGGTTTGTTCCTCTCCATTTGGAGTGTTGTTTCATGTAACCTACGCGGGACACTTACCCTTGTATCAGGTGTTTTCCCCGTGATATACTCATTCAACTCCCCTGTCACCAGAAATTCCATCAGATTCTGGCAAGCTAGTGTTACCTCTACTGCGTGTTCTAGTATCAATAGAGCCCATACCCCATTCAGAAGTTGAGTCCTCAGAATTCTGGGCCTGTCTAACTTTAAGATCTGCTAACTTCTTCTTTTTAAATTGATGTTTTGATTTTGGTTTCTCTTCTTTTTTTGGAAGTATAGTCTGAAGCGCGGTACATGTCTCTTGACTTGGTACGATCTTCTTCTTTTTTTTAAATCTTTTTATTATTGTACACTCTTCTTGTCTCTGTTCTGACCGTCCCTCCCTCTCAGAGTTTTTTTTATGAACCCTGAAAGGAACGAGAGGAACGTGTATCAGTATCCTGATACCTGTCAGGGTTTTTAATGTTATCATAATTCATAAGGTTGTACCTCCTTTCGGAGGCCTCCTGTTGAGGGGACCCACCCCTGAATTGCAATCTATTCTCTCTATTCTTTTGTTGTTTATTGTTATCCCAGTTCTTCATCGAAGAAGCTTGTGCTTGCTTGGTGTTTTCTTTTTCAGGACCACGCATGAGTTGAGAGTTTACTGCTCTAGCTCCCACATTGTCACTACCTAATTCTGCATAGGTGTCTTTGATAATTTTAGGTAATTCACATTCCTGTTGTAAATTTTTGAAATCCCTCTGGTGGTGGCGTATTGCCACTTCTGCTGCCTACCCTTTTATGTTTCCTATGGGCATAATTACCTAATAATTTCATCCTTCTGAGAAGGTTCTGCTCCATACGCATTCTGTATTTGTCTTAATACATCTGGTATTACTGCTAATAAAGGGATACCATGAGTTCTGGTATATATAGCAGCGAATACTGTACCCCAAGAGGTACAATTGCTATCTGGGGAGCTATCCCCATTGGCAAGCAGATTGTTAGGATTCTGTGTGTTTCATGAGGGCTTGTGTGTGGAAATACTGCCTCTAGCTGTGTTATTTTTTTAGCTATCCAGAATGGCATTTGGTCACGTTTAGAGGGCATTTTACCCATAACTGAGTGTAGCGTTTGAGGTGTTATTTTAGTTGTAGATCCTTGAATTTGTCCTGCTTGTGCAGCCCTTGCTGGCTGAAGTGTGAGTATCCTTATCATAAACTGTGTCAGGTTTCTGTAAAGTTTTATTATCCCTTTATGAAGTGGACGTACGTCTGCTACTGACATTGTGTCAATGTCTGGATCCGGTATGTAGGCTGCTAGGACTTGCCAAGTCGCTCCATCTCTTCCTGCGGACTGAGTCTCACTTTTTCTTTTGTGTGTGGGAGGGCACCTTTAAACTAGTTTATGTGCTCCTGGTATTAGTATTTCATCCTCACTATAAGAATGAAATGTATTTGATTGTGCATATGCTTGTGGGAACTTAACCTAGGAATAGAATACCTCTGCTCTACATGATTCGTGTGCCTCAATCATGAATGTGACTGTCCCACCCCTAGCTGTGACTCCATAGGCTCCGAGTTTTAAAGTAAGGGCAGTTCTAACATTTTCTGAAATGTTGATTTCCCATTCTTGTTCTTACACCCTAGCAGCAGCACGTTGTGCTGGTGCAACGGCGTCTTTGTCAGCCTATATTTTGAAAAAGTTTCAAGGAAACTGAGATAAGGTTTTATGCACAATAGGAACAATTTGTCCTACAAGCTTAATACACCTACTGCCAATACTTAGGATATGCCTACTCAGCTGTGGCGGATAGATATCTTCCCACTTCAGACGTCTCTGGGAAAATGTGAGCAGGGGTCTATGAAAA
Source organism: Lissotriton helveticus (assembly GCF_964261635.1). NCBI lineage: Eukaryota > Metazoa > Chordata > Amphibia > Caudata > Salamandridae > Lissotriton > Lissotriton helveticus. Next base: position 1,820,105,516 of record NC_136057.1, read on the forward strand.
TAGCACAACTCAGATTTGACTGTTAAATAAGTACCAAACCAACATTGACAGCGCCATGTCTTGTAGTTCCTATTAACCTATACAGGATCTGTGCAATTAGACAACATTGACTGTGAGATTTGTGTCCAGACTGATTCCAGACACCCCCACGTGTATGTTTGCCTGTATACCAGCTAGCTCACAGTGCCACTAGACATCCCTCTTACCAAGGAGAGAATAGTTCTTGACAACTATCAAACATGACAAATCTGTCCCATCAGGGATCATGGAAACAGTGCATTACTCTTTGCTCAGTCCCTCATGCTCACTTTGTCTCAGAGAGATACATAGAATATACGGTGGGGACATTTTCAATAAGCATTTATTGAACCAGTGTCATACTAGTGTAAAATAGGTGTGCTGAAACAACCGTTAGACAGAAAGAGATGTAAATGATTCTAAACACCAACAGAGTAAAAGGGTGGTCGATTTCCACCATAGCGCTAAAGGCAAGTATGAAAATACGGTAAATATGCGTACTCCTACGATGAGACCCTAGCTAGATGTACCTAAGTCTTCCTAGCATGTATGTAGGTGTAGAGCCAAGAATCCCTCTAGGATGAAGTCAACCCCATTACCTGAAGTGATAGACTATGAGACCCTGTCTTGGTCTCGAGATGGACTCCCCGTCAGCAATGTCAGACCACTGTGAGCTGGAGTGCCTGCATGCAGGAACCTCAGCGTCTCGTTTCTGTGTGTCAGCATGGAAGTCCTTTTTTCCTCTGCCTGTCTCAGGAAAGATATGGTGTTTATATACCCAAAGTGATACCCTCAGGGGTTCTACCTTGCTGTGTCTTGTCGGACTTAGGATGGTGGAAGGAATGACCCTTATACATAGTTATTATAATGCAGGAGATGATAGTTCTGCTGAGTTTCCAAGAATCTTCATACATAATGGATGAAGCGAGTTTTCAGGGAAAACCATACGTCATGTAAGCACTACCGTAGCTAGGTAAAAGGTCAGTCCCAAGAACCATTATGTAGTGTAATGGTTGAGGGAGAATATAGGTGAAAGGTTAGGTGACTATCTGAGCCTATATTGGGGTACCTATATGAAACATAACAGTGGCCTCCCTCCTCGAGACACTAAATGTCCCGGAGATCTCACCCCAGGACTGAAATGGCTGAACATCGGACCCCCCAAGTCATTAAAGGTTCAGGGGAGCCAACTCGTGGGGTTGATTAATTAGGGAGGGGTTCACACGGACCCCTTAAATTGCCCCAGGTACGGGTCACTGGCAATGTCCAGTGGAGCCGAACCAGGGACATATCGGTTTCCCTGCCTGCACTGGCGTGGGCAAGGAAACATGTGTTTGCCCCCGTTTGAAGGGAGCATTTTTTAATCTCCCACCAAGCGGGAGATAACATAAAGTCTGCTCGCAGCCAACAAGAGCTTTAAAATCCTCCTGCTGGCTGGGAGCAGACTTTTGACCTGTTTCCCTGCCCACACTGATGCGGGCATGGAAGCCGATCAAAATAGTGCTCCTGCCCTAAGGGAGCAGCATTAACAGGTGCTCCCTGCGGGCGGGATTAATGCCGGCTACCACAGCATTTGGGGAGCCGGCTGGGGTGTCGGTGGCCTTGGTGCTCCCTCTGTGACCCCAAAAAATGTATTGTGGGTGCCCTGGATGGGGTCCAGGGGACGGGAAATGCTTTTAATTTTAGTTGTGGCTCTGGGAGATGGGGTTCCCAGAGTCTAACAAGCTCAGCGAGGGAAACAATGCAGCTCCCTCCAATGTAATTTTTTTTAAACAGCTCTGGAAGATGGGGTCTTCAGCAGGACCGGACTGGGAACCACAACCGGCCCTGGCAAAGGGGGGTTTGGAGGTGCCGCCGAGGTCTTTGCCGGGGCCAGTTTTCAGCCGATTTTGGTATAGGGCAGATTTTGCAGCTATTCTGCAAAAATGGCCCTGTAACAAAAACGGCCCCCAGGGGCCCAAAACTGGCCCCCACCCAGGCGCACCGGGGGATTGCCCGGTGCCCGCTATGGCCAGTCCGGCCCTGGTCTTCAGGCCCTAACAAGGTTCAGTGAGGGGGCCAAGGGGATCCCCTCCCCTTTATTCTAGCAGTGGCCCTAGGTGATAGAGCCCCCAGGGCCCAATAAGGCTCAGGGAGGTGGGCCACATGACCCTCTCCCTTTTAATGAAAAAAGAACCGCCCTGGGGCATGGGCTTCCCAGGGGTAATGTGGCTCGGAGGGCATACAGCTCCCCTCCCCATTAATAAAAGAAAATGGGCCTGGGGAATAGGGACCTCAGGGATTAATATGCCTAGGGGACTGGGGCCATGCATATCCCTCCCTTTCAATGAAAATAAAATGGGCCTAAAAAATTATTTGGTCATGTGACAAACCCGGCAGGAGGTTGGCGTTCCGTATGGTAATAAAATATTACTTATTGTTAAAAATTCCCTAGAAATTTACTGAAAACACAAAGGTTAATGTAACGTTATAGTTAGGAATGATTAAAAAAATCTGTTTTGTTTTGATTCAAATTAAAGGCATAGAAATTCATTGAAAAAAAGAAAGGTTATAGTTAGGTGAATATGTCAGGGACAACATTAGTGTTTTGAACAAAAAAAAATAGAAGTTCACCAGTTATAGTTAGAGCTAACTATACCTCATGACGTGCTTTACTATGACATCATTTATGATATCACTGATGACACCATCGAATAAATGTGTTGTATATAATGTCACTCCTAACAGCTGGAGATTTGAGTCTTTGCCAGGATGTTTGGTCATTGCAAAATGAGCAACTGATGGAAACTTCTGCTATGGACTTGGAACCTTCAGAATTCAGTGGTACAATCAAAATCCCATTCAAACCAAAACCAGTTTTTCAGCCCATTATGCTGTATAGCAGTTTGGATGTGTACCATGATCTAGTCACAATGGACTTGAAGAAACTGTACACTGCAACAAATAAAGCCTGCCATGGAATGAACAAGCAAAATCTCTGTTACATGCAATTGATGAAGAGATTACAAAATGATAACAAAATAATTGTGAGACAGGCAGACAAAGGCGGCAATGTTGTCCTATGGCCGCGCCAACTCTACATGGAGGAAGCTGGACAACAATTGGCTGATCCAGAGTGTTACAGGAAAAGCATCATTCATATTGTCAAGGCAGCATGGAATGAACATTATCGTAAATTATAGGCCTGGAAGAGTGGGGGGTTGATTACAGATGACGAGTATCAATTCTTGAAAAAGGAGCATCCAGTCATCCCCACGTTGTATCTCATCTCAAAAATCCACAAATGTGCTAGCAAACCCCCTGGGACACCAATAATCTCTGTGATCGACAGCATAATGGAAAACACGTCCAAATATGTCGATTATTTCTTGCAGGATTGGGTTAAAGTGTTGGCATCCTATATACAGGACACATTGGACTTCTTGTGCAAAATTGATCATGTTGTATGGAGTTCTGACATGCTTTTAAATATTATAGATCTAACATCGCTCTATACTTCTATTTGGCACTGTGATAGCCTTAAAGCTGTTGAGTATTATTTTAATCTAAGACCAGTGAATAACAAAATGTTGATCTCTATGATATCGGTACAAAAGGGGGTGGTGATGGACGGAGCACCTGAACCAATCAAACACTCACACCCAGTCAAAAGATCTGGGTTTGATCCATCACCGTTCTTTAGCCCACTCTGCCACCCCAGTTCAGACATGGCCATGTGCAAATCAGTCTGACCCTGTGCCTCATGGGACCAGTCAGACATGAGTCCCTTGCTCTCTTTGCCACTGGATTCAAGCAAGCTGGGCTGAAGACGGCTGTAATGCCAGAAACCGATCCTCGGAAGCTTGTTTCCGGTCCAGGGAAGGCATGGCTTGGCAGTTCGGGCTGGACTGTTCCCATGAGGCACAGGGTCAGACTGATTTGCATATGGCCATGTCTGAACTGGGGTGGCAGAGTGGGCTAAAGAACGGTGATGGATTAAACCCAGATCTTTTGACTGGGTGTGAGTGTTTGATTGGTTCAGATGCTCCGTCCATCACCACCCCCTTTTGTACCGCTTTGGCCGCCATAAGTGTGGCAGGGTATGCTCAGACGTGAGTCCCTTGCTCACTTTGCCACTGGATTCAAGCAAGCCGGGCTGAAGACGGCTGTAATGCCAGAAACCGGTCCACGGAAGCTTGTTTCCGGTCCAGGGAAGGCATGGCTTGGCAGTTCGGGCTGGACTGTTCCTATGAGGCACAGGGTCAGACTGATTTGCATATGGCCATGTCTGAACTGGGGTGGCAGAGTGGGCTAATGAACAGTGATGGATTAAACCCAGATCTTTTGACTGGGTGTGAGTGTTTGATTGGTTCAGATGCTCCGTCCATCACCACCCCCTTTTGTACCGCTTTGGCCGCCATAAGTGTGGCAGGGTATGCTCAGACGTGAGTCCCTTGCTCACTTTGCCACTGGATTCAAGCAAGCCGGGCTGAAGACGGCTGTAATACCAGAAACCGGTCCTCGGAAGCTTGTTTCCGGTCCAAGGAAGGCATGGCTTGGCAGTTCGGGCTGGACTGTTCCCATGAGGCACAGGGTCAGACTGATTTGCATATGGCCATGTCTGAACTGGGGTGGCAGAGTGGGCTAAAGAACGGTGATGGATTAAACCCAGATCTTTTGACTGGGTGTGAGTGTTTGATTGGTTCAGATGCTCCATCCATCACCACCCCTTTTTGTACCGATCTCTAGATTATCGGCATGTTTGGAGCAAAACTTTTTCTTATCAGATCTATCAGCAGATCAGGGGTGTTGCGATGGGGGCCTGCTTCTCCCCCCGCAATGCATGTTTGCATATGGGGATGTGAGAGGAGCAGGTCCTCATGGGGCAGTACAAAAAGATAATGGATCTTCATGCAGTAATTTGATTAGGGTACATAGACAATCTGTTTTTAATTTGGAGAGGGTCAGAAACCAGTGCAAAGGAATTTGTGGGTCTAATCAACAACAATTGTCTTAACCTCCACTTTACATCGACCATAAGCACAACATTGGTCTATTTTTTGGATGTGGAGGTTTACGTGGACCATGGTACACTTGCTACTAGATTATTCAGAAAGCCTACCGCAGGCAACACAGTCCTGCATGCGAGCAGTCATCATCCGCAAGACCTGATACGCAGCATCCCCTATGGGGAGAAGCTGCTCATCAGACGTATCTGTAGTACAGACACTGTCTGTGAGGCTGCGCAGGAGTTGAGCAGGCTGAGATTTATAGCAAGAGGATATGCTCCTAGTACCATAGATAATGCGATTAGAAAGACTAGGAACCTGTCTAGAAGGTAGGCACTTATACCCAAACCTAAGCAGATTTTAGACAGTACACTCACCACCGAACTTCAACCAAGGATTATACTCACATATAAAAGTCACCACCAAGCACTCAGAAAGATCTTCTATCGTAATTGGAACCTGGTACAAGGTGACCCAGTCCTTGGAAGGCTTCTACCAACTAAGTCGGCTTTGACTTATGGGAAATCTAGGTCAATGAGTAATGCCCTAGTCAGGAACAGTCCAGAAGTGCTATCACCGACAAACTGATGGCACTTTGCAAAGGGTTTAGAAAGTGTCCTAGTTGCAAAGCTTGCAAGTTTGGGTGTAATAAGACTCATTACCACAGCCTATTTAAATCCAACCCCATACAGATTAACAAAAAACTGACTTGCAGAACTGAATTTGCGGTGTATGTGCTGAAGTGTCCGTGTGGGCTGAGATATATCAGCAGTACTAAGCTGCCGGCCCACAGACCGATACTCCAGCACATAAGAGCAATCAGTGGTTAAGATCAAGCCTATCCAGTTGCTAGGCATTTTGAGGAAAAGCATGAGAGCAAACCTGTGCATCTCCAGTATTTTGTAATAGATGCAATCTTACCACTCAAAAGAGGAGGAAAGCGGGAGGCAAAATTGCGCCTCCTGGAAACATGTTACATATTGGAGCTGGACACCAAGTTTCCATCAGGGTTGAACGCCAGCGAAGATTTTTGTACTTGTCTCTGATGCAATGAGTTTTGGATAATTTGCCAAGAAGTGTGCTCTGTAGGAAGATCAGCTGCTATGTATATAAAAATGTGTGATTTATTCATTCACGTGTTATGTAGGGCACATCTCCTCGTATATATATGACATTAAGGAAATAACTGTTCTATACATTTTTTTACTCTTCACCTTTTTAGCACAATTTTTTGCACTGATTAACGGTTGACTGAATGGTTTTATGCAGGGTATTTATTGTGTGAAGTATACTTCACGATTGCCCACTTGGGCTTGATTGTAACCATACTTTGTGGCACAGAGTGTAATAGCATGACATTGTGTGCAAAATATGAATTGTCAAATACAATGGATTTTATACCAGGTTGGCAAACTTATCAAATGAGATTAGGCATTTTTAGCTTTGCATAATAACATGGGGTATGTCTTAATAGATTTTAAATGCCACTGTCAACCAGAGTTTTAACAACATTGTTTTTTATCAAATGTGATTTCCATTGTCTTTACTCATTATTTATCAATTTAATTTATTTAATATACATTCATGTATTTATTATAATATTTCTGACCATATTTATATATTTATATATCTATTATCATATTTACTTTGAATGCGTAATATTTTGCTCATGTATTGAACCTCTTGCTGCTTATATTAACTCTGCACTTGCACCTTGATCTCACTGTGTCATTCCTGCATTTGTCACTTTAAATGTCGACCATACCAAAGGCAACGCGTCATGTGATCAAGACCCGAGTTGGGGTCGAAATGCGTAATGGCGGACTTGCTAGGCACGTAAATAAAGTCACTTGATTTGCACAAGGAACCTTGGGACCGCTTTTTGTCTTTTCCTGCATGAAGCAGCTGTTTGTGGCGAAACCTGTTCACATGTATATATATATTCACTGCAAAAACCATAGGTTTCACACCAGTTATAGTTAGGAATTAGCATTTAAAAAACCTATTAAATTCACTGAAAAAACCATAGGTTTCACACCAGTTATAGTTACTAGGAAATTTTACTCGCATAAAACCATTGAAATCCCCACGTTATAGTTAGTTGGACTCACTATAACTTGCGCGCCTGCAATGCACTGCTGATGACGTCACATATTACATCACTCATGACATGGTCAGTGACATCACTCATGACATCACTGATGACACCATCCAGTGAATGTGTGTCTTTCTGAAAAATAAATATGTGTTATATATGTATATGTAAAAGTTGATAGAAGAATAAATGTTTAAATAAGTGTTTACATAGATTTAAAAAAATAAAAAAATTGATTGGTTAAGTGTCAGTCAGTCAGTCAATAAAGCTTTATTTCGATAAAATGTTATCATAAAAGCTGCACATGAAACAAATACATCAAATTTAAGAACAAAAAGCAAAACGAACATACAAAAAAAGTTTAACCCAGTAAAAGGAATTAATTTAAAATTTTACAGATTTCAAAGAAGTTCATTTGGCAGTTTTTTAAAAAAAACATTAAACAATTGATTTTAGCCTTTTGATTCGAATTGACCATGCCCATGATAGAAATTTAGCTAGGGCACAAACATAGGTAGCACGACTGTCAGACGTTAATATCCGAATTGCCGCCATGTGGCTCCTAGTACCCAGCTGCCGGCATAGATTTTTGAGCCAAACCCTCCTAGGAAGGGCATACTCTCTGCACTCAAACAAAAAATGTGCCACTGTCTCTGGTTTACATAGGCATACTGGGCAAAGTTCTGTAGACTGTGCGGGGGATTTCCAACGTGAAGTAAAGTAGTACAAAGGAAGGGTTCCTACTCTAAACTTAAAGTACAGAGCCCTATCGAAGGGTTTTTCTATAATATCAAGGTACACTTCCCGTTTGGGTTGATCCTTAAACTTCAAGAAGTCCTCCGTAAGTCTGCCCATAGTAGTACTGGTGTTCCTTTGTAGAAAGACCCAGTCCCAATAAAGTTTCTTAAGGATTGACTTCGGGGGTGAGGATCTATTAGCCCACGCATCATTTAAGCCCAGGTTTGATAGCATTGTCTTAATATCTTTCAACCATTTAATTTTATGCCACCCTGATGATGACATAATTTCTGCTAGACCTTGCGCGTATGTTCCAAGTTCCTCCACACGCCACAGTCGTGCCCATAGCAAAAGTGGACGGAGTCTTGCAAGATCATCAATTGGGCGACATCCTAGGTCCAACATTAGCGGGACCGTGGGGGTGCCCTGGGGGAGTGACCTAATTGCTCTACAAAATTTCTTCTCTGATCTTGGTAAATCGTCAGTAATGGATGAGCCCCAAAGTTCAGCCCCATAAAGAGCAGAGCTGACCCCTTTAGCCGAATAGATCTCAAGAACTACAGCTATTGGTCTTATTTTGCAGGAGCGTTGTTCTTTTAAAAGAGCTCCTGTTATCCTCTTGTGGGTTAACAGCATTTTGTCCAAATGTGGGGACCATTCCATTTTATGTGAAAGGCGAATACCAAGATAGTCGAAGACTTCTACCCTCTCCAGGGGTTCAGCGTTCAGGGTAGGAGAGCGGACTGTTTTTTTTGGAGGATTCAACACAAGATATTTTGTCTTGCTTGTGTTGATTCCAGACCTCGTTTGGAGCAGAAAGATTGAAAGTTGTTTAAGAGCCTTTGCAGGCCTACTGGGGTTTTTGATATTAAAAGCGTATCGTCCGCGAAGAGGAGGGTAGGTATACGTTCGCCAGCCAGGGATGGTTCATCTGAAGGATGTTCCCGGAGATGCTCAACCACCCCATTGATGTAGAAAGAAAAAAGGGTGGGTGCTAACACACATCCCTGGCGGACACCTCTCTCAACCGGGATACTGCTTGTTTTTTCCCCCCCTGGGCCCCACCTAATCTGGGCAAAGCTATTTTCATGTAGCCCAATGAGTAGTGATAGCAAGTAGTGGGGCAACCCCATTTCAGCCAATACACTCCATAGGGTCGCCCTAGGTACAAGGTCAAAGGCAGTCTTTAAATCGATAAACGCTAGATAAAGACTGCCCTTGCCTATAACCACGACTTTCCAGTACACCATCATTAATCTAAAAGCTTGTTCGATTGTCCCGGTGCCCACCCTAAAACCCGCCTGGTAGTCAGAAAGGATTTTATTTTCGGCTACCCAGTCTAGTATTCTGACCAGTAGAACCTTTCCAACAACTTTTTGGCTAATGTCTAGCAGGCTGATGGGCCTATAATTTGATGGGTCACCCCTGGGGCCTTTTTTATAAATAGGGACCACCTCCGCCCCTTTCCACGAAGAGGGGATAGAAGCACCCCTACAGATGGAAACAAGCAGGGAGTGAATCAATTTTCCCCACTTCGGGATGTCAAATCTCCAAAGGTCACCAGGGATGCCATCCGGGCCTGCAGCTTTCTGAGGGATGATAGTGCCTATTGCATATTCCACTTCCTTAATTGTGAAATCAAAATCTTTAGGATAAATATCCAAGATTGGAGGGAAAGATACTGGAACCATAACCCCCCCATCATAATCACTGGAAGCGATGGGAGTAGAGTGAACATCTTGTCGAGTATAAAGCTTTGAAAAATGGTTGACCCACGCCTGGCTAGGGATATTACAAGTGATCAAGTCACTATCTGGCCTGTTTCTAGCTCTAATGGTGTCCCAAAAGCATTTTGAATCTTTCTTGGAGCTAGCTTCTTTAAGGGTAGACCAATAGGCATCATTCCACTCCTTTTTCGCCTGTACCAGAGTTCTCTTGTGCTCCTTCCTGGCTGTCTGTATCAGGGATTGAGATTTGCTTTTAACAGCCTCAATTAGACGAGACTTAGCTTTCCTACATGCTGTGGTATACCAGTCGTGCATCCCCTTGGTTTTATATTGGTACATATTCCTCCCTGCAGAGCCTTTAGCCCAGAACACTTCGCCTATATCCTTGACAGCTGCTTCAAAGATAGGTGTTGCCTTTTCAGCTTGTGAGGCTAAGTTAATGTTATCAAGCTCTACTTGTGAGGCCATAAGAACCTCATCTATGCTGGCAAGTTTGTCAGCATTATTAGCAACTTTATCCCACTTTATGCGTCTTCCACAGGAGGAGACAATGATCTTGTGAATGGAAGGTGTTAACAGTGCGCCGTTGGGCCAGAGGTTTGTGATAGATAGGGAAAGCGGATTATGATCGCTTTCCACAGTTGGTGTAACTACCATATCTTCCACCATGCTCCATAATTTTAGGTCCAACAAAATGTAGTCAATCCTCGAGGTATGACCAACTCTGTTGAACGTAGGAGCGCCCATCCGGTCAGAAGACGTGCGGCCATTGGTGGCTCTTAGGCCAAATTCCAAAGTCAGTGCATTTAACTGCACTGCACTACGAGTCCAACGCTTGATCGGAGGGATGGAGAGTATGGGGACACCCCATCTACTATCTTCTTCACCCAGGTCAGGGATACCATCTAGAGGACGTGGTTCATAGGTACAGTTAAAGTCGCCCGCTACTAATATATGATTAGATTCCTTTTGGTCCCTAAGCTGCACCTCAAGGTCAGATATTACAGATGAGATGCACCCATTTTTTGTGCCTCTGGCATAGACGTTGTAAAGAGCCAGAGACAGACCTCTACAAGGGCTGGACAATGGAATGCCTAAGATATCTGGGCTGTTTATCTGCTTAGATGTTATTCGGCAGTTAAGAGAAATGCTTACCCAGATAATAAGGCCCCCCAAGGGACGTCCCTTCCCATATCTGGGTTTCTCAGCTGGGACGAAATAGGTTACGAACCCAACCCGGTGGAGTGGTTCAGTGCTCCAGGTCTCCTGGAATATGCAGATCTTATGAGCTTCAACCAAGTCACTCCACTCGGGCAGACCCAATTTCCTATGAATGCCCGCGAGATTCCAGCTAAGGATTTTTATTTTCTCCTTGATGATTTCTCCTCCAATGCCAATAATGTTGATGTCAATTGGAGGATCTAAACATTCCTTCTCTAGGACAAATGATGTTCGCTGAGTCTGGCTAGTAGCCATCATAGTTGGAGGGTCAGGGCATATCGAATATGGTGTAATTAGAAAGCCCTCCTCCTCACCCCTATTGAGGTCCAGACTTGGGAAGGAAGTTTCATCAAAGGTATGGCAGGACGAGTATCCCACCTTATGGGAGGGCTCCCTGCACCAGGTTTCCTGGGACAGACATATTGAATGTTCCACCCCCAGAGCGTTCAAGTCAGGCAGGGCCAATTTCCTGTCCAGACCGACCACATTCCCACTGAGAACCCTGGCAAGTGGGTCCGTCACAGTCGGAAAGCTACCGGGCTCGACAGTATCTACCAAATCTATAACTCCCACAGAAGAACAAGCGTTTGTAGGCTCAGTTAAGATCGGCGCTACCCCTAATTCCCTTATGTCACCTGAATCCGTATACTCCCGTAAGATGGGCAATGAGTTTGATTCTGCCGCGGAGTTTAAATGTCTGGAGTAAAATGTTCCAACCACTCTATTGATAATTAGACTCATATTTTTTCCCTGGTGATCGAGGGATTGTCACCATCCCCTCCCTAAGTCTTGCCACCCACCCAAATTGGTAGTAAACGGGACAGTAGTATGGTTATAGTACTGTGTGGATGGGACTACTGTATCAATCCCTGGCCACAGACAACTTCTGGGGTCATTTTGCTCGTTAATCAAAGAGGTTGAGACACTAGTGGGACGTGGGTAAAAGAAAGTAAGGTCGACAATACCAATTCCTCCCTTACCCGTACACCAGCCCTGTCTAGTTAGCCATCCTACAACCCTTGGGTCTTGAAAATTAACCACGATACAGTCCCCCCCCAGACTTTTAGTGGTGGAACCTATCCAATCTATTCGCCTCACTCCCAATATAAGACCATCAACTTCCCCAGGTAGAGGCCGGTTCACCCTTAACCAGTGCATAGCCTTGTTTTTGAGCATCTGGAAGGTTTCTCTCTGTCCCGGTGGAAGTGGTGGGACATTTATCAGGACTGCTACAAAGGGGAAGGAATCTGGGGTGAGGTTCATGGGGGGTTTCTTGTGAGGTGGCTTTTTCAAGGGTGGTAAGGACGGTCTGGAAACAGTAGGGGCAGGGCGGAGTATCGATTTATTCATTAATGGTTGATTTCCAGTCAATGGGGCAGATGATATAACAGAACCCCTTTTAGTACCCTCCACACCTCCTGCCACTGCAGTGACCAAAGGATTTGTGCTAGGCAGCGGTTGATGCACAGCAGACTGAGCAGGTGCTTCCTGCACAGCAGACTGGGCAGGCACTACAGTGATGGGAGCATTTACAACAATACCCTGTAGTGCTGAATTAAGCGACTTCGGAGGTCTCTTTACTGCCAGGCTGTCAGTCTTTACAGGTAGTGGAGAGTTAGATTGTTCCCTTTGTCCCTTATCTTGTAATGATACTTGAGCAGTTTTCTGGCAATTACTGTTACCATCCAACCTAGCCTGTACTTTTATCAGTGCCTTGGTGGAGAAAAAATTGTCTAATGTTGCCTGCTCAAAATGGTCTAGGCGATCTGAGAGCTTAATAATGCGTTCCTCTAATGGAAGCAATAAGGACCTTAACATTTGTTCTAAAACAGGGAGCAAACTGCTCAGGGATGGCTGTATATCTACTGTTGCCGTCCCTGTATCTATAGGGATGGTAGAACTAGGGTCTGGACTATCAGATGTTACAACAGCCCCCTCTTGCATAGTTTCCCTCCCACGACACACTTCTAAAGCTACCTTACTAGAATACAAGCTTTTGTTAGTTTTCCTAAGTTTATGAGGTGGCTTAGATGGAAGACATTTCCTGGATAATGTATTACCTTTTCTTTTAAGACCTGGTTTAGAATTGGTCAATGGAGCACACACCTTAGTTGAACAGACTGTAGTCTCTGTGTGGCTCACACAGAGAGGAATCAAATTGCCCACAGTACCCTGATTGACCCCATTAGTAGTTACATCATGACCCAAGTCGAAAACGACGGGTAAGTGTAGTGAAGACAAAGGTGTAACTAAAGCAGGATAGATTTGACCAGAGCGTTTATCCCCAGGATTTTTTAAAAGTTCAATTGATAGTCTTCGCTCTGCACGCCTCTCGGCAAGCGATATTTCTTTGTCAATCAACTGGGGGGGGCGATTGAAAAACTTGTCCAAGGGACCAACAACTGATTGGCCGGCATCGCCCGGTGGAGTCCTCAAGGCGGAAGTACTAGGGAGATCCGGCATTCCTTAGGATTGAGAACCCAGTAGCACGACTTACTAGCAGATGTCAGCGGGGTGGCCCCGCCCGGCCTCCAGCGGCCCCGGACGGCCACAGACGGTCCCGCCTTTGTCCCGGGCTTCTCCCGGCGCGCTCCCGCGCTTCGGGACTAGTCTGTTACCTTTAAGGAGTGGGTGTGGGAAGGGAGGAGCCTGCAGGGAGAGCGGCTCAGCTGTAGAGAATGAGGCTGGCGGGCGCTCCTGGGACTAGTAGTCCTGCGCCCGCTCTCGCTCGCAGCCCTGCGGCTCCCAAAACGCCCACAGCTACCACCACGGGCGCAGCGTTCAGAAGTCTTCTCCCAAATCCTAGGGACGGTGTCACAGAGTCTCCCTCACGAAGCGGGACCCGCGGAGCGGGTACCGCGAGCAGTGACTGAGGCACAAGGAAGGACGACCGCTGGAGGCAAAAAGAAACACAAAGGTATCCCAACGATGTTTTGCGAAGGCGGATTTTAACTGCAATCAGGTAGGGAGGAGCCTGCAGGTAGAGCGGCTCAGCTGTAGAGAATGAGGCTGGCGGGCGCTCCTGGGACTAGTAGTCCTGCGCCCGCTCTCGCTCGCAGCCCTGCGGCTCCCAAAACGCCCACAGCTACCACCACGGGCGCAGCGTTCAGAAGTCTTCTCCCAAATCCTAGGGACGGTGTCACAGAGTCTCCCTCACGAAGCGGGACCCGCGGAGCGGGTACCGCGAGCAGTAACTGAAGGCACAAGGAAGGACGACCGCTGGAGGCAAAAAGAAACACAAAGGTATCCCTGGCTTATTAAGTGTATCTTAGTGAATACATATATTAGTGAGTAATGTTTAAATATTTAAATATATGTATTAGTGGTACACTTTGTGTATAAGTGGCTGCATGGGTTGGTGAGTAGCTACATGTGTATGTATATGGGTTATTAGATGTTTTTCTTAGTATCAGTATGAGTGTTTGTATGGTTTGGTGGGAGTAATACTTAGCACATAGATGCATGAATGACTGACTCTCTCTTTGTATGTGTTTTGAAGACAGCATATGTGCAGGACTGTATGGGTGGATGAATGTGTATATGTGTGTGTTAGTGAGTGAATGACTGTCTCACTAGTGTCTTTATCAGTAACTACACATGTTTTAATGTAGTATATGTGAATATTGATGTATATAAGTGAGTATATGTGAGAGTGAGGGATTGTAAGAGTTCCTGTTTAAATAAGTATGTGTTTCTATAAGTGATTGTTTAAGAGAGTAAGTATGTGTAAGTTTCCTTAGAAGTAAGGTGGTAGTGTGTGTATAGCTGTATATGCAAATAAATGGATGTTCAATAGTTTATTAGCATGTGTGAGTATGTGTGAGAGTATCTTTTGAATGTCTGTCGGTGTGTAACAGGATGTATAGGTGTATCACCACATATGATGAGTGAGTATATGTATGAGTGACTATATACAACTGTTGGTGAATGAGTGGATGTGTATATAGATGGTGGAATTACTGAATTGGTTGTTGTAACTGGTATGGGTATCTCCATTTTTTTGTAAATTTTAGTTTCTATTTTTGAATATGTGTTTCAAGGGTTACATTACACTGAAAGGAGGTCTGTTACTCTGTCACAAGGATGGTGTCATCAGTGATGTCATGAGTGATGTCACTGACCATGTCATGAGTGATGTAATATGTGACGTCATCAGCAGTGCATTGCAGGCGCGCAAGTTATAGTGAGTCCAACTAACTATAACGTGGGAATTTCAATGGTTTTATGCGAGTAAAATTTCCTGGTAACTATAACTGGTGTGAAACCTATGGTTTTTTCAGTGAATTTCTAAGGTTTTTTAATAGCTAATTTATATTTTATAATAAATCCTATATTGTATATTTATGTAATACTATTTTATTTATTTTTTATTTTGCCCTGGGGCGCTCCCGGTGCACGTACTAGTGAGCGCACCGGTAAGCGCAGTCTTGCGGCGCGGCCCGGTGCGCGTACCAGGGAGCGTCCCGTTAGCGCTATTGCCGCGAACGAAAACAACATTGTGACGTATCACATAGCCGCGACGCCGTGCGTCATAAGACACGTATCCCGTAGCCGCGAAATGCGTCTTATAACGCACGGCGTAAGCGCCCCCGGGCGCGTCCCGACGCGCTTACGCTACGCGCTCCGGGGCGCGTCGAGTCATGTGACCTGAAAATAACACTTTTCATTGGTTCAGAACAGTTTTGGTTTCCAAATGATGAAAGCCCGGGTCATGTGACCTGAAAATAACACTTTTCATTGGTTCAGGTCAGTTTTGTTTTCCAAATGATGAAAGGCCCCACCTTTTTTCCTCATTCTCACTTTGTTCTTTGAGTGAGGAAGACCTGTTTCCATTGATTGAGAAATGGCTACAGTAGCAGCAGCAGCAGGAGCATCTGCACCACCACCACCACCACCAAAAGGACCACCACAACACCACATTGGTGGTGAAGAAGAAGAGGAGGAGGAAGAGGAGAGGAGGACTTTCCTGCCTGAAGACAATCCCTCTTACAAACCGAGAGAGCACATTGTGTGGGAGTTTTTTAAATTCCCAAAAGGCCACAAAAAAGTAAATGCGGCAAAAGTAACTTGTTTGATCTGTGGCTCTGAACTTTCCAGGGGGAACCCTACCGCGAAAATCAAAAAAAGAAATTTTTTATTTTGCCCCGCGGGGCACTTTTATGGCCCCCACATCAAACCTAGGGGCCAGGGGGGGTCTACCCTGCCCCCTTTTGGTCATTTCCCCCTTTGTTTTTGCCACCTCTTGTGTCTCGATCCTACCGAGACACAAGATGGCGGCCGCTCCGGACTGTTTGGAATGTTGACAGACACCCGAGAGCCAATCAGCTTTCCGCTCGCGTACTCGCGTAGCGCGCTTGGAACGCGTCCCGGTGCGCGTACCGGGGCGCACTTATAGATATATATTTTTTTTTGAACCTAAATTACTCAAAATCCACTGGAGCACATATCTTGAGACATAGCAAAGGCACATCGGGCAACTAGTCCCTACAATTTTGCCAAGTTTGGTGGGAATCCATTCAGCCGTTCGGGCTAAAAGTGAGTCCAACCGCCCTATGGAAATTAACATGGGGAAAACACGTTTTGGGACCCCCCTTTTATCTCGGCCCCCGCTTGCCGAATCCCCCCCAAACTTTCAGGGAAGGAGCAGAGCGAAGCGGGCCATCTAATTTGAGAAATTCGCGAAGATTCGTCCACCGGCGCCAAAGTTATATATATATTCAATGAAAAAAACCATAAGTTTCAGGCCCTATATAGTTAGGAATTAGCATTTAAAAAACCTTTAAAATTCACTAAAAAAACTATAAGTTTTAGGGGTGTTATAGTTAGCTGGACATTTCACTCATACAAAACCATTGAAATTGCTCCTATATAGTTAGTTGTACTAACTATATTTCGCGCACCCGCAATCCACTGCTGATGATGTCACATATTACATCATTCATGACATGGTCAGTGACATCACTGATGACATCTCAAATGACATCACTGATGACATCACTGATGACATCATCCAGTGAATGTGGTTTGCTTCGTTATTTAAATATGCATTATATATGTAGCAATTTGCATTGAAGAATGAGTGGATATATAAAAATAAATATTTGGATGGAGGATTTAGTAGCAGTGTAATTGACTGTTTACTTGACCAATTTATAGTGTCTCACTAAATATAGTGGATAGTGACTAAACTGTTTGAATATCTGTATCACTTTGTCAGTTGTTGTGTAAACTGGTAGACCTCCCCTTCCGCTTGGATACAATGAGGGGTACCGACGGACAGAGCGGGGCCTCTTTCTCCCGAGCGGTTGCCGGGTGAGGTGAGGTCTTCACCCACACAAAGCTGGAATCCATCCCCTTTTCTCCAGTGAACATTGGATTGTCAGGTTCCTGGTAGATATGTACCCTTTATGTTATTTCTGTGTTCATTATTTTTTGTCAACTGCAGTAGCGTTACATATTATAGGTCCTGAAGAAAGCCGGGGAAACCCCCCCCTAATGGCTGAAACATGTCGACCACTCTACACAGCATTTCTGAGTAGTTCCAGCTCATAACTACTCAGTAAATTTTTTTACTCTTGACACCCAGACTTCAGCTACAAAGTCCCCTGAGTCTTGGTAGTTAATTTTACCCAGCACAATCACTCAAGCACTGCACTCCATGTTTATGATTATTATTATTATTTTCATTTTTTATCATCACTAGCTAAAGTTTTGGCTTTGATTCCCGACATAATATGGTCGTGGCAAGAGTGACCATCACTCCCCATATGATGACATGCCACCACGAGGGTGGTCTGATGGGACTTTTTTCCTAGCCAGTGTTCTAGTTTGTGACACACAATAACATCTGTTCACACACACACCTAATTGTTTCGCGGTCTCCGGTATGGCCACACACCATTTTCGTGACCTGTTCTGCTCTCTTTGTGGTATATATTGAGAGTAGGGGTTCGAGCAGGCAGGTCGTTAAAGATATTCCCCTTGACCCTCCGCACCTTTTTGTTTTGAGTGTAAACTGGTTCTCCAGTTGGTTACTAGCTATGTGAAAGTCTATATTAGTTACTGATTAGTTAACTGAGTATTTGTATGGGAGAGTGCATGTGTGTGTGGTTCGGTGGGGGTGTGTGACTGCCCAAAGATGTGTGAATAGTTGATTCACTAGATGTATGAAGTTAAAGCTACATGTTCTAACAGTTGTTTGGGTGAGTGAATATCTTTATGGGTGTGGTGATGAGCAAATATATTTCTCAATGGTACATGTCCAACAAACTAGAAAAATAAAAGGCAGTGTATGTGTCAGTTGTTGTATATAAATAAGTAAACATAAGACTCAATGATTGTGTGAGTGACTGTATAGATAACTTTATACTTGTAATAATGATTTTATAATTCACTAAGTATGACTTACTATCTAAATGAATAGATGAAGTTGTGTTTGTATAAGTGTGTAGCTAAGTAAATATGTAAGTATGATCCATTGTTTACATAAGTGAGTAGGATGACTTCATATGTGAATAGGATGTGTGCTGGTGTGTAATGTCGATTTAGGTGTATAAGTATTTTTGATAGTGTTCTATTGTTCATTGACAGCATGTTTGAGTGAATCTACAGGTAAGTGATTAGATGTGTGTATACATCTATGAATCACTGAGTGGGTTTTTAGATACTTGTATTGCTGTAACAATGGATTCAAATATGACACTCTGTATTTTACAAAGAGTGATGAAAGATTTTACTAGTGTATGAAAAGGTGTATGTGATTGTCACGTGGATGATGTCATCAGTGATGTCATCAGTGATGTCATTTGAGATGTCATCAGTGATGTCACTGACCATGTCATGAATGATGTAATATGTGACATCATCAGCAGTGGATTGCGGGTGCGTGAAATATAGTTAGTATAACTAACTATATAGGAGCAATTTCAATGGTTTTGTATGAGTGAAATGTCCAGCTAACTATAACACCCCTAAAACTTATAGTTTTTTGAGTGAATTTTAAAGGTTTTTTAAATGCTAAGTCCTAACTATATAAGGCCTGAAACCTATGTTTTTTTCAGTGAATTTCAAAGGTTTTTTAATGCTAATTCCTAACTATATAAGACCTGAAAGCCCACCAGGAATCTCCAGTATTCGCCACGGGACTGCATTGCAGAGAAGTGTAATGAAGCCACGCCCCTTTTTACACCTCTCTGCAACGCAGCCCCCGGGCGTGTTTGCAGAGGGGGAACTAATTCCCCTTGCATACTGGGGGTCCCTGGGGTCAACTAGCCCACCTTGAACCTGCAGTATGCGCCTGGGAGCTGCATTGCAGAGAGGTGTAATGAGGCCACACCCTTTTTTACACCTCTCTGCAACCAGCCCCCGTGCATGTTTGAAGAGGGGGAACTAATTCCCCTTGCATACTGGGGGTCCCTGGGGTCAACTAGCCCACCTGGAACCTCCAGTATGCGCCAGGGGGCTGCATTGCAGAGGTGTAATGAAGCTATGCCCCTTGTTACACCTCTCTGCAACGCAGCCCCCTGGTGCGTTTGCAGAGGGGGAACTAATTCCCCTTGCATACTGGGGTTCCCTGGGGGCAAACTAGCCCACCAGGAGCCTCCAGTATGCGCCAGGGGGCTGCATTGCAGAGAGGTGTTATGAGGACAAACCCTTTTTTACACCTCTCTGCAACGCAGCCCCCGTGCATGTTTGAAGAGGGGGAACTAATTCCCCTTGCATACTGGGGGTCCCTGGGGGCCAACTAGCCTACCAGGAGCCTCCAGTATGCACCAGGGGGCTGCATTGCAGGGAGGTGTAATGAGGCCACACCCTTTTTTACACCTCTCTGCAACACAGCCCCTGTGCATGTTTGAAGAGGGGGAACTAATTCCCCTTGCATACTGGGGGTCCCTGGGGGCCAACTAGCCCACCTGGAACCTCCAGTATGCGCCAGGGGGCTGCATTGCACAGAAGTGTGATGAGGCTATGCCCCTTTTTACACCTCTCTGCAACGCAGCCCACTGGCGCGTTTGCAGAGGGGGGACTAATTCCCCTTGTATACTGGGGGTCCCTGGGTCATATCTGCCCAAACGCCGATATTCTGAACGATTGAAAATGACTTTTCTTGAGAAAAATTTGGATTTGGATTATCATGTCCTATACTTTGGAATTTTTGAAAGACTGACTTCGAGGATGCTATAAATTACTTAAGTCTGCCCGAATTGTGTGGGTAAAATTGATACCTAGTCACTTTGAATAAGAATGTACTTACGTCTCGTCTAACATTTGGAAGAAATATCTAGTTATATGACAACAGGATACCGACATAACTTGAAGGAAATAAGAACGCCCTGAAGAAGTTCTGTTGTACAGAACGAAATGCGTCGGCTGGCTGTGGTACATAAACTTAAGGAAAATAAAAGAATTTGAATATACACCAAGATTCAGCGCTTCAATAAGGACTCTAAGTGATATGATTTGATTGGACTTATTGTGCAAGTGGTGCTGTGCCAAACTTTGGAATATTCTCCACTACTCTCTACTACTTACTCTCTACTACTCCACTACTCTCTAATACTCACTCTCTACTACTCATTCTCAACTACTCTACTACTCTCTATTACTCTCTCTCTACTACTCACTCCCTGCTACTCACTATCTACTACTCTCTACTACTCACTCTCTATTACTCTCTACTCTCTACTACTCACTCTCTACTACTCTCTCTCTACTAGTCACTCTTTACTACTCACTCTCTACTACTGTCTACTACTCACTCTCTACTTCTCACTCTCTACTACTCGCTACTACTCACTCTCTACTACTCTCTCTCTACTACTCTCTACTACTCAGTATCTACTACTCACTCTACTACTCACTCTCTACTACTCTCTACTACTCTCTCTACTACTCTCTACTACTCACTCTACTACTCACTCTCTACTACTCTCTACTATTCTCTCGCTCTGCTACTCACTCTCTACCACTCACTCTCTACTACTCTCTACTACTCACTCTCTACTACTCTCTACTACTCACTCTTTACTACTCTCTACTACTCACTCTCTACTGCTCTCTACTACTCACTCTACTACTTACTCTCTACTACTCTCTACTACTCACTCTCTACTACTCACTCTCTACTACTCACTCTAATATTCACTCTACTACTCTCTACTACTCACTCTCTGCTACTCTCTCTACTGCTCTCTACTACTCACTCTCTACTCTCTATTACTCACTCTCGACTCTCTACCTCTCTCTACTTCTCTCTCTACTAGTCTCTACCTCTCTACCTCTACCTCTCTACCTCTACCTCTCTACCTCTACACCTCTACCTCTCTACCTCTCTCTACACCACACATATACACATATATATATATGCATATGCATTTATATATATGTATGTGTGTATATATATATATATATATATATATATATATATACATACATATATAAACATATATAATCTGCATATCTATATAAATACAAATATAAATGCATGCATACATATACATATATGCATACATATGCATGTTATTTACATGAAAGTTTTAAAAACACTAATAAAAGCAAAGCTAAAAAGTCACCTCTTTACAAACAGAATGGCTTTAACTTAAACGAGGGAGAGATCTATTGCATTTTCAATGCTTGTTTACTTTGGTTCCATCAAGAAGGCATTCAGATGTGTCACACATTTGCCATAAATTCTGAATGTTAGCACTCTAGTTGCTCATTAGATCACTTTAGTACAGCTACTGCTCACCAGGGAAGGCTGCTGCTGGTATTCAAAATGCATGTTTCAGTCTGCATGTCAGAATTTTTTTTAATGAAATAGAAGAGGATTTGAGAAGTCACTCAAAATGTGCCCTAATTTGTCTTTCTGAAGCACTAATCATACTTTCCATGGCAAAATGAACCCCCTCATTGTGTTCCTTTTTAAATTAAATGTTTTCAGACTTACCATTTCATTCCAATCAAGATGGCATCTGGTGTGCCATACTTTTGTCATAAGTAAGACTGTTAGCGCTCTAGTTGTTCTTTAGAACACTCTCGGACATTCTGCCATTGGGCTATACTTGGGCTACATCTGGGTGATATGTGGGCTACATTTGGGCTCTTTTGTCTCTGGTGGCCATCTTGGGAGACTGCATGTCAGAATTTTTTAATGAAATAGAAGAGGATTTGAGAAGACACTCAAAATGTGCCCTAATTTTTCTTTCTGCAGCACTAATCATACTTTTTATGGCAAAATATACCCCCTCATTGTGTTCCTTTTTAAATTAAATGTTTTAAGAGTTACCACTTTATTCCAATCAAGATGGCTTCAGGTGTGCCATACCTTTGTAATAAGTAGGACTGTTAGCGCTCTAGTTGTTCTTTAGAACACTCTAGGAGGCTGCAGTAGAACACAAAGGAATCAACTGACAGTCTCTGTCCTTGTTGGATGTACATGTATTACTGAGAATGTCAGACTTCATTCTCACATGACTGAAACAATCAGAAAGAGCCAAATAAAGGTCATGAACGAGTAGAATGAGACAAAATAAAGGTCAGAAGTGAGCACAAAATGGGCAGAAAATGAGCAGAGAATGAGCACACATTCAGGCACTCATGCACCCACTCACAGAACAACTTAGACACTCTCACACCCACTCACAGACCCTGTAAGACACCGATGCAGTCACTCACAGACTGACTGACACACTTATGGAGGCACTTGTAAACCTACTCAGACTGTGTGTGCCCATGGCCTGTAAATCAAATGCTACTAGTGGACCTGCAGCACTGGTTGTGCCACCCACATGAGTATCCCTGTAAACGTATCTCTGACCTGCCATTGCAGTGTCTGTGAGTGCAGTTTTATTCTGCTATGTTGACCTGGCAAGTGCACCCACTTGCCAGGCCCCAAACCTTCCCTTCTCTTACATGTAAGGCACCCCTAAGGTAGGCCCAGGGTAGCACCATGGGCGGGGTGCAGTGTATGTGAAAGGTAGGGCATGAACTGATGAGTTTTACATGCCTTATAGTGAAATACTGCCAATGTCGTTTTTCACTATTGCTAGGGCTAGCTTTCCCCCAGGTTATCATTGGAGATGCCTTGTAACATCTAACAAGTGTAACTTTCAATTTGGAAGAGATAGGGAATTGGAATTTGGGCTCCCTGAGCCCAGAAATTAAAAATACTTTTTTATTGAAGTTGATTTTTAAATTGTGTGTTTGAAAATGCTTCTTTTAGAAGGTGAGCATGGTCTTGCTTTGCCATCCTGTGCCTCTGCCTGCCTGGAAAATCAACGTTTGGTTTAGACTGACAGCTTGGTTGTTTGTGCATTCACTATAGACAGTCAAACAAAGGGAGCTAAGGTGTGCCATGCATATCCTCATGTCCCATCACCAGGCTGATGTGCCTTCCTGTGCTATAGAGGTGGGGGTTGTCACTGGCACCTGAATAAGGCTGTGCCTGGCCTATTACAATGCTGTCTCTGCCTCCCTGTAGTGTGTCTGGAGCCAAGGCAAGGCAGGATATTGTGGACAACAAGCACTTTCCTTTGAAGTATGCCTACTTCAAAGGCCAAAAGGGGTAAAAGTGTTGGAGCTGTAATTCTACATTTTTAGAACACTTCTGGACTGAGGACTCTGCAAAGAAGAAGAGCTGAAGAGGTGTCAGGAGGAGTACTGTCCCTTTGCTGTGTGTTGCTTTGCTGGGTTAGTCTGCAGTTGCTGCTTCTGTCCGTGGGAAGTGAAAGGGCTGGACTTTGCTTTCTTGAATCCTTCTTTCTCAAGGTTCTGTGAGGAATTGTGTATGCTTGCCTCCTGTTGGAAGTCACAGGGCCATCAAAGACTTCACCTGCAGCATCTCTGAACGCCACTACTGGGAGTTCTGACCTGCCAAGTGGTGCTAATTCCAGTTCTGGGTCCTTGGCGGTTGTTTCTGCTGCAAAAGACTACAAAATTGACTCATTTCCCTACCTGCGCCTGTTTTTCCGACGCATTACTGCCACGTGGGAGAAGTTTTGATGTAATAAATGCCATGCGACCGAAGAAATGGACACAATGCCTGTTCACAGCTCGAAGAACCACTGCAGGCCAGGTTCAGCGCACCATGTCTCCAACGTCCAAGACCATCTCTCTAACTCCGACGCAGGCGCTGCTGTGTTACTGAAAGAATTGATGCATTACCCGTACGCGGCTGAAAGAATCGACCCAGTGCTGTTTGCAGCAACGACCTCCAGCGCATCCTGATTTCCGTGCATCGCACCTGTGCGTTAAGTTTTCCACTGCATCACCTGCATACCAGAACCGTCTATGGATTTCAACGCATTGCTTCTCCGTACAGTCCGGAACCAATGCAGCACTTCTCCTGGGTGTAGCAGAACTGCCGCAACGATTCCCCAGGTACTCAAAAACAGATGCATCACTGTGTTTTCTGACGCTTTCCTCTTCTGTGGCTGTTTTTCCTTCTGAAATTTGACGCACCAAAGCTTCTTTGTGTAAAAGCACAACATCTACAGAGTTCTATGGATACAATTGCTTAAACCTTTAAAAAGTGATATTTTGAGTTCTGTATGTTGGATTGTTGTTTTGTTTTGCTTTGTTTTGTTTAGATGAAGATTGTTTATTTTTCTATACTGGTGTGGTGTCCATTTGCAGTGTTGTTACTGTGTGTGTTGCGTACAAATACTTTACAGATGGCCTCTGAGATAGGCCTGACTGCTCGTGCCAAGATGCCAAGGGGGTGAGCAGGGGTTATTTTGGGTTTGTAACTCCCTTACCCTGACTAGAAGAAAGGGTCCCTACTTGGACAGGGTGCATACTACTGCCAAAAGAGATCCCCATTTCTATCATTCACATTGTATTTTCTTTCTTTTCTGTTTGTAGTGTGGATGTGCATATTTCATTGTTTGTATCTTTCATTAGTATACAGCACCCCATAAGCTTTTGCATTTAGAGGTTTTTAGATATAATATAAAATATGTAAATTGGTATTGAAGGGCAGTCCTACAAGTCTGAATTTCTCACCACAAGACAGCCACCTTTATGGTCCCATCCCCTACAGAGACAGTGATCCTAATCAGTAAGTGGGGATCTTTTAGGCACTGTAGTACTAAACACAATTTAGCAAACTTCTAGAGGCCACTAATCTGATCCTGGAGTTTAAACCAGACTTCAGTAAAAGCAATGTGATCAACCTAGGGTCTGTTCATCTTTACAATTGGTTCATGTTATAGCGAACGACTATATTACAACAACTTTATTAGTAGCAAAACCTTTAGATTTCTATGTAATTATTTAGTAAAAAAGGCAACTTTTTCTATGCAGTGGGTAGCAATTTGTGTTTTAAATCACCATTGGTATTGCATGTTACTGCTCACATTTGACATGATGCAAGTAACATTTGCACCGGCCACTTAATTTAGCGACATCTTTGTGATGGCACACATTTTTCCAACAGCAATAGTTATTAATTGAATGTTTAAACTTGCACTGCCTGCTTCTGGCGCTCAAGTCAATTGCCTGTTTTCTCTCACACTAGAGCCGGCACCGACTCGGTATTAAAGGGATACTATATCCTTATAGCCCGCTATAACGGGCTCTACTGTCCATTAAATGCCCGTTCCAGCCTTAATAGCGCAAGCCGAAGGCAAGGGCCTTTAACAAGGGAGCAGGCATTTAATGACCGGTAGATACCACAATGGAGGTCTCTAAGGCTATTAGAGCAGTCCACCCCCGGAGGGGAGAATGTTCTAATTTGTAAAACAAAGGACTCATGGAGAGAGAGGGGATTGAAATCCCCTCGGGCTTCATGAGACCTTTTGCTCACAACAACAGGTGTGAACAAACATTGAAATGTTGAAGCCATAGAAGCCCGGAACACTCCAATGTTTTCACTGGCCCACCCAACATTCCAATGTTCTAATGTGGTTTAGATCACTGTTGTGGGAGGTAAATACGTTTGATAATCATAATACTGCTTTGGTAATAATATACTGGCGCCAATGCGCTTATCTTAGCAAGCTGGTATGCCTACAAACACCCCTATAGCCTTTATGACCCATCATCTAAGGAAAAACAATGCACAAAATCAAAAAATATCCCCAGATGTTCTCATCTTAGTGATGGCAGGTGATCTGATCCTTTGTACTTTGTACTTTGTGGTTATAAAAAATATCATGCCTATAAGGTGTCGCATAAACTAATGTTGTAAAATATACAATTCATTTTGTTCGGACACTTACTCCTGCCCAGGCCCACGAGAAGACCCCCAACAATGTTGCACATTTTTCAACTGTTGTATGTATTAGTCTCTCTTTCGTGAGTTATACTAGGTTTTGTGAGTCATATATAGACGAAAGGTTCCCAGTATATTTGACACTCCTATATTTCATTGGTAGTTTGAGGTTTTGACCCTCCAAAGTGTTACTGCATCCTCGGGCCCAGGCTATTGCAATAATTCCCCTTGCTCTATTCAAACACAATTTTATCACTGGCTTACATTTAGATATTTACTCTGTTTATGAAAAAGTATAGATTCAGACAGTGATAGCCCGTGTTGCAATCAGGGAGTGGAATATGCTTCGAAGTGGGATCGTTTTTCAAATTTGCTGTTCCTTTACCTAATTCCTTGCTTTGTTAATTCGGATCACTGAAACAATATCGATGACAAAAATATAGAACTACCATAATATTGAGTAAAAAATGTAGAATGCCAAAATATTGAATTCCCTATCTCCAAACAGGTAAGTACAAAAATATCGAATCAAAAATATCATTGTCAAAAATATAGTTGGTCAAAATATTGAATTTTTTAAAATGCTTTAAAGTAATTAAAAATTAATGAAATAATAAATATAATTAACTTAAACATACTTAAAATACTTAAATATCCTTAAAATTAATAATTAATTAATGTAAGTTAAAAAAAAAAACATACAAATGTATTTGTTAATATATATAGAGAGACTAATACATTCTACTTCTTAATACCAAGTCACCTATGGGCCTTAACGTAACGGAGGACTTATATACATGTTTGCCTTGATGTAATACAAAATAAAGAATGTAATTGCAGTTAGAACTAGCAGGGACTCTCCATATTGGATTTCTTTTATAAGAATCACCCGGCTGGGGGATTCTGTGGAAGAACCATGTGGGGGTTAGATGAAGTTTTAATAAATTGCAGTAGCTGTTAGATAGGTGAAATTATTTGATTAGGTGGTGGCATTTATATTTAATATTTGGACTGTGGTGGGTCTTTATTCCCAGTCAGTCTGTTAATATTAGACACCGTATTTTATTCACTTATGATCATTGAGCAGGACTAAGGAAAATAACATGTCTCTTTATTTGGAAAATGGGGATATAAACTAACAGGGTACAGGGTGGCAGGCTGTACTCTAAGCTTTACCCCGGATTATTTACTCAACCAATACAACATTAATACTATGGATATACAGTTGTTTATTTTAGTATTTTGATGCCTTATATAGGGATTTCCTTTGTAAATAATATCAGTGTAGATACTTGGTCAATACAACTGGATGATAGTTGAATTTTGCGCATTTTGCACACATGGCGGTTTTTGCACATTTATTTGCTATTTTACACATGTTTGAAATTTCTAAAATTAATGAGCATATTTGCACAATTTGGTATTATACCATAATAAGCATTTGCACTTTATCTTATTATTGACAGTAACAACGGTATTGTGTATCCAACATGACCATGTGTATTCTACACTTTACAATGGAGTTTATGGTACATTGGAGATGTAACTTTAAAATGACTTAAAATTTGTGTCTGCAATCTTGAGCAAATACTTGTATTTTACCCAGATACCAAGGCCTGAATAGGGCAGGATGAATTAATCCATTTGTCTGTACAATTATTTATATATATATATACGGATGTTAAATGTTATGGATTGAACCCCTTATCTCTTTAGTCATTTATTATCTATTCACTTACATTTATTTGTCCTTTGTACTATGAGCATTATTGGTATTTTACTGATATGAAATAAGTTACCTGTTTGATACATTGGTTGAAAACTCCAACGAAGTATGTTTTCTATGTCCATGCTCAAAACACTTACACGTGTAATCAATGTAATTATCACTGGCACTTTAAAAGGTGGACACCGACAAACAAACATTGTCATGTGAACAAGGCTTGTGGAGCCGAAACGTCATGGACATTTTCTGCACTAAATAAATTTAAAAGAAAAAGAAACTTTATTGGTCCGTGTCCGAGTGGTCCTTACCTTGGCTGGTTGCTACTCCAGAGCTAGGCGAGACGGCGGTGTGCACGATATATATATATATATGAACGTAATACAAATACAAAATATACAATATTTTTACCGTAGAATAGCGGAAAAGGTAAAATTTACTATTCCCACTCCAGTGAGTGCAACAGTTGGAAAGCGTTGGATTGCGGGAGGGTAAAATTTACTATACCCACTCCAGAGAGTGCAACAATAGGGAAAGCGTTGGATAGCGGGAGGGTAAAAATTACTATTCCCACTCCAGAGAGTGCAACAGTAGGGAAAGCGTTGGATAGCTTAGGGGTAAAAATTACTATTCCCACTCCAGAGAGTGCAACAGTAGGGAAAGCGTTGGATAGCGTAGGGATACAAAGTACTATTCCCACTCCAGAGAGTGCAACAGTAGGGAAAGCGTTGGATAGCGTAGGGGTAAAAATGACTATTCCCACTCCAGAGAGTGCAAAAGTAGTGAAGGCGTTGGATAGTGGGAGGGTAAAAATTACCATTCCAACTCCAGTGAGTGCAACAGTAGGGAAAGTGTTGGATAGCGTAGGGGTAAAAATGACTATTTCCACTGCAGAGAGTGCAACAGGAGGGAAAACGTTTGATAGCGTAGGGGAAAAATTACTATTCCCACTACAGAGAGTGCAACAGTAGGGAAAGCGTTGGATAGCGGGAGGGTAAAAATTACTATTCCCACTCCAGAGAGTGCAACAGTAGGGAAAGCGTTGGATAGAGTAGGGGTAAAAATTACTATTCCCACTCCAGAGAGTGCAACAGTAGGGAAAATGTTGGATAGCATAGGGGTAAAAATTACTATTCCCACTCCAGAGAGTGCAACAGTAGGGAAAGCGTTGGATAGCAGGAGGGTAAAAATTACTATTCCCACTCCAGTGAGTGCAACAGTAGGGAAAGCGTTGGATAGTGTAGGGGTAACAATTACTATTCCCACTCCAGAGGGTGCAACAGTAGGGAAAGCGATGGATAGTGGGAGGGTAAAAATTACTATTCCCACTCCAGAGAGTGCAACAGTAGGGAAAGCGTTGGATAGCGGGTGGGTAAAAACGTACTTTTCCCACTCCAGAGAGTGCAACAGTAGGGAAAGCGTTGGATAGTGTAGGGGTAAAAATTACTATTCCCACTCCAGAGAATGCAACAGTAGGAAAAGCGCTGGATGGCGTAGGGGTAAAAAGTACTATTCCCACTCTAGAGAGTGCAACAGTAGGGAAAGCGTCGGATAGCGTAGGGGTAAAAATTATTATTCCCACTCCAGTGAGTGCAACAGTAGGGAAAGTAAATACTTCATACACTAATAAAAAAATATATATATTAATACCAATTACAAATTAATTAAAAATAATTACCAATGTCATATAATATAATTAATCATAAAAAAATACAAATACAAAATATTTATTAAAAACATTACCCAGTAAAACAAATTAATTACCAATTTACAATTAGTTTATTAGCAAATGAAAAACAATATCAAAATTAATTAAAAATAAATACCAATAAATAAATAAATGTAAAAATTTAATTAATTACAATTAAATTACTTCCCACCCTATTCCCCTATGAACCCACAACACGCTACAGTAAATAAATTAACAAAATTAACATATTTATCAATTAATCAATTCATAAATATTAATTACCAATTATAAGTTAAATTAATTACCAATTACAAATTAATTAACAATTAATTTTAAAATAAATACCAATAAATAAATTAAAACATTGAATCAATTATAATTAAATTACTTCCCACCCTGTTCACCTATAAACCCACAGATATGTTTTTAATAACATTAACATAATTATCAATTAATCAATTAATAAAAATAAATTACCAATTATAATTTAATTAATTACCAATTAAAAATTAATTAACAATGAATTCAAGATAAATACCAATAAATAAATTAAAACATTTAATCAATCATAATTAAATTACTTCCCACCCTATTCCCCTATAAACCCACAACTCGCTACAGATTTTTTTTAAACATAATTATCAATTAATAAAAATAACTTATCAATTATAATTTAATTAATTACCAATCAAAAATAATTAACAATTAATTCAAGATAAATACCAATAAAAAAATGAAAACATTTAATCGATTATAATTAAATTACTTCCCACCCTATTCCCCTATAAACCCACAACCCGCTACAGAATTAAATTACGCAAAAATTAAATACCATAAAATTCATTACTTAAAATAAATTATAAAATAAATATACACTTTTCACACATATACTAACATAAAAACACTTCAAAAAATGTGATATTATTAAAAAATCGATATATATAAGATCTATATTATATACTTCGATATTTTGACTTTCTATATTTATGTAAATCGATATTAACTTACCTCAAAATTGATATTTTTGTTGTCTATATTCTGTCCATTATATATTTTGTCCATTACATTCGATATTTTTGTTGTCTATATTCTGTCCATTCGATATTTAGTCCATCCTATATTTTTAACTCGATATTAATGCAATTCTATATTTTTCACTCGATATTTTGACTGTATACCGTTAATTCACTATCGTATTGTGTTGCCTGGGCATGGTAACACTAGGGGTATTTTGTATTCAAGTCTATTTTATTTTGAACACAGCGATAAGCCTACAACCTCGTGTCGAGGCCGGCCGCGTAAGATGCAGTTCTGTGAGTGTGGCGCCAGAGCGGCCGGGAGAACAAACTTTAACACAGCGCCTTGCCTACAACCCTCTCAGGAGGGCCGGCCGCATGGCTTGCAGATGTAGTGTTGAAGCTTTTGCGGCAGGCAGGAGGGTATCCGCGTTAGTAAGTAGGATATGTAAAGGGCAGATAGCCCGTCTGTCTCTAACTGCCCAACGGGGCGTAACCGTCTCAGAGAGAAACAAGTGCCATAGTGGCAAGTAGGAAGAAAGAGAGTGGGAAAGACAGAGAATCCTAAGTGGGGACATGGAGGGGGGGGAACAGAATGTCAGGTACAGGCGGTATGGTGAAGGGCAGCTGGTGCGGGGGCGTGTGTGTCTGTAGTCGCAGTTGCGTTGCGCATGGAGGTCAAGGATGCAGCCTGGCCGGATCTCTAGGGACAAGCGCGTCTTCGAAGAGGTGCAGAGTGCGGAGCCTAGTGGGCATGTATCGCGCATATTCTATAGAGCAGAGGTGTCGCACTAAAGGTTCCCATACCGCCTTGAAGCGCGTAGCCTGCGCCTGCAGCCGCGCTGTAAGGAGCTCCATCGCAAGGACCTGCCAAAGGCGCACAAACCAAGAAGCTATGGGTGGCGCCTCCATTCGCTTCCAGTACAATGCAATGAGCTGCTTGGCGGCACCCAGCATTTGGAGCGTGAGGATCCAGTCGCCGCGGGTAAGCGCCTTGAGCGCGGCAGGGTGTATGCCAAGCAGGATCGTGTTCACTTCTTCGGGCAGAGGGAACCCCAGCACCCCCTTGATATGGCTAAGCACCTCCTTCCAGAAAACAGCAAGGGTCGGACAAATCCACCAGATATGCACAAAGTCACCAGTCGCAGATTTACACCTCCAGCACATCGGGGAAGCATTGGGGAACATCTGACTAAGGCGAAGAGGGGTGTAGTACCATCGTGTAAGTAGCTTGTAGGCATTTTCCCTCTGTGGGATGCTGCGGTAAATCTTGGGTATATCCCGCCATAACCTGCTCCACTGGGAGGGGCCGATGTCTGTGCCCGATGTTGATTGCCAGTTCCTCTGATAAGGGTGCGCTGGCGCCAAGGTAGGGTGCTGCAGTATGCTATATATTTGGGAGATCAGCCTCTTCAGGCCCCCGAGGGAGCGCGCCAGCTTCTCAAAGGGCGTGTGTGCTCGAGTAGCTGCTTGGTAAATTTCGTCACTGGTAGTCCAGTGGCGTAGCTGTATATGTTGAAGGCTAGCCTGTGGCGGCACCCGGAATTCCTCCCTGCAGTCTTTCCAAGTTTTAGGCATGCCCTCAAGGAAGAGATCTCCAGCTACTCTACAGCCCCCTTGAGTCCATTTATCAAACGCCCGAGTCCGGTGGGCCGGGGGGAACTGCGGGTTCCCAGCTATCGGGGTGTGCGGGGACGGAAACGAGGTCAAACCTCTTGTCACTGCTATGCTGTCCCAGATATCTAGCACCGTTCTCGTGGGGATTGCAAGGTACGCACTACTGGAGCGTGCTGCCCGCGGGAGACAGGGTAGGTCCCATATGGTACGGCCCGTGACCGCTCGGTCCATATGAAACCAGTGTTTATCACTTTCGCGTGCGCCCCATTCCACCACGAAGCGGAGGTGCGCCGCCCAGTAATAGTGCACCAAGTTGGGGCATGCCAGGCCTCCTCTGTCTCTTGGCTCCATGAGGACCTTTTGCGAGAACCGGGGGCGCTTCCCTCCCCAGATAAAGGAGGTGATCTCGCGCTGGAGGCTCCGAATACAGTGCAGAGGAATAGGGGTGGGCAGGCATTGGAACACATATAGGATGCGAGGGAGGATCGACATCTTGACTGCGTTGAGCCGCCCCAGCCAGGATAGCATCAGAGGTTTCCACTTCCTAAGATCCTCCAGCACTGCTTTGCGGCATTCCGTCCAGTTCACCGAAGACCAGGAGTCCAAATGCGGAGTAAGGGCGAGGCCCAAATATCTAATGTGGCTCTCCGCCCATTGATAGGGCACAGCCTCTTTTAGGTAGAGGACGTCCTCGGTAGACACAGTGAGGTTGAGCGCCCAAGACTTAGTATGGTTTATTTTGAGGCCCGACGCCCGATCATATAGGCAGAGGACGTCGTGGACTGCCGGCAGAGATGTCCGAGGGTGTGTGAGAGTGAGGATCAGGTCGTCCGCGAAGAGCGCCACCTTATTGACCCTCCCCCAAGGGCTATGCCATGTATTCTGGGGTCCCGTCTGATCAACGCCGCTAGGGGTTCCACTGCCAGGGCCAACAGGAGTGGCGAGAGCGGACATCCCTGCCTCATGCCTCGGTGGATCGCCAGTGGTGGTGTTAACTGGCCATTTACCCTGATCCTGGCCTGTGGTCCCAGATACGGGGCCATGACGCTCGCTATCATTTTGGGGCCAAGGCCCATCTTCCGGAGGACCTCCTTTAAGAAGGACCAGTCCACCTGGTCGAAAGCCTTCTCCGCGTCGAGCGAGAGAAGGCACGCGGGGATATCCCAATGTCGCGCCTTGCCCACCAGGTGGGCCAGCCTGCGCACGTTGTCGGCCCCCTGTCGATCCCGGATGAACCCCACTTGATCCGGATTCACCAACCCCGGCATGTATGGGTCTAGTCGCTTGGCCAGGATCTTGGTGTAGATCTTCATGTCAGTGTTTAAGAGGGCGATAGGCCGATAGGAGGCACATAGCGCAGGGTCCTTCCCTGGCTTTGGTATAAGCGCGATCTCCGCCATTCCCATGTCGGAGGACGGCCCCACCACGTCCGAGAAGGAGCTGTACAGTCTCAGCAGCACGTGCCATCATGATGCCGTATAGTAGCTATATGAGCTCTGGCTGCCCGTGCCCTCAGCCGTCCCGCCAGCTGTCTCCCCACTTTATCCCTCCCTTCGTAGTATTTTTGTTTCAACGCAAGAAGGGAATGTTCGGCCTTGTTAGTGCGTATGAGGCGAAGCTGCCCCCTGAGATTGGCCAGCTTCCGTCTGGATGCCAGCGAGGGCCGCTCCCTGTCCTGCGCCTCCGCCTGTTTGATCTCACTTGCTAACTCAGCCTCCAGCTTGTATGCCGCCCTTCGCCTCGCAATCGCCAGAGAGGTGATGTGCCCCCGTATGGTGGCCTTAAAGGCATCCCACACCACCTGAAATGGCGTCTCCGGAATATCATTGAGGGCGAAGTACGAGTCTATGGCTTCCCGAATGCTGTCAACGTCTTCCGGGTCTCGGAGGACGCTCGGCGGGAGAGTCCAGCGTCGCTCCCGAGGGGCGCATGCCATCGGATCCTGCAACTGCAGTTCCACATGTGTGTGATCCGATATCGAGATATCAGAGATGGTAACCTTCAGCGTGTCCCGCGCCAGGTCGAGAGATGTGAAGAGGTAGTCAATGCGCGAGTACGTTCGGTGGGAATGCGAGTAGAAGGTATAGTCACAGATTCCTGGGTTGTGGTATCTCCACGCATCCACTAGCCCTAAGTCCGTAATCTGGTATTTCAGTGTGGCCGACATTGCACCCGCACCGCTAAAGGCTGTGTCCCCACGATCCACTTCAGGGTCCCACACTAAATTGAAGTCCCCGCCTAAGATTGTGCGCGGTGCGTCAGACTGAAACTGTTCCCGTAGAAGTGTCTGAAGAAACGTATCTTGCGACTGGTTGGGTGCATATACATTGCCGAGGGTGTACTGTGCTCCTCCCATCTGTACCGTGGCCCGGAGGAAGCGTCCGTCACCACTCTTGTAGGGCTTTGTGGATCCCCGTCTAATGCCAGCTCTGCATAAAATAGCCACCCCCGCCGTTTTAGTGTCAGCCGATGCCCAGAACTGTGTGGGGTACCTGGGGTGTGTCATGCGTCCAGTGTCTCCCCTCAGGAGGTGCGTCTCCTGAAGAAAGACAATGTCAGGGGAGTGTTGAAGGAGGTAGCGCCACACCTGGTTCCGCTCGTTGGGGGAGTTAAGTCCTTTGACATTAAGGGTCAAGAGTTTGAGAGGTGCGGGGATAGTCATCGCCATGTCACTAAGGGGAGTAAGGCCGCCTCAACACCCAGCATCCCCCACCCCATCATGCAAGGGGGGTTCGCTTCTCCCACCCACCGCAAACGCGCAAGCACCCCCAGCAGCCCCCAGCTCGCCACAGCACACAACTGGAAAGAGAGCCAGGTAAAGGGAAAGGTCGAGTAAGAAGTAGGAAGAATAGAGCAGGCAAGAAAGAGGATAACAAAGAAGAAGTATAGAACCACAACAGGCCAACGTGGCCGTATTACAATGTCCCAGGTTCCGGGCATCCTCTACCCGAGGGTTTGGATGTACTCAGGAATGTCACTTCCTAGGGGACAAAGTGGGGGGTGTCTTTGTCAGAGAGATGAGTCTCAGTCACCCCGAGGTCGGCCTACCCCGCTGCTCGGGGTTGATTCGGGGGCAAGTAGCGTGGAGGCAGTGTAGGGAGAGTCTCATCATAGTAAGCGGTTCAGCAATGCTAGGCCCCAACCCGTAAGACACCTTGCCCGGGCCACTCGGCCGCCAAGAGCAGACTGCAGCGGCGTCTACGGGAGAATAGCTGCGTGCCATTGCCGTCTAGGATAATCACTGTCCCATCGATGTCCCGGTGTGGCCACCCATCGCGCCTTGTCGGTCCAACTCAGAGGTGCATAGCAATGATGAGAGCGGGACCAATCACGGAGTGCGGGGCTCCAAGGTTCGATCCTCGCAGTCATTTTCAAGGGAGCGGATGTGGTCTATGACGTCCTGCTTTGCCTGAGACATGGAGCCTACGTCCATCGGGGGAGATCGGCGGCGTCGATTCACTGTGGTCCACTCTGGCCGGGCCGGGGGCCTCTCCGGGCGGTTGCTGCGAGTGGGACTGCGTTCCGGGGATTCCGAGAGCTTAAGCAGCTGCGCCGCCTCGTTATAAGAGCGGATGGCTTTGCGTTTACCTTCCCAGCGAAAGATGAGAGCAAAGGGATGTCCCCACTGGTAGGGGATCTCGAGGGCCCTCAGCTTCTCTGTCACCGGGCGAAAGACCTTCCGTCTGTGTAACGTGTTAGGGGCCAAGTCCTGGAATATTTGGATCTTGTGGGCGCCATGCCGCAGGTCCTGCTTGTCCCTTGCCGCTTTCAAGATGGCCTCCTTTTCTGTGAAATAGTGCACTCGGGTGATGATGTCTGGAAGGAGGCCCGTCTTGCCTCCCGCTCCGAAGATTCGGTGAGCCCGGTCCAGAAGCGGTAGGGGGGCTTCCTTGTTGCCCCTCACCTCGTGCAGGAGCTGTGCCACGTAGGCCATGGTGTCCGTCCCTTCTTCTCCGAGTGGCACACCCCGGATGCGGAGATTGTTGCGGCGTCGCCTATTTTCGAGGTCCTCCTGCTTAATCTGGAGTTCGATATTCTGCTCCTCCAGGGCTGCCACCCTCTGCCACAGTTGTTCTAAGTCCTCAGTGCGTGTGTCCACCAGTTTCTCGAGACCGTCTACTCTGTCCCCCAGCTCTGTCACGTCCGTACGCAGTTCTTTAACGCATGATTGCACCTCCGATCTTAGGGACCCTATTTCAGACTTCAGGTCTGTCATGAAAGAGGACATGAAGGCCTGTGTCACCGGTGGGGAGTCGGCGACCGTTGGTGGCACTACTTCAGTCGACGCCGCTGCTCCTGCCTTGCCCCACATGGTAACCACCGAGGTGTCCTTTGAAGATGTCGTCTGATCTGTCCTGCCTCCTCTCCCGCGAGTCATGGTTCGTCGTGAGCGTGGCACCCAGCCACCCAACACGTCGTTCGTCGTCTTTAGCTCGGCACCCCCCTGGTGCTGTAGAAGCGTAGCGGGAGGGTAGGACCCCACCAATCAACCACTCCCGTGACAAGCGCCTTCTCCCACGCCGTCCCTTGTCTCCCAGATGGTGGGATATGTAGGCCCTCCTTTCCAGGGAGTCGCCGGGTGAGCTCAGTGGTCAGCGGTCAGTGGTATGGGGGCAGTTCTCCCTCCGGACACGGAACGCTGTGTCGCTCGCCCTCCTCGCCAGTGGCTGCGCCTC
The DNA here is from genome assembly GCF_964261635.1 of Lissotriton helveticus. NCBI lineage: Eukaryota > Metazoa > Chordata > Amphibia > Caudata > Salamandridae > Lissotriton > Lissotriton helveticus. The sequence continues at coordinate 1,820,142,236 of NC_136057.1, forward strand.
ACAGAGGCGGCCGATGTGCGGGCCGCTTCCCCACCTCCGTCGCCCCCCCTAGTTGGATCTCCGGTCCCTCTGAGAGAAGGAGGGTTACTCACGATTTCGAGGGGCCTCTCGATCCTGCCTCAGGTCGGGCCTCCAGGCCGCAGGGGGTATGTTCTCCAGTAGGCAGTGCAGGCCGATCAGTTAGCCACTCGTGAAACCCCCACCAGCAGGGGGGGGGGGGCGCAGGCCACACGCTCACTCAGCACTGGTCAGCGAGCGAGCAGAGGGGCGCCCAAACCGCCCCTACGGCCAGCCAGGCGGCGGCAAGTGCTCAAGGGGCAGGTCAGGTGCCAGGGGGTCGGGGGCCAAGGTCCACTCCGATGCTCCTGCAGGGCCGCCGCCGCCGGGTGCTCCCCGATAGTCCCCACAGCCCGCTGGGATGGGCGCCCCAGACCCTGACACCAGTGAGAAGAGTCAAGATGGCGAGCGAGCCCCCACCCTGGAGGACAAGATGGCGGGCCGCTCCTCTAGCGCGCCAACCCCCAGCGCAGCAGCTCAGGGCGCCTCCACGACTTCAGGCGGCGGGGCAGCAAGGGTCCTCCGGATGTAGGTCACCAGGATAGCCCCCCAGCGGACAGCGGCCCCACAGACGCTTCCCCCGAGAGGCAGTTGGGCTCCAGGACCCTCTAAAAGATGGAGGGGTACTCACTGTTCGGAGGGGCCTCTCGTCCCCGCCTCAGGCCTCAGGGAAGTCTCCACCAGCAGTGCAGGCCACACGCTCTCTCCACACTAGTCCAGCGAGCGTAGTTACGGCCACCCAGGCGGCAGCAAGTGCATAAGGGACAGCTCCAGTGCTGGAGGGGTCGGGGTCTAGGGCCTGCTCAGATGGTCCCGTAGAGTCGCCTTCGCCAGGCACACACCGGTGCTTCCCACCGTCCGCTGGGTCGGGCGCCCCGGACACAGGCGCCGGCGAGGAGAGTCAGGATGACGGGTAGGCTCCCGTCCTGGAGGACAAGATGGCGGGCGATACCTCTAGCGCGCCAATTTGCAGCGCAGCAGTTCAAGGCGCCACCCCGGCGCCAGGCAGCAGGGATCCGCCGGGTGCAAGGGTCCGCCGGGTGCGAATCTCCAGGGCAGACTCCCAGGTGTCAGCAACTCCACAGGCGCACGGCCGGGGTCCGCCGCACCTCCGATGTGGCCCCGCCGCCACTCTAAAGCCGGGTCCCCCCGTAGGATCAGCAGCCAGGATAGAATCACGTCCCTGTCCAGTGGCCGCTCCGTCTATGGCGGCTCCACCTACGCCGTGTGCAGGACCCGCGACCGTCAACCCCAGCCGGAGTTTGCCTCGGTGTGTCCGGTCGTGTCGCCAAGGTTCCCCTCACTCAAAGCGCCGCCGGCCAATGAAGCGAGGCCGGGACGCGGCGGAAAGATGGCCGCGGTGCTCCGTCAGCCGGGTCTTCAAGCTTGCAGCCACCCCCTGTAGCAACCTCTGCTTTTAAGCGTCCACTAAACGTGTCTTCACTCACTCAGGAGCCTCGCGGGGGAACAGGGACACTGAAGAAACCCCCGAATAATGCTTTTGAACGCTTATTAGGGCAACGGGGCGACGGAGCTCGCCTGAGATGCGTCCGCTTACATCGCCGCCGTAGCCACACCCCTCACACTAGGGGTATTTTTTTAGCTTTAATGGTTGTTATATTTTATCTGAATAAAGTTTTATTCTAATTAATTGATTGAGACACACTTTATTTTTGTACGCTTCCCCGGTCGCTAAAATCGCTGTAATGGGTAGGACCTCAGAGGTAGTAAGAATCACCAGAGGGACGAGGCAGGGCTTTCCCTACTCCCCTTTACTCTTTGCGTTATATATCAATCCTTTTGTTGAAATGCTTTGTAAGAGTAGATTGATACGACCATTTATTGTTCAAGAAATTCCTCACTCCGTATTTGCGTATGCAGATGACATCGCGGTGAGTTCTGAAGACCCGGCCACTGCACTCTTAGAAATTGAGCGGTTGGCATCTGAATTTGGTCAAGTGTCGGGCTATAAATTAAACATTACTAAAACGCAACTTGTTTGCACAGATAATGTTGCAATACAAGACTCCAGAGCAGTAGTTGAGGCCACATATTTAGGCATTAAAATTAGGACTTCAATGACAGAAGTAGTAGAAGCTAACTGGGGAGCATTAATCCGTAATATTAAAAACTCATTTAATAGATGGGGACGGTTACACCTTACATTAATAGGCAGAGGGAATGTCTTAAAGATGAATATACTTCCCCGGGTTTTATATTTATTTAGGTCCATACCGCTTGAAATAACACCAACTCAACTACAAAGTTTACAGTCACTTTGTTCTAAATTTCTCTGGGCCCCAGGGAAACCTTGGAGAGTTACTAGATTTTTGACGCTTCCAATTGCAAGGGGTGGTTTAGCAATACCGGATTTTACGTTTTATTATTATGTTTGTTTTTTGCATTAAATGTTCGTATTATTGAGTAGAGGAAACCTAGATAACACTATGGTAGCTCCCTCAATTTTCCAGTTAATTTTAGGATCTGAGGCAAAGTGTTGTCTATTCAGAGAAATTGACGGGAGCTATTATAAAAGGACCAGGTTTAAGGTCTTGGGAGCAGCCTTTAAAGTTTGGAGGAGAATACGCACATTAATTGACTTAGAAGGCTTGACATATTATACCCCAATGAATGCGTTGAAGCTTATGCCCACAATATTTGGTGATAGGGTGGTCACTGGATGGAGAGATAAGGGTATTAGGCAGTTAGGAGATTAATATGGTGATGGGGGACTTTTAATCCAGTATGAAGACCTTGTTAGGAAATATCAGGGGTCTCACTCCCAATTCTTTAAATATCTTCAAATCTGAGACTTCCTATGCCGTAGAACGTTGAAACTGAGGTCTAATTCATTAATTGAGGCTCTTAGATCTTGTGGGAAGATAGGTGTTTTGTATAAAATATAATCGTTTTATAGAATGGATGACCTAGAGAAACATAACTCACACTGGACTGTCCCATTGGGAGAGGAAACATCACTGGAGGAGGCAATTGTTATGTCTAATGAATTTTTTTTGTGTGCAAATTTAAAAGTACAATTTTATAAAACTGCATCAAGCTTGTACTACACTCCGGCACGAATGCACAAATGGGGAGATCGATATGATGGCAAATGTTTTCGATATGGAGGAGATGATTCAGACAGCCTTTATATATTTTTCAGCTGTGTGAAACTAAACACATTTTTTCAGGGTATTGAAAGTTACTTATCAAAGATGTTTAAAGCACCATTCGTTATTACACCAGCTTTAATGCTTTTAGGGGTTGAGCAAGGGGTTAACAAGGGAAACTCCTTTTATAAACAGCGGTATTTGGTATTTGTTGCATGACTGTGGCCCGATTATCTATAGCTTCTGAGTGGCTCTCCCCAGAACCTCCAAGGTTTGAGTCCTGGCGTATTAAAATGTTTAATCTAGCAAATTTAGAAACAAGCTTGTATTCAATTAAAGGAACTAGGAAACGAAATCTAGGAGAATCTATATGGGGAATCTTCTCTGAATTTACGACTGTAGGATTTATGTCTTTGATTGGCTGTTTTCTCTTTTTGGTTCTTGTCTTTGCTTTTCTAGTGTTTATGTTTCCACAATGTATTATTTACATATTTGTATAATACTGTAAACTTGGCTGCGGCTGCTATAACTGCTATAAGTTTTTTTCTTGCTGAACTGTGAAAAATTAAAAAAACAATTAAAAGAAAGAGACACACTTTATTTTTTAGGCCTTATATGTGATACAATAAGCAGGGTTATACTAACCACTCTTACTGGGAAGAGTGATTTTTAATAGAATGGATACACTTTGGTCCTTATTTACGGGGATTTTATGTAGGGCGCTACAGTGCAGCAAGTCATCGTGCTGCGCTGCCCTATGCCAAAGTGAAAGGGCAGTAATACACCGCATTCATGCAATGCAGTGTATTCCTGTCCTTTCTCCTTGCGCTGTTTCGGCTGCCTATGGCCAATCCCGGCATAGTGCAAGGGTGCCTGTGTTGACGGCAGGATTGTTTTTGTGCACATTTGCAGCACACATAGAAAGAGGAAATAACAAGGAGAAATAAAGAAATTTCTCCTTGTTACGCCTCACCCAGGGAGACGTAAGGATTTGGCATTTTCCTAGATTTACATGATTTTATCAATCTGTGGCCGCATCAAAATCCATGGGTGTTGTGTGGGGAAACCCACTGCAACGTCCATAGAATGCCTCCAGAGTGCAGAGTAAGTAGTAAGGCAACGCAGCAATTTGCGCTGCCTTGTCTTACTCCATATCTATGAGGCCATGCAAAGCCATGCATAGTGGCTCTGCGTGGCCTCATAGATATGATTTTGTAATCTGAACTGCCGGAGCGCCACCCAAAAAAGTGATGCTCAGGTTGTGCAGGGGGCTCACAAATAAGCCCCCTTGTGTTTTTGGGAAACTGTAAAGTGCTGAGGATCCAATTTTGAGCAGCCCATTTTGTCTGGCTGAAAGGCAACGAGGAAAAATGTTGAAAATATGAGTGTCATCCTTTCCTCTCTTTATATATAAATAGCCTATGGACTTTTTAAAATGAAAGTATATATGGGCATATATTGTGTGATGTTCTTTTTATGCTTGTATTGTTTTAAAGGATATATATTTTATCCGAAATAAACTTTTGATTGACTGATTTATAATTGATTTATTTTATTAACAAGTAACCTAAAATCTTGTACAGGGCACATTCATAATTGAAACTTCAAAAAGATGGGTAATAAATCACTACCTTCATCAACCTCTTGTAAATCACGCAGATTATCTGATACCATGAAGTATATAATTTATTGTTTCAGTATTTATTACTCTTTATATTCTAAATGAAGTTCATGGCAGTCTGGGTGTATTTGTTATTTTATGTACAGCATCTCATACCTTTTAGTGCTCTGCATTATATAACACTGTTAAATAAATAAATGCCGTGTGACGTCCCCTCAGTACCCTCCTTCATGAGGAAAGGTAACAACTGATGGAGTGGAATGCTATGTGGGCAGAATGGTAAAAAATAAATAAATTCTGAATTCATTAACACAGTGGGATGTCCCCTCTGTACCCTCCTTTATTGAGAAAACGCAACACTTGATGGAATGGAATGCTATGTGGGTGGGAGAGTATATGATGACGTAATCAACAGTATTGATGGGCATTCAGGGCAGCTGTACACGTCTTTACCATACAGAGGACTTTTCGGTTTTAACAGATGGTGGAAGGGGGTTGGAACAAGCAGTAATTTAACTTATCACCTAAGACATAAAACAGCAGCAGTCAACAATATTTTATGATCTGGCGCCATGTCTGAGCTCTTACAATTGGTGGGAGGAGTGAAGAGTCAGCAGGGCAGCTGGGCCTGGGTCCGATATTTTTCATTCTTTTCCCCCATGTATGAAGAGGCAGTGCTTAGTTTGAGCTGGCGAAGAAAAACCAAAGGTGATGATGGACGGAGCGTTGACAATACAAACACTCACCCCCAGTCAACTGATCTGGGTTTAATCCATCACCGTTCTTTAGCTCACTCCGCCACCCCAGTTCAGACATGGCCATATGCAAATCAGTCTGACCCTGTGCCTCATGGGAAAAGTCCAGCCCGAACTGCCAAGCCATGTCTTCCCTGGACCGGAATCAAGCTTCCCAGGACCGGTTTCTGGCATTACAGCCGTCTTCAGCCGGGCTTGCTTGACTCCAGAGGCAAAGTGGGCAAGGGACTCACGTCTGAGCATACCCTGCCAACTTAGGGCGAACAAAGAAAAACCAAAGGTGATGATGGACGGAGCGTTGACAATACAAACACTCACCCCCAGTCAACTGATCTGGGTTTAATCCATCACCGTTCTTTAGCTCACTCCGCCACCCCAGTTCAGACATGGCCATATGCAAATCAGTCTGACCCTGTGCCTCATGGTAACAGTCCAGCCCGAACTGCCAAGCCATGTCTTCCCTGGACCGGAATCAAGCTTCCCAGGACCGGTTTCTGGCATTACAGCCGTCTTCAGCCGGGCTTGCTTGACTCCAGTGGCAAAGTGAGCAAGGGACTCACGTCTGAGCATACCCTGCCAACTTAGGGCGAACAAAGAAAAACCAAAGGTGATGATGGATGGAGCGTTGACAATACAAACACTCACCCCCAGTCAACTGATCTGGGTTTAATCCATCACCGTTCTTTAGCTCACTCTGCCACCCCAGTTCAGACATGGCCATATGCAAATCAGTCTGACCCTGTGCCTCATGGGAACAGTTCAGCCCGAACTGCCAAGCCATGTCTTCCCTGGACCGGAATCAAGCTCCCCAGGACCGGTTTCTGGCATTACAGCCGTCTTCAGCCGGGCTTGCTTGACTCCAGTGGCAAAGTGAGCAAGGGACTCACGTCTGAGCATACCCTGCCATGGCTTGGCAGTTCGGGCTGGACTGTTCCCATGAGGCACAGGGTCAGACTGATTTGCATATAGCCATGTCTGAACTGGGGTGGCTGAGTGAACTAAAGAATGGTGATGGATTAAACCCAGATCAGTTGACTGGGGGTGAGTATTTGATTTGTTCAAACGCTCCGTCCATCATCCCCTTTTGTATCGCTTAGTTTGAGCTGGTGGCTGCCGGTGGTGGCCACCGGAACTAATTGTTAGGGACCAGCACTTACTTATGCTGATCAGACATTTCCTGCCAGCAAGCGAGGCAAAAACACACAAAGGTGAAAGCAGGAAGAACAGAAAGACGGAAAACCCGTCACAAAGGCAGAAAGTAGGAACCTGCAAGAGTGAGGGCATATCTGGTAGATAAAAACGCAAGGCATGAGGTGGACACAACCAGCCCTGGCAATCTGCTCGGCTAGCCCCGGTAGTGGGGGTGGGGGGGGGCGAAGCTTGTGAGAGGCACCGCTCCCGCTTTTGTTACAGGGGACCGATACAAAACCGGCCCCTAGTAACAAAACCGGCAAGCAAGGGTCCAAAACCGGACTCCACCCTTCCGGCCCACCAGGAAAACGCTTGTGCCCTGGAGGTGGATTGAAGACTACGTCGCAGCCTTGGTATTCAATGCAATGACATTTAATAGCGCTAGCCCAGGCTTCTGAGCAGAGGTTCTTTCATTCATTTACAAATTAAGCACGGTGCAGAGGTCAGCTAAAAGTGGTACAGAACCCTCAAGTTTTCAGGCCTTTGCTTAACCTGCCAGTTTCATTCTCTTCTGAAGCTCGGTTACAGTAGCTTTCCCAGCCTTAGGCTCTGGACTCTCAGCATTTCCCTGCATGTCTTATCGTTGGGTAATGAAGTGTGCAGATGATAAGCACGGGTTGATGTTGGGGGAGGTAATGCATGTTTGATACTGCACTTCGTGCATCTGCCATGTTTGAATTATGATTACCTCGCACTGAGGCAAGCTCCTGTGTTTGGACGTAGGCAATCTCCAGTTAGACCAGAATAAAAATGCATGGGGTCTCTTAAGAATAAAGCAATGTGAGAAAAAATGCCAGCAATGCGTCAAACCTAAAAATGTCTATTTGTATTCAATGCCACTGTTAATTACATTAGGTTTTTGACAAGTATGTTTTGCACTTCCTATATTATTTTTCCAGTTTAGTGACATCTTTTTTAATTTAATGAGAAGTTTTAACTAGCACAGCCTGTGTTTTCTTGACAAAGGAAGTTTTCACAGTCTGTGAAACAGTCGCCCATCTGCACGCAGCCAATGGACGCCGTGGATCTTGGCAGAGGTGCAGATGTTTCTCTTGGCTCGCTCCCTGCCCCATCTTTTAAACGGAGTAAAAATGGGACCCTTTCAAAAGCGCTCATAGTAGAACTAGGGCCACATATAAGAGTATTAACTACCCGGGTCCTGTACCATGCCTGGAGTGAGGCTTCCCACGCAGAGCCCCATGGGAAAAAACACTGCGAGGAGTGAGCAGGGCATGTCTCCCTGGAAATGTCCGCTTGTTCAGGCTCTCTGTCACCAACTGTTGACCCTCACGAATTTCATGAATGTAGTGATACCACATTACTCTAATCCATGGAAAAACAGCAGAAGAGAGTCAATCAAGGCATCAGAAACATGAGCGACCATCAGCTCAAACTCATAAAACTCTTAATGATACAACATAACAACAGGCATGCAAAGCATCATGAGAAATACCACAGTACTAAAACTCATGCCAACTGCAACACTGTGATCTTACTGATGCTAAGAGGAGGGCTACTTCAGCCTCAATGGTATTGGGCACTCTGGATACATCTTGGCTGACACACTTCTCCCTGTCCTCCCATGACCTCAGCGACAACAGCTTTGAACTTGTTGGCTCCACCATTCAGTCCAGCTCCACCCCTTGTTCTTCACACTCTGTGCCAACCACATTCTTGGGAGCAGTGCGCCTTCCTCTCAACACACACTTCGATCCCCTTTCTTCCAGCAGTCCCCAATAGCAGGTACATCCTTAACATTGATGCCTATGACAGCTCTTGCTTGTTCTGCTTGGAGGTGACAAATGCCAAGGGTGAAGCATATTATTCCTCCCAAGGTCCTGTGTGGGGCAGTGAGGACAAGGAAGCCTTAGAGCCCAAAGGAGAGAAATAAATTAAAAAAAAACTCAAGTGTAGGCGTCTAGTCGAAAACTGAGATCTGGAGAACGGTATGTGCATAGGGCTCTTTCAAACTCTCCTATTTGTTTAGCAGTTTTGTATAGGGCGAACACTACCAGAAGGTATTGGAGCGATTTACACGAGCACCAGCTACGATACATAAGGACACATTTATGTTTGGTAAGCACAGGGAGATCAAGTGATGTTCCCAGAATCACAGGATGTTGAGCTCTTGTTGAGACTGGAACCTGGTTTCCCAGCTCCAAAGTTAGCAGATCTGGCCCTTATGCCACATCCTCGCAGGAGAAAACAAGGAGACAATCACATGCTGAGACATAGAGAACAAGGGGCTTTTCTGCCCTAGTGAGGAGGCCTGCTGCGAGGGGCGGAGTCTTCCCCTCACCTTATTAAAGGAAACTTCATCACATTTACCCAGCTTTCTCAAACTCATCTCTTGCTCTCAGACCCTCCACCATGCCCTCAGTCAACATTAAGAGATCCTAAGCTGGACCATAGCCAACTATAAGGTAGTGCTCAGCCCCCCGGGTCACCCTTGAGATTCCTCAGCTAGCACCTGGAACAACCTCCGGGATGAACAATCAAGCATCAGAAATGCTCAGCCTCCTGGAATTCGAATCTTGAAGAACAAATGTTAGATGATATTTGCAATAAAATGTTGACATTTCAGAACTTCAAATGAATTGGGCTAGCCTTCATAAAACAAAAATAAAAAAGCTCAGGAAATATTGCATTCTGCTGAAGCTTTTTAAACTGTCCCTTTAGCACCCCCTACTAGCCCGCACTCACCTGTATTTACTGTGCAGCCAGGCGCCTTACTGATGTCAAGCTCCGAGGCTACCTGGATACTCACAAACACACATATTCATGTATGCGGATCTTGGCCCACGTTAATGATGCCGATGAACATTTCACTGTGTGCATTTCAGCATTTTCTTTAAGAGCGCTGCAGTTGTAGGTGGGGAAATGCTTGTAGGAACAGTGGGGAGAGCAGCAGGGGCAGAGACGGGCACAACCCTGCAAAGCTAAAAAAAAGAAAGGCAATCGTCACGGGTCAAACACCAGCATACAGAGTGTGTTAGTGTTTGTCCCACTGTGAAATGTCAGCAAATCACATACACAATCATGTGCATTCACAAAGATGTGCACTTGTCTTTTATATGCAAATTGCTACTGCAATCTACAGGCTCAGGGCCACATGCATCAAAGAAAGGAATTGCGATTCCTAAATTGCGATTTTTAAGGAATCTCAATTTAGGAATCGCAATTCCTTATGCATGTAGGAATCGCTAAAAAGTTGCGATTCATACACGTCGCTTAATTGCAACATTCGCAAATTGCGAGTCGCAATTAAGGAATGGCTTCCAATTAATTTCTATGGGCCTAGAGGCCCATCGGAATGAATGGGAATTGCATGCTCAATTTGTGAGTACCCAATAGGTACTCGCAAATGGCGCATGCAATTTCATGGGTGTCACAAGGACATCCTGTTGCACCCCTGAAATTTCCTTGTTACCACATGTTGTGCACACACATGCCCCGTGTGTAGCATGGAACTTTGAAAAATGCAATAAAGTGCATTTTTCAAAGTTTTGCAAATTACCATCAACATGAAATTGACGGTAATTTGTGATTCCTATTTGCGAAATCGCAATTTTTTGTTGTTAATGCATTGCATTTAAGGAATCACAATTTGCAATTCCGCCGATGATACCCTCCTGCTTTCCAAGTCCCCTATGGGGATCCAACGAATATTGAATGGCTTTGGGGACTTCTGTCGATGCCGTGGTCTTGAGATAAATGCCGACAAAACAAAATTTATGATATTTAATCCTCCGGCATCCACTCGACCGAATCCGACCCTGGGCAGTGTGAGGTTGGAAAGTGTCACGACATTCCAGTATCTTGGGGTTACACTTCATGAAAATCTCTCTTGGGGACCTCAACAAGTTAAATCCCAATTGAAATTGTTACAGTTGGCGGGTGGTATTTTCAAAGTTTCAAATACATCGTCATTCAAGCCAGTGAGCCCAGCCCTGGAGATTTACAAGACCCAAGCAAGGGCTTCAGCTCTCTATGGCGGGGAGCTGTGGGGTCCTTCATGTGGGTCAGAAATTGCTAAGATAGAAACAAAATTTATTAGACGGCTGCTGACACTCCCTCAAAGTACCCCCCTACTCCCCCGACAGATCTGCTAAACTATAGGCAAGAGCTGAAGCAGATATTAAGCTATATTAGCGCAGGTAAAATTCCCTGGCTGGCGTTTATAAAGCGTGAATTTTTAAGTCTAGGTTTGCCTGATCTGTGGGACAATCCGGAAAGGGGCTGTCTCGAGGTATCACGCAAGTCCCTCACCAGGATTTACAAGGAAAAAAATTTAACTCCATTGTCTGTGCCTCTAATGCTGGCACTATGACTAATTCTTTTTTAGCTTTCAAAAATTCTTACTTTTTTGAGGATTTTATGGATGTTGCTTTCCCAATTTTAGCAAGGAAACTTTTTATTCAATGGTAATACGGCACTTTATAACTTAAAGCTTTTACAAGTAAATGATCAGCCTCCACTAATAAGTCTTGCCCAGGATGCAGCTGTGACGTAGAGGGCGAACTCCATGTGCTCTTCTTCTGTCCAGCTTACACTAAATCCAGGAAGTATTGGCTGGTACCACTTTGCAGAAACTCAGGTTTCAAAAATTGTTTACATGCTTTTAGGATCGTAAAGACTGACACCTCAAGTTCTATCGTATTTGCACTTTCTAAGTATTTGTTAGCTATGTTAGCTATGTGGTCCAAGCGACGCCAATTAACTGATATTGAATGCTAAGGTATACAATACTCTGAACTTTTTTACTGCAATTACGTCTAATATATGTACAATGAATTTCACGGTGTCTATGTAACGAATATATTTTATCTCCTTTTATCATGGTTTACTCTCTACTCTTTTATAGCCTGAATGGCCGAAATAAAGAATTTTTGAATTTGAATTTGAATTTGATTCCCTAAATGCAATCGCAATTTAAGTATTCACAAATTTAGCAAATTTGAGATGATGTATCCCAAATGCAAAAATATTGGTCGCAAAGGGGCAGATTCTACAAATCTGCCCATTTGCGACCGGTATTTTCAATGATGCATGTGGCCCTCAGATACTAGAATGATAGTTCAGTGGGTTCATGCATTTGTTTCAGAGATCCTTGTGTAATCAGCAGGTCACAGATTCCTAACCTGAGATACAGGGCCTGATTAAGACTTTGGCGGTGTGACAGTGGGCCGCCATGCCAGCGCCCCACTGTCACACCTCCAAATCTGTCCACCAACCGCCCGCCAGATTAGGAGTTTTTTTCTGGTCTGGCGGGCAGAGCAGGGCTTTGGTGGTCCCAGGCAGCTTAGAAAGGCATCGCCAAAGCACATTCCTGCACGTACCAAATTGCACAATGTTGTGCATTCCGTTCTGTGCAGGAGCATTGGGATGCACACAGAGAGGGGGCACAGCATATGCCCCCCTGAATGCGCCTCGTGCATAGAGGCACCAGGAAGCCTTGTACGCCTTAGTTTCCTCACTGCCACCCTCTTCATGGCGGGCTCACCACCATGAAAAGGAGGGCAGTGAGGAAATTCATAATATGCTTGGTGGTGCAGCAGCTGCACCACCAGCATATCATGGCCTCTGACCGCTGCGCCACTGCCACGGGATTGAAGATCCCGGTGGTAGCAGAAGTGGTCCTGTAGCAGTCCCACCGCCGGTACTCAAATTTACTTGGTTCATCATAACACTTCCTCCACTTTCATTTTAATCTTTTGCACTTCTTCTTAAGCAGTAAGGAGTAAACAAAGGGGACTGCTTGCTTTGCTGTACACATTTAATCAACTTCACCGGAATGACCTGGTCCAAGGATTTATTCATCCAGTTAGAGAATTTGGAATTTGCAACAGGTATGTGCTCACCTAATTCAGGGCGGGACTTACTAAGGATATCTTTCCAACGCTCACAGTTTAATTTCGACCAACAGCGGTCCTTCCTCGTAAACCGTGATGTACCACTTGTAGAAGAGGGGTTTGTATGGTAATGAAAATAACTTAATGGTGTGACCATATTATTGACGTAGATTGTAGTACCTGAGGATTTAAGACATTGCTAAAAACCAGATCAATAGTATGCCCTTTCTCATGTGTCAGGCCTCTAACCTTCTGCTTTATGTGACACTAAGCACAGGAAGACCATGCATGCCAGGAAGTATGTGCATTTATATGTTCATTATACTACTTTGATGACTGATGAGAGGGATCTGAATAATGCCTGACTCACAAACACACAACACACTCTCAGGCACTAGAAACAAACATATCAACTCACACAGTGCCACCGTGTCACACAATTTCTTCACTCATTAAATGGTGTGCTGGAAACATTGCACAGAATAACTTTCTAGCTCATGAGGAGGCTCTACACAGCTGGGCTTAATTTGAAACCTTCCCAGAATTGGGAGATGCCACCAGAGGATTTTGTTTTGTTTTGTGGGGGAGGGTATGAGTGAATGTTTAGGAAGTGAAGGGGATCCAAAAGTCTACTCTCCAAGGCTCTGTCCCCTCTTTAATTGACCCCCTACCCTGTGTACAGACACACAGTGAAACATTTTCTAAGGTTGCCCCGTCTGGGAAAAGAGATTATAAGTTACTGAGGCACGGAGTACTGTAAAATAAGCCAATAGTGCATATGTTGCAACTCCTTGTTTCACCACACATCATTTACCATGCCAGTAGTGGAACTCAACGACGAGAGGGGGATGGATACAGGTCCGGCTTTAGAGCTGGTGGCGTCTGTTACTACAATGTTTGTTGGCGCTCCCCAATGATCACCTCCACCACGGATTCCCTCAGCACCAACCTTTAACAGTGCCCAAGTCTCCATAACCACTCTTTCTCAGATGCATATATAGCACACTCTATCAGATACATATATAGTGCCACTCATACCAGTGTAGGGTGTCGCCACTCATACCAGTGCAGGGTGTCAGAGCACTTTGCATCACACGCACATTACACAAAGACAATCAATCATATGTGTGTGACTCGGCATATAGAGGACTACAAGGTGTAGGAGCCACATTTCATCCATACTGGTAGGCAGAATTTTTAATGGTGCTTGGTCTGGAGAAGCACAAACTCTGAATTTAAAAAGGAACACCATAGTTGGGGGTTCTCTTTAATAATGAGACTAGATTCCTGCCTAAATTAATCCTTTTTGCAACATTAATCTTTGCTCAAATCTATACTTTGCAGGGTGCATGCAGTTCTTTGATAAAAGTTAATAGTTCAGTATAATTACAAAGTGCATAGAATGTTAATAGGTCAATGCTTTTAAAAGAGATATATTTTTGTTTCTTGCAATTTATAAATTCAAATCCTATATTAGGATTTTAACCTATAAATTGCACGTAACAAAATGATGTCTCTTTTAAAACGAGTAACCCACTGACCTATTTACATTGAATGCACTTTGTAATCTGCTTGGTACTTGTTTTCTGCAACAGGCATATTAACCTTCCGCACTACTTTATAGTGGGTCAAAATCCAAATTAAACAAAACTCCGACCTCTCTTCAGGAAGAACATTAATCACAGGATTTTTCCTGACATATTTTTGTTGGCCGGAAATTGCTGGAGGAAATGAGCGCAGCAGCTGCAGGTGCTTTAAAATAACAATGAACTTGCAAACATGGCGCCCCCTGAAAGCCAGCACCCGGTGAGGTGGCACCGGTCACACCACCCTAGATGGCTAGAGAGAGAGCGAAGCAGAGAAACAGAGAAAGAAAGATAAACAGGAATAGAGAGGAAAGCATATTACCGACTCACCACATAGGCTAATTGGACTGTCTAGTTGCTGGTAAGACGTATTGGTACTGACAAGGCACACAAAGGTCACACAAGGCCAACGACGGCTTACATCCACACCCAAATTCAAAGGGCCAAGTGGTGGGCTGAGGCCAGCAAAGGTAGAAAGGGTCAAAGGGAGTGATATGTTACACCTAGTAAATATATAGTTTGTGCTCCAACTGTAGCTCAATGATTGCCAACATATTTATTATTTATTAATTTTTAGGGCGCACAAATCATCCCCAAGGGGATCTCTAGGTGCCCTTACAGCTGGGAACATAAGCAAGAGGTGTAGGAAATCCACTTTTTCTGCATGGTCACCCCATATTTTGTGCCTTTTGTTGGACCCTATATTTTTGCTTACTTTAGACTTCTATGCACTTAACCCTGTTAAACAAAGGGGTGACGTGTATGTGCTCCTTCTTTAAGCATGGCTGAATTGGCATATTCCTAAATGGTATATATAACGTACCTTTAAGCCCAAAGTATATTGTACTTAATGTACCCAAAGCCCGTAAGTTAAATGTCACTAGTGAACTGTAGCACCTTTTATTCCACCCACTGTAGTGATAGTGTAAAACATGGCTTCAGGCCCATCATTGTAGCCTGGCTGTAGCCTTATAAAAAGTGACATTCAAACTGTTAAAAATAAACCCTTTTAACAAGTCAAAACCTCCCTTTTACATATTAATGTCACCCTTATGTAGGTCATGTCACCCACAAGGCAGAGTGCATGGTATTTAAAAGTAGGACATGTAGAACTGTAATGTTCCTATAGTGACTAGCACCCAAAAGCTATTTTTCACTGTGTCAGGCCTAGCTCTCCTATGTAGAACACTAGTGTATGGATTACAAATCCTAAGGCTGCATCTTGTTGATGGAACTAGCTAGAAGAATAATTAAACAACTAATTTAATATCTATTACAAACCCAATTCAGTGATAATGTCAAGTCATATTTTAATAAATATTAAGGAAAAGTGACTTTCAGAAAGCAATATTTTTGCCTGTCTGAAGTTCCTGGAGTAAATTTGAATTGGCTCTCAAATTTCTCACAGCATTTGAGTAACAATTTGGGATGTGCTTGAAATGAAGGGAAACAGGAGCCAAATCATTTCTTTTGTAGCCACTGTCTAGCTCCTAGAAAGCACTATCTTTGATCTAGCAGACTTTTCTCTCTCTGGATTCTTTACAGGTACAGTGGCTGGCTCGAACAGGATTTTGATGTTGGATGTGAGAGAACACTCAGATTACTGTAATATCCCCAAACACCCACCAGCCCTTAGAGCCCAAGTTTAGTGTGGCCAAATACGTTCGCCATCATAAAAAGGCCAAAAGTGGGTAGGGGTGGTCTTAGGATTTGTTACTCCAATAGTTAGGGCATGCCCAGGAGTCATTCCCACCCACTAGCTGGTGCCAGACATAAATGTAGCATCTCCAGGAACCCAGGGCAGAAAACTTTTTGGACCCGAGGAAGAACAGAAAAGAACTGTCACCTGCTGCCTCAGACCTGACCCTGAAGCATTGAACCTGCTCGCATTTGTACCCAGGACAAAGAAGTGGAATCCAAGGGTAAGAAGGCTCACCTCCAGTTAAATCTATAGGGATACAACAAGCTACAAGAGAACTCTCCTGTAGCTGCCCGTCTGACCAGTGGCACCTAGACCAGGACGGGACTCTGCAGTTTACCTCTGCCTAATGCCCGGTAATTCTTTAAGTGCCTCCCTTAAGGTCATGTGGTCGATTGAGACTTAAAGGACAGGTCAGAAGGTAAAATCTTTGACTAGGACAAACCTGGTTAGTGTATTCAAACTGACTCATTGTGGTCAGCATCAAATTGCATCTAGGTCCAGATCTACAGCGACCATTGATTATCTTTGGCACTTTGTGCCTTTTGGAACTATTTCTATTTAAAACTTTATAAATCCTTATCTCTGCTTTGCCTAATTGAAGTTTTGGCATTCCGGTGTTGTATTGTTTATGAAAATGTGTTCTAGTTTGCTCATTCAGTGATTATTTTGTATTTGTAGTTTAATATTGTTTTGGTATCTCATAAATACTTTACACATTCTTCTAAGTTAAGCCTGTCTTATCTGTGCCATAATTTCCAAGAGGTTGAGCGCAGGTCAATTTAGTGACTTTGAGGGTTTATTCTGACAAGTACTGTGATTATTCCTTGAGATGGGTAGTCACCCACCCTAAAACAAATCTTTTTTTTCGCAAGAAGGAATTAGCAAATGAACCACAATAGGAAGATGATAGACATAGAGTCAGAGGGTCCATTTGACATAGTGGGGGCCCCACAACATTCAACCTTTGAAGGAGGCATTCAGGGCAAAGTTGAAAATATTTTATAGTCAGAGAAAAGACAAATGATGTCTTAACAAGATTGTTTCTATCTCATATAGCAATAAATTAAGTGCACAAACTTAGGACACTGCGCAAAATACACCCTGCAGACACCTGGGCAAAAGACATTGGGGAGATCAATACACACTTTGAACTCCTTGTCAATCCTGACTATGACTCATACTGTCTATGTTAGACAGTATGAAGATACCAGGAAACTGTTGTTGCCTTTCAATATTGGTTACTAGCAATCATTGCACCCGTAATTATATGATTGATGAGACTGGGCATAGTTTATTCAGGGGTGTATCTTCACCAAGCTAGAGTGGCTCACTCTTCACACACCAATGATCTCACCCCAAAACATTCTTACCTCCAGAAGCTCCCCTGAAATTTGTAGGGGAAGGCATTCCATATCAATACTGCAATGACAGAGTGTTTGTAAAATACCCAGAAACAGATTTCAAGGCTTTTTGCATGGAGAGCTGAAGTCAGAAGGGACCTGTGCCTTTGTATTTCTGGCTACAGCAGCAGTATCTACACCCAGATGGTAGGTGGCCTGGCAAAGGGTGTGAAGAGTTCAGTATGTGATATGTTGAATCATTTTGCCAATGTATTTTAGTCAAACATCTCCTTGGCTGCCCAGCCAGCACCGAAACCTGCACTACAGACAGTTTGGGCACTTGATCCCTAGAGCATAGTAGCACCCACGGAAGCCATGGTTGATGACAATGTAGAAGGTCCCATCCATGTAATTTAGATCATGAAGGAAACCATGCCTCACAAGAAACATCACCCAAGGTGACATATATTCAAATTCATAGCAGTCATTGACACTATTGAAACAGAAAATGTGTTATTGCACAACCAACTTAGGCTCAGTGAACCAGCTTCAGTACCATTAGCAACCAATACAAAAATCAATGCATATGGAGCATATTAACCCTGCTACCGAAAGATGTTGTTCAACTTTAGCTCATCCAATTTACCTGCAGTGTACACGCTTATGTATTCTGGAGGAATGTTGTGTTCTGTTCATTGGAGTTCACTTGCTCAAAGACAAAGTCTCAAATGTACACGTTAAGGAAACTTTCCAACCAAGTGACACTGTGACATGGATAGATGGAAAATGAACTTGACAAACTGAGGCACCCTGATCTTATTGAGCGAATAGAGGGAGTTACCTCCTTATATCTGTTTATAGATGTTAGCTACAAACCAAAGGAGCCTGAACTGTGCAAATATTAATGTGTCTGCTAAATTGGGCTATAAATATATAGCATCATCTCAAACAGGAGATGGTCTGATGGTGGTAACCAGTCAATATAGTTTTCACACATCTACCTTAAATCCGGCTGCCATCAACTACTATTGGACTTAGATTCAAGGCACTCAACTGTCTTCTCCATACATGTTGGCCTACTGTGTTACAAGTGCCTCAGTTTGGGTGTATCCTGCACAGCTGAAGTATTTCAGAAAAATGTGCCTGAAGCATTGTCAGCTTTAATGACCATACTTACTGTAAGTCAAGACATTGTGGAGAATGCCGCCATAGTAAGTGATACAATCACCCTAATTGAGCAATGTGAAGAGACAATGAACACACCATTCATCAGCATATTCTTAAGATCATACTTTAGGATTTTCAATCTCTGCTGAAGGGATGGCCCCACAATTAGTGTATAATAGGGATGTGTGAAAATCGGATAATTTGCTTTGCCCAGTAGTGTTACATTTTGGAAAAATACACAACATTACTCTTAATTACATGAAATGCAAAACTGGCATTTGCATATCATTCCATTCATTTCATTTTCCCACAGAATGCATCCTCACATTCAATTTGGATGTGGGGATCCATTTCATGCTAAACAATGGTAACAAAGTAGGAAAGCACTGCCAACAACAGCTACTCATGTTCTGTCATTTCTGTTGTTCCCATGGGTTTGTACATTTGTGGTCAATTCTTACCATGGTCGATGCGTAATTACACAATGTGGCATAATAGCGTAAATCCAGGAATTTCCTTTAACAAGAGTAACGTGAAATTAAGCTAATTACGCTGGCATAACACTAATTTTGCCCTAGCCTAGTGTTA
Source organism: Lissotriton helveticus (assembly GCF_964261635.1). NCBI lineage: Eukaryota > Metazoa > Chordata > Amphibia > Caudata > Salamandridae > Lissotriton > Lissotriton helveticus. The sequence goes on from NC_136057.1 coordinate 1,820,161,205, forward strand.
AACTGCATGTTTTTTTAGCAGTGGTGAAAAATTGTGGGAGGTTCACTAACTAAATCTCACTATTACTTCCCTGTCTGATCCTGTATGAGATCTACTAAGGGCAAATACATTATGGGTCACAAATTAGGAGCACAAAAATATTGTTCAATTTTGTAGCTTAATCTTTGTTGAAGTTTATGAGCAACCACAAAATGTCTATTTTAACATACATTGAGCATTTATTCTAATTCCTTTATCATCAGGGTTAACCCTTCTATGCATTCCCTTTAGTGATAGGATATGTTTGGGATATGTTTGGTTCTCCATCATATAGTCTCATTGGTCATCCTCATTTATATATTATATTTATCTCTGCTTATAACCTACATATACAAACGTTTATCTAATTGTGAATAACAAAAGTGACTGACATAACAGAAACTGTTAATTCTTTCAAGATTTCAGTAGTCTATATATATACCTCCATCTGGAGATGTCTGACCTGAAGATTCAATACACGCTTGAAGGCATACATTAACTGATGACTTTGGGTTACCAAAGCAAGGTATTCTTGTTATTGGCTGATTTCAATGGGAGGATGATGGCTCTGATTTCCAATGATTATTATGCTGCCTATATTAATAAGTATACAGCTAGATGCATCAAACAAAAATCAGCTCGCAAAGGGGCAGATTCTCAGAATCTGCCCCTTTGCGACCGGTATTTTTGCATTTGGGATGCATCATCCCAAATGCAAAAATTGCAAATTGAGAAATCGCAAAATTGCGATTATTTGCATTTAAGGAATCTCAAATTGAGATTCCTTAAATGCAATGCATGAACGTTTTAAAAATAGCGAATTCGCTAATAGGGCACGCACATTACCATGAAGTACAACTTCATGGTAATTTGCAAAAACTTTGAAAAGTGCATTTTTCAAAGTTTCATTTTGTGCACACACATGCTCTTACTTACTAGACATAAATTAACACAAGAGGGTTTCACCAGGACCCTTCTTACAAGAACTTCTTCCCAGAGAATTGACTATCCTCTGGTTCCTGACAGCTTACTACCCCTGACGAGGCGTAGAATTGCTTTTTCCATGCGTAGCATGCTACTCTGGAACCCATAAAGGAGTATTGGTGAATTAGTAGAGTAAAAATATGAAAGTAATTTGAGTGGTGGATATGTTAGTCAGTTATTTGGAATTTATTTATTTATTTATTTATTTAGAAGTTTTCTATAGCGCTAGCAAGACCCGAAGGTAACAGAGCGCTTTACAGTTAGAGACTGACAAGTGAACAACATGACATATAAAAAGTAATAGCAGTTCACGAGTGACAAAATAGAAGGATTGGTAACAGGATTCAGCGTCGTCACATAGTTCTGGTGATGCTAGCTCAACCGAATTAACCGCAGCCAAGGGAACGGATAAGGAACAAGGATTTGAGTTGGCTCTTGAATTCCACATAAGATGGTATGGTTCTGATGCAAGGGGGGATGGAGTTCCAAATTTTGGGGGCGTTTCCTGTGAAAGAGCAGAACGCAGTTTTCTTCTTTCTGGTTTTAGGTAGGATGAGCAGCAGGGAGTTAGAGCTTCTCAGATTTCTGACTTGACCTGATTTTTTTAGCTTGTTTGCCAGGTATTCAGGTTTGCCGGTATGGAGGGCTTTGTGGGTTAGGCAGGCCATTCTGAAGGTGCTGCGCATTTCAACTGGGAGCCACTTGAGTTCTTTGAGTGCCGGGGAGATGTGGTCAGATTTTTTGAAGCCGGTGATCATTTTTGCTGCCGCATGTAGTGTTGTTTTTAGTGGTGCCAGGTGTGCTTTAGGGATGCCTGTTAGGATTGAGTTCCCGTAATCCAATCTTGATAGTACTAGAGATTGCGTGGCTAATTTGAGGTCCTTGTTGGGAATGTAGGGTTTGATTTTGTTCAAAAGTCTGAGGTTAAAGAATGCACTTTTCGCCGAGTTCTTTATGTGATTTGTCAAGGTAAGTTTGGGGTCTAGGGTGAAGCCGAGAGATTTTATGGAGTCAGCTAGCGTGCGATTCCCTTTAAGTGTATCGATTGACTTTAGCCACTCGGTGATTTGAGGGTTGTCTTCTTTGTTCGAGATTAGGAGTGTCTCGGTCTTGTCAGGATTGAGTTTCAAGTGGTTATTTGTCAGCCATTCTTGGACATCATTAAGGACGTCATTTAGTCTGTGGATGTCATTAAGAGAGGAGGTTTCCAGATAAATCTGCGTGTCATCCGTGTAGAGGTGGAAGCGGATGTTGGCTTTCCTGAGTAGCTTGGCGAGCGATTCCATATAAATGTTAAAGAGCTGCGGAGACAGTACTGAGCCTTGGGGGACACCCTTGTTGACTAGCTGGGTTTCCGAGGTGAAGTTCTTGATTTTTATTATTTGCGTGCGGTTGTGTAGAAAGGAGGAAAACCACTTGAGAACTACCTCACCGAGGCCAGCTGTTTCTTGAAGATCCCTGATGAGGAGCTTATGATCCACCGTGTCGAAAGCTGCGGAGAGATCGAGGAGAATGAGGAGGCAGCATTTGTCTGCGTCGAGAGATCCATGAATATCATCAATGATGTTAAGCATCACGGTTTCTGTGCCGCGGCCTTGTCTGAAGCCAGATTTGAGGGGGTCCAGGAGATTAGAGTTGTCCAAATGTTGTGTCAATTGTAGGAGTACGCAGCGTTCAAGTGTTTTAGAGAGCAAGGGGAGGTTAGATATCGGTCTGAAATTGTTCAAGTCAGTTGAGTCAAGACCGGGTTTTTTCAGCAGGGGGGTGACTTGCCCCATTTTTAGACAATCGGGGACCGTTCCGCTTTTTAAGGAGCTGTTTATGATTTTGCTCCAGATTGGTGCTACGGTGAGCTTCATTTTTTTAATTAGTAAGGGAGGGATGGGGTCCGAGATGTGGGCTGATGGTTTGGAGGTCGAGATCAGCGAGATTATCTCTGTTTCCAGGACGGGGCGAAAGCTTAGCCAGGGGGAGAGAGAGGGGCCGGAAGGGAGGGCCTGTGAGATAGCCGGGCTGCTCTTGAGGTGTGAGTTGTTGATGTCAAGTGATAGTGCGATTTTTAGGACCTTATCATTAAAGAAGTTGGCGAAGTTATTGCATAGATCTTTGGACGCCTGTGGGGGTGTGGTCAAAGGTTTGGATGTTTGAAGTCTGATTATGTTGTAGAGCTCCTTCGGTCTGTTTTTGGCTTTAGCCAGTGCCTCGCGGAAGAAGCTGGATTTCTTGTTTTTGATATGATTGTTGTACTTCCTACGGGCTGATTTTAGTTGGAGGAGAAGAATGGTGGCTGGGTTGTTTCTCCACTTTCTTTCCTTGGCTCTAAGGTTTCTTCTTTCTGAATTGAGGTCAGCGTTGAACCAGGTTCTGGAAGGAGTGGCTCGGCTTCTTTTGAGCTTTAGAGGCGCTAGTTTGTCGAGAATGGAGACTAGCTCCGAATTATAGTGGTCGGTGAGATCATTGGTCGAGAGGTGTGAGTTGTTGTCCGGAAGAAGTGAACTTAACTGATCTTCCAGAATATCTAGGGGTACTTGGGAGAGGTTTCTCGACCATTTAGGGGGGTCCTGCGGGGGTTTGAGAGAGATGATGGGGTGGTTGATATGGAATAAGATCATATAGTGATCTGACCAGTCAACGGGAAGTATGTGGTTGACCGTGATTGAATTCTTATGTGCGATGATGGCATCCAATGTGGCTCCTTTGTAGTGAGTCTCTTCGGTACAGTGTTGGGTAAGGTTGTTAGCATCAAGGAGGCTGGATAGCGATCTGATTAGAGGATTATGAGTCTTGTTCCATCGGAGATTCAGATCACCAAGAATTAAGTTTTTGGAATCGCCGAGTGCGTCTTGTGCTATCAGGTCGGAGAGTTGTTCTCCAAACTCATTATTTCTACCCGGGGGGTGATAGAGTAGGTGACACAGTAGAGAATCGTTATCTTTGGTCTTGATGACGGTGGATAGACATTCAAATGAATCGTACTCGAAGGAGGAGGTTTCAGTGATGCTCCAGCTGCCCTTGTGGATGATGGCGACCCCACCTCCTCGTTGCTCAATCCTGTCTTTGGAAATGAGGGAGAAGTCAGGTGGAACCAACATGTCTAGGCAGGGAGGAGATGTCTTATTTAACCAGGTCTCCGCGAGGAATGCAACGTCAATGTCGTGAGTGAGGATAGCTTCCGCTAAGTCCGTTGCGTGTAGAGAAGCCGATCTGCAGTTGATTAGGAGGCAGTTGGTAAATTTCTCCTGGTTGCTGGCAGTTCTGTCTTTAGTCTCTCTAGGTATGGCGGTGAGGACTGGGAATCTCTGTGGTTTGAAGTTGGGAAGGTCTTTTCGGTGACCTGTGATTACTTGGATTTTGGATTTAGGCGAATCTGCGTTGGGAGAGTCGTATGTAGCGGCTAGCATGGCTGCTTCACTATCTGACATAGGTGCTTCTGATCTAAGCGGCCTGGAGGTCGGCTGTTTTGAGCCCGATAGGATGGTAGATGGAATGGAGATCAAGGGCCTGGGGCGGGGAGCTCCGGTTGTTTCGGATTTTTGAAGACCGGAACCCTGGACCCTGTGGGGGGGATTGATAGGCTGGGAACTAGTGAATTCTGTGGGCCCCTGGGTGAGGTTAGCGTTGGTGGAGAGGGGGGTCCAAGGAGGGGATTTCGGGCGTTTACAGGCTGTACCAAGGTTGGAGAGGATTTCCATTAAGCCTTGGGTGATAGTGTCAACCTGGTTTTCAAGGGCCGCGAGCCGCTTTCCTATGAAATCAAGGGTGGGGTTGTGGGCATCTGGGGTGGCGCAGAGCATGTTAAGGTTCAAGAGGGTGGGTTGGGGGATAGGGAGCGGGGTAGAGGACGGGGAGGGGTAGGGAGAGGGACAGTGGGAGATTTGGACATGGGGGTCTGAGAGTTGGGATGAGACTCGTGGGGAGGGGGCTCGTTGGTCGGGGGCTGCCGGTTGGCTGGGACGTGATTGCTGTAGGGGGCGGTGGGAGGACATGGGGGGGCGGTGTGGTGGTTGGGAGGAGGGGTTGGGGATGAGAATGGAGTTTCCTGTTGAGGATGCTTGGCCGTGCGCGGGGGTTGTGAAGTGGTGGGGAGAGGGGGAGCATGTCGGGCAGTGGTGGGATCGCGGAAGAGAGTATCGAGGTCTGCTCTGTTAGCTATGGGAGTGGTCGGTGAGTGGGTCGGGCGTGGTGAGGTGAGTGGGTCGGGGCGGGGTGAGGTGGGGTTGGGAGGGCTGACCTAAGTGCGGGAAATAAGGAGTCGAAAGCTTCCAGGTTCTCATTGTTAGCTTGGATGAGGACTGTGCCACTGGTGTAGATGGTCACGGTTGTATGGCCTCTGCCAACTGATCTGAATGGAAGTATTGTGGTTAATTTGCAGCTATGGGGAGTGGAAGTTGTTTTGGTGATAAACAGTCGCGTTCTGATTGTGGAGACCCAGTATTCTGGTCTATCGGTGTGGAATATTAGGTCCATTTTTATCGGTCCATTGGTGGCCGAGTGGTATATGTCTATGATTAGGGTTTCTTTATGTTTGCGGATGAGTTTCTGCTTGAAAGTGCGTCTTAGTTTTGTGGAGAGGAGGGGGGAAATGATGGTGAAGGAGTTCCGGCTGTGAGGTTTCAGGTGGGTGAGTGGGACTCTTGGAGGAGGGGGCGGCAGGTCCCGGGCCATCGTGGTGGTAGTGAAGGGGAGGAGCTTGATTTAGCAGCGGTATAGAGCTTGGGTGGCGAGGGAGGACTGGCGTCGGGCCGTCAGGGCTTCACTTCGGCTTGACTCATCTGAACATGTGATTTGGTGTCCTGTGGGGCAGAGTATCTGGGGTTCACTGGCCGTGGGGTCACTTGGCTAGGCTTGAAGTGCTGTGGGCTTAATTTCACAGGGGGAGGCTGGACCTGGGCGGCAGAGTCCGGAGAGTCCTGTGTGGTGATGTAACTGGGGAGCTCGGGCCGGGGAGTCCTTGAGGTTCGTCCTTTCCGGGTAGGCGCTGGGGTGGCGAACCATGAGGTTTCAGTAGGACAGTCCAGGGGACCGAGGTGAGGCTCCGGTCCGGGGGAGACCTCACGCTCCACCGATTTTGAGTATGAGTATTAAAGGGGTATGCCCTTGTAACTCATGGACCTGGGCTTAAAGTAAGTACAGAAAACAGGTGGTCTGAGTTGAAGTATGTAGTTGAATTTAACACACCACAATCATAATACATTTGATTGACTCAAATAAAGGTAAATTATTCAAAAACTGAGTTGTATTTATTTCATACACAGATGCAGTCGTTTCACTTATCACTGCATGTCTTTGTTTTTAATCGTTCGTATTTCATTGATACAATTATACAATCATTGCTCAATTCGTGCTCTCAGTGAGGATAGGAAGAGGGAGTGATAGGTGTGCGGGACGTGGTAAAGGTGGTGTGACAGTGTTGCATCACATTCAAATAATTACGCCTTTACAATTAAGTTACTGATAGTGTTCCCAGACTACATCACACATAGGTAAGAGTAAATCATTTGTTTGTTCCTATGGCGTGTCGGGTTTGGAGCGGTCTACGTTTCGACCCCTAGTGAAAAAGGGTTATTCTTCCCTCATGTTGGGGTCTTCATCAGGACATAGTGGAGAGCCTAAAAAACAGGACATTGCCTCATTTTAGTAATCGATTGTGGTGGAGTGGCGTTGAGATTTAAGACTGATTTTAAAGTTACCTACATGGTGACTGGCGTAGAAAGAATCATACGTCGCGTCTTGGGCATTGGTGTGCTCCAGTTTGTTTCAGAATCTGAAATAAATTATAAAAAGGAAGATGGGGGAGGAGTAGGGACGGGAACGCTCATCATTGCATTTGTCTACCAAAGAGTGGAAGAAACCTTAGTGTGTTCCACTTACTGTTATACGGCGTCTTTAGCACAGTATGGGATGTCTTCTTGGGGTGGGCTTCAGAAATGTGCTGCACCTCTTTCTGAAGGGAGCAAGAGACACAGATTCGTGTAAGATTTATGTACAACCGTTAGGCAGCATTGTAATTACATGGTGACTCCATTAATGAACACATCTTCTAAAAAGGGCCCCTAGCGGCCGCAGTGTGGCTGTATTGTAGGACAGAATAGCACACAAGGTGTTTGTCCTTTACTATATACAAAGTGTCCAGGTCTGATTCATTTGAGAGGGCTCGGTGGGGGACTGTCGCTTACCTATTATTCTCATGCGCGTCTGATGCGATCTGCACCCGGCGGCTCCACTCTGAATGTGGCTGCTCGCGGTGCAGCCGCTAGCTGCCAGTGTTAGACAGGAGGCTCGGCTCCGGTAGCCAATGGGCGGTCTCCGGAGAGACGGGCTCTGACGCCAGATTCTTTCCTGCGGGGGACCCTCAGTAAAGTGTCTAATGTTAGAATGTTTAAGGGGCCATTAGGTCGTGGTATGGAGCTAGGAACGATACTTCTAGTGTTCAGCATTAATTCGGAAATCGGTTTATTGTTACCGAAGGGTTATTAGAACTCGGAGCAATCTTTCAAGTTTTAACCCGAAGGTCGGTTTGGTATATTGTAATACGTGTGTACATATTCCAAATAGAGTATCTACAGTATTAAAAATAGCTCTGCAGTTCAATGCCCTCATATCCAGAACTGAATCAAGATCAACAAGTATACAGTCATTATCTTGAGTTGGTATAAAATACATTCTGCACATTCTCATGAAATTCAAAAAAGTCAATGCCCTCATATCCTGGACCGAATCAAAATCGACATGTTTATGTTCATTGCATACAGTCATTATCTTAAGTCAGTATGAAATACATTCTGCGTATTCTCATAAAATTCAGAAAGTCGTGATATGTTATTAAACAGAGTGTGAACATTCATATGGACGTCCTCATAACGGTTGTGTGTCAGAAATGGTGTACTACTATGGGTCTATTCGATGGATTATCAGTTATTCTGGATCTAGTCCTGCCATTTGTGCATAATTGGCGTCCAGTTCATTCAGACCATTGTGTATCGTGTTGAGTTTATGCATCCATTTGCATTCTCTGATGTTCAGAACATTGTTGAGATTGCCCCCTCGGTGTCCCAAGGTGATCTTTTCAAGTACAATCCATTTCATGGAATCTGGAGAATGAGTTTTTTCAATGTAATGTTCAACAAGAGGTGCCCCTAATGTCTGACATCTGATTCTGCTACAGTGTTGAAAAATCCTGTTTTTGATCTTCTGCTTTGTTTGTCCTATATACATAAGGTCACAAGGGCAGATGATGGCATATATAACTCCGCTTGTGTTACAGTTGGTGAAAGATTTCAGGTCTATTGTTATATTGTTGCTCGTAATTTGTTTCGTCTCCCAACATGTCGGGCAGGCTTTGCAAGTTGTACATCTGTAGTGGCCTACCACTGCTGGTAAGTTCCAAAGTCCTTGTATGGTTGGTGCCTGTGGTGTGCTCAGCAGGGACCGGACAACGTGGTCTCTTATACTTCTTGCCTTTTTGAAGGCATGCATCGGTGATTCTGGGCTTTCTATGATGTCTGATACCAAGCCCCAATGTTTGTTTATTACTCTTTTGATCTCATTGCTTTTATTGCAATATGTGGTGACACAGATCATTCTTTCTTGAGATTGCTGACGTTCCTTGGGTGTCAACAAGGTGCTCCTGTCCTGGAACCAGGCTCTTTTCCGAGATCTTTTCACCAGTCTTTGGGGGTATCCTCTTTCAATCAGGCGAAGGATTAAGTCATCGGATTCTTTAAAATAATCCTCCTTGAGCGAACAGTTTCTCCTGATGCGGAGGAATTGCCCGAAGGGCAAGTTGTCACGAAGCCCTCTTGTGTGATCGCTCGTGTATCTCAGCAAGGTGTTCCTTTCTGCCGGTTTTCTGTAGAGGGTGGTGTACAGTTTGCCTTCATTGACTTTAATGCTGATATCGAGAAAGTCAATTGAATCTTTGCTCTTGTGTATTGTGAATTTTATGTCGTCTGACTGGTTGTTGAGCCATTCAAAGATTGAGCAATGATTGTATAATTGTATCAATGAAATACGAACGATTAAAAACAAAGACATGCAGTGATAAGTGAAACGACTGCATCTGTGTATGAAATAAATACAACTCAGTTTTTGAATAATTTACCTTTATTTGAGTCAATCAAATGTATTATGATTGTGGTGTGTTAAATTCAACTACATACTTCAACTCAGACCACCTGTCCACCGATTTTGAGGTCAGGCTTAGAGGAGATGGATACTGAAGGTCCTGTAGCCCAAGTGGATTCTGCCTGGGTATTTGCAGACATCCAGTCTCTGCATAATAGAAGACCCCTCATACGCTAGAACCATGGGAATGGTGTTTGGGAGAGGCTCCATTCAGGAGGGGTTCTCATAGGCCGCCATTTTGAGGTCAGGCATGTGGGTGGGGGTCGAAGCAGGGCAAGCAGACCAGGTGCCTCTACCTAGATGGAGGAGAGGGCATCCCCTCTCCCCATGATGTGCATTTTTGCAGCAGTCGGTACCTCGGGAAGGGTGGCAGGTGGCTCCAGCTGGGCTCCGGTCAGGAGGAGTCCTCGCGGGCTGCCATTTTCGAGTCAGGCGCGTAGGCTGTCGAGACAGAGCAAGCGGCCCAGATGTCACCGGTTAAATGGGGGAAAAGAACATCCCATCGCCCCCCTGCATAGCGTCCCATCAACAGCCAGTACCTTGAAGGGTTACAAACGGCACTGACGAGGCTCTGGTCAGGCGGCGTCCTCACAGGCCACCATTTTGGAGTCAGGCGCTGGGTCAGAGGCGACGGGAATCAAGCAGCTCTGGTGGAAAAAGTCTTATCTCCTTCGGAGGTAGTCAGGCCTGCATCAGTCGTGAATTCGTGAGGAGGACGTTGAGGACGGATCGGTAGGCTGCAGTCGGAAGGCTACAATCGGGTGAGTGTCCTGGGCTCGTGGGGAGGCAGGAGAGCGCCGATCACCAGCGGGTGTAATCAGGCGGCCGGTCTCTGCTGTCCAGTAGCGAGTCAGGCTGCACTTCCCGGCTTGTGGTGCTGGTGCTGGGCAGCGCTGGGGGGGATCTCCTTAGGTAGATATCAGCTGAGCCGGGAGCTCAGGTTTCGGAGCTCTCTACCCCTGCGGACATCTTGCGTCAAGGAAGTGGTGCTTAGAATGAAAAGGATAGTGGAGGGATAGAGAAGGAAAAAAGGTTTGCATTTATGTAGCGCTTGCTACCGTTGATGGGGTGCTGAAGTGCTTTTTCAGTGAGTAGCACGCTACTTCAGCATTTGAAAGAGCATTAGAAAGAGGTTTGAGATGAGTCAGAGAGTTGAGGTTAAGGATATATTGAGAGTGGTATAGGATGAAAAATAGGGCAGTGCTTTGGATATGCTGAATTAGAGGGAAAGTTATAAATAAGTAAAAATAATAAAATATAGATCCCAAAAAAATAAAGATATATATCCATAAGTACATTGAAGGCATATAGATGCATAAAGAAAGGTAGTATATGTAGATTAAAGATGCATTAAATAAACTCTGATTTTCAAGTGTTGTACTTTAAATTAGTTTTATTCATTTATTTATTTATTTATATTTGTTTGGACATCAATAGTGAAGCAATTGTAGATAAATAGTTATGATAAAAAGATGTACTTATTTATTCAGTCACTTATATACATGTTAAAAACATAGAAAAAAGTAACTATCAGTAATGTGTACATTTGTTAAGCAGATCGAATGAATACCTATATATAATTTTAAAAAATTGAAACAATCATTGTACACGTTTATACAAAGCATACATATCTATAGGCCAAATACATGCTTATATACAGAGAGCTATGTTGTATATTTCTATCTGTCTGGGTATGGTGGTTATGTTGGGAAGCCAATTCTTGAGTAGTTTTTAGAATGATATTGTGGTTATCCGTGGATCTCATGTTGGGGGGTCAAGAGTTCTATAGTGTAGCTGCTTGAATAGAGAATGGAGTGCCACCAATTATTTTTTATTGTAGCTTGGGATTTTGAGGCAAGGTGCCACACTAGAGCGGAGGTTCCTTTGTTGAATGTGTTTGGTGATTTTTACTTGATGAAAAGCGGTCCCGTTCCATGTATCACTTTTTGGGTGATACAAAGCAGCTTGAATGTGGATCTTCTGGGAACCGGTAACCAATGCAGGGCTTTCAAGGCAGGGGAGATGTGGTATTGCAGTTTAATATGTAAGAGTAGTCTGACAGCAGAGTTCTGAATTCATTATAGTCTTTTCATGGTGTAATCGAGTTTGGACAAAACAAGGGAGATGGTAGCCTGGACCTTGTGTGTACATCTCAAATGGGGGCAGATTAGTCGCAGATTTTATAGTAACAAAGCTTGATCTTGCTAGTTTATCCACTTGGACATTCATCGATAGCTTGAAGTCCATGGTCATTCCGAGGTTTCTTACGTCCTTCGATATTTTAGGCGGTGTTCCCAGATCATCAGGCCATGTGGCGAGCAGGTCATAATGTTTCCAATCGCCACACATGAGTATTTCCATTTTAGAAGCATTCAGTTTGAGATGGCTCCATGTCCTCCATTGATCCACGACTCTGAGAAAACTGAAAATTGGTGAGTTTCCAATGTCTTTGGGGGATTGCAGTTGAAGGAGCATGTGCGTGTCATAATTATAGCCCGTGAAGTGAATTTGATCGATCAGTGCTGGCAATGACTTCATGTAGATGTTGAAAAGCATGGGCAAGATAATAGAGCATTGAGGGACCCCTGCTTTTGTGAAGTACAGTTTGGACGAGAAAGATGAGGTATGGATGACATTAGTTCTGTTGCGAAGGTAGGACGTTATCCAGTCTAGAGCAGTTCTCTAGTAGACTCTGGGGAGGATTCCAGTGGCAGGTCAATTCCTTTAGAGAGTAATGCCTCCCAGCCTGGGAACATTGGACGCAGGCATAGTCTCCTCATCGTGCATCACTACCGCCTCAGCTTTTGCTCAGAGGGTGAACATGGTCCGCCACTGTTTGGGATTCAGAGTGAGTAATTTCCAGTGGCCGGAAACTGTTTTCTTGCCCAGTATAAGGACCAAGTTGAAAAAGTGTTGCGATTGGGTGTCCGCTCTAACTGGTATTCAGTAGGGGAGGGTTTTAATTACTTTTCAACCCTTGTAATCACTACCCTGGCCTTGACAGGCTCCTTAACGTTATCAGGAGCAGATCTTTGAATGCCCACATAGGTAAAAACTATCTCTGACTTGGAGAGCAGCTCCACAAGATTCATCATTCTCTTGGGTGACATGCATGGCCACCTTAAGAAAGGCTCTGGCCCCTTGAATTACCGCATGATAGGCTGAGGTATCATTAGGGAATGAGGCCCTTCCAGACAAACATACAAAAACTTAATCAGGCTATGGAGTTACAAGCGGAGGCATCTTCACCAAGATTCTACCTGTAACTGGGTGGAGAAACAGGTGCTGTTGCCTGGCATCAAGTTCTTGGTGAAGTTTCTCACGAAAAAAGGAGCGGCAACTGAGGCCTTGATGCCGGATCTACTTTTTGTCAAAGATGTTTTTATTAGAAATTTGTCGCATACAATCCACAGCATGTACATCTAATGATAACTATTTAGAAGAACAAGGGGACCCACTAGGTAATCAAGGATCAGGGGTAACAGTTATACTAAGCAACAGAGGTCCTTAACTAAAGTAAAATGCAAGCCTTAATGAATTTATAGACAACAATGTGCTATAAGAAAAACTTGTCCAGCCGGACAATGATTTAATTAATTTAGTTGATTTGGCAAGATAAGGTGAACAATTATACAGTGGGATACAATCATGTATCAAGTACATATAACACAAGAAGGAAAAACCAAACAAAATATATACATAAAGGGGGAATTTGCAGGCACTACTAGGGTTGGGTGTGCGCTGGTATTATATTAAAAGTGAACAAGCTGACCACATGTAGTGAGCACAATTGGGTAACACATTGGAAAAGTAGTGTGACACTACATAAATTGTCGACGGCGTTTCGATCCTATACAAGGATAAAAGATCATCATCAGGACTAAAAATACATTGCCTGAATATTATAATAATAAATAAATTCCTTTATTCTGTTTTTATCATAGTAAAACCATAAAAGCAACAATATAAGCTTATAGTACAGAACATTTAATAATGTGTCCGAAAGAAAAATAAGTTTGCTTAATTTTAAAGGTTCTTCCGGTGCCTAATAATGCATTTTAAAAAATTCAATACATGATAACAGGTGCGCTCAGAGTCTAACATCTGCAAAGATATCATAGCCGGGCGACATTGTCTGAGACCCCAAGGTTTTAGTAATGGAAATAACCAAATTTTCCTATGAGGATGGAAACATTTGCAGAACAATATCGTGTGCATACATGTCTGTGGCGAAGTCTCATCACATGGGCATAAAGTCAGTTTTGAATCCCAGGTGTTCTTTTGTGGGAAGGCCACTAGTCTGTGGAAAAGAATAAGTCTAAATCTCGTCAGGAGCATCTTATCATAAGTGCTTATTTTCAAAGCGAGATAAGGCTGAATTTGTAAGGTTAACTGTACCATATTTGCGTGTTGTACAGATTGTTTGGTTGAAAGCAAAGCGATTCTGAGAGTCTCTAGGTGGCTCATGGCTTTCTGTTTCAGCTCTTTCTTGGTTATCTCGATCAAAGTTACTGGAGTAAGGTAATGTCTTTCCAAGCCCAGATATGAGAAAAAACGCCTAACGTAGGTGAGCCAAGCTATTTTATGTGCATGGTCCAGAGCCATTGAGTCCTCTAGAATGTCCTTGGTCAACATGTTCTTATCGGATAGCCAGATACGTCTCCAGAGTAACAATGGCTGAACTTTTATCAAGTCCTCTATGTAAGGGATTCCCAGTTCCGCATGACATGCATATATGGATGAGCACCTGGGGGCAGATAAAAGAAATCTCATGAACGAGTTTTCGGCTGTTTGGAGGGAACCAACGTCCGAATGTCCCCAGAGACCAGCCCCATATAAAGCGATAGCTAGGCATTTTGCGGAGTATATTTTTAGTAGCTCGACTGGTGGTCTCCTTCCAAGTCTTTGAGAAAAGTTCATCAAGGCGGCAATAGCTCTCTTAAAGAGATGTCTCCTAGACTCTATGGCTGCTTTCCAATTTAGCCTTTCATCGATCATTATGCCCAGGTAGGGGTACTGTGAAGTTCTCTCGAGTTTTTGTTCGTTAAGGAGGATATTCTTTATTCGTTTTCTCCCTCCACCTGCCACCATTACAAAAGTTTTTTTTACATTTATGTGCAAATCTAAGGCGCCCATAAATTCAGCATATTTATTCAGGGATTTCTGGAGTTCTATAGGTGTACGAGCCAGAATCACTGCGTCATCCGCATAGAGCAGTGCGGGGATCAGGCGTTGTCTTAGTCTTGGCAAGTCCTGCCCCCCCCTCAACATCTTTTCTTCCAGCCCATTTGTATATAGAGAGAAGAGGAAGGGGGCTAGGACGCAGCCCTGCCTGACTCCTCGCTCCACTCTAAATGGCGCAGTAAGCTCGCCCTTTGTCCCATAGCGAACTCTCGCAGAAGCGTCTGCGTATAATTCCCTTAAGAAATCCAGGAGTGGAAGATCCACCCCCATGTCTCTCAAGAGGGTCCATAGCTTCGCGTGAGATACGCAATCGAAGGCAGAGGACAAGTCCACGTATACCATGTACATTGCCCCCTGCTTCGCATGAATGTATTTGGACGTGATTAGACTTAAATTGAGGGCCTGTTCTACGGTTCCGAACCCTTCTCTGAAACCGAATTGTAAGTCCGATAAGATCTTTCTTTCTTCTGCCCATTGTTGGAGTTGTTCCAGGACTACTCCACCAACTACTTTTCCTAAAGAATCTAATAAAGAAATGGGACGATAACATTTAACATCTTGGCGGTCCCCCTTTTTGAATATAGGTACCATGATGGAGTTGGACCAAGACTCCATCAAGCCCAGTTTCGCAGTCGCTGTGCATACTCTAGTCAGTATGGGGGCCCAGAGATCCGGAAGTTGTTTAAAAAGATCTACGGGAACCCCATCTGGTCCTGGCGCTTTGCCCCCTTTACTTAGATTCAGGGCCTGCAGTACCTCAAGTATGTCAAATTGTATGCTGATTGGAAAATCAACAGGAGGAAGGGGGTAAGGTGATTCTTCCGTTGAAGGTGTTAATTTAAAAATATGAGAGAAATGTTTTACCCAAGTTTCCTCTTCTATTGCTACGTCGATCTGGGGTCTGTTGGAATCAGAAAGAAAAGGGGTTTTTACTATTCTCCAGAAGGACTCGCTGTTTTTTGTAAGTGTGCTTTTATGTAGGTCGTCCCATAGAGCTTGTTTCAGCTCTTGTTTCCTTAGTTTCCTGACCTTTTTGTACTGAAGCCTTAAATATTGGATCAATTGTTGGTCTCTTTTCGGTTGTCTGAGGGCCTCTTTTAGCTTGATTTGCGAGGTGGTACAATCATGGTTAAACCAGCCTGATGATTTTGTGTTATTTTGATTGTTATTCCTGGTCAACATTACTTTTATTGTGTCTAGGATGATCTTAAAGTTTTCGAGAATGATGTTATCGTCTGTCTCCAAGTCTAGACATTTTATTATATTGGAATGTAATGACTTTATTATGTTATTACTTAATTGGATTGGGTCTATCTTCCCCCATTTTATCGTCAATCCGTTTATTCTGCCCACTTCAAGACGATTTTGGGATAAAGTATGTGCAATTAGTGTTGTCTGCGTTAGTTGGTTTGAAAAATCTAAATCCAATCTAAGCGCTGAGTGATCGCTTAGAGTGTTTGCCAGTAGGGTAAAATCCCTAGTTTGATGCCTCAGCCCATCCGTAAAAAGAATATAGTCAACAGTGGTCTCATGCCCCCTCCCTAAGTATGTGGGGTCTAAAGTATTGTTAACAGGGTTTTTCTTATTTGCTATAGATAATTCCAGGTCTGTGAGAAGATTGTTCATTCCCTGAATATTAGTAATGTAAGCCTGTTGAGAAAGAAGGCAAAAGACAATGGTTTAAACCTATAACCTGCGTTTGGTTGTATTGCTAGTTCCAGACCATGCATAATGTGAAGATCTTTCATACGTGCGTGAATGTGTTATCTGTGTCAATCATTACGAATAAAGTTTTAACCACATGCGCGTGGCGGTTTTTCCCGCTGCGCGCTGAAGTTTTTAAAACCCCGCGGTTCATGACGAGCTCAGCTCGTCATGAGCGCACGACAGGTAAAGCTCATGACGAGCTGAGCTCGTCATCAGCGCAGAAGGGGTTAAAACTGTGACATAGTGGTGATTGTAGCCACAGTGCAGAGGTCGGGTAGGGTCCTGAGTGGTGAGGGTGTGGTGAAGGGAGGGCGGTTCCATGAGTGGCCTGTGAGAAGTGAGTTAATTCTATCACAGGAACGGGGGCTAGCCTCACCTAATTTGTGGCTGGGAAGGGACGGGCAGTTAGGGTGGCGATCGTCCGGGTGGGAGACAGTGCTCCAGGAACAATCCTGTAGGAGAGGAGCATAGTATATATCATGGGGGGGAAGGGGGAGACTTAGCCAATGTCAACCGGGCCAGGGGGTTGCCGTAGCGTACCTCAATTGTAGAATTGGTCAAGGTACCGCTTACTTGTTGCGCACCAGCGGAGCGGTGGCCGCTGAGTCTGTGAAGGGAATTAAGGGGGATTTAAGGATGAGAAGAATAAGGTTTACGGTGCCTTACATCAAGGTACAACTGAATTACCTGAGTTCCGGAATAGAGAGACAGTCATCGGAACATATTCTGTGATTGCAGGTGGCAGGTCTTGGGTATCAAGCAAGATGTACACTGAAACCCATGGATCTGGGGAAAACCGCGGGTTGGTGTTAGTAACAGAAAGCGGCTAATTTATAAGGAAAGGTGGGCTGGCCGGGTGTGAGGCTTACCCAGTTCTGTGGTGATCCAGGATCGGAGCGGATTCTCGTTGGAGGGTATGTATACTTATATCGGAGGCGGATCCCGTCTATCAAGTATTGGCGCGCAAGGGAAAACTGGGAACGAAAGGGGGAATATTAGGGAGCAATTCGCAATTGGGACAGGCAACGCTGGACGTAAGAGGGGAGCGTGGCTTACCTTAGTGTTCCAGATGGAACATCTTCTATCCACTGACGTTCTTGGTGGCTCATGTCAGGGAAGTGAGCAGGGAGCAGCTCGGGATTTATGGTCCGCGTAACATGGGCGGCCATCTTGAGTGAGGCGGAAGAGTGCGCATCAGCCGTGCTTGGAAAGCACGGCGGCCATATTGATTGTGGCAGGGCGAGCAACCATTTGGACCCGTTCAGAAGGGGAATAAATTAAGTAGGGAGCCACCTGGGGCGCACCCGATTATCAGCGAATGTCAAATTTAATGTGGAGTGCCTCGAAGACATCGTGGCCAGTCACACGCGTATCCAGGATTGCTTAGGGGGACCATACTGGCGGCCATGATAGGTCGGGCTGTACAGAGGTACTGGCTGCTGAGGGATTAAGGTTGCATATGAGGTCTGTGAGGACTTCCTCTGCCATCGACTCTCAAGGGTTATCAAGTGCATACAGGGGTGAAGGGGGAAAGTAGAGGACCCAAAACAACCAAGACAGACAAGACATATTAAAGCAGTGAAAAAGGACTCATTTCTCTCTAAGGACCATTATGTACAGTGCTAAAAAACAGAAGGGACCAATTTGCGTTTTACAAAAGAGATGTCCAGTCTTCATTTCTGTTGAGTCCACTTTTTATGCTGTCCATTAGTATGATCATTTTGAGTTCCTCTTTGTTCAGTAGGAGAGCCATGTCCCCTCCTCGGGGTGGCAGTTTGAGTACTCTTAGAACAGTCCATTTGATGTCATTTTCCGTGTGGCCTTCTTGTGTGAAATGATCGACCAGTGGGGCGTTGGGTGTCTTGCATCGGACCCGGCTGCGGTGTTGGCAAATTATGGTCTTGATTTTCTGGTTTGTCTGACCAATGTATACTTTAGGACAAGGGCATTCAATCAAGTAAATAACGTCACTAGTATTGCAGTTCGAAAAAGATTGACAGTTTATCTTGAAATTATTGAACTCAAAGGATTTGCCTTCTCTGGTGTAATCACAGACATTACATGAACCACATTTTGCATGCCCTATTAATAGAGATTGATTCCAAAGGGCATCAAGTGTTTGACGCTGTGGCGGAGAGGGAAGTGCTGCTCTAACCAAGTGATCTTTGAGGTTGGAGCTTTTACGAAAGGCAAAGACAGGGCGTTCAATCTCAAGAGTGCCAGCATTTAATAAGGGCCAGTGTTTCAATATTGATTTTCTCAGGGTATTGGAAACCGGTGAGAAGGTCGTCACACAGGCAATCCTGGTGCATGCCTCTTTCTGTTTGGGGCTGAGTAAAGTTTCTCTAGGACAGTACCAAGCTCTTTTTACTGCCCTACGTACTAACCTCTTGGGGTAGCCTCTGTCTTTGAGTTTATTTGATAGAATGGTGGCTTCCCTGAAGTAGTCTTCCTTCTCAAAACAATTCCGTCTTATCCTTAGGAATTGGGAATATGTTAGTGAGTCCCTAAGTGCTCTGGGATGGTTGCTGGAGTAGCTCAGCAAAGTGTTTCGCTCTGTGGGTTTGCGAAACAATCTTGTGTGAAGAGAACCATCAGAATGATAAATCGTCAGATCTAGAAACGAGATGGAAGCTCTATCTACCGTGCTCGTGAATTTAAGGCCTGAGCAGTTATTGTTAAGCCAGTGAATAAATTGTTGGAGACTGTCTACATTCTGGTGCCAAATGAGAAAAATATCATCAATGTATCGTCTCCAAATTGAGACGGCTGAAAAAAAGGGGTTCGTGGGAGAGAGTATAGTATGTGACTCGATGTAGTCCGTAAATAGTATAGCCAGATTGGGGGCAAATATAGCCCCCATGGATGTCCCCTTTACTTGTTGGTAGTATTTTTGATCGAAAGCAAAGAAGTTCCTTGTTAGACAAAGCTCAATTAATTGGAGGATGAAGAGCGTGGGTACTCGGTGGGGTCTCGGTCTTGTTTCTAAAATGCTTCGTATAACGAACAAAGCCTCAATTTGAGGTATGTTCGTGTACAAAGATTCCACATCTAAAGTACATAGTAGTTGGTTCCCTTCAGAAAAGGGAAGGTCTTCAATGAGATTGACCATCGCCATACTATCTCTCACATAGCATTGGGTGATGGGCACAAAGTCCTTTATGAAGAAGTTGACGTAGTTACAGAGGGGCTCCAAAATGGAGCCGCACCCCGATACTATCGGTCTACCAGGAGGGTTAGTAACATTCTTGTGGCCCTTGGGGAAAGTATACATTACGGGGGTCCTAGGTGATTTGACGTTGAGAAAGAGAAATTCTTTCTGGTTTATAAACCCTGTCTCTAGGGCCTCTGTGGTTATTTTGGTGATAAGGCCTTGTAGTTCTTTGGTGGGATTGGTAGGAAGTCTCATGTAATGGTCGGTGTTTGCCAGTTGCCTAAGGATTTCAGTGGTATATGATTCTCTGTCCTGTAGGACAATTCGTCCACCCTTATCAGCACTTTTAATGACAAGCGTTTCATCAGATTTAAGTGATCTGATTGCTTTCTTCTCTTCCAACGGTAAATTGTACGGGATATATTTCTTGGTTTCCTTAAGGGATGCAAGTTCCTTGCTAACCATTTTCTCAAAGGCTATGACTTCTGGTGGAACCATCCTTGCTGTGGGGGAGAAGGTGGATGGGGGCCTGAAGGGGGTATTGGAAATGCTTAGTGGTGAAGGATTCAGTTGGAAAAAGGCCTCAAGTCTAATCCTATGAAAAAATGTAAGGATTTCTGTGTGTAGCTCCAGAAAATTCGTGGGAATGGTGGGCACAAAGGATAAGCCTTTTTTTTTAATGAAATGTCTTTATTGCATTTTATAAGAAAAACAGCAAGATGGATTTACAAGTCCCCCTCCCCCCGCCCAAAACCGTTGTTGTCCTCCGCATACACAGAGTCAGTGTGTCCTATGCAATAAAGAGAAAGGTATACACAGCCATTCAGCCAACAACCCAAAGTCGGGCAGGCGGCGTTCCATCACAGCTATTAAAGATTTTGCCATTGAGAGACATTCCGCATATCAGCCTGCACAATACAAAGGGATCCCCCTGAGTCCTGTCCCCTTCGCACCCGGCAGTGAACACTCCCATATTCTATTCATGTGTGGGTTCAGCAGTGCTCTCCTTGCTCGACAAGAATGTGTGGTACAAACCCCATAAATTCTTAGGCCTACTAGTGGGGGGTTGCAGTTCACTATAGTTTTCTGACTGTGCGCCCAGCGTTTCAGAGTAGGCAGCGGACCCTTCATCCAGCAGCAGGCCAGAACTCGGCGGCCCATCAGCAGGCCCATATCTACTAGGCGTCTAATCGACCTAGGCAGTTGTTTAGTGTACCCTAGCAAGGCTATTAAAGGGTTAGGCGTGATGACGACCTCCGTCAGCTTACTTATGTCTGCGAATATCTTCTCCCAAAAGTCCCAAACACCAGGACACTGTCAAGCAAGATGCAAAAAGTCAGCTTCTGGGGCGCTACATCTCTCGCAACGGGCAGAGTCTCTCAACCCATATCTGCAGAGTCGAGCTGGAGTGTAGTATACTTGGTTCAAAAATTTGAAGTGAATCAGCCGATGTCGGCCATTAAGTGAAACTTTCTTAGTGATATTGCAGCAGTATCGCCACGTGTCATCGTCTAGTACAGTGTCCAAGTCAGTCAGCCATGACAATCGTGCCTTAGTGTATGGGTATCGTGTGTCTGTCTGCGTTAGTTTGTATAGACTGGACAGTAGCTTCCTGGGCGATGTGATTTTGATTACATGTGTGAGCTCAGGGACCTCCGGAGGGTCCGCCATGTCGCTACCCAGTAGGTCGCCCAAGGCACTGCGCACTCTCTGGAATTGGAATCGTGTTAGTAGAGGGGGTTTTTCACAGGCTCCCAGTGCTTGCTCCCAGGTTTTAGCCACTTCGTCAGTGAACAGATCACCCGCCGTATGTATGTTCAGTTTATGTAAGGCAGCGACTACTCCCTTTTCCGTGAGCGGGGGCAGCCATCTGGCCCAGTCTATCGGCATTACCGGTGAATATAGCAGCGCACCGTTTTGTATCTGTAATAGACTGTGCCATGCATGGTTAGTGGCTGTCAATGAGTCTAATACACCCGTTCTGCGATCTAGCGGACGATAAATCGTGTGTTGGAGTGTATCAGGGTCGGCAAAGAGGGTCTCTATTCATACATGTGGGATTTCACGGTCTCCATGGAGCCACGTGTGTAGATGTGACGCCTGGGCTACTCGGGAGTATGCCTCCAAGTCAGGGGCGCCAAGCCCCCCCATAGAGTACGGCATGGTAAGCGTCGTCCAACGGACACAGGGTTGTCCGCCCGCCCAGGCCAGCTTTATCATTTGTTGTTGCAGCCTTGCAAAGAATGACCTGGGGAGAACAATTGGTAGGGTCGTAAACAAAAACAAAAAACGGGGGAGCACAACCATTTTCATTATGGATATGCGCCCCATTAAGGACAACGGGAGCTTGCTCCAATTTATTACGTCATCCTCCAGTTTGCTAAAGGCCGTGCCATAGTTGGCTCTAAAGAGGATGTCTGCATCGGTATGCAGCTGTATCCCCAAATAGCAGACCGCGTCTGTGGTCCATTGGAGGGGATATTCCATTGTCGCTGGTTGAGCATTCGGCGTGAGTGGAAAGGCCAGCGACTTGGTCCAGTTGACCCGCAGGCCAGAGAGTGCCCCAAAGCGGACCACTTCCCTAAGGACTGATGATAGATTGTTATCGGGGTCACATACATATAGCAGGGTATCATCTGCGTACATTGACACTATGATCTTGTATCCCGGGAATCCTATGCCCTCGTTTCCGTGGTATTCGCGCAGGGCACATGCCAGCGGTTCTGCCACCAGAGCATAGAGGAGAGGCGAGAGGGGGCATCCCTGCCTAGTCCCTCTGCTAATGGGAAAGGAGTCCGTAACCAGATCTCCCATGCGTAGCCGCGCCCTCGGCTCGTGATATAACGCCCCTAGCATTTGTAGGAACGGCTGCCCCGGGCCCATACGCTGCAATACTTTGCACATGAAAGGCCACTCTACGGAGTCAAAGGCCTTCTCCATATCTAGGAAGACGGCCAACGCCTTTCTGTCAGGTCTCACATGTTGGATCACCCCCAAAACAGTTTTTATGTTGTAGACCAGGTTTTTGCTAGGGATAAATCCTGCCTGGTCCGGGGCTACCAGGCTACCAGCGAGGAGCACCAATCGGGTGGCCAGCACCTTAGCAAAGAGTTTGGTGTCAACATTTAAAAGCGACAAGGGTCGGTATGAGCTGCACTCATCGTGCGGTTTCCCTGGCTTCAAGATGGTAACCAGAAGTGCCTCCCTCATAGATTGAGGCATACTGCCCTCTACGCAGAGGTCATCAAATAGTGTCGATAGGTGTGGGAGCAGTTGGTCCTTAAATGTTTTATAGAAGCCGGCAGTGAGACCGTCAGCACCCGGAGTGCTACCCGATTTCATGCTGGCCAGGGCGTCTAAAATCTCATCCTTATCTATAGGTTGCATGAGGAATTCCCTGTCAGAGTCGGACAGGACGGGGAGGTCAATGTGACCTATGTAGTCCTGAATTTCCTCTTCCATATCGCCATTTAGTACAGGTCGGAGTAGTATCTTCTAAAGACCTCGGCTATGTCCCTTTCGTCAGGGGTCGGTGCCCCCTCTGGGGCGTTAACCACCGTGACGTGTTGGCGCCATCGCGCTCCCCTCATGAGGTTTGCTAGTACCGCACTTGGCCACTCCCCCTCGCCATATACCCTAGCAGTGGAGTACTTGCTCATGTGTTTGACCTCCCTGTCTGCTTCATCATGATACTCCGCAAGTAGGGACTTAATCTCTTCTCCCACAGTGTCGTCTGCAAGGCTACATTGCCTGCGCTCCAACTGATCCAGTTGTCTCTCAAGGTCCGCTAGCCTACGCCGAATGGATTTAAGTATGCCCGAGTGCTTTGACATTGCAACACCTCGGATATCGACCTTGAAGGCCTCCCACACCACCTGGAAGCTCTCTACCGAGCCCACATTGTGTTAAAAAAATGTATCTATGGCCTCAGCAAGCTCTCCCTTAAACACTGGGTCAAGTAGAGAATTAGGCGGAAACCGCCACGTAAATGGCGGTACAGATTTACCTGGAATACGCAATTCCAGCAAGACTGGTGAGTGAGCAGTCTTTTATACGGCCTATTTGGGAGGAGGAATCAAGCCAGTAGTCAATCCTAGTGTGGATATTATGATATGCAGAGTAATGCGTGTATCCACCCTGATGTGGATTTCGTGATCGCCATACATCCTCCAATCCCAGGCGAGGTATCGCGCTTTGGAGTTCTAGTGCAGCGGCTGTAGGCCTGCGAGCAGGGCCGGCTGACTGGTCTAGGGTCGGGTCCAGAACTATGTTAAGATCGCCCCCCCAAAGTAGCAGGCTCCTCTGGTCAACTCGCTTGATCTTGGCAGTGAGGGTCTTGTAAAAGTCCGGCGAGTCAAAGTTCGGACCGTAGATGTTTACCACTGTGACTTCCACAGCAGGACCGTGACACCTAGATATCACGAATCTGCCATCAGTATCCGTCTCCAGCGTCTGTATCTGCAGTTTGGATTTAGGGTTCACCCATGTCGAAACTCCTCTGGAGCTACTGGTAAACCCCGCTGCCGAGATGTTACCCTCTAGCCCCCTGCTTCTAAGCATGTGACTGTGTGTAGGGAGATGTGTTTCCTGGAGCAGGGCTATATCTACGTGTTGGCGTTGCAGGTAGCTGAGGACCTTTCTGACCTTGCGGTGGTCATTAAGGCCACGAACATTCCAAGTGATGGCTGTTAGTCTAGGCGTATGCACACCCCCCTCGCCGGTATCGGTGTCAGCCATCGCGCAATACGGTAGTGTCTGTGTGTAACTTTTTTGTAGCAGCGCAAGCAAAGGACATAAAATGCAAGATCAGGCTGGGCAAGGCCTCAACAGACATGTAACAAACTTCTCCCAATTCAAACAGAGCAATCTGTGGTTGCGGTGAATCCAGTGTATCCTCACTGGGTAAGCAAGGATAGTCCCACCCTCTAGCCTCCTCCCCCCCCGCCCCTCGCTGACCAACCCCAACTCGGCCACTAACTCCCCCCAGAGCCCCCACAACTCCCTCCCACAGCAGACCTACCCCAATTTGGCCTAGCATGTAAATGTCTCCCTCCCAGTACTTCCCCAGGAAACTCAAGGAATCCCAAAGGGGGATCAAAAGTGCTCACAGCGCAGGGGCCGAGGTTGCCTGGTGTATCAATCCCACCTTCGTCTATTCCATGCACATACATCCCCTCCACCGCCAACACCAAAAGTAAGCATCCCAACGAAAGTCGTCAGGGGGTTCAGGTAATTTCAACAACTAAACTTCAAATTGGTGCTCACACTGCCAAAAATGTCCCAAATCAAGTCCGATAAACGATCTATGCCCGCTGCAATTTACAAGCAGCAGCTTATCAAGCGTAAACAGCTTACTCATGGCAGCAATAGGAAAATCAAAACAGTCTCACCAGCAGGTCAAATCATCTGGGCCCCCACAGACCCCTCATCAGTGTCTCGGACTCCACGCACGCAGGTGCGTAGATGGGCCGTGCAGTGGGGTCACACTCCTAGTCCAAAACAGGGCAACTAGCAAACTGTCGGACCTCCGTGCAGAGTAGAGCTCCTATTACATGTAGGGTACTTAGTCCTGTTTATTCAGCTGGCTACAGGCTTCCTCCTCGTCGTTCTGGCTCCTGGGGCTGCCTCTGCTTTCCTTTGTCCATACTTTCAATGCTTTGTGGAGGTCCTTCGGGTCCGTAAAGATGTGTGAATGGCCCTGCCGATTAATTATCAATTTTGCTGGGTACAGCATGGCATAATCCAGTCCGAGGTCTCTGAGATGCCTCTTGTAAGAGCAAAGTGCCTTCGTCCTTCTTGCACCTTCGCAGTGAAATCCGGATATAAGGAGATGTCAGACCCCTCAAATTGCAGCGTCTTTTTTTCTCGTGCTATCCGCAGGGCTGTGTCTCTGTCTCTGTAATTCAGTAGCTTGTCAATGATCGGCCTCGGGGGGGCGCCCCCTGCTTCGGATGCTGGCCCAGCGAGCGGTGCGCCCTCTCCACAATGAACATCGGGGAAAATGCGTCAGCTCCCAGAAGCGAGGTCAACAGCTTCTCGACGAACAGCTCCATCTTTCCCGTTTGGGTGGTCTCCGACACTCCCGTAATACGTATGTTCGATCTGCGGGAGCGGCCCTCCAAGTCTTCCGACTTCTCTTGAATTACTTGCAGGATTCTATCATGCTGCTTATGGACTTTGTCCTGTTCCGTTTGGGCTTCTTCCACCTCCATTATGCGTCTTTCCTCCATATCCAGGCGCTCCGCATGTTTATCCACTCTTTCAGACATGCGGTCCATTCGATAGGAGAGCGCGTCGATCCTAGAGCCCAGGGAGGCCATGCTGTCCTGTAGGCCTTTTTCCATCGTTACCAACAGGGCTTTAATGTCGGCGTAAAACGTGCTTTCCGCCCCCCTAGGCTGTGGAGCAGACTCCATTTCTGGCGCTTCTGGGGCCTTAGTGCGGCGTTGTTCGAAGGGCAATTTGGTTTGGGTTTTGTCCCCCTTACCCATGCTGTAACCGATTCGCAGGGCAGCTCCAGACGGGATCGGCCAAAGCGTCTAGCCGATATCACGTCTTCCCTTCGAGTAATCAGCCTTTGGGCAGACCACCTTCTCCACTGTCTTCGAGTTAGCAGGTCAACTCAGGCCCAGGGACACGGCCCTTCCACACCTCCAGGGCCGTCAACTCCGCAGTTGCGAAGATCTAATGCGCTCCCCCGCTGCACACCCAGGATGCCGCCAGGGTTCTCCACCAAGTATCCACTAGGGCAGGCCGCTCTCACCACCCACGTTTGTATAATGCGGCCTTATCTCCAACTGCACAGCAAGAATACCTTAACAGAGCGGGCTCTCCAGGCAGCATTCCACCACAAGTGTCTCGGGGGCCCCGCGTAGTAGCTTCCAGGGTCCTACGCCGCCATAGTCCTGACAGAAGCACCGCGGTGCGCGTGCACAAAGTCCTGCAGCGCCGAGGGGGGTGCCACGTGTCTCCGCTAAGAAGGGGGAGGCCGTGGGAGCTCCGGGCACTCAGGCCCAAGGGCCGCTCAACACAATGTCGAGTGAGCGCCAGTGTATCATCAAAAGGGGGCTCCCCCTGCAATGAGATAGAGCGCACAGGCAGATTAATCTTGCCCGCCTCCTTCCTGCGCCGCGATGCGGACACTGGCGCTGCCCCAGTTACCTCCGTCTCACCGGGCCAAAGTCAGTCCGGCCGCTGCACGTCGGGGCATGCACGCCGGGCTGCGTGCAAAATCCAGGCAGGGGAGGAGCGGCCCTGTGAGTCGGCACTTGCTCTCTCGCCGTGAGCGGCTCTGCGCGTTGCGGCGCCATCAATTTTACTTGCAGCCGGTAGCGGTGGGTTGCAGCGGTGTTGTCGCACTTCGTTGTCCCCTTCAGGCTTCGTGGGCTCAGGATTATTGAAGGATTTTAGTGGCGATGGCTCGGAGCTCTGAGATCAGGCGTCCGCCATCAGCGCTGGCAAGCTCCGCCCCCCCAGGATAAGCCTTTTTTAAGGAGGGACATTTCGGCAGAGGAGAGATTATATTTTGAAAGATTGAAAATCGGGATAATCTCCGAATTGGACAGGTTGTCAGTTTGTGGGTTTACCATTGGTAGAACTTCTGGCGAGTTTGCCGTTCTCCCAGTGGGTTGTACCATCGTGGCACTCGCTTCACTCTGCCCTGTTAGTGTGTATCGTGTTGGCCTCTGCCTAAATAATTACTGGTAGAAGGGCCTTGGTTCCTGCTGGAGGGACCCGGATTATCTGCAGCATCAGAATTATCTGAAGAATCAATAAATGAATCAGAAAAGCCTACTAATATCTGGCGCTGGTTAAAGCGACCCCAGGGTTTATTATTGCGGGGGTTCGCGTAAGACCTATTGCTGTTGAAATCTTTCTGGAGATACGGATAGGTGGTTTCAATATGATAGGCCTTGATGTCTTTTTTAACCTTATTGGTCTTTTTATTTTGTTCAATCCTATAGAAGTCGTCTATAGTTTTCTGGACTTGATCAAGAAGTTTCTTGGCCTCAGGGACTGTATTATTATCCTGAAGTTGTTTCTCGATTGCACCAATCTCTGTGGCAAGGGCTGAAAGACTCTCTGTAGCTATTTCAATGCCTAGCACGAGCCAATGTCTCGAACAGGTAGTACCGATGTGACTGAAGTTCTGAATGTATTTAGGGTTGTCCGTAAATATACCAGGAATATTACGGATCAGGAGTCCAATGGGGATTATGTCTGCTTTCAAGTATTGCCTTAGCATAAGAGTCATTAATTGAAGGCGTACTTGTTTTTTACGTAGCTTTTCTAGTTGTTCGGTGAGTGTAGAAGTGATATTGGAAGGGGTAGTGTCAGTGGAGTCTGAAAAGAGAGAGGGTCCTTCACAGATCTTTTTAATGTATTCATCAGAATACAGTGGTGCACGGTCAGGCATACTATGCTAGCAGGTAAGGGCTTGAAACGGACAATACTAAACGCAACAATTGAATTATATACACAAGAACAGGAAACGCACTCAAGAGGAAGCGGAATGGAAGTTAAACCCCATGCAATCCGGCGATTGCGCAACATACTATTTAGAAGAACAAGGGGACCCAATAGGTAATCAAGGACCAGGGGTAACAGTTATACTAAGCAACAGAGGTCCTTAACTAAAGCAAAATGCAATCCTTAATGAATTTATAGACAACAATGTGCTATAAGAAAAACTTGTCCAGCCGGACAATGATTTAATTAATTTAGTTGATTTGGCAAGATGAGGTGAACAATTATACAGTGGGATACAATCATGTATCAAGTACATATAACACAAGAAGGAAAAACCAAACAAAATATATACATAAAGGGGGAATTTGCAGGCAATTCTAGGGTTGGGTGGGCGGTGGTATTACATTAAAATTGAACAAGCTGACCACATGTAGTGAACACAATTGGGTAACACATTGGAAAACTAGTGTGACACTACATAAATTGTCAACGGCGTTTCGATCCTATACAAGGATAAAGGATCATCATCAGGACTAGAAATACATTGCCTGAATATTAGTAATGTAAGCCTGTTGGTAAAGGAGGCAAAAGACAAAGGACAATGGTTTAAACCTATAACCTGCGTTTGGCTGTATTGCTAGTTCCAGACCATGCTTAATGTGAAGATCTTTCATACGTGCGTGAATGTGTTATCTGTGTCAATCATTACGAATAAAGTTTTAAAACTGTGACATAGTGGTGATTGTAGCCACAGTGCAGAGGTCGGGTAGGGTCCTGAGTGGTGAGGGTGTGGTGAAGGGAGGGCGGTTCAATGAGTGGCCTGTGAGAAGTGAGTTAATTCTATCACAGGAACGGGGGCTAGCCTCACCTAATTTGTGGCTGGGAAGGGACGGGCAGTAAGGGTGGCGATCGTCCGCGTGGGAGACAGTGCTCCAGGAACAATCCTGTAGGAGAGGAGCGTAGTATATATCAAGGGGGGGAAAGGGGGAGACTTAGCCGATGCCAACCGGGCCAGGGGGTTTCCGTAGCGTACCTTAATTGTAGAATTGGTCAAGGTACCGCTTACTTGTGGGGCACCGGCGGTGCGGTGGCCGCTGTGTCTGTGAAGGGAATTAAGGGGGATTTAAGGATGAGAAGAATAAGGTTTACGGTTCCTAACATCAAGGTACAACTGAATTACCTGAGTTCCGGAATAGAGAGACAGTCATCGGAACATATTCTGTGATTGCAGGTGGCAGGTCTTGGGTATCAAGCAAGATGTACACTGGAACCCATGGGTCTGGGGAAAACCGCGTGTTGGTGTTAGTAACAGAAAGCGGGTAATTTATAAGGAAAGGTGGGCTGGCCGGGTGTGAGGCTTACCCAGTTCTGTGGTGATCCAGGATACGAGCGGATTCTCATAGGAGGGTACGTATACTTATATCAGAGGCGGATCCCGTCTATCAAGGATTGGCGTGCAAGGGAAAACTGGGAACGAAAGAGGGAATATTAGGGCGCAATTTGCAATTGGGACAGGCAACGCTGGACATAAGAGGGGAGCGTGGCTTACCTTAGTGTTCCAGATGGAACATCTTCTATCCACTGCCGTGCTCGATGGCTCGAGTCAGGGAAGTGAGCAGGGAGCAGCTCGGGATTTATAGTCCGCGTAACATGGGCAGCCATCTTGAGTGAGGCGGAAGAGTGCGCATCAGCCGTGCTTGGAAAACACGGCGGCCATATTGATTGTGGCAGGGCGAGCAACCATTTGGACCCGTTCAGAAGGGGAATAAATTAAGTAGCCAGCCACATGGGGCGGACCTGTTTATCAGCGAGTGTCAAATTTAATGTGGAGTGCCTCGAAGACATCGTGGCCAGTCACACGCGTATCCAGGTTCGCTTAGGGACGATGGTGAATCTCATTGAAGGCCTTCCCTTTTCCGAAGGGAACCAACTACTGTGTACTTTAGATGTGGAATCTTTGTACACGAACATACCTCAAATTGAGGCAATGTTCGTTATACAAAGCATTTTAGAAACAAGACCGAGACCCCACCGAGTACCCACTCTCTTCATCCTCCAATTACTTGAGCTTTGTCTAATGAGGAACTTCTTTGCTTTCGATCAACAATACTACCAACAAGTAAAGGGGACTTCCATGGGGGCTATTTTGGCCCCCAATCTGGCTATACTATTTATGGACTACATCGAGTCACATACTATACTCTCTCCCACAAACCCCTTTTTTTCAGCCGTCTCAATTTGGAGACGATACATTGATGATATTTTTCTCATTTGGCACCTGAGTGTAGACAGTCTTCAACAATTTATTCACTGGCTTAACAATAACTGCTCAGGCCTTAAATTCACGAGCACGGTAGATAGAGCTTCCATCTCGTTTCTAGATCTGACGATTTATCATTCGGATGGTTCTCTCCACACAAGATTGTTTCGCAAACCCACAGAGCGAAACACTTTGCTGAGCTACTCCAGCAACCATCCCAGAGCACTTAGGGACTCACTACCATACTCCCAATTCCTAAGGATAAGACGGAATTGTTTTGAGAAGGAAGACTACTTCAGGGAAGCCACAATTCTATTAAATAAACTCAAAGACAGAGGCTACCCTAAGAGGTTAGTACGTAGGGCAGTAAAAAGAGCTTGGTACTGTCCTAGAGAAGCTTAACTCAGCCCCAAACAGAAAGAGGCATGCACCAGGATTGCCTGTGTGACGACCTTCTCACCGGTTTCCAATACCCTGAGAAAATCAATATTGAAACACTGGCCCTTATTAAATGCTGGCACTCTTGAGATTGAACGCCCTGTCTTTGCCTTTCGTAAAATCTCCAACCTCAAAGATCACATGGTTAGAGCAGCAATTCCCTCTCCGCCACAGCGTCAAACACTTGATGCCCTTTGGAATCAACCTCCATTAATAGGGCATGCAAAATGTGGTTCATGTAATGTCTGTGATTACACCATAGAAGGCAAATCCTTCGAGTTCAATAATGTCAAGATAAACTGTCAATCTTTTTCGAACTGCAATACTAGTGACGTTATTTACTTGATTGAATGCCCTTGTCCTAAAGTATACATTGGTCAGACAAAACAGAAAATCAAAACCAGAATTGGTCAACACCGCAGCCGGGTCCGATGCAAGACACCCAACGCCCCACTGGTCGATCATTTCACGCAAGAAGGCCACACGGAAAATGACATCAAATGGACTGTTCTAAGAGTACTCAAACTGCCACCCCGAGGAGGGGACATGGCTCTCCTACTGAACAAAGAGGAACTCAAAATGATCATACTAATGGACAGCATAAAAAGTGGACTCAACAGAAATGAAGACTGGACATCTCTTTTGTAAAACGCAAATTGGTCCCTTCTGTTTTTTAGCACTGTACATAATGGTCCTTGGAGAGAAATTAGTCCTTTTTCACTGCTTTAATATGTCTTGTCTGTCTTGGTTGTTTTGGGTCCTCTACTTTCCCCCTTCACCCTTGTATGCACTTGATAACCCTTGAGAGTCGATGGCAGAGGAAGTCCTCACAGACCTCATATGCAACCTTAATCCCTCAACAGCCAGTACCTCTGTACAGCCCTACCTATCATGGCCGCCAGTATGGTCCCCCTAAGCTATCCTGGATACGTGTGTGACTGGCCACGATGTCTTCGAGGCACTCCACATTAAATTTGACACTCGCTGATAATCGGGTCCGCCCCATGTGGCTCCCTACTTAATTTATTCCCCTTCTGAACGGGTCCAAATAGTTGCTCGCCCTGCCACAATCAATATGGCCGCCGTGTTTTCCAAACACGGCTGATGCGCACTCTTCCGCCTCACTCAAGATGGCCGCCCATGTTACGCAGACCATAAATCCTGAGCTGCTCCCTGCTCACTTCCCTAACACGAGCCATCGAGCACGGCAGTGGATAGAAGATGTTCCATCTGGAACACTAAGGTAAGCCACGCACCCCTCTTACGCCCAGCGTTGCTTGTCCCAATTGCGAATTGCTCCCTAATATTCCCCCTTTCGTTCCCAGTTTTCCCTTGCGCGCCAATCCTTGATAGACAGGATCCACCTCCGATATAAGTATACATACCCTCCTACGAGAATCCGCTCGGATCCTGGATCACCACAGAACTGGGTAAGCCTCACACCCAGCCAGCCCACCTTTCCTTATAAACTACCCGCTTTCTGTTACTAACACCAACCCTGCGGTTTTCCCCAGACCCAAGGGTTCCAGTGTACATCTTGCTTGATACCCAAGACCTGCCACCTGCAATCACAGAATATGTTCCAATGACTGTCTCTCTCTATTCCGGAACTCAGGTAATTCAGTTGTACCTTGATGTAAGGCACCGTAAACCTTATTCTTCTCATCCTTAAATCCCCCTTAATTCCCTTCACAGACTCAGCGGCCAACGCTCCGCCGGCACCCCACAAGTAAGCAGTACCTTGACCAATTCTACAATTAAGGTACGCCACGGCAACCCCCTGGCCCGGTTGACATTGGCTAAGTCTCCCCATTTTCCCCCCCTTGATATATACTACGCTCCTCACCTACAGGATTGTTCCTGGAGCACTGTCTCCCACCCGGACGATCGCCACCCTTACTGCCCGTTCCTTACCAGCCACAAATTAGGTGAGGCTAGCCCCCGTTCCTGTGATAGAATTAACTCACTTCTCACAGGCCACTCATGGAACCGCCCTCCCTTCACCACACCTTCACCACTCAGGACCCTACCCGACCTCTGCACTGTGGCTACAATCACCACTATGTCACAGTTTTAAAACTTTATTCGTAATGATTGACACAGATAACACATTCACGCACGTATGAAAGATCTTCACATTAAGCATGGTCTGGAACTAGCAATACAGCCAAACGCAGGATATAGGTTTAAACCATTGTCCTTTGTCTTTTGCCTCCTTTCCCAACAGCCTTACATTACTAATATTCAGGCAATGTATTTCTAGTCCTGATGATGATCCTTCATCCTTGTATAGGATCGAAACGCCGTTGACAATTTATGTAGTGTCACACTAGTTTTCCAATGTGTTACCCAATTGTGTTCACTACATGTGGTCAGCTTGTTCAATTTTAATATAATACCAGCGCCCACTCAACCCTAGATTTGCCTGCAAATTCCCCCTTTATGTATATATTTTGTTTGGTTTTTCCTTCTTGTGTTATATGTACTTGATACAGGATTGTATCCCACTGTATAATTGTTCACCTTATCTTGTCAAATCAACTAAATTAATTAAATCATTGTCCGGCTGGACAAGTTTTTCTTTTAGCACATTGTTGTCTATAAATTCATTAAGGCTTGCATTTTGCTTTAGTTAAGGACCTCTGTTGCTTAGTACATCTAATGATAACGACATGGGCTCCCACGCAGGGGAAAGGAAGGTGCTAGGACAGTTGATAAATTAACAGAGGACAGCAGTCACACTAAATCGGCTCTGACACCTACAGAGATAGCCAAATGGAAGGTACAGCTGCTTAACAGACAGAGCATTTCCATATTACAAGGCTCGATAATATTGGGACAGGACCACAACAGTGTCAATCAAATGGGCAAATTAGCACCTCCTAAGATCAGGACAATATCAGATCCAGAAAACGTCCCCAGAGCTCCACAGAGGTTAAAATGTAGCGCACCAGGGTGCGGCCCACACAGGAGCACCCACGCACATGATGGATACTATGCGATAACCAAAGGAACAAAGACAAGAAAACAAAACCCTCCCCATTTCCCTCCCCTTCCTCCCCATGGTGGCAGCGCTAAACAATTTAACAAACAACTGGGCTATGTTTCGAATATGGTCAATACTGAAAGAGATGAAGGGCTCTGAAGGTAGGGGGACAAACTGCGGAGGGGAGGCCTCGCGAAAGGAAGGAAACCAGGGGTCCCCATTTGAATTCAAAATTCTTGTAGTCGTCTCTTAAGATGTCGGCCATACACTCCAGGCTGAGCAATCTCCAGAGGCGCGAATGCCAAAGAGAAATTGCCGGGGCCTCCCTTCTCTTCCAAGCAGCTGCAAGCGTGACCTTGGCCGCGCCAATGCAGAGCCACATAATCTGTTTGTCAGCCTGGGTCTGGTGTTCCAGGGCGGGGTCACAAAGTCTCAAAAGGGTCCCTGCTATAGTGCTGGGAATAGGGCAGGCAAGTATGTCCTTCATTTGAGCTAGAATTTCTTCCCAAAAGGGGTGGATATTGGGGCAATCCCACCAAATGTGTCGGAAGTGACCCAGCAGCCCGCAGCCCCTCCAACACCTGTCCGAGGAAGTGGGAAAAATCTGTCGAAGTTTAGAGGGGTGTAAGTACCAGTCCATCATCGTCTTAAGGTGAGCCTCTCTAAGGTCAGTGGAGTGGATGAAGCGTGAGATGTCAGACCAGAGGTGCGACCATTCGGCCTCGGAAATGGGACGCTGGACCAAGTCGTCCCACATGGCCATATAGCGAGGGTGCGGTGTAAGCGCCATCTCAAGCAAGTGGTCATCAATAAAAGAAATCACCCCCTTCACAGAGGACGTTTTGCTGAGGAAGGCTACAAATTTTGTGAGGGGATGAGTAGCAGCTTCCCGGACACTAGGCGTGAGGACCCAATGCATCAGCTGCGTGTAGTGATACCGTTCCACGTTCCCTAAATCAAATTCCTGTCGACATTCTTCGAAGGTAAGGGGTACAAAGTTACGGAATAGGTGGGTGAGGGCAAGACACCCGCCCTGTTTCCACACCTCAAAAGGCCCCTCATGGTGAGCAGGGGGGAAAGCTGGATTGAAATGAATGGGGGTGAAAGGTGACAGGAAGGAGGTCCATCTGTCGTCACCTGAGACACTGTCCCAGACTTTCAAGGTAGTCCGTGTGGGAGCACTAATATACGTGTTTGGGGGTCTGTCCTTACGAGGGCGCCAAACCAAGTCCCAGATAGTTCTGCCCTTCACACTACGGTCCATGTGTAGCCAGTGCTTCTCCGAACCTCTCTGGGTCCATTCTACTAACACCCTCAATTGGGCCGCTCTGTAGTATAGTTGGACATCTGCTAAGCCAACCCCTCCCCTACCCCGGGGACGACGCAGCAGAGAATAAGAGATGCAAGCTCGCCCACCCTGCCTAAGAAAGCACAGGATCAAGGACTTCATTCTCTGGAACAAATCACGCTCCAGCTCAATAGGTAAGGCTTGAAAAAGATAAAGAAGCTTGGGCAGGAGGGTCATCTTTACAGCGTGGATGCGGCCATGACAAGAAGAGTGGCTTCCATTTAATGAGTTCCGCCTGGATGTGCGTGAGGAGCGGGGGGAAGTTAGCCATTTAAAGCCCGCGCACAGTGGATGTTAATTGAACCCCCAGATACTGAATGGCCGTGGAGGCCCAGGCCAGCGTAGTAAGGGGTCACAGATTAAAAACCACCTCCGGTGAAAGAGTAAGATTTAATATGAAGGATTTGCCTGGATTTATTTTAAAGCCTGAGGCCCGCTCATAGCGCGCAAGTGTCACTTGTAAGCTTGGGAGGGAGATTTCCGGCTCTGTCAGGGACAGGAGCACATTGTCTGCAAATAAGGATATCTTATGGGGCTCCCCCGTGAATGGAATCCCCTGGATATCTGGGTTATTTCTAATGGCGAGCGCCAGGGGTTCGATACTTAAAGCAAAAAGCAGGGGGGATAGGGGCAACCCTGCCTGGTTCCTCTGGAATGCGGAAAAGGAGGCGAAGGTACTCCATTAACGACCACCCTGGAGCATGGGAAGCGATAGTTAGCTCGAATCATGTTAAGGAATTTGGGGGCAAAGCCAAAGGCTGTGAGTGTATGTAAAAGGAAAGCCCAGTCGACCCTATCAAAGGCCTTCTCGGCGTCCAGGCCTACTAGAACCACTGGGATATGACACTTATTTACCTTCTCTATGAGATGAACGACCCTACGTGTTTTGTCATGTGTCTGGCGGCCTTTAATAAATCCGGACTGGTCCGGGTGGATAAGAATGGGCATGAGGTCACTGAGGCGCTTGGCAATAATGGAGGAATAGAGCTTCGCGTCTAAATTTAGCAGGGCTACAGGTCTATAGGAGGCACAGGATTGTGGGTCCTTCCCAGATTTGGGAATAACTGAGATCACGGCTTCAGACATAGAGCCAGAGGTCATTCCCTCTTCCGCCATTTTGTTAAAGAGCGTAACCAAATAGGGAGAGAGATCAGGGGCAAAAGTCTTATAAAAAAGAGCTGTGAAGCCGTCAGGCCCGGGAGCTTTATTGGCCTTCAGGGCTGCGATAGCCGAGGTAACATCATCCAGGGTGATAGGGGCGGTGAGGACTTCATTCCAGGCTTTCGAGACCTGTGGCAGAGAGAGCGACCGGAGGTACCCCCGTTGCGCCTCCTCCTCTAAGGGGTCTCCTGAATAGAGTTCCCGGTAAAAAGACCCAAAAAGAGCGGCCTAATCCTCATCTTTATGCACTACTCTCCCAAGAGGATCTAGAATGCCTCCAACATACTCCTTCTCGCGTTTACCTCTCAACTGTCGAGCTAGGTGCTTACCCACTTTGTTACCTTGAGCGTAGGAGAGATGGCATAGTTTAAGAAGGGTGAACTCCGCTCTATTAGTATAGATAGCCCGCAATTTGCCTCGCACCGCCGTAAGTTGCCGTTGTGTCTGCCTTGTGGGGTTAGCTTTATAACGTTGCTCGAGGACGGATAGCTCTGTTTCCAGCGCCTCCCGTTCACGAGCGCGCTGCTTGTTCAGAGCAGCATTGAGGGCAATACATTCACCCCGTAGGACGGCTTTCAGAGCGTCCCAAATTATAAATTCTGAGGTGTCTTCTGGTGGGTTAGCCTTAAAATCAGTGATGGTGGACCGAAGCTTGGCGCACGAGTCTTTGTCGCGGGTGAGGGAGGGAGGAAAGTACCATTTGGGAGCAGCAGGCGCAGGGCCCCACCACTGAAGGCAAATAGAGTACAGGCTATGGTCAAAGACTGAGAGGGGGAATATCTTAGCTTCCTGCAGGTCCCCCTGAAGGGACTGGCTAATGAAAATATAATCCCGCCGGGAATAGGTGCGGTGGACATGGGAAAAAAATGTGCAATCCCGCACCTGCGGATATAATACCTGCCAGGAATCAAGGAGGCCCAGATCTCGTACTGTCTGCTGCGTGTCCCCCGAGAAAGAGCCGGCATCTGCACGCTGGGAGTGGGAGCTGTCTAGATCTTTCTGCCAAATTAGGTTAAAGTCGCCCATTAAAATCAGTTGGCCCTCTGCAAAGTCCGTGTGTTTCCCCAGGAAAGTGTGAAAAAAGTTGTCTGGCCTACATTGGGGGCATATAGAGCTGCAAAGGAGCAAAGGCATCCCCTCCATCATCCCTTGACCAAGATCAATCGGCCATCTCTATCTGATTGAACCCCCAGAGGTTGGAAGTGGACACCAGCCCGAAACATTATGGCCACCCCCCGGTGCTTAGTGTATGTGGAGGAGCGGTATATTAGGGGGTAGAGTTTATGCTTGAGACGGGATTCGTCGGGCCTAGCTAAGTGAGTCTCCTGCAGGGCTACAACATCTAAGTGGTGGTCCACAATATATTTCCAAACCTTGAGCCGTTTCTGTGGTGAATTAAGGCCCTTGACGTTCCGGGATGCCACAGTGACCAGCATCATGACATCTGAAAGAAGATCCCCCTCCTTCTAGGCTTATTGAGCCCGAGTCCCTCTCCGCCCACAGGGGCCCTTAAGCCCGCATCCGCTGCATCGATACAAAAAAACAAGAGATCCCACCAAGAGGATCAATAAAAAGCCGCCACCACGTCGCTCCCTCGCCCAGCCCAAAACCCCTAGTACAATATAAACAAAAACGAACAAGAAAACAAAACAGAAACAAATGCTAGATCGCTCATCGGGGCGAAAACGCCCCCACATGGATCAGGGGAGACAACGGGTCCAGGAACCCAGTCCGCGCCCCGTCCGGCGAGTTCTCACGGAAGAATCATCAGGCCCATATTGCATCAAAAGTGTACCTGAACCACCCCAGTCTGATACAAACCAACAGTCATCAGGCCCATAACATCTGAAAGTCAGCGCTCCCTAAGCCATTGGCCAACCCATCTACCCTTGTATCGGCATCGGTGATAAGGCAGAAGTCACATATATAGAGTTCCCAAAGCGTCCAGTGCACCCAGAGTTTCAGGAGAGGTTCAGGCCCCCCTCACGTGGGAGCCAAGGAGGAGAAGTCCGAGGGTGCAGCGCTACTGACAGAAAAAGTACATACTCTCACCGCTGTTGAGTCCATAGATCACCTGGGAGACCCGCTCTGCAGACATGGTGGCTCAGGGCAAAGCAGGACACCTTCAATGGGCCATGTAGTCTCGCATCCGTGGGAACAACACTCGAAGGTCCTCAGCAACGTCCCCTCCGCGAGCCCGGCACCCAAGCAGAAGTGGATGTCGAACCCCGAGAGGGGTCTCCAGATGCCGTGAGAGAGGAGCCACCCTCCTCCACCGGGAGGCCCAGAAGTTCCAAGCCCTCCTTCAGATCGGTGAGGTGTCGCCGCTTGTTTCGGTATTCAAAACTGAGTCCAAAGGGGTATGTCCAGCGGTACCTGATGCCATCTGCTTGCAGCTTGATAGTGACCGGCCGAAGTGTTTGCCTGCGGGCCAACCTAGAGGGGGTGACATCCTGATAGATAGCACAGGAATAATTCTGAAAGGAGATGGAGTCCTTCGCCCTAGCTGCCTGTAACACCGCTTCCTTGACTTTATAGGAATGGAACTTTGCCAAGACGTCGCGGGGCTTCCTCCTATCGCCATTCTGCAGGGAACCCACTCAATGGACTCTGTCCAGCTTTCTCTTGAGCTTCTGGGGGCTCAGGATCTCCACGAAAAGCCCTTCTCCAGGTCTCTGATCCGTATGTTCTCCTTCCTTGCGCGATTTTCAAGGTCATCTGCCTTAAGTTGCGTCTGCTGCAATTGTTCCTTAAGGGCATGGATATCCTCGCGGAGTTCACCGGTAAGTTGCCTGTGTTCCTGATGTTGCGTCTCCAAGTCCAGGACTCTAGTGCCCACCGAGTCCACATCCTGCTGGAGGGAGGTCAACTGCTCAGACAGATCAGCTCGGAGTTGGTCCATGGAGGACTTGATGTCCTGGCTAAGTTCGGTGCGGAGCTCAGATTTAAACTCCTTGAGCATGGATAGCAGGTCAGCTTTCCTTTCTTTCTTCAGCGGCATATGGAGGGGGCCCCACGAGGCTCAGCAGCCCTGAGCCTTGCGAAGTCACCCCTCCGGGTCTCGTCGCAGTCACAGGGGAAGGCGTACGGAGAGTCAACTCCAAGGCCTTGTTCTTTCTCTGGATCAATGCAGGGGTCCCTCCGGAGTCCCTACAGGCGCAGGAAAGCAGGACATCCGAGCGTTCGCCAGGTCAGGAGATGGTCGCCATGTGCGGAGTGGGAAGTATGGTCAAAACGATGGTGACAGGCTGAATCCAGCCGAGAGAATTGTAGGGGGACGCAATCGCAGACCGATAGCATAGGGCAGCGCCAAGGGAGGCAGTCGTGAGGGCCACGTGCCAGCGCGCCCACTGGTGTTCTCCCCAGGGGGTCCCACATGGTGGAGGATGTAGTGGGTGGGAACTCCCCGTCTCAGAATACCCCACACTGATGGGCGTCGTGGTAGAAGGGACCCAGGGTGTATTCCCTCATGGCTCCATGCAGTCACTCTCTACACGGGTCCCAGCCATTATTTGCAGGGGAGGAAGGCTCTCACATGTCCGCATCGCTATGAGGGAACCCTGCGGCTGCCATCTTAGAGTCAGGCAAAGGGGAAGCTAGCCGACTCACAGCAGCCGCCAAGACATCCACGTCTCCGCATTCCGCCCAGAGCTCACCGCCAGCGCCCCCGATGCACCGATGCCCGCAGCAGCCCTCCATCCGCGCCACGGTCGTCGCGGGGAATCACACGTCGCCTCTCGTCTCGATGCATCACCGGGCTCCATCCGCCATCTTAGCTTCGGGGTCCCCCTCCGGCAGCCTAGTCAAGCGCGCGGGGACCCCAGGGGCTAACAGAGAACTGTAAAGACGTCCCACACCAGTGCTATATAGCATCCGCCAACCGCAGGTATCTTGATTTGTTGATTCGGTTGGGATGTTATGCCAGGAAACGTCGCTGGACTTCGCGCGGACCGGGAGCCGAGGCAGATTACGTCTGCTCAGCCATCTTACCGGGCCACCCGGATCTACTTTTGGTTTTGTCAGGAATCACCTTCCCCCCCCTCAAGCCACTCGCTAACTTCGGTAACGAAAGACTCGGATGATATGGAAGTCGGCATGAGGGAGAACTACATGACCCAGCATGCCTAGCGCGGGTCACGTACAGGGAGAACATGCCCATAAAAGACGTCCGCCGTGGAGAACCAGCGTCGGATATTGTGATCCTTGCCGGCACATTCGGGATTTGGAGACTACGGACCTCGTCTCCTGGGAAGCTCTTGTGGTCTCGGACCGAGCTTTGATTCGGCTAGAGAAGGTAAGATCGAGCGGCTGCTCTTTTACTCCCCAGCACTTGGCGCTCCTCGCGGTCGAGAGCCTGGTTAGGCATTCCCGTGAGTGGAGTGCAGAGAGACACACACCGTGGAGGTGTTTTGCCAGTGTTCTCTGTTGGAGCACTGTGTTCCTTGGTCTGCGAGGTGTAGCGGCTGCTCCCTCGTAAAACAGCCCGTGCTCGAACGGGAGAGCCATTGTTACAACGCTTAAAGGTCGAGCGGCTGTTCCCTTTAACGCCAGTCTTTGCAACGCGGTTGAGAGCCAGGGAAAGTGCTCCCGCTATTTGAGCACACTAACTATTGGTGCTACGTTAGCGCGCTCATCAGGCGCTATACGCTGTCAGCCCCCGTGTAGTACAACAGGGTTCAAACGGCATTGTCGGCCGTTACTCAGCACAGTGCCCTCCGTTGGGGAATACCGGGACCGGTATTCATGCGGAGGACGGTTGGTTTACTTGCCCTACAAGTACACCGGGTTGATAAGAGTGAAATCCTGCAGACTATCATCATGCTTTATTGTTTCTACTGTATGAACAAACGCTGGCAGTGACATTTAACCGCCACGTGATAGGACTGCCTTTATCCTATACCCTTTATGCTTTACTTGTTCTACTCCTATTATTAAAACTCCATTTGAACAGTACTACCGTGGGTGGAGTGTTTTCTGTTGGCTTATCGTCTCCACCTCGATCCTGGGGACACATGGTAGATTACATAATATCCGACCTTTAATCACTCAATCATCCTCCCGGTCGAGTGGAAGACGATGGCCACCCTGGAAGAGGTGTTAGCAGCCCTGGCTGCAGTGCAAAGCGAACTCTCAGCCTCCAGGCTGGAAACAGCAGATCTGAGGGCCAGGCTTGACACCGTGCAACGAAACCCTTTCAGTACAGGACCTACACCAACGACCTCTTCTTCTGCGGTTACGGTGGAGATGCCCGTCTCCATACCCCTGGCCACACCTGAGAGGTTCAGCGGAGATCCCAACACGGTACAGGTTTTCCTGACTCAAGTGGCCTTGCACCTCTCCTGTAAGCCAAAATCATTCCCTACAAATCAAGCCAGAGTGGCTTTTCTTATCTCGTATCTGGCTGGGAACGCTGCCCAATGGGCTGTTCCGTTGGTGAGCCGTGACGACCCTCTCTTATGCGATTGGGAGGCCTTTCGTGAGGAGTTCGTGAAGGTGTTCGACAGAAGGGCCGATTCCTACACAGCAGACAGGGAACTGCTGGAACTCCGCCAAGGCAGTAACGATCTCTTGACATATTTGAATTTGTTCAGACGGCTTGTGGCTGAAACCAAGTGGCCTGCCTCGAAGCAATCTGCGCTATTCCATCAAGGGTTGAGCGATGAGCTGAAGGACGTTATTGCACAAATTGATCCACAGCCCAAGTCATGCGAAGGACTAATTAACCTGGTTTTGCGCCTGGATCACCGCTTGGGTGAGCGCAGAGGCGACCATAAGAAGAAAGGAAAACCAATACCTTCCTATGGGACCCAAGGAACTACCGAAACAAACAACACAACAAGGGCGGAACCAATGTACATTGGAGCCATTAGAGCCAGTCTCACGACAACCGAGAAGGAATTGCGCCGCAAGCAGGGCCTCTGTTTGTATTGCGGCAAGAAGGGGCATTTCGTAAGGGAATGCCCGGCCAAGCCTAAGAACAGTCGGTTCCGAACCAATAGGTCTGTGACTGCAGCAGTAGACACTCAGGCGGAAAACCTATAGACTCCCGGAATAGAGAAGGGGCCTCTCGGAGTCATACATGTATCCCTTCATTGCTTTGCTTGGATCAAGTACGACATCTACATTTCTTTATCACCATCCACGTGGGGGTTCAGGCATCTTGGATTCCTGTGTTGGCCATGATCAATTCGGGGGCCACCGGCCAGTTCATGGATCAAGAGGAGGCGCTGCGGTTAGGCATTCCTCTAATACCCAAGGAGTCCCCTGAGGACATGTATGCTGTGGATGGTAGAAAACTGGTCACGGGACCCATCGATCATCACACGGGAGGGGTTCCTGCACAATACGGGGGACAGCACACAGAAGCGATCGACTTCAGTGTAATACGGGCTCCGCAGAAAGGAATCATTTTGGGATTGCCCTGGCTCCGAAAGCACAATCCCTCAATCGATTGGGAAACCCAAGACGCACGCATGGAATCCCAGTACTGTCTCCAGAACTGCAATATGGCACGGGCGTTCCCTGCCGGCAACAAGGTTCCGGGTCAAGTGGTAGCCACGGCAGCGGAGAAAGAGGTGGTCCTTCCCGGGGTATATCAGGATTATACGGATGTCTTTGACGAGGTGCAAGCCGAGGTGCTCCCCCACACAGGATCTGCAATTGCCAGATCGACCTGGTTCCAGGAGCATGTGTACCCAGCGGTAGGCTATTCGCCTTAACCGAACCCGAGAACCTCCATTTGCGCTCCTACCGTGACAAGCTTCTGGGCCTTGGCTTTATCAGGCCTTCTAAGTCCCCGGCGGCATCGCCCCTCTTTTTTATCCCGAAAGCCAACGGGGAGTTAAGGGCCTGTGTGGACTTTAGGGCTCTGAACGCTATCACGGTCAAGAATACGTACCCCTTGCCACTGATAAACGTGCTGTTGGAACAGGTAAAGAAAGCCAGGATCTATAGGAAACTGGATCTCAAGGGGGCATACCATCTCGTCCGCATGAGGAGCGGTGACGAGGGGAAAACGGCTTTCAAGACCAGGTTCGGGCTCTTCGAGTATCTTGTCATGCCGTTTGGGCTCTGTAACGCCCCTGCGGCCTTTTAGTTCTTCCTGAATGAGGTGTTCCGGGATCTGCTTGATGTATACGTCGTTGTGTACATTGACGATATCCTCATCTATTCCGATACGGAAGAGGACCATGTCCAACATGTGTCAACAGTGAGGCAGAAACTCAGAGAACACAGGCTGTTCAGTAAGCTCAGCAAGTGTGACTTCCACGTCACATCTGTGGAATTCCTAGGGGTGATGTTGAGTCCGGATGGTCAGGAAATGGCTGAGCGCAAAATAAGGGCAGTGGAGGCCTGGCCAACTCCGCAGTGCATAAAAGATGTACAGAGTTTCATCGGGTTCGCAAAATTTTATAGGCGGTTCATCAATGGATTCTCCGGACTCGTAGCCCCGATTACCTAGCTATTGAGGAAGTCTCGACCGTTTGTCTGGAACCCGGAAGCGCAAGAGGCGTTTGTGGCCCTGAAAAAAGCGTTCGTTACGACTCCTATACTCACTCACCCAAACCCGGAGCAGCCGTTTGTGGTAGAGGCGGACGCATCTGAAGTGGCTCTGGGGGCCATACTGTCACAACGGCACCAGCAAACCGGTGTGCTACATCCGGTAGCCTTCATGTCCAGGAAACTGAATGACGCAGAGAGAAATTACCACATTGCAGAGAAGGAACTGTTGGCGATAAAGGATGCCTTCACGCAGTGGAGACATCTGCTAATGGGAGCCAGGCACGTGGTTACAGTGTTCACGGACCACCGGAACCTGCAATTCATGACGGCGGCGAAACACCTCTTTCCTTGACAACTGAGGTGGATGCTCTTCTTTTCCGGCTTTCATTTCCGTATCACTTATAGACCGGGCTCGGACAACAAGAAGGCGGACGCCCTTTCCCGTCAGACGACTGTCTCGGTGCAGCTACCCGCGCCCGTATACTCTATCATCCGGCCGAATGCGGTGGTAGGGGTGATACAGCCGGAAGCATTCCTAAAAGGGGTCCAGCTAGGGATTCGCTCTTTCTCCTGGAAAACCTGGCTTCAGAGTCACAAGGATTGGCAAGTCAGGGATGGGATACCGGTACATGGCCGTCATCTGCTGTTACCAACACCACGACTTCGAACACAAGCTTTCAACTGGTGTCATGTTTCGCCCTGCGCTGGTAATCTCGGGGTAGAGAAGATGGTAGACAGCCTCGGAAGACAGTTCTGGTGGCCGTCCATGAGAGCGGACGTCAAGCAATGGGTCACAGCTTGCGATACCTGTTCTACCATGAAATCGGACCATAGCCGACAGCAAGGGTTGTTACAGCCCCTTCCTACGCCCTGCAGGCCATGGGCAAACATATCCTTGGACTTCATTGTGGGCTTGCCGGTAGACCAAGGATGCACGGCGGTCTTGGTGGTCGTCGATTACCTCACAAAGATGGGACACTTCATCGCATGTAAGCAGGTGCCCTCCGCTGCTGAGCTGGCGTTGCTGTTGCTAACAAACATTGTGCGACTGAACGGATTGCCCAGTGTGTTTGTATCTGACAGGGGGTCGCAGTTCACGGCCCAGTTCTGGAAAACCTGGAGTTCGGCCCTGCACGTCACATCCGCCATGTCTACCAGTTACCACCCGCAAAC
This sequence comes from Lissotriton helveticus, assembly GCF_964261635.1. Taxonomy (NCBI): domain Eukaryota; kingdom Metazoa; phylum Chordata; class Amphibia; order Caudata; family Salamandridae; genus Lissotriton; species Lissotriton helveticus. The sequence goes on from NC_136057.1 coordinate 1,820,205,714, forward strand.
GCACGGACAGACTGAACGTCTGAATCAAACCCTCAAACAATACCTGCGGTGTTTTATCGATCAGGGAAGGAGGCATGGGTGGACCTCCGATGGCTGGCGGAAATCACCTACAACAACGCCACACACAGCTCCACGAAAGCTTCCCCGTTCTACTGCAACTACGGACATCACCCCCGGTTTCTCCCTTTTTTGCACCCTGTCATTGACAGTCGGGTGCCAAAGACATCCGAGAGGGTTGCTCGCATCAAGGAAACTCTATTGCTTTTGAGGAAATGCTAGGAGGCAGCCAAAGCCACGTACAAAGCCTCGGCTGACAAGAGAAGGAGACCAGGGCCCTTGTATGGTGTAGGCGACTACATCTGGGTATCAACCAGGAACCTGCGGTTCCACAAACACAGCGTATTTCATCCAAGGTACATAGGTCCATATCGTATCTCCAAATGTGTCAGCCCGGTGAACATGAAGCTGTGTCTACCAAGGCATATGCGAATCAATCCAGTGTTTCACATTTCTCTGCTCAAGCCCTCGTCCTCTCGGAAGCGGTCGCCACCCTCGCCGGTGTCAGTGGATGCCGATGTGGAGTATGAGGTGGACGGCATGCGGGATTCAAAGTGGCGGAGGGGCAAGCTATGGTACCTTGTGGCTTGGAAGGGGTACCGTCCAGAGGCACAATCATGGGAGCCAGCGTCCGGCGTGCATGCACCTCGACTGGTGACGTCGTTCCACAGGAAGTATCCTGCGAGTGCGGGCCCATGAGGCGGCTTCCATGGGAGGAGGATGTACTGTCAGGAATCACCTTACCCCCCCTCATGCCGCTCGCTAACTTCGGTAAAGAAAGACTCGGATGATATGGAAGTGGGAGAACTACATGACCCAGCATGCCTAGCGCGGGTCACGAGCAGGGAGAACACGCCCATAAAAGACGTCCGCTGTGGAGAACGGGTGTCTGATATTGTGATCCTTGCCGGCACTGTCCGGATTTGGAGACTACGGACCTCGTCTCCTGGGAAGCTCCTGTGGTCTCGGACCGAGCTTCGATTCGGCTAGAGAAGGTAAGATCGAGCGGCTGCTCTCTTACTCCCCAGCACTTGGCGCTCCTCGCGATCCAGAGCCTGGCTAGGCATTCCCGTGAGTGGAGTGCACAGAGACACACACCGTGGAGGTGTTTTGCCAGTGTTCTCTGTTGGAGTACTGTGTTCCTTGGTCTGCGAGGTGTAGCGGCTGCTCCCTCGTAAGACAGCCCGTGCTCGAACGGGAGAGCCATTGTTACAACGCTTAAAGGTCGAGGGGCTGTTCCCTTTAACGCCAGTCTTTGCAACACGGTTGAGAGCCAGGGAAAGTGCTCCCGCTATTTGAGCACACTAACTATTGGTGCTACGTTAGCGTGCTCATCAGGCGCTATACGCTGTCAGCCCCCATGTAGTACAACAGGGTTCGAACGGCATTGTCGGCCGTTACTCAGCACAGTGCCCTCCGTTGGGGAATACCGGGACCGGTATTCATGCGGAGGACGGTTGGTTCACTTGCCCTACAAGTACACCGGGTTGATAAGAGTAAAATCCTGAAGACTATCATCATGCTTTATTGTTTCTACTGTATGAACAAACGCTGGCAGTGACATTTAACAGCCACGTGATAGGACTGCCTTTATCCTATACCCTTTATGCTTTACTTGTTCTACTCCTATTATTACAACTCCAGTTGAACAGTACTACCGTGGGTGGAGTGTTTTCTGTTGGCTTATCGTCTCCACCTCGATCCAGGGGACACATGGTAGATTACAGGTTTGGCGTCTGCATCAAGGAGGACTTTGGCTCCAATGAATATTTCACAATGGCCCGAGTCTTGTGCCCAGTCGCTCATGGAGACTTTGGTGCTTGCCTTGGGTGTGAGCAATAGTGCTCTGTGCCCCTGTGGAGACTATGCCTCCACAGCTTATGAGGGCAGATGTTCTTCGGAGGAGGCTTGCTTGGTTGCAAAGCTTTTTGCTGTTCTGACCAGAGACCAAAGGAAGCAGGGGCCCCTTGTTAGATTTTTTTTGCACTTGTGCTTGGGGGTTGGCAATCAACTCCTGCAGGATTGGGGCTCTACCTCGGCATGAGACTTTTTGGGGACTGGATTGATGGTATGGGCCTTGGAGGAAGAGGTTTCAGCCTCTATTTCCTTGTGGTCTGACTCACGGAAAGACATTTTCTGGACTGGGTGTTGGTTGCATAGATGGGAGACAAGACGACCCACTCCCTGCTTTCTCTTTGGCGTTGGGATATTGAAGGTCTCTGAGGCAATCTTCTGGTACACCCTCTGGTGTGCCCAGCACCGCTCCCTTTGGAGTGTCTTTTGGGATCTGAAGGTGACACACAGAAGGTGTTGTGGTGGTCGGGGGACAGGCACCCAGTGCTGGTTTGCCTAATGGTTTTTTGAATTGGTGCAAGAGCAATTTTGCAAGGGCGCCCTTGTATCAAAAATGCAGCATTTTCTGGCAATAGAAGACCAAATACAGCAGTCAGCCTGTGAGGGGTGCAAGGCCCTCGATGGCCGGGTGTAGACGAACGTTTTCCATCTCTTCATGCATTGAGGAGATGAAAAGCACAGAGCTTACTTGAATGCAACGGGATCGATAAGGAACAGAACAGGGCTGGGGGAATATGTTCAGAACATGACTTACACAGCCCACTCTGTATACGTCCAAACCAAATAATGAAAAGGAAAATTCTGACATGCCTATGCACAGTGTACACTAAGGAGGAGACACACCACATCTCAGGACTTGAGAGACTTATTTGAAGAAAACATCTGAGTCCAACATCTGGCAGGAGTATGCTAAGCATGTGTATCTACTGCCACACGTGCTACAAACAATCATTCCGGAAGAATGACAAGCAGTGGGCAAGTTAGAAAAACACATGGAGCGAGTGGAGTAGAACAAGGAGATAGAAGCAGTGTACAGATAATCATGCCCATTAAAAACCACCGAACAGCCCAAAAGAACGAGATTCTATGAAGAATTATTTCACCAATGCTTTGGGAGATACCAGTTCTGTTTAAGTAGATGTTCAGTATTTGCCCCATTAACGCCCATTTACCAATCAAGACAAGTGGATAGAAAGAAACGGTTTGTTATGAATTCAGTCTTCAGCGCCTTACTTTGTACATCCAAGTGTGCACTCTTGTAGCACTGCATTTCTCTGTGTGTTCATTTCATTTTGTGCCATTTTTTACATAAAATCTGCAGCAAATACATTCATTCAGTCTCTGGCGACTGCATGCATTTCAATTACTACAGGTTTGGACCCTTCATATTCATGCAATACGGAGTGCATTTTGATCAGTTTTGCACCACTCTTCATGGGACCACACTGCTGTACGCATTCACTCAATCTTGCTTAGAATAACAAAAAGGTAATAGTTGCAATTCTAAATTCCATTGTTTCATTGACCACTATGCCACTATACTCAGAAATCAGATATGCAGAAATCAGACTTGGTGCAACTACAATGCACACAGCCTGCCTGAAGGAAATGTTCAGCTCAGAAACATACACAAGAAACCCCATAACGGTTTTGGCCTATTTAGGCCTCATCATTGAGGTGAAGTTTGAGTTTAATGGCATAGTCAACACGGGGTTATGTACACTTGTAGTCAGGATTTCGCACTTGGAGAAACACAAAAAATGAAATGGCCGGAATGCATCAATTAATCTAAGCCACCTCATATTACCATTCCTGGATACAGAATACCGGTCGGTAAAGCCGAAATTCAGTAAATTTTGGCTTTACCGACCGGTATTTAGCCCTGTGCGATGTAAGTATTACCGAATGCCCTCGGTAATAACGAATCGGTAAATCGTTACCGATTCCTTATTTACTGATCGGTGAACACCGAAACAAACATTACCGAATCGGTAAATAACGAATCAGTAATAATTCCGAAATGCGATGTAGCAAAATTTGGTAATACCGAATTTGACCAAAATCGGTATTCACCACTGATCCTGAGCAGGTGGTAATCAGGTGCAGTGTAAAAAATCAGCCCCAAAATGCAACAGTGTGAACACAATGGCGGGCCTCTACCTCATAGCAAGGCGGCTACATTTGAGAGCAGCAGGAGTGAGGATTTGGAGACGGGAAGAGCGGGTGTACAGACTGCATGTCACATTGTTCCAATTGACTGAACCAGAAATCCATGAAAGGTACAGGCTGCACCCACACACCATCCTTGACCTCATACGGGACCTGAAACCATATCTTGAGCATAAGACCCTAAGGCGAGCGCAATACCCACCCATGTACAGGTGCTCTGTTGCCTGCACCTCCTGGCCTCAGGAAGTTACATGGGTGTGATAGCCGCAGTAGGTGGTGTGTCACAGAGCTGCCTATCAAGATTTTTCACCACCTTCCTGGACGCCATGAAGGACCGAATGCATCATTACATAACCTTCCCCAGTACACAGGCAGAGCTGCAGAAGACCAAGCTGGATTTCTACCAAATGGCACAGTTCCCACACGTAATAGGCTGCGTCGATGGGACCCACATACCAATCTGTCCACCTGCAGAAACAGAATACATTTACCGCAACCGCAAATCCACTCACTCCATAAATGTGCAGGTGATATGTGATGCGAAGTTCATCATAACTGACATTGTGGGAAAATTCCCAGGGAGTACCCACGACTCATACATATTCAGGAACAGTGGTATCCATACACATCTGGCTGCTGGTGAATTTGGAGAAGGATACCTACTAGGTCAATCAATGTGACACACCCTGATGTATACCTTGGATCAAGCTATTGGTGACTTAAATTAATGGCACTTTCTTTTGCATTTAGGTGACAGCGCATATGCCCTCCGGTCTTACCTACTCACACCATATCTCAACCCATCCACACCAAGGTAGAGGAGATACAATATGGCACATAAGAGCACACGCAACGTGGTGGAGCGCACCTTTGGACTGTTTAAAAGCAGATTCCATTGCCTCCACAAAAGTGGAGGTGCACGTCAGTACAGCCCCATCAAATGTAGCAAAATAATTGCTACATGTGCAATGCTACATAATCTAGCCACAAAAAAGGAACAGCAGTGGAACTAACTGACTCTGAGGACGAGGGCGGGGACAATCCCCAGCCAGAGCCCTGCGCAGCTGGTGTTGCAGTAGAACAGGATGGGAGACACAGACGGGCTGAGATAACGTGCAACTATTTCTTCTGAGTGAGTAACGAGACAGAGCCAGTTACTGTATTTATATAATGGTGTTTAATCAGCACACCACCAGGATCTAAACCAGTGTCCATACAGACATGGGTTACATCACCCATTCAATGAGTCCCAAATAACAGTATGATCTATTTTTTGTGCCCACGCGCTGCATGTCCATGTTCACTGGCCACACTGTCTGTGCTGCCGCTATGTTCCTGCGCAGCGCTGTGGCATTCGCTGCGCCTCCTGCCCTCGGTGGGGGAGGGCGTAATGCTACCACGGCTGGTACCCTCCTCACTATCGGCCCCCCGCTTCCTTAGTGGCCGCCTTCACATTCTCCAGCACTTCCAGTGCAGAGGTCATTGACACCATGCCCCTAGCCACGTCCCTGCTACAATGTGCCATCTCCTCCTGCATGGCGATGGACCTTCTACACATTAGGGAGGTAGCAGGGGCCAGCCGGTTCACTGCCTTGGTATAGGCCTGGAGTCTCTGCCTCTCCCTGCGCCTACCACGACGGTCCTGCTCCAACTGGCTGCAGAGCTTGTCCACAGAGGTTGCAATGTCTCTCATGCCCTCAGACATGTTGTCGCCCATTGCAGTGATGCCCTTCTCAATCTGTACATGTGTTTGTTGATGTAAGCCACCTCCCTATGCAATGATCGCATCTCTCTCCATTGCAGTCGCTGGACCTTAAGCATGTTGCCTTCCAGTCCAGCGAAAACACTTTCATCATGTTCTGAGCCTTGAGGACTGCTTGGCCTTTGCCTGCGGCGTCTTGATGATGTGTGGGTGCGCTCAGGTGGAGTCCCTGCCCTCACCATGTTACCCTCCTCATGGACTGGAGACTGTTGGCCCCCTGTACCCTCCTCCTCCGACTCCTCCATCTGCAGGAGGGTGGCCATGGCATGCCTCCTGCCTGATTGTGGTGGTGGTGGTGGTGGTGGTGATTGTGACACTGGAGATTGAGTTTGAGGAGATGGCGGCGTTCTCTGGTGCTGTGGTGATGTTGGGGAAGGAGAGATTGTTGGTGGTGGTGGGGCGGAGGTTGCGTGCCCTGCAGGCAAACTCTCTTCCTCCTGTTGCCTCCCCTCTGGCCTGGCTGCCTTTGGTCTGCTCCCCTCTGCAACACTGCGAGATGACTCGCCTGTAATGACAGAATGTAGATATACTCACTTCTCTGGCTGCATTTGCATTGCATTAAACATCATGCCTACAGATCACACTGACTGTCCCCAGCTTGCTAATTTATTTCACATGCTATTGGGTTTGCTAGGCTGACTGTCCTATACATCTGTTCCCTAGGACTACATCTCCCACAATGCATAGCAGGTAATGAGTAAGACATGTAGTGGAGTGGGAGCCCCTATGCCTCTATGGGGATTGGGGTTGGAGAGTAGGTAGCACAGCATGCTGGGCATGCATCTTACCTTGTTTCCTGGCAGCTCTGGCAGAGCTGTCTGTGTCTCCCATGCCACTCTACCATCAGTTCCAGTGATGTTGGTGCAGGTGCTGTGTTCTTCCCTCCACCAGTTTTGCCAGTCTGCCTCTGCCTCTCAGCCATCCTTGTCTTCACAGTCTTCCTGAGGTCGTACCACCTTTTTTGATGTCCTCTATGGAACGCTGGGTGGCCCCAATTGCATTGATTTTACTCTGGATCCCAGTCCAGATCTGTCTCTTCTGAGACTCAGGCACATGGAGGGACTGCTTTCCAAAAAGCTTGTCATGGTCCTGGCTCACATCTTGTACAAGAACCTCCAGCTCCTTGTCGCTGAACTTCAGCTTCCTTTTCCTTTCTGATCCCTCCTTCTCTCTCTCCTGGCTTGCCATTTCCAAGGTTTTTTGGGGGTATTTGTGGATGTGTGGCTCTGTTGCTCCTGGATCCTCAGCTCACCTGCCTGCCTCACAGTCAGCTCCAGGTTCAGTGCAGCTGCCTGGGTGTGGCCACTTCCTGTTTGGGAGGAAATTGGGAGGCACAGGATTGGCTGATTCATCAAAAACCGAATTTTTGAATTACCTGATTCTGTATTTACTGATTCGGTAATGGACTGGGTATTGGTGTTTCGGTATTTTTTTTTCCGATTGCTTCCGAATGTGTATTTTTTCACCGATTCGGTATTTTTTTACCGAAGTTTAAAGAATCGGTAGATTTTACAGATTTTTTACATACATCGGATATACCGATTTCTTAATACCGAATCGGTAAAATTCGGTATTAAGGAATCGGTATGTCACGATTACCTACATATGGCCCTTAGTGTTCATTGACAGTCCTCTGATTGTGCGACCCAACCCTTGATGTAGGGCCAGGGCATCACCTCAAGCTGACAATCGCATATTAGCTACATCCTTAACTCGCCATCCATGAGATCTTTGTATTTTTCACACAACATTTTCTTATCATCCTGAAAGACGAAGCGGCTTCCCTGGCACACATGATGTGGAAGTTACTCTGGCAGGAGGACAGACAGCAGCCCACAGTGGCCCCTGATTTCTGACACAGTTCATAGCAAAGTACATACCTTTGAACAATACAAAGGAATCCAAGCCAATAGCATAGTTCATATTCAATAGATGATCCATAAGAATTAACACCAGTGGGCATGACTGCTATTATTATTTTGTATCTCTTTTTATGTGCATCTCCCTATTATTTATCAATACACTTTCTCTTTGAAGTATAAATGTTAATTATTTTGGGGCCATTACGATCAAGGTCATGTAGCATTACTTCCTGATAATTAGAGTCAAAGGTCATATGAAGTCACTACCTGCAATGTCATTAAGGTCAAATAATGTGTGATGTCACTTTAGCCTCCACCTCATCTCTGTCAGCTGTGTTTTGGGTTCCATATTTGACGGGTCATGTGGGAGCTTGTATTGAATGTTGTATTCATTCACTTTCCTAAGTGTTTGACTAATGCATGCATGAGTGGTGAAGTGTGTTTGGCTGGTTGATTCAGTGGATGTGTGTCAGCTAATCCTAAATTATGGGTATAAGAATGTTGATTAAGTCAGTCTTGGTTGGATTACTCGCTGCTGATAATGCTATTGACCATGTAAGAATTATGGGGCAGATTTACAAGCTCCTTATGCCACTTTTGCGTCACTTTTACCATGGGAAAGTGACGCAAAACTGGCGCAAGGGGCTTGTAAATCTGCCCCTATATTGCTAATGTAGATGATGCTGTGTCCTCACTTGCCCTGTCTCCCGGTTTCTCTGTACTCTCTCTGTTCTCCAGGAACCCTGTTCCCAAGAAAATATACGTTTCCTTGAATTCTTGATATTTATATTGCTTAGTTCCCTTCTCTTGCTTTAGGTTTTGGCTCCGCAGTTTGATCCAGGTGTGGCCTCGCTGGGTTACCATCTTTGAACCTGCTAAATTCCACAAATCCAAGACTTCTGGTTGGTTCTTAGATGATAAAGTAGATCGTTTCATTTTAGTTTGGGGGAAATAGAGTTAAAGCAGTAATCAGAAGAGTAGTCTCTGGTTGAGCTATCATGGATGTGCTGGAAGGAGTTGAGGGTGAAACCTTGAGGTCTGGGGGTATGCAGGTAGATGTCTACTACCATGATAAAGTAGTGGATTGCCACAAGTAATTATCAATTCTTCCCTCCAATTGTGGTGGTTGTAAGTGAGGAGTTTTAGGTGTGTATGGTGAGATCAAGTCTAGGGGTGATTAGGTGGCAGGTGAGGAGATTGTATAGAGGGGATAAAATGTGTGATGGTAGAGTGAAGAGGGTTTGAAGGGTGGCTGGGCAGAGGTGAAGGAAATCTGAGCGAGTATTGAATAGAAGTGAAATAGAGTGGGTTATAATGTTTGGCAAATGAGTTGTGATGAGAAATACCCGGTGGTGAGGCTGAGAAACAAGATGGTGCTGCGTGTCAGGAAATTGAGAGTTGTAGTATGTCGTGTCAATGGCAGAGGATGGGATTGTAGGTGGACTGTTGGAGCTGCTGGTCGACAATCCTGGTTGGATAGTGAGTTGGGCAGGTTTGGTAAGTACTGTAGTAGAGCAGAAGGGAGGCAAAGGTGGTAGAGTGGTTGAGAGATTTAAGGGTACATTCACAAGAATGTGTGCTAAACATCACCAAAAATGCTAACGCAACGTTACACATCGCAGCCTATCGCGGGAAGATAACCCTGTGTCAACGTGGAATTCACAACAAGGTGGTACCATTCGATAGTTTGCCAAAACGGCGGTCTATGTTCGCGATACAACCACCTCGACGGAGATAAAAACACAAACCTCAACGCGAAAAAACAAGCGAAGGGCCAAAGTGCGATGAGGAAATCTGAGATAAGCAGTGCCAGGCCTGCAATACATACATGGTAGGTGGTAAAAAATCACTATAAAAGTAGAAAAACCTTCAAACACAAACTGACCAACACCGAAGCACCATGGAGGCAGCCGGAGCAGGCGCAGAGGACGAGTGCAACCCCACAAGCACCCCCGATGATCAGCCTGGGACCTCAGGGACAGGGAAGGGCAAAGACAAGAAAAAGAGGAAGATGAAGTTCAGTCTGCAGGAAAACAGGATCCTGGCCATGGAGGTGATGGAACACCATCAACAACTGTTTGTCACCTTCAACTTGTCATTGGGCACGACCAATGGGATACGGCGGGACATCGTGGACAAGGTGAATGCCGTCGGAGAGCACAAGAGGTTAATGGATGAGGCCAAGAGGCGATGGATTGACATCAAGCGCAAGACCAAGGAGAAACTTGCAGCCAACCAGAAGGTAGCAATGCAGACTGGAGGTGGGAGCCCAGCGCCATAGCTCGTGCTGGATGACATGGAGGAGCTGGTGTCGACAGGCATCAGTGTGGAGACTGTGGCCGGAGTTGAGGGACCGGACACTGCTCGACAGGACACAACACAACCGCAACAGGGTGAGTGACCACCAGGTACTGGGGGACGGGTGAAGATGGCCACAATGGCACACATCCACAATCAAGCAGAACACAGTGCACACCCACAATGACTCTGTCACAATGTACAATGCCATGCTGTCTGAATGTCAACATGTACCATGCGGCTACATACATGTGAACACATTGTAAAACACCATCTCCCCTTCACATTGCAGAGGAATAGTCAACATCTCCTGCACAGCAGTCCCAGCCACTCTTCACTGATGATGAGCAGGACACCCCCAGCATCGACTCCCAAGTCCTCCAAGACATCATTGACATCATCCGCAACTCACCTCCAGGATCAGGGCAGCCCAGCTGCATCAAGGAGACCCCATCCACTACCCAAACCACCCAGCAGGAGACACCCACAGCCCCGGCAGTCTCTCAAGACCCCCAGGAACAACCCATGGCCTTCTAACACCGTGTGCTGGAGAGCCAGAGGGAGACAGCTGAGCAGGTGCGGTGGGGTTCAACCTCATGGCTACAAAACTGGACGCCATCCATGGGTGTCTAGGCCCCATCAGGGACCAGCTCCAGTCCCTAACGGACACCTACGGCCCGCCCCATGGTCTCCAACGAGCCCTGACTGACATTGCTGGAGTCATGACATGGAGAGAAAAGCACCTGTCCACTCAGACTGGCTCCAGCGATCTCAGCCGTGAGCTGGCCACACATGCAGAGGCTCATGGAGGACATGGTGCGGATGGAGGCGGAAAGGATGGCAGCCACCACTGCACATCAGCGAAATGTAGCTGGGTTCTACCATGCCCTGCAGACCCACATCATGGCATTGCCGACACTAGGCGTAACGCTGATGAATGCTGCTGCCCCCACACCATCCACTTCTCCGCCCCCTGGTGTGTCAGTGCCTCACCGTGCGGCAGGGGGGAACAGCCTTTACAACGCGGGCATTACCTTGCGCTGTCATTACTACGATGCTTTGACAACGCAAGTCGTTTCAACGACTTGCGCAGGAGGGCGCTGTTGGACAAGGAATAGTTTAATTTTCTATTCCAACACCTTCCCTACTGTAACGTGGGCTGGAGTTGGAATAGAAAATTAAACCATTCCACTATCCAGCGCTTACAGCGCAAGTCGTTCTAACGACTTGCGTTGTAAAAACAGAGTTGTAATGGCACGCGTGGTAATAGCCCGCGTTGTACTGACATACATCTGCGGCAGGCGTATCCACTCTGGCACCTGATGTGTCAGTGGCACACAGTGCCGCAGCCGGTACTGCAACACCCACATGTGGGGCAGAGCACACATCGGAGAACGTGGATGGGATTGAGGTCAGAAGGTGGCAATAGCATTCATTTCCGCCACCTGGCTTGTTTCTGCTTGGTGCCATACATGGCCCCATGACCTTCCACTGACCCCGATACACTCCGCTGCACTCACCTTGGACCGCAACATGGATAAGCATGGGCGAAATCTGCGAAATCGCGGTCCACGAAATCGCGCGAAAGCGAATTCGCGATCCGCATAATTCACGAATTCGTGTGAAATTGCACATTTTGGGGGTTTTGCGTGTTCGTGGGGTTTTTTGCGTGTTCGCGGGGCTTTGTGCGTGTTCACGAGCCGCTAGCACGGTAAAGTTACCCATGCGGTCGTGTATGGGCACAGCACTCTCGGGTTCACCACTGCCACCCTCTGGTTCAGCACTGTCACTCTCTGGTTCACCACTGCCACTCTCTGGTTCACCACTGCCACCCTCTGGTTCACCACTGCCACCCTCTGGTTCACCCCAGCCACCCTCTGGTTCAGCACTGTCACCCTCTGGTTCAGCACTGTCACCCTCTGGTTCACCACTGTCACCCTCTGGTTCACCCCTGTCACCCTCTGGTTCACCACTGCCACCCTCTGGTTCATCACTGCCACTCTCTGGTTCATCACAGCACCCTCTGGTTCACCACTGACACCATCTGGTTCACCCCTGCCACCCTCAGGTTCAGCACTCACCACTGCCACCCTCTGGTTCATCACAGCACCCTCTGGTTCACCCCTGCTGCCACCCTCTGGTTCAACACTCACCACTGCCACCCTCTGGTTCATCACAGCACCCTCTGTTTCACCACTGTCACCCTCTGGTTCACCACTACCACCCTCTTGTTCACCACTGCCACCCTCTGGTTCATCACTTCCACCCTCTGGTTCATTACTGCCACCCTCTGGTTTGCCACTGCCACCCTCAGGATCATCACTGCCACCCTCTGGTTCATCACTGCCACCCTCTGGTTCATCACAGCACCCTCTGGTTCACCAGTGCCACCCTCTGGTTTACCAGTGCCACCCTCTGGTTCATCACTGCCACCCTCTGGTTCATCACAGCACCCTCTGGTCCACCACTGACACCCTCTGGTTCACCCCTGCCACCCCCAGGTTCAGCACTCACCACTGCCACCCTCTGGTTCATCAAGCACTTTCTGGTTCACCCCTGCTGCCACCCTCTGGTTCAGCACTCACCACTGCCACCCTCTGGTTCATCACAGCACCCTCTGGTTCACCACTGTCACCCTCTGGTTCACCACTGACACCCTCTGGTTCACCCCTGCCACCCTCTGGTTCATCACTGCCACCCTCAGGTTCATCACTGCCACCCTCTGGTTCATCACTGCCACCCTCTGGTTTGCCACTGCCCCCCTCTGGATCATCACTGTCTCCCTCTGGTTCATCACTGCCACCCTCTGGTTCATCGCAGCACCCTCTGGTTCACCAGTGCCACCCTCTGGATCATCACTGTCCCTCTCTGGTTCATCACTGCCACCCTCTGGTTCATCAAGCACCCTCGGTTCACCAGTGCCACCCTCTGGTTCATCACTGCCACCCTCTGGTTCACCACTGCCACCCTCTGATTCATCACTGCCACCCTCTGGTTCATCACAGCACCCTCTGGTTCACCCTTGACACCCTCTGGTTCACCCCCGCCACCCTCAGGTTCAGCACTCACCACTGCCACCCTCTGGTCCATCACAGCACCCTCTGGTTCACCCCTGCTGCCATCCTCTGGTTCAGCACTCACCACTGCCACCCTCTGGTTCATCACAGCACCCTCTGGTTCACCACTGACACCCTCTGGTTCACCCCTGCCACCCTCTGGTTCAGCACTCACCACTGCCACCCTCTGGTTCATCACAGCACCCTCTGGTTCCCCACTGTCACCCTCTGGTTCACCACTACCACCCTCTTGTTCACCACTGTAGATTATGGTGGGGAAAGCACACCTTCCCAGCCTCAACTGAGATGAATTAATTTGGGGCTGGTTAATGTGTCACAAATTTGAGCTTCAAGTCTGGCACCTGCTTCCTTAGCTGTAAGTGCTTCCTGTTGCAGTTTAATTTTTTTTTACAGGAGCATTGTGCCATACTTGTAACTATTCTCTGACCCTGCTTTGAGGGTCAGAGCAGAGTCAGAGAATAGTTGCAAGTAGGCAACTGAACTCTGGAGTGGCCCCTCAGGAAGCACTACAGGGAATGGTTACAAATTAGCTTGATCTTTTGCACCTGCTAAGTGCTTTCAGTTTTCCAAAATTCGTTTTTATGCCATTTCGCGAGACTCGCGGGGCGCGAATTCGTGCAAAATCGAACTTACAATCTGCAAATTTGTGCGAATTTGCGGATTTCTTTTTTTTGCGTGTTCGCGCGTTTTTTTGCTTATTCGCGGACCGCTTGCAACGCACCGACCCCGAGGTTGCCCATGCAGTCGTGTATTGGTGCGGCCATCTTGTTTGCGTGACGTGTTTCCGTTTCCGGCCACTAGTTGCATGCTCGCGTCGTATGCGGCATGCGATTACGTGTTCGCGAGCGTTTTCGCGTGCTCGCAAGGGAAATATCGCGCAAACTTACCCACGCTGTCCTCAATGGGCGCGGCCATCTTGTTTTTCATCCATTGCTATGGTTCTGTGCATGCTTTCTAATCCTCCTTTCATCTGTGCAATCCTTTGTTTCTTTGGACTTTTTTCTAATCTTTTCTACTCTATATCTAGCCCTCTTTTTTTCTAGATCTATATTTTGTGTTTTTTTCAACTTTTCGTTACTTTTAAAGCTACTTTTAAAAAATAAAATTTACTTTACTTTTTCCCTATTCTTTCCTTTTTTTTTCTTCCTGCTGTACAGGACCATGGCAAAGGGAGCCGGGAAGGAGAAGGGGAAGGGTCCCGCACCCCGTACCCGGCTCCCATGCGGGTGATTGCGGGGGAGAACGTCACAGTCCGGGAGATCTTTAGCGCGGAGGAGGTGGCCGCACTGGTTTTTTATGTCCAGCGCCGCCTCCCCAAGACCATCGCGGCAGGCGGCAGGATCGCTGGCGGGTACGGGCTCCGGGAGCGTCGGAAGCGGTGAGAGAAGGTGTGCCGGGCCATGTATCAACACTCTCGGGTCCGGCGCACCTACAACCAGGCCACGCACCGGTGGTCCGACCTCCTGGACCGTGAACGCGACCTGCTCGACCTGCTAGGCGTCGAGATCCCCGGGCTTGGTGAGTAGTAGTAGCTATTTAATCACTACTCTTTTTTCTCCTGCTCTATGTGTTATCATATTGCAACATTTTTTTTGTTTCCGAAGAGCAATAAAGCTGCCGATTACATTGTAGGTAAATTATGTTTCAAAATGTTCTGTGATTGCATTTCAGGTGCACTGCTCTCCTGTTCAGTGGTGGTGCTACTATCCTTATATGTTTTCGATTTTTTGTGTTCATTTCATTGGCCTGAGTAATTATGTAGGAGTGTACTTTACAGAACTGCGTAATGCAATGGACTTGCAAATCTGCCCCTAGAGACTCAAGTCCAGTCCTTCCTTTGTACACCTGCCACTAATAAGAGTGGTGGTGGATTGATAGTTTGAGTATTTTAATGACTGGTTATGTAGTAGGAAACTTACTTTTTAGTGTTCTCACTGGTCTGCAATCACGATGGACTTTGTCTGTCACTGTGCGTGCTGCGGAGTGCTGCCTGCCAGTCATAGTCGAACCTTTTTGTAGTTGGTTTAGTGAGTTACATAACTTTCCAAGTCGACGGTCCGCGAATCCAGCAATACTAATATCCTAGTAGACCACACCAGATAGGTCAATAAATGTAGTGCAATTGTTGTCTATTTGCTATTTCCCCAAAATAATTTGTTATTGTTCTTTTGAAATGTTTGACAGCAATCATCCATGTTTGGGTCTTTCTTTCATGATGTACATCAGCTCCCCCCAGGGGCAAGAGGACAGAGGAGGAGGAGGTAGCGGTGCCGGCGGACGAGGACCAGGAAGGCCAGGATCGGTCCGGCGAGGGCTCCTCTGCTGGCCCCAGTAAGTTTTCATGTTAATATTAATAATTATACTTCCCTACCTTTTAGAATACCTATTTTTTACTAACGTTCCTCATTCGGTTTTTCTTACATCGTCTTTGATCTTCTTGTAGACTGTTTCTAAATTCTTATCCTGCCTCTACTATGACTCCATGTGGTACTACTAGGTTATTATTATTAGTCTGTCTGTGTAGCTAACTAAGCTTGCACAGTTGGCAAAAGGTGTTAAACGAAACTCCCATTCTATTTATCAATAGCTCTATGCACTGAGTGCAGTCCTCTGGGTTGTCCATAATGTCTTTTAAAGTCTTCTAAATGTTTATGCTTTGACAATTCCCAACAAGAAACTGTCAATGACCACCAAGAAAGAATAAGATACTAGTTTACTTTTTGATTGCATAGGAGGACAATCCATACTACTATTGTTGCAGGGACAATTCTGCACAAACAGAACTATGGACACTAAATAGTGCATTGTTTATCAATTATTATAGGCACAGTTAGACTTTCCACATACCTCAGTCATAACAGAATTTGAACCCCCCATCTCCTTACTGACTAGCTAGTGTGACAGAGTCATTTAGCTCCCTAATTCATCGATGATTGATCCCCAATGATGATTATCCAATCCAGGACATAAGACTATGGAGTCAGAGTCCAGAACTGTCAGAGCCATGGACTCATGCTTGCAAATTGCAAACCCTTTCGCTCACTCACTCATGACTAAAAACCACAGAGTCTATGTAAGTTTTAAAGCTTTATTAAAAGTAAAAGCATTTATAAAAATCAAGTTCATCATACAACATAAACGGTGGATTGAAAATGGAAAAGTGCTTAGTGATGTCACACATTAATTGTGGGCGAGCCCTCACCTGGTTGGAACTTCAAATCTTCTTTGTGGTGCTGGATCGTTGCTGACTCCGTCCTAGTGATGATGATCTGATGTTGCTCTTGTTCTTAGAAGGGAAGCTTCTGTCTGTTATGAGAAAAACTGTGCATGTTAAAAAGCAAGCATTCATCAGTTGTGCCAAAAACTGTAGCAAGACAAGCAACACCCTTCCCTGAAAAAAAGTACAATTTTTAATTTTGACTAGACAGTCACAAATTATTACATTTGTTTGTGTAGCTGTAGTGAAATTTTTTCATTCCTAGACAAAATACTAGGGAGTGGTGTATATGGCATCTAAGAATCTGAAATGTATTTTCTAGGCGGAACATCGGCACAACCATCCACCGGTGCCGGGGCCAGCCCGGAGGTGGGCACTCCTGGGGCGGAGGCGGTGCAACAGCCAGCGGAAGCTGCTGTGGGGGATGCCACGGTAGTGGCGGACAGTGGTAAGCTAATATATTCCTTACTTATTGAGATAGCAGACTGCAGAGTTTGCTCTCTGCACGGGTGTATATGTTGTACAGTACAAGTATACTATACTGTTAAGAAGACTTACAAATTTAGAACTAAGTTTTTATTAACCAGGTAGTAGCCTCCTCTAAATTGACTTCAACTCAGCTGTGAAAGTTTTTTCGAGAATCCTAGTCAGATCAGAGATGAACTTAATGGATGGGATGAACGAAAAGGGAAAGAAGGGTGTAAGTAAGTGTGGAAGGACGAGCGAGTTAAAAGTAATGATGAGTGTCAAAGAATGATACGTGTTTTTCAATTCTGCCCAAGGTGGCTGGGAATAGGATGCATGGCCGGTTGAAGGATGAAGCAAGGATGGGTGGAAGGAGAAAGGAAAGAGGACTGCCTGGGTGGGTGAAACAGAAACTGTATGTGTGCGCAATATATCCTTTGGTTGAAATTCAAATGCAAGTCAAGCACGGATGGATGGCTTGCAGTTTCCAAAATAAAATGAAAATGTTGTTTTCCCGTGAGAAAAAGTAAGGTTTGTTCACTTGAGACATTAAGAAGAATGATTGCCATTTACTTTGAATGGATGGATGCCTGGAGCATGGTACTATCTGACTCATAGATAGCATATGTGTATGTAGAGAGAGTAGACGGTCACTGGATGAACTAAGTGTTACTTTGAAGAACATGTAACACCGCACCCGCACGTCCATTCCAGTGTAGGAAAGGCAAGGAAAAGAAGTTGTAATTTTTCCGAATACTACCATGAATAGTAGCAGTACTTTGTATTGCAAGCACAGCATATATTCGGCAATTACGGGGGCCACTCACTACCTCTGTTAATAATTTTAGTACAACTCTGTCATTCATGTGTGGCCTATCAGTGTTCACTCAATAAAAAACAAAGCACCTAAAGTCATCCCATATGTAATCAAATACATATCCTGTGAAGGGATAGATAATCATATTATTTATCTTCTTCATTTTCCTTTTCTAGTAGTCATTGGCACTGTAGGGTGAAAGTTAAATTAATTAAGCAGTAGCCCTTGTAACAGAGTATTCTCAGTGTCACCCGTAATAGAAAAGTAAGAGCTTCACCACCTGCATGTTCTGGACTGGTACAGTAACGCAAGCCCGTGTCATCATGGCGTGCGTCTGTTTTTCTCGGGTGCAAGTTGACTGCGCTGGCATTATGCTGGCTTCCAGAAGTTTACGTACCAATGTCGCTAAACAAGAGAGAAGAAGAAGAATAAGACTGGTGTACTGTCATAGTCGACTCTAATGTAGTGAGTCCATAGTGCTCATAGAATTGATTCCTGAAACTTTCACTAATGTTAGAGCAAGGCTGAAGAAGTGGGAGGTTAGATAGATACAGGCCACAAATGTTATGTACTGTGCTTGCAAGTTGCTAGTTCTACTGTGACACAACTTTCTGCTGAATTATTTTGTGTTAATCTTAAAGAGCATTGGTTACAGACTATGTTTTTCTTTCTTCATATAGATGCTCCTTCCAAACTGTCACGGAAGGAGCTGGCTAGACGGGCCCAGCAAAGGAAACTGGAGGCGACTGTCGTCGAATATCGGCGGCTGGTGGCCCAGGAGGAGGAGGAAGCGCAGTTGCAGACCACCACAACATCCACAGGGACAGCTGCATCCTGCTCCGCGCTCCCTGGGTCAGCCAGTCAGCGCAGGCCTCCAGCGGTACGGAGCCGTGGTACCGCAGCCACCCGCCACCGCCAAGCAGCCAAGAAATCTGCTGCCCCCCACAGCAGGTGCAAGGCACGCGTGCACCGCCTAACACTCAGGGTGTCCTACCTTGAGCAGGAGCAGAAGAAACTGAGAATCCTGCTCAAGAACCTCCGCAAGGAGCATGACCACCTGGCCCAAAAAGTACGCCGGCGGCGGCTTTAGAGAAGGAGAGACTGTCCCTTGCCCCTTTTTTAAAGACTTTTGGGGGGTGGGAATTGGGAGTTGGGTTTTTTGGACTTTGGGGACTATTTATTTCTCAGGCATTCTTTGGGGTTAGGGAGGGGGGGTGGGTCGGGTCGGGTCTTGCGGGATAGTTTATTTTTGTTAGGGATATAAATAATTATTACTTTCAACTTAAATATAGCATACATGTTTTTACTGCAGTTGAGGTTGGAGGGGGGGTTAACTGTAAGTTTGTTATCCTGAAACTTAAGTGGCTTCTTGATTCAATTTGTGTAAGTAATTGCCCAAATGTTTACAAAAGTAAGTGCCTCTCACAGAGTTAGTGAATTCAATTGTCCTAGGACTTTACTAGTACTACCGCCAGTCTCTCGTCTCTCATACTACTCCATTATTCTTCCTCCCCCCAAACGCTTATCTTACCTGTAATTCATGTTTGCAATTAGGGCTAGGCACAGGGCTGGCTGCATGGCAAATGGCGATTAAGGTTGGCAAACCTTGGCGGTTAAAATGGCATCATTGCGGTGGTACTAGTGGTGGTACACAGTGGCAGTTGCTGCATATGAAAAAAAAGAAATTGAAACCTTGATTGGCCTAAGCGGAGCATTAGAACGGTACGATAGATACTATAGCATGTGACAGTACACTAGAACAGTGCCAAAATATAGCCTTACAAATGCTAAAGTATTGAAAGTATAACTACTACTTGCGTGGAATTTGACATTGGCTACTACTACAAGAAATAGTACTGAAGGTGAAGGACACAGCAGCGTAATCATTTGCCCCGTGTAGGAGGAGGATGTTCTTCATGATCAATCTATTTCATGGCGCCCATGAAAATCTGCTTTGATTTGCCAATAGTCATGGGTCTGTGTCAAGCTGAGTAAGAATATATCCTTCGATTCCTTCACCAGCCTTGAAATGTAATTCATTTTCAGTTGCTATGACCTTATCATCCCCAGCAAGTGTGTGGAATTATTGCTGTCATTTACTCACACATCAATGAAAACCACACAGCCCGGGGGAAGAGGGTTAGGGTTTGGAAATTGGATGGGAATGGGGTTTTTTGGGAAAGTTTTGTTGAGAGAGGAAAAAAAGCACAGCATGGACAAACAACAAATGAAGATAAACAAATCTTTGGATACAAAGATATCCATAAATATTTTAAGGGGCATAAAGGAAGTGCATGCACTTCTGCAGGCATGAAGTTGATTGCTAAATGGATGGTTAGGTTACTTTAACTAAGTAGTACTTTCTACTGAATGAAAGAATGCCACAGTACAGGGCTGCAGTAATTATGCGTTTTCACTTGCCTATCTCTTGCCTATCTCTGCACTTTGTTCATTAAATTAGTTTGACAAATAGCAAAGTAAAACTATACAATAGCTGGAGGGATGAATTTAGAAGCAGAGAGCAAAGAAATGCAAAGTCACACTCATAGAAGTTCACAGCAATAACATTACTTAAAAGATATGTAGAAATGAATGGATGCTGTTACTGTATGTTGTTGTACTTGTCCTGTTGAATTTGGGAAGTTGTATGCATCAAGCCATTCCTCTTATTTGCGGTACTCCTCCGTTCCATCTGGCGCTCCGTCGATCAATGTTGGTGACCAGAAGACACCCTGTCCACTGCCTGCCTGGCGGATGCTGAATTGCGGGTCAGTAATGTGAAGCCTGACTTCATCCTTTGTTCCATTGCACAGGGTGAAAGCCGCCCTGTAAATGTTGATGGAAAAACAGGAAGTGATATTAAAAATATAAGGTACGTACGCTGTGTAGTGCAAAAAGTCACACTTTCAGTTTCAGAATCGACAGTACAATAGTTTCGAAAGGGCGTACTTTGAGTCTCCTTTTGAAGGATAAATAAGTATGGGTGAATTTTGCGGATCTTTCCCCTCAAGCAAGGTGTACTGTAAACTACGATTTTAGAACAAAATTAGACCTTCCCAGCAGTGCTCCCAGACCCTTAAACACAGACGCTAAAATGTAGAATACCCCCAATCAGACCCCAAAAACGTGCGATACTGCTACCTGTCTGAGGCCTAGTAGAAAATGGTGACACAACGTACTTTGAAAGTAAAGTAGGCCCAAATCCCCCCTTTCCCACCATGGATGTTCTTCAAACCACTTGCAACCAAAAGTAGACATTTCTCAACAAGTGCTCCAAGAGTAGACCCCAGAACCCAGTTGCCAAAATCTCGAACACCCCCAAACACATGCAATACTGCTAACCCTTACGAGCCCTAAGTTAAAAATAGTGTCAAATGCTTTCTTCAACTAGGCCCCAACTCCCCTTTGCCACCATGGATTTTCTCCAAACCTCTTGCAATCAAAAGTATCCATACCCAGCGTTGCTCCAAGAGCCCAAAACCCACCCACAAACACCAGGAACCCCCCCAAGAGGGCCCCCGAAAATGCTAAAGTGAGCGAAATGCCTGAAAATGGAAAAACTTTTTCACCTCCGATTTCCTCCAAACCACTTTTATCCGGTATTAGACCTTCACAGCAATGGCCCCAGACCGGTCAACCCAGGCGGAAACAAGTTTCACCCCCCCAAACAGCCAAAAAGCAAAAATGAAAAAATGGGCACTTTGACAAATTTCTGCATAGTTCCAGATCACTCTGTGCGCGCTTTGCAGCTAGGCCCCAACACCCCTTTGCCACCATGGGTTTTCTCCAAACCTCTTGCAATCAAAAGTATCCATACCCAGCGTTGCTCCAAGAGCCCAAAACCCACCCACAAATACCAGGAACCCCCCCAAACAGCCCCCCGAAAATGCTAAAGTGAGCGAAATGCCTGAAAATGGAAAAACTTTTTCACCTCCGATTTTCTCCAAACCACTTTTATCCGGTATTAGACCTTCACAGCAATGCCCCCAGACCCGTCAACCCAGGCGGAAACAAGTTTAACCCCCTCAAACAGCCAAAAAGCAAAACCACAAAAAGTGAGACAGCAAATTTCGGGCCTACCTGGAATTCAGTCCAAATGCGCTGTGCAGCTAGGCCCTAACTCCCCTTTTCCACCATGGATTTCCTGAAAAACAAATGCAATCAACATTAGCCTGTGCCAGCAGTGCTCCCAGACCCCAAAACCCACCCACAAAAACCTAGAAGCCCCCCAAACAGCTCCCCAAAGACAGGCAAGTGAGCAAAAACGCAAAAACTTTTTCATCATGGATTTTATCCAAAACACTTTTATCTGATATTAGACCTTCCGAGCTATGCCCCCAGACCCCTGCAGTAACCTGCTAAAAAGCAGAACACCCCCAAACAGGAAAAAAGCAAAAATTGGCCAGACCCCAAAACCCACCCACAGAAACCTAGAAGCCCCCCAAACAGCCCCCCAAAAACATGCAATACTGGTATATTCAAAACATGGCAAATTGCGCTGTTCACAAAACATTGCTGTTTTCAGCACTTCCACTACTTCGATCCTCTTGAAACTCACCTGGACAGTCACTTGTTCCAGCGATTCACAAGAATCTCAGCAAGGCAGAACAAAATCGAACCACTGCGCTCTTTGAAGAAGAAGAAGAAGGTCTACGAATAGTTTTCACTTCGTTTTTTTCACCCAAACACGCGCGCCCGCCAAACCCCCAAAAAGCCCACAATTCTGCCAATTCTGGACCAAAGAACACCAAACCCCCCTAAAACATTGCCAACATCATTATGAACGAGCCAATATTAGAAATGGGATCCCTGGCCGGCCATGGCTTGCGCCAAAGTCAGTCAGAGACCACCACTTCCACGTCAGGGCAAGGGAGTTACGCGCCAAGATAACCCCTGCTCACCCCCTTGGTAACGTAGCACGAGCAGTAAGGCTAAACTCGGAGGCAATGTGAGTTAAGTGTTTGCACATGCACCCCCAGCAACAACACCCAAGGCCCACCACAAAGGAAACTCCACACAAGGTTATGTATAAAAATAGCCTTTGTATTACATCAAAACACATTAGATAAAAATACACACTTTACAATGTGCCAACAGGCACGGGCAGAATTTACAGGGGATATGTACAAGACAGGGCCACCTGGACCACTGTCAGGAATCAGCACTTTTATAACTAGAAATACTGTTAGAATTAGCACTTTAAACATAGAGTATAAATCACTTTAGCACACAACCAGTAACTACTGGTAACCGGTAAGTACCACCTACGCAACCCTAACCACCTTAGGAGAATATTACGCAGGGAACCAGGACCTCACAGGGAACACCTGTACTAGGAGAAAACAACCAACTAAATATCACTGTACATTTAGGGGTATAGGCCTGGGAACAAAACACATGATGCATAAACATACATTCAGCGGTGTAAGAACAAGGCACATGATGCATCAAAACACATTCAGAGGTGCAGCACAGGAGAATACATGATGCATAAACAACACATTCAGAGGTGTAAGAACAAGGCACATGATGCATCAAAACACATTCAGAGGTGCAGCACAGGAGAATTCGCAGAAATGACCTTAGCACAGAACTTACATCAAAGTCCAGGTTGTGCCACTGCACCAAAACCTAAACGTAGCAGCTGCCCACTACTTGCTGGGCAGCTGAGGACAGAGACAGAACAGGGCCTAAACGCTGAGGGAAATGGATAGGGGGAGTCTGGAGGAGGAGTATAAAGGAGCATGATTGAGTTGTGAACTTGTGAACCTCAGGAATGCAGACTGAGGCACCTTCAAATGAATAAGGAATATAAGATGAAGACAGTGCTGCTGATGGACTTGTTGTGATTAGGTGATTAGAGTTTTGTTGTGGTGAAAGTTGCAAAACAAAGAAAGACACACAGGAATAAAAGTGGATAAGGACGAAAAAAAGGAAGTCATTTTCAGGGCTCGGTGTCAGGGAAGTAGAGCTCGTCCTCAAACTCCATGAATTGAGACGGGAGTAGGTTAGATAACAGAGAAGAACTTCTGTCACCTAAGTCGGTGTCCTCTTGTTCCTGCGTGCATTCACGTACTTGGTAATCTGGTGGTATCAAGTGCTGATTCATCTTGATCAGTGTTAACCTCTCCACATTTTTGGCCAAGAGGCGAGTCCTTTTTGAAGTTACAATGGCACCAGCAGGACTGAAAACACGTTCAGAAGACACGCTTGCGAGTGGGCAAGACAAATAATTTATAGCCAGGTTGGTGATCAGTGGCCATAGATCCATTTTCCTGTACCAATACAGCAATGGGTTCGTATTAGCAAAGACCTGTGTTGGCTCATCTAGATAGGCCTGCACCATCAACTCAAGGTTCTCCACGGTTGCTCCACTTTGCGTACCATCTGTGGCCTTCTCAGCACTTGAACAAAGAAACCCTTTATGAGTTAGCCAATCCGCTTCCGACAATATTATGGCTGGGCCTGGTGCAGGTGAGGATGATGATACGGTTGCTGCTGGTGTCGTTAACGGCTGTGAGGGAAAGTGACTCCCTTCGCCCACAGATTCAGAAGTGGAACTTGACGCTGGATGGCCTGCTGATTCAGTTGGACTTTTGACGGCTCCTTGAATTTTCTGCCGTTCTTTTTCGAACCGACTGGCTGACACAGCTAGCCAATGTTTGTACTTTGAAACATCTGCTTCATCAAAAGGAATGGATGCTTTGCTGGCCACTGCCTTTTTGTACCGTGGATCCAGAATAGTGGCACAAATGTAATGTTGTTCTCTACGTATGTTTTGAAGCCTTTCATTGGCAACCAGGCAGCTTAATAAGTTCTCCGACAACCGATATGCATCTTGCTTTCCAACATCATCTCTGAACATTGAAGACACGTCCTTCAGTTGGTGCTCTAGCATGACCAACAATGGGATAGCTTTGCTCAAAGAACAGTCCTCCCTGCTGACTTCACGCGTGAAGACCTCAAAAGGACGAAGCATGTCTGTCAGGTTTTTAACTAGCTTCCATTCCTCCAACTCTAGCCACTTGTCTTTATGATCAGAACCTAGTTTAAAGACATAGTCATTGATTACCATGCACTGCTCAGACAGACGCTCAAGCACGTAAAAGGTTGAGTTCCAACGTGTTGCCACCTTCTGGATGAGTCCTTTGACTGGCACTTTACGTTCATGTTGAATGCTCCTCAGCTCCTTCCGGGCCTTAAAAGAATGGCTGAAATGTGTGCAGATTTTTCGGCAGGTGGTCAGTAACTTTTTGACTGTGTTTTCAGTTTTCAAGAAATCTTGCAAGACCAAGTTTATACAGTGCGCCAAACACGGCACTCTGAAATATTAACCCTCCTGCATGGCCTTAACTACATTACTGCCATTATCCGTGGAAACATAACCAACTATGCGATTTCTTGGTTGCAGCCATTCAGAGACCTTACTGTTAAACTCCTCCAAAATGTTTTGCAGTATGAGTTTTCTCCATGGCAAACATGGCTAATGTTGCATGTTTCCGAGTAGCTTGAAAAACTGTGTCCAGGTCAACAACTGCACTTGACTTGTCTCTAACCCCTGCCAAAGACCCTGCAAAAGAGACCCATTGTGCAGTGATGCACATGTAATCAAGGGCTTGGCAACTGGTCCACATGTCTGTTGTCAAGTGGATAGTGTGAACAGCACTCTTCTGCAAAGCTGCCCCAATCACCTCCAGCACATCTTGATGTAGTGCTGGAACCGCAACTCTGGCAAAATAGGACCGGCTAGGAACCTTCCATTTAGGGCAGACTGTTGCCACTAATTCTAAAAACTCCACCCCTCCCACGAAAGAAAAAGGGAGAAGGTCCAGCGCTAACATTTTAGCCAGCTTTGCGTTATACAGACGTACCGTTGGGTGGTTGCGTTCAAATGGCGCCTCCGACCACAACATTTGGCGAATGGTGGGCTTGATCATTTTACGTGATGATGATGATGATGATGATGATGACGTCTTCAAACCAGTTAGGCCCATTGATGTAGTTTTTCGCATAGGTGTCTCACCCACACTCTTAATGTGCCTCATAGATGTTGCAGGGGTAGAGGGTGTGGGCAATACCACTGCAGTGCTACTGCCAGCAGAACTGGGTGTACCAGAAATAATGTCTGTCGCTTCTTCACTTCCCCCCTGCACAATCCTCCTCATCATCATCAGATGCAATATCAAGGGATACATTTGGATTTGTTTTTCTTTTGCCTTCCTCGATCTTCCTCATGTGTGCTTCCCAAATGATAGTGTGGTGTTGCTTGCGATGACCTCTCTGGCCTCCGGTACCATAGTTGGTACCAAGCTTACCCCGAATAACTAATACTTTACAAATCGAACAAACAACCATGTTTTCCGCCCTTTGGCTAACAGTAAAGAAGTCCCAAACTGGGGACTGGTGATGTCTGCTGAAGGTAGAGGTGCTACTTTGACTTTCAATGCCAGATGAAGTGGAGGATGGGCGTGGCTGAAGTCATTTCTGTTGTTCACTTACACCACCACTACTTGAGGTCGAGCTGGATGGAGGTCCATGCCGGCCCTTCTGACTAAAAAAGATGGGAGCTGTAGGTCGTGTTGGTGTTGTAGTTAACGGTGGTGGCACCAGTGCCACGCCACCCACATCGCGCTCAGCAGCCATTCGGGCTAGGGTGAAAATGTTTGTCTGCTGCATGCCTGCTGGGGCTGGAGTGATGACTGTGATGACTGGGTCATCGTCAGACTGTTCATCAGCAGCAGAAGACACCACTTCTTGTTCGTCGTCATCACCCATAAGTGGAAGCTTTGCGGGAGCCTTCCTTTTAGGCTTAGCTACATTTGATCAAGGTCATCAGAAGGAAGGGGGCTTGAAGAAGAACTTGTAGTAGTAGTAGTATCCCTCCTTGACCTTTTTCTTGCTGGGGATCTGGAAGACAATGGATAATCATCATCAGGATGAGTGGCTTCCTCGGATGATACCTCCTCTTGAATATCAATTTCCTGATGTGTCCCTACTTCTGGAGGAACAAGCGTTGTAGGCAGTTTTTCCGCTCCATGAACCTCTAGTTGCACCTCTCCATGCACCTGTCCATGCGCCTTACCTTGCGCCTCTACTTGCGGCTCTACTTGCGCCTCTCCTTGCGGCTCTACTTGCGCCTCTGCTTGTGGCTCTACTTGCGCCTCTCCTTGCGGCTCGACTTGCACCTCTCCTTGCCCATGTACTTGCGCTTGTACTAGTTGCACGTGTGGTTGTCGTTGCGGCTGTGGTTGTTGAACACTTGTCGGCTGAGTTAAACCCGGCGTTGATAGGATGGTACTTTCTTGTGATGAGCCAACATCACTGGTCATTGGTGATTGAACAACCAAAGTGGCTGCCGCAGCAGCACTCATGGTCTTGGACCTAAGTTTGCGTGGTGGCACTGAGCCCAATGAAGCGGAGGTGCTGCTTCCAGCTTGGTCCCCGGTGGACACCGCTGCTGCTGCAGGCTTATTTATTTTTTTCCCAAAAAAGGTGTCGGTGGGCACACCAGTCTCCTTGGTAGGTGGTGCCACTTGCCTCTTCTGCTCCTTCTTACTGGCAGTGGCACTGGAAACTTTTTTCGCTGAGGCGCTACGGCCAACTTTCTTTGGGGCCATCTTCTTGAGATGTCAGAACAGCAGGCCGCAGTTGCACGAGTTGCAGAGTTGTCTTGTCTGTGGCCACACGTGATGTCACGTGATGTTGTGCTGCACACACCGCTGCAGGACTTCTTCCTGGCACTGGTGGTTCTCTTGTGCACCTAAAAGCAATGGAAGCCAGAGGAACATCAGTTATACACCCCAAGAAGTCGAAAAACATTCAAAAATCACCACAATCCCATGCCATCCATGCCCTCAATGATGTTTAAATTCAAGACACCCCACAGAAAGACTATGCCCATACACCACTGAGTAACCCTGGGCATAATGGATGAAAGCAAGGCAAAATGGGTGCAGGCCTGAGCACACTGCCTGCCTTCAAAATGGCCCCTTAACCCCCACCACATGGCCAGGCCCTGCCTGTACCAGCCCTCAAAATGGCCCCCACCCACATGGCCATGCCCCAACAACACCCCAAAAAAGCGAAAAACACATAAAAATCACCACAATCCAATGCCATCCATGCCCTTTTACATTCAAGACACCCCACAGAAAGACTTGGTCCATGCACCACTCACTACCCCTGGGTCTACTGGCTAGTGAGGCTTTACAGGCACACCAAAATAGAAAAAATAAAAACATATAACAGTGAGCTAAAATTCCATAACATAAATGAGAATTAAGTTTAAAAAAATCACAGAAACAGTTGTATCATGCACCCATGACTAGCCCTGGGCCTACTGGATACTGTGGCTAGCTACCCATTACAATATATATTTTGTTGTGAAAAAAGTTTTAGAACTGGAGTTGCCTCAACTGCAATGCCCCAAACAAACAACACCAACTTACTTGTAAAATCTCAAGTCCAAATGTGATCCAAACTCCAAAGTCCAAAAAGTCCTCAAATACAAATATCCAGCAGCAGCCACAAAAGTAATCCTTCCAGCTCCAGAGCCAAATGAAAAGTGACCAGGACATGGACGAAGCACTGGGAGGAGCCTGCTGGACAGGAACAGGAAGTTGGAGACTCTGGGGCACTTCCTTCCTCTCACCCCATCCCAAAAAATGGACTCCTGCACCAAAAAGTGCAGCCAAATGTCAATCTGAGGAGTTATTCTGATCAAAATCATCATTTTCACAAGGTTTATTCTTCCTGCGGTGGATTTCTTGTGCAGAATTGCAATTTTTGCAATTTCGGGAACGCGAGCTGTTCAAACCTCCTGCCGGAAGTCAGCTGCGCGCCGTCGTGGGCCTTTATGACGTACTCGCGTTGTCAAACTCTCGCCGTGCAAGATGGTAAGCCACGATAACGTAATTGCGTTCGAAAAACTCTTGCGCGATCACGCAGCAAGATCGAAAATGGCGCAGCACACGCAAAAATCGGGAGAAAAACAACTTGGCGGACTCAGAATCACGGTAAGTCAGCGCCGCGCGCGAGATATTGTATTTTTCAAGCGCGACCAAGCAAAATAATTCGTAGCTTGCGAATTTGCGGATTTTTGGGTAAATTCGCGCATATCGCGAAAACGTCAAAAATCCGCAAATTCGCCCGCGAAACGGACTTTAGGCCCATACTTAAACATGGAGTACCATATCCTGTTTGATGACCAATGACACGTCGACCAGATTGCAGACCGTACTCTACCTCTTCCGCAGTACTTGTCATCCCCAGTTGAACTCTGGCTGGCTCTCCACGGGTCCATATTGTGTAGTGTGCTTGGCATGGCCCTGTCCTGCTCCAGCGGCAAAACTCCACTGGATGTGCAATAAACATCCAGTAACGTACTGCTGTGTCATGTCTTTCATCATTCATATATGAAGTGTGGATGAATATAGGGACAGTGATTTCCCTTACATCAATGATGCTCATCTAGTGGGATGCCAGTCATAGTTTGCTACATTGCCTATTGTGTTCCGGGTGCCGTGGACACTATAACAGGGACTCACTTATTAGTCACTTCCTTGTCTGGACACGGACTGAACCACGCCCAGAGCCCCCGAGTCATTGTTGCAAGCCCTGCACTGGTCCGGCGTAAGCCAGGCCAGACCTCTCCGCTTACGCTCTGAGGGGGCCCCACATAGCTACCTGTCGCAAGCATACTCGCTGGTGTTGTGCAGATCACTGGTCTAGTTATCAGCATGTCACAAGCACTCCCTGATGGCAGGTTTGCACACACATCACACCCATCCGGCACAGGCCTTGTGACCTCGCAAATATAAGGGGCCGACAACGTCACATTCCCCTCTGCCGGTGGTGATTGGATGACGGAAGCTCCGGGGTTCTCAATTATAAAGTGCCCATGAGTTGTTGTGCACAGGGTTAGTGGCACCTGAAGTCTTGCAGCCGTCACAGGCCTACCACCACATGGCGCTGACTGGCGTTGCACAGGGTTAGTGGCACCCGATGCCTTGTGCCCATCACGGGCCTACCACCATGTGGCGCTGACTGGCGTTGCACAGGGTTAGTGGCACCGAAATAGCTGAGCGGGTGTGCAGCCTGCGTTGATGACGTGTGCACTGATGTGGTCTCCGCCATGGATGACTCAGCTCATGTGTGGGACCTGCTGGGCCGCGGGCGGGCCCACATGATGTGGACCATGCCATGGTGGCGGAACAGGGGCCTGGAGCTTGCACGGGCACATGGTGTGCCTACTGGTGGACACACTGGTGGCAGCAGGTGAACAGTGTGGCCTGTGTGCGCGGGGGCTGCAGTGTCTCTCTCCCTCTCCATCTCCCTTCCTTTCCTTCTCTCTCTCTCTCTCTCTCACACTCTCTCTCCCTTCCCCCTCTCTCTCTCCCTCCCTTCCTTTACTTCCCTCTCTTTCTCTGTCTGGCTTACTTTCCTTCTCTGTTTCTCTGTGTCTTGCTCCTTTGATGGATGTGGACATGACACACATCCTGATTTTTTTCTCTATTTTCCAGGTTGTGACGTCGAGATTGGAGAGGATGTTGTGGGCCTCATGGCTATCCGAGCTGCATGTTCATTGTCTCCATGGCATCTGTGGGTCTTCAGGTGTGGCTCTTGGCTGGGCTCCTCCCTTTAATGCTGTGGGTAGTCGTCCTGCTTAGCACCAGCAAAAGGCAGGTGTTAAATCCCTGGTGCTATCGCGGCTTATCGGGGGTTTTCGATGTGCTTCACAGATCTGGCAGTTCGTTGTGAAAGTGGTGTTGTGGTTTGTTCGTGTGTTTTTGAACAGGAACGCCTACTCTGCATCTCATTAGGGTTAGTTGGTGGTGTCCACAGTGGAGATAAATTTTGGGGCAGTTATCGCGGAAATACTTGCAATGTCTGCAGTTTGCACCAGCTTATGAATGGGGTGTTAAATCTATCTCGACTTTTAATGCGTTAATGTGGGGATAAATCAGAGATAAGTCCTTATGAATATTCCCCTTAGTGAGTAGACAGTGGATTGAGTGGGTGGACAGAGAGGTCAAGTGAGGTAGAAGACAGAAAGCAGAGAGAAGGAGTGAGAGAGAGAGACATTGAGGGAGGTAGGAGACAGATGATGCATTGGGACAGTATAAGCATATTTATAACTATTGGGCCTGTACATATGGTAACCTACATTGTTAGACCTACAAGTGGAGCTTGGAGACTGTGGCCTGCAAAGGGGCGCAAAACGGATACATGAACACGATGACCCTCTGTACTCTTTTAACAATTTAAGAGAGTGATAATCAACGCTAGTATTCCATCTCTTTATCACGTGTTTCAAATAATTGTTCCATGAATGATGGAATGACTATGATTATTTTTGTCCATTCCCACTAGGCATATATTTTACTTCTGAGACCTAATCTCAGTATTTTGTGTTTTGCTCTTCCACTCCATTACTTTAAAGATAAGTCCTTGGACAATTGCTTTGATCCTGGATATGCAGACCACAGACCACAGCCTTCACAAGCCAGGGTGGTACATTTTGTAGGTCACTGAGGTCCCCACTGATATCCCCCACATAGGCGCTGATTACGAGTGGTCGGGAAAGGATGAGTTATTTACGCTAGCCTATATAAAGCAACGCTGGAGGGGGCAGATTAGCCAGGTGTGGTATATACCTGCTATTCCAAGTTTTCATCTGGAAATTGAGGAATTAAATACGAATTGGTGTCTTCAAGAAGAATTCCATGTGTATCAACATTTTATTGCATGTTTTCCTGCTGTAAATTTTTGCAGTTTTGACCTACTGATATTTACCAGGGAAACCCCATGGAGGTGTGTTTACTGCAAACCTCGGAGTTCTGATCCCTATACAAACAACTGTTTCTGCAGGGATCACAACTCCACGCCCTCCACCCACCCCTGCACATGGCCATGACCTTCAGAAGTTCATTTATTAAAGGTCTGCCCCAGCTGTGACGTCTAAGGATACTACATTGTCCTTAAGGCGTGCATCCTCTCTCCCAGTGACAGAATATTTCTAAGGGCCTAAAAACACGTGCCCATCTTTCTCTGATGTGCCATCGGTGTTTTGGTCACAAGTGGCTGATTTGTCATGGTCTCCCCTAGTCAGTTGCACCTCGCTGTTTGCAGTACTCTCGCCCCTGTTCCGCCACTTCCCTGTGATTCGTTTCTTTGGTTCGTGCATGGAGACTCACAGAAGCTGTGCTGTGTCCACCCTCCCTTCTCCCTCTATCAAACATGCCCCACAACAGAGTGGCCAAACTGTCCTCTGGGTAAGAACCCTTTGCCCTAGTCAATCGTGTCGGCCATATTTGATCGTGTACCTATTTCAGTTGTCCTACTGGGAGCCCTCGCCTCTCGAGAACAGTGTCCTGCACTGCCATGCTGCATAAGATGCTTCACACATGCAACCCGCTATTGTTCACATGCAACATCTATGGGAGGGGGGTTCTCTTGCTTTGCCAGTGGTCTGCCAGTCATTGACTGACTTAGAATTATGAATATTTTTTGGATATAAGTACCGATGCCAGAAAGCGCATACCTCTTCACATGCATGGCATGGCACACAAAAAAACTTTTAAAATAATTAACCAAATCATATTTAGAAAAAAATATACATTTGGGTCACTTCAGAAAATGCATTTAGGATTCCCAGACTTTCTACGAAGACAAAAAAAATGGTCGCAGGGAATTGGGTGTTACTAGAAGTGAAAATGTATTAACACCTATGGTTTAAAGTTGAACGATTCAAATTTGAAGATTATGTGCGAAGCAAACACAAAAGCATACCTTCCTCCTGAAACTTCAACCTTATTCAAAATCTCGTACTTGTTTCTCATAATTTCCGAAGATGTATTAAATTGGTTTATGTACAAATATACAAGTAGCATCAGTAATATCTTCTGTTCAAGGCCTTCCGCTCTTAAGGGCTGAATTTTAATATCTCATCCATACGCAGGAATTGACTGGCCATGAATATGTTGCTTGGTTTAATGCAAGGGGCGGTTTAGCGTCATGCCCCGGTTTTACCGGCCACCCTTAGATGCACAGTGTAGTCAATATGGGATGTGTGATGCGTTCTTGAATTAATGAAGCACGTGGCACCAACGTAGAAAGAGGCCTTTTTAATACTGAATATATTTTTTTAATTTTTAGGATTGGGGATTGGAAATTGCGGCGTAGCGGATAGAAATGGATTCTGTGTATTGGGATTAAGAAATAGTGGAGCTGTCAGGTTCATGATTGCCGACCACAGAGCGGGTATTAACCTTGGAAAATCACCATGAAATGCATGCTAAGTCCTAGGCAGCGCGCCCCAGTCCTCGGAGAGCCCTAACCAGCTCATTAAATATTCTGCAACTTATCTATCAATTTCTTAATATAAGCAAGGAATAATAATGGAGGAGCTTTCAATTCCCTTCAGTGGTATGCGTCGGTTCGTCAAACAGCGCGTTTAGGATTCACAGAACCTGGTTGTGAAACCAAATGGCACATTTGTGTTCAAGATTCGCACAGCGTGACCGAACCCTGAGATTGAATGACATCGATCTTTAGGACACCACACGACCATTGCTGTATTTTCGGGAAAGTGTGAGCGTGTTGTGTGCGCAGTCTATACCAAACAAAATGGCGGACCATTCGCTCCATCGATCTTGCTTTGGAATACACATAGGCTGAAGGAATGGACGACACTGCAGAGATATCTCAATTTCTATACTAAAAAACCCCACACACAGCAAGATAAAATCACTTTTCCAGTATGTTATAGCATGTTAAGATGCATTCATGTAATCAGAGATACTGGAATGATGCAATTCTGTGACCAGTGTTTTTCCGCTTAATTATGGGTTTGCCACTTTTGCCACAAAATCCATCACTTGCTGCATAATCTGCAGATTTTAACAATAAAATGTGTTTCTAGTTCAACTGTATCAAATGTTAAAAAAATTGTGGTGACACGTTTTGCTGTACAGAGGAAGGCCCCATGCAAAGGTTGACTCGTTACTTTTTGATTACTTACTGCTATAGTTGGGTGTACAAGTGTTACTACTGATGAGGTAAAACCTTTGCCCAGACATTGTTAGCATGTGAAAATTGCAAAATTATGAAGTAATACTATCACAAAATGTGCCGCACTACGTTGCGTAACTTGCCTTTTCTTGCCACATAATTTAGTCAACCCTGCTGCATAAGTAGTCACTCCCCTGCCGCATAATTCCAATGGCCCTTCATATAGTACATAATACCATTGGTGTGGTAGTCAAGGCTATTACAGGGCAAATTACTGACTATTTAGAGATTCCACTATAATATAGATAGCCCTTTCACACTTGAATAGTAGGGTCGATCATCACCAAACTCAAAGGCATTTATCTATTGGACCTCACATGGATAAAATTCCAGGTTAGGGTGATAACTCTGGGGCATATTATCAAGGGGGTTTATCTCCGCTTTTTTGGCTTTAAAAGCCAAGAAAGTGGAGATAAAACTATCTCCCTATTACCTAGCTGTCGCTAACACCAGTTAGCGACAGCTATTAGGAGATAGCGACCATCTTGGGCCCAGCTTTGCATGTCAGAGAAATTTATCACTAATGACATGCAAAGTGGGCGTGCCAAGATGTTAGCGACTGGAAACAGTCGCTAACATCGCTATCTCCTATTACCAACTTTTGGAGATATTTGCGCTAAGCGCGAATATCTCCAAAAGCTAACACCTGCCCTGAGCAGTTCTTAGCCATGTTATCCAATGGGAGGTGGATAACATGGCTAAGAGCATTAGCTCGGTAATGCCTGAATATCGCTGATTTTTCAGCTATATTCATGCCTGGCGGCCGATTTTTATCGCATTTGCGATAAACCTTGGTAATACCAAGGTTTATCTGCGATAAAAATCGCCGCAGGTCGGCGATACATTTTTGTCTATAACCAAGCAATAGCGATAATTATCGCTATTGCTTGGTAATATGCCCCTCTGTTCGGGAGGCTACTTTGACTTGACGTTGTTTGGTGCCTTCAAAATGAAAGGGAGAAGGCCAAGCAGTGACATTAGGAAGAGTTTCATTTTCCAGAACAAATGGAACATGTTAATGGACAACCGTTGAAAACAGGCAAAATGCACTGTTATCAAAACTAGCACAAACATTGACTAAGTGTAGCAGTTACAACACAATATCGAGCAGGGCTGCGTTTTAATATACTCTCTGTACTTGCAATTTCAAAATTGACACCCTAGCTTAGGGGCTGGGCAGGTTGTGACATTTATTGTTCATGGTTAGGCACCATCAACTTGGACAGAAACTACCTTGGATTCGGACCAAACTAGAGATGTTTTAAAGCATGGGAAAAGTGAGCAATTGCCCAGGTCCCCACCTTCCAAGGGGCCCCTTAGTAATGTGATATTTCTATCACTCGATCTCACTTTTCTCAATGTTTAGGTTTTACCTGCGCTGTGCTTGTGAAATCTCTTGTATTTAACCCCTTCTGCGCTCATGACGAGCTGAGCTCGTCATGAGTTGTGCCGCTCGCACGCTCATGACGAGCTCAGCTCGTCATGTAACGCGGCTGTTTGAAAAAAGCTGCGCAGCGCAAAAATAGCCGCCGCACGCATGTGGTTAATATATCTTAAAAGGGGGCTCTTATCAGTTCCCAAAAAACGAATTCCTGTGTTCATTCACCTCTATGTGGAACTTTTTTTTTGTTATCTTCCCCTGGCTGCAGACATTTACAATACTTCTACTAAAGCTGTTCACACTGTTTAAGCCCCATTCACTGTCAAGATAACATCTCTTCCCACGGAAAAGGCAGACAGCTTCTAACTATGCTGGAATACTTGCCGTTTATGACTTAGGGGGTCGATTACAACGTTGTTCAGAAAGCATTCTGACCGAATCGGTCTCAGAATGATTTCCAACCAAATCGGATTCGGGGAGTTCGAGCAACCGATTACGATGGTTTCGGATACCATTTGGTCGGACTCCCATTGACTTCAATGGGAGCCTGTGTTCCGACCGAATACACAGGCTCCCATTGAAGAAAGGAGTGGCTGGAGAAAAGTGTGCACCCTGCGGCGGGCACCCCATGTTGCCTGCCACACTGTGCATGGTTGCAAAAAGGGTTCCCTTGGGTACCCCCAAGGGGACATTCGAAAGCCTCCGGGCGAAGGGGGGCCTGCTACAGGACCCCAAAGTCAGATTCAACAGCCGAGCTGTGTCGGAACAACCGATTCGGAAAGGCTGTCCGAATCTGACATTGTATTCGCTCGGGCGGAAACGCGTTCCATTGACCTGTACAAGTCGGCTCAAACTGACTAGGCTTCCCTGAATACCATCCGAAACCGAGTCAGCACTGACTCGAAAAGTCCGAATGCTTTCCGAACATCATAATCAGTTGCTTGGAAAGCTTTCCGAATTGGTCAGAAAGACGGGTTCTAAATCGGATTCGGCAGAACCGAATCCGATCCAGAGCCTTTCTGAAAAACATCGTAATCGACCCCTATGTTGTGTAAAGCAGATGCTTTAGCCTTAGAACCTCTGCTGCATTTCCTATTCATGCCTCAGTACCTTTCGATGCATTTTGTAGGCATTATCAGGTAGTGTTTTTCCAACTTAATCTATTTGGTCATTATGATCAAATTCTAAATGTTGTAATAAACACTGTACGTTAAAAATAAAGTTAATATACAGGAGCTATGCTATATTTTGCTACTAAACAGGCAGCCACAAGTGCAGTTACCTTGCAGACAACAGGGTAATGATTTGAATGATGCATCAGGTGCAGTCGCAACAGCACCAACAGTTATCAGAACTCCTCTAAACACCTAACATTGCTATATTTTACTACTAAACAGGCAGTCACAATTGCAGTTACCTTTCAGTTGAAAGGGGCCTGATTTAAATGGTGCAGCATGTGCAGTGGCACTGGGGCTGAAAGTTGCCAGAACTCCCCTAAACACCAACTATTGCTGTATTTTCCTACTAAACAGTCAGTCACAATTTCAGTTACCTTGCAGTTGAAAGGGGCCTGATTTAAATGGTACAGCGGCACCAGGCCAACAGTTGTCATAACTCTGCTAAACACCAACTATTGCTGTATTTTAATACTAAACAGGCAATCACAAGTGCAGTTATCTTGCTGGCAACAGGGTCATTATTTGAATGGTGCAGCAGGTTCAGTGGTACTGGGCTCAAAAGTTGTCAGAACTCCTCACAACACCTATTATTGTTATATTTTACAACTAAACAGACAGTCATAAGTGAAGTGATCTTGCAAGCACTAGGTTCATGATTTCAATAGTGCAGCAGGTGCAGCAGCACCAGGCCCAAAGTTGTCAGAAATCACATATTATTGCTTTATTTGACAACTAAACAGGCAGTCACAATTGCAGTTACCTTGCAGTTAAATGGGACTTGATTTGAATGGTCCACCAGGTGCATTGGCACTCGGGCCAAAAGCTCCAGGGACCACACTAAACCCACATTATTTTTAAATGTTACTACTAAACAAGACAGTCACAAGTGCATTTATCTAGCAGGCAATGGGTTCATGATTTGAATGGTGCAGCAGGTGCAGTAGCACCAGGACCAACAGCTCTAGGCAGCTCACTAAACACCTATTATTGCTGTATTTTACTACTGAACAGGCAGTCACAAGTGCAGTCACTTTGCAGGCACTATGGTCATGATTTCAATGGTGCAACAGGTGCAGTCACACCGGGGCCCAAATCTGTAGGAACCCCTTTAAACACCAAATATTGCAATATTTTACTACTAAACAGACAGTACCAAATGTAGTTACCTTACAAGCAATAGGGCCATGATTTGAATGGTGCAGCAGGCGCAATGACACCAGGGCCAAAAATTGTCATTACTCCTCAAAACACCAAATATTGCTATATTTTACTACTAAACAGGAAGTCACCAATGCAGTTAACTTGCAGGTACTAAGGGCATGATTTGAATGGTGCAGCAGGTGCAGTGGCACCGGGCCCAAAAGTTATCTGAATGTTTCTAAATTTTGCTAATACTTACCCACACTATACAGCTAGTAATAGCACAATATATTGCCATTTTGTACATAGACAAGTCATAATACTTTAACAGACTCTCTTTAACTTATATTGTACAACTACTCAGCAAGCTACAACTTACAACAATATTCAGCTTCTTATTAATCACATAGGTGAAACGAATGCATTTAACAATGCTTGTTCTATATCGTTTTCTTCATCAAGGCTTGAATTGGCAGAAACTAGGCAATACAATTCGAGGTTGTTCTGAATGAGGGCCCCAAAATATGTTTGACCCAGGGCCCCAAGAAATCTTAAGATGACAGTAGACCAAATACCGCTCGGGAAACATTTCCACCTGCCCCAGGCAGTGCATCAGCAGACAATCAACCAAAGAGCATCAAGCGTGAAGTTAAGGCTTTTTGGCCATTCAGCCAGTTGGCAGGCGCATGGGTGAGAAGCTGTGGTCCTTTGAGTTAAGGTACCTTATTTCAGTATGTTTGATAACATTGTTGACTAATTAAGAAGGCCATTGCGTTACACTCATCTTGGTCATCATAGATTGGCGAGCCAACAAATTAACAGGGGGAGCCAAGGCAAGGGGCATGGACAGCAATACCAGTCAGAAAAACAGATCTGGTTGTTTCATCAGGTTACAAAGGGAGACAAAGGGAACAAAGGGTGAATACTACCGGAGGTCCAAGAGAGGAAAAAGGGGCAGGAGAAAATGTAGGAGGAAGGGAACGCTATCAGACACGCTCATGGAAAGTGAACCAGAAGAGGTAGGAAGTAATAGTGACATACAGGTCATTAACCTTTCAAGTAAGAATTTGACGGTTGACCTGCTCTCTGTCCTCAAGAAAGAATAACATTTTTGCCCTACAACCAAATGTGACATAAATAATGTTAGATTTGATGTCTATAAGTTTGTCAGACAATTGAAAATTAAAAAGTTTTTTGCTGCAAATGGTGTCGATAAAGATCGTTTGTCTGATAAAGTTTGTGGTGATGTAACAATTCAGGATATTCACGATACTAAAATACTACTCTCTATCACAGAGAATGAGAATGATCCCATCACATTACACCAGGTTTTACAGGACTTAGATTGCTGCACTAATATGAGTGAAAATAGTGGACTCAAGGACAAGTCAAAATGGACACCACAACTAGCGTGTGGCAACAATATAGATGCCTTTTATAAGAGCGTGAACAGAGAGCTTGATATACTTGAAGAAAGGATGAATAAGACTAAACTATCTCATTTTAATAATACTTTGACTTCCAAAGAAAGAATAGCACACAAGAACCTTGCGGACGATTCCTCCCTTGTCGTCAAGGAGGCTGACAAGGGAGGGAATGTTATCTTGATGGATAAGATTAAATATGACAATGAAATTTTAAGTCAACTTGAAAGTAAAGACTGGTATACTAAATTACCGCACAACCAATTTTTGAGATTTTTTCTATAATCAACTGTCACCTTAAACAATGGCATTTGGAGACCATCATCAGTGACGATGAATACAAATATTTGACCATACGCCGTCCTCGTTTTCCGTGTCTTTATACCTTACCAAAGGTTCATAAAGACGCCCTTTCACCACTTGGTAGGCCCATAATATCGGGTATAGGGGGCCCCACTGAGAAATTGGTGGAGTTTGTAGATATTTTCTTACAACCATATGTTCTGAACTTACCGTCCAATATTAGGGATACTAAACATGTTCTCAACATCTTTAATGATTTTGTTTGGGAACCAGAGATGATGCTAGTCACGATGGACGTGGCCTCACTTTATACTGATATTAGCCATGAATTTGGCTTAAATGCATTGAGGTATTTTCTTTACAAGAGGCCGGTTGAGTTACTTTACCACACGGAGATGTTGTTGACTATGTCCAGACTGATATTGGAACACAATGTGTTTATGTTTAATGGTCAATGGTATAGACAAACGTGCGGGACCGCCATGGGTTTCAGATCTGCGCCGTCCTTTGCCTGCCTCTTTATGGGGTGGATGGAGGCGGTGCATATCTGGGGCCCTGTTGGGGCTCGGTGGCAATCATTTAATCACTCCTATGGAAGGTACATTGATGACCTATTATTTATCTGGACTGGTGGTGAAGATGAACTGCTGAAGTTTTTTGCTCCTATGAATAACAATGTGTACAATATGACTTTTACAATTAACTTTAGTCATGAGAGTATTACGTTTTTAGATCTGATACTATATGTAGATCAAGGGAAACTTTGCAGCAAATTGTTCAGAAAAAGTACATCGTGTAATTCTGTCTTACATTACAAGAGTGCACACCTGAGGTCACAAGTCAATGCGATCCCTTTTGGTGAACTTTATAGAGCACGCCGCAATTGCAGTGAGGAAGTGGAGTTCGGCTTCTGTGTGAGATATATAGGGAATAGGCTTCTATCAAGAGGATATGGACAGGAAGTTGTGACTAAAACTAAAGCGAGAGTACTAAGACTAGCTAGAAAAGACACTCTCCAATCAAAAAAGACGACGAGCCAAGACCGCAAGAATCCGGTCAGAATGATTACAAGTTACCATCCTTGGTCTTCGAAGATATACCAGATTCTTAAGAGACACTGGTTTATGATAAGTTCTGATCCTGCTTTAAGACAACATGTAGATAATCATCCCGCTATCACTTACCGTAGAGGTATGACGATCAAAAACATGGTCAGCCCTAGTTATCCTAGGCTAAAAGAACATAATCCCTCGTGGCTACATTCACTTAATAAAGGTTCCTTCAGATCTGGGAATTGTAGCATGTGCAGACTGACGCTACATGGTATTCAGAATTTTAGCTACAATGGTTCCAAGACTTTCTATATCAAGACACACATAGAGTGCAACACGACTTTTGTTGTATATGCAGTGTTCTGCAGATGTAACAAAGTGTATATAGGGAGCACAATTAGGAGACTTAAAGATCGCATTGGAGAACACTTCAGGGCTCTGAAGAATAGGGATACGAGATATCCAATAGCAGTGCATGCATTTGAATGCAGTTCCCAAACAGCACACCTATCATTATCATTTCATGGTATTGAAACTGTTCTTCTGGATGTCAGGGGTGGAAACTGTGAATTAAGATTAAGACAGAAGGAAACACGATGGATCATGCAAGTACACGCGGTAGAAAGGGGTTTGAACTATGATGATGAATTAGAATACTTTCTTGTTAATTAAATGTTTACTTTCGATCCTGTGTATTGTTTAAACTCATGACTGTGGTTACCATATCTGTAAAATCTTTAGTGGCATGATCCTATTCAGGCTGTTTTGAGATGTTTGAAATGTCTAATAAGTCGCAGTTTACTGGCTATTATGGTAGTACTTATTTGGACAAGTTAATGTGCCCTATATTAACCAGGATTGCTTTTATACTTATTCGAAGATTGTTTTCATGATGTTATTGTCCTGTAGTGTAGCTCCTATTTTCCCAATAGGCTCTGCGCATTGGAATAGTACCTACAGCAGTAAAGGCCTAGACCAGACGTTAACTAGGTCTACTACTGTCGATACTAGACTTAATTTTTGGGTTTGCCAGCTAAGCTCAGAGTTCGCTAGAAACTTTCTCGAATGTTCAAGGAAGGATTAACTCCCCTGATTAGACAAGAAGGGATTTATTTTCTGACAACCATAGAACATGACAACTTTGCTCTCCCCTAATCAAGAGTCAATCTCAAGAGTCGTGTGAGCACAAGGCAATTATTTTACTCAGTCAGTACGTGCATTCTTAGTCTCATCAGAATGTAGAGAAAAGGAAGAGACGGGCGTGTTCAATAAAAGATGTTATTTATTGATCAGTCTCTTTTCTCGTACAAGAGAAATGGATCGATATTATTGTAATACTTATAGTTAAGTAAAGTGCATACATTAAAAGCAATAGTATAAAATAATACTGTAAAAACATTGATATGGTTTCTGAGCCATATGATGTTTAAAATGATTAAAATATATTTACATACACATATACATTTGACTAAACGTACTCAACTGGTGTTTCTAAATACGCCTACCCCGTGTACCTGACCTAAGTCTAATGCGTGGGCGGGAATAGAAAGTTACAGTTTAAGTTAAGTTTGTTTTTGCCAAGTGAATAACTAAAGAATTCTCTAGGAGGGGTGATTCAGTTCTGTACCTGGAATTTAGGATGAATGAGGAATGGTATCTCTTTCTCTGCTCTCGATATTCCAGGCTGCC
This sequence comes from Lissotriton helveticus, assembly GCF_964261635.1. Classification (NCBI taxonomy): domain Eukaryota; kingdom Metazoa; phylum Chordata; class Amphibia; order Caudata; family Salamandridae; genus Lissotriton; species Lissotriton helveticus. The sequence continues at coordinate 1,820,247,530 of NC_136057.1, forward strand.
TGCGAGGGCTGCCCAGAAGCGCCGGTGCTGGGTCTCTCGGCTTGAGATAGCAGCGCGTCTCTCAGCGCGTCAGGAAGGCGGGGCTGTTGCCTGCGGGGTCTGCTTCTGCTCTCTGCTTCGGCAAGTATGGCTGCTCCGTCTTGTCACCACGCGTGTGTTTGCATAGGGCAAGGTCGGCAATATTTATACCTTAAAGGTGCCGGGATTGACGTAAGGATGGACATAGGTACGTCAATAAAGATGTCATACGACTTGCTCGTTAGCACATTCTTTACTAAAGTTCTCTGTGAAATCAAAACAATGGCCGCACGGATTATCCAGGTTGTCATAGGTTTGATTTGTTATGAGAACGTCGTATGCCTTATCAGGGGCTGGAGGAATGTCGCTTGTCTAATTAGATCTCAAGCGTTATGACCTAATCAGATAACACGTTCCTGTGCCGTAGTGTGACTGCGTCAGATAACGGTATCTGCATCATGGGGGATTTCTTGCCTCATGGGCTGACTGTTAGTTAACTAGCTGGGTAGGTTAACCAGAATATGGTCAGGAATAGGGGGATCGATTCAGAACCTATAGAAATACACGACACCCACTCCACGCTAACTATGGTCATATCTACTAATCTATGCATAGTATAACATAGTACAACATACTATAGAGTATAGTGTATACCTTACCACCCCAAAATACATAAATGCATTTTGAAATTTTCAAATATACTGAAAAATTGCAGTCATATATATAGTATGCACTTAAGCTATGAATTAAATGCAAAAGTAAACATGCATTGTTATGCATTATTGCTTTTTGGTATATGAGAAATACACATGAAATGGCTCTTAATATGGCTATACAGAAAAAAAAGTCGAAACCATTTCATCACATAAAATATATTGTGAACATACCAGCGGGCAGCTAAAGTCTATATAAAGTCTATAAAGTATCTAAAAAAATAGAAATCTTAGTTCTCTAGGAATAGTTTCTTACTTTAAGCAGAAGATCAGTGTCCCGGGGAAAAATATATAGAAAAATATTTTAAGGGCTTGCTGAAAAAAGTTGCTGTCCGTGAACTGGATTGTAATTGTTCATGTGACTTTATTTTTTAAGTTGAAGGCCGGATTCAGGGAACGCCGTGTGCGAGTTTACTCAAAAGTCTCTATTTCTGTTCCGGAGAGAACATCATATCATTCAGGCTTTCGAAAAAACTGTCAACAGCTTCATGGGAAAGTTCCACTAAGTCGGAAATAGGTGTAACCATGCATTCATGCGCATGATTGTCTGCATTGACATTCTGATTTGCATTGCTGACAGAAGGTCGTACCTGTTCGATGCTGCTTTCATCTTGAACTTCACTACTCTTCAATCGCAGTGGTGAAGATTCCAGGAATGCCGTCATCAGAATTGGCAGCCTTTGAGGGCAGCACAGTGTGTGAACCTTGGTAGGAACCAACAGTGTATCTGCATCCACCGGCGCATCCGATTGTAGCGTCAGACAGGTGTCTAACACGCATTCTTCTCCGCATAGCAGACACCTTAGTACAGGTAAAACACACCTTTGCCACATTGGTCGAAATGATAGAAACCAAGTCATGTTTAGGTCTCTAAGCCGGGAAAGTCCCAGGATTTTTGATATCCGGTCCCGGTATCCAATGGCTAGGATCGTGTCTTCCATTGTCGTGAGAGTTTGTTCTGTGACATGGGTTGCCATAACGAAAAATAAGGACTAGGAATAGGATTCCTGCAATTAGTCCCAGGATCAAGGGAAGTCCGCCAAAAATCGAATGGACGAAATCTGGAAAAATACCCAGTATGGCTTTGAATGGTGTTAATGCCATCGAAAATACTGTCTTAAATACCTTTGAGACCCCAGTGGTATCAGAAATATTTAAGATTTCGCTCAGGATTTCCGCGAAATGTACGGGGGAATTGGTTGATAATAATGTATGTATCTCTGCAGTCGTCCTTGCGACTTGTAGATCATACGTTTCTTTAGATGACGTGAGCCTTGTAGGCGTCTGAAGAAGCACTGTTTTCATTCTGCTTAAAGTGTCTATTCGAATAGAAGTAATTTTCAAACTGGGCCATGCCCTCGCCTCCCTGTCTGGAAAGGAGCTGGGGAACAAAGAACGTCCACAGCACTTGACCTTCGCCGTCGTAGTGACGAGATAAGGAGTCCCGGGCATAAGACTACAGCATCTGCGGTCTACAATAAGAATGTAACTCCCATTATAGAGTCTTTGAAAGAATGGTTCTATTTCAGTTGCAGGTGCGCCTTGCTGGTGACATGAAAGGTTGTATGAATTCCCTTCACAGGCTCCGTGCAAACTAATACCGTTACACAGAAGCGTGCCGCTTAGTGACATAGCACAATTGTTGCCACTAAGAAACACTTTCTGTCCTTTGTTACTGACACATGCATGTGAATAGGGCAGGTTCCAAGTTGTTTTAAGGTACCCCTTTCCCAATTTTTCGTACATGCCAGCCTGTATATATTTTTGGCAGTATTGAAACCTGAAGGTTGAGATTGGAATATTTATGATTCCGTGGATTATCCATTCACTGACAGGTCGTTCTGACATTGTCAACGGTAATCTTTCTAGTTTTTCAATGCTCAAGATTGTATAATCAGCACCCTTCTGCGCCATACCGATTTGTCTATCAGTAAGGTTAAAGATTTGGAATAGTGACGTTGTGTTGATTAAACGCCAAGGCACATAGCCTGAACGCAGATTTTGTAACGTCCAGCCAAGCTGTACAATAGAGCGCAATTGTGACTGACCATGTTGTAATAACAGTAAGTCTTGCGATAATATATCGATTGCTGAAGACACAATGCTGTCCAATGAAAATATTCTGGAGGACAGAGTCATTAACCCATTGTCCACTACAGAAAGTGATTTTTCCAAATTGATACGGTCAATTTCCCGTATTCTTTCTGCTGTCTCAATTTGAGTAACCTTCCAGGCCTCATTGTATGCTGCATATACAGAGGCTGCTATGAAACGCTTTTGACGCTGTTTGCGTGGTCCCATTATGAAATCACGCAAGTCAGCACCATCAGTAAGTAAAGTTAGGTGTTGCTTAATTTCAGGCAGTGTGGAAGTTTGTAGCCATTGAAGGCATAATTTGCCCACACTGTAGGTTGTTATTATCCCTGGATGATGTCTTTGGGGATATCTAGGGTCTGGCCTGGTCATTTTGAAACCCTGTGTTTTATTCAGGAATCTATCTTGACAGTTATTTGTATCTGTGGGCCAGATCAACCATTGTTTCCAATCAGGATTTGTTCTGTTTTGGTTAAGTATATGGTTTATGTCTATTCCTTCATCTGTATCAGAGTTATTGCTAAAGATTGTTGGCTTTGGAATAGACGGGTTATTTAAATCTTTGATTTTGGCTAAGCCAAGACAGGTGGTTTGTTGAACAGTGTCATTTAAAAATATCATTTGTTCTGGGATCATGCAGGCTCTAAACAAAGCTTCTAAACCCTGTACTTGCCATTCTTTTGTGCCCCAAACACTTTTCAAATCAACATTTTTGTCCCAATAATCGAATCCAAAAGTATTCATTTTTTCAAAGAATGAATCAGAATAAATCAATTTTGTGTTGGTTATCATGGTTTTGGTCCCTGTCTTGTTTGACAATTTGTAATAAAATGTTTCAGCATTACTAGTGTTAAAACCTTGAAAGTATGAATATTTGTCATAAACGGTTCTAGAGCTCCCTTTTGGAGGTGTAGCACAATGTTCCCATTGATTAAATTTTAAAACATTTCTAGGTTGTGCAGATTTATGCAAGAAATGGTTACCATAGTGGTTATAGCAATACATACTATCATAATTTGTAGAACCTTGCAAATAATCATGTTTTGTAAATTTAGCAGACATTACTAAGTCAGACATCATATTGTTTATACTTTCAAAGTCCCAATCATCAGCAAATGAGTTTGGTTTCGCAAAGTCACTCAAAGAGATCTTAATTTGGTGTGGATATTTCAGGATCTCGACCGGACCATAAATTTCATAGTCAGTGTTGTCCCAGGCTACCCCACCAGGTATTGGAATTGCTGTGAAGTTGGCTGAAGAAAGTTCTGAAGAAAGTTCTCGTTTCTCGACGTGTGAAGATGTGTGTGGTTTGAGGACCAAGTTGATGTTCTGACTTGCTGTGTCCATTTTAGCATATTTTCCCTCAATGAAGCGTCCCAAAGTAAATACCATGATGAGCCAAAGTATGAGGATAAATGCACCAAAACCCACCCAAAATTCAATCCATGGAGAAATCAGATATGTTTCTTTTAGTTGTTTCAAAAGTTCCTTCGCTTTGTCTTTAAAGGATTTTGATGATGGCTGTGTCTTTTGTTCGCTGAAGCCTTCAGAGGAATCATCGAAGTTGATGAAGTAACCGGATGCAGTTCTGTCAATTGTTCCAATTGGTTCAGGATTTTTGTTTTTTGCATTTTCACTTGGTACTTCAGTATAGATTGGTGTGTCTCTGCTAAATGTCTTTATTTGGGTTTTCAGAGGTCTAAGTTCTATTGCATTGTTGCATAGTCCTTGTTGTTCTTCTGTAGGCGTTTCGAAAGTGATGAGCCTCTTTGTTAGGACCTCTGTACTGGTAGCAAACCTTGGTGTTCTGCTACTTATTGGGAGTCCACTTGGCCTACTGTTTGTTATTGGCCACATGTTGTGGTTTTACCAGGTCGATTGATACAACTCGGTTCTCCTTTTTTCCAGCAAGTGGCGGTAGTACAACTGATCTTGTCCCGTTGACAGACAAGACAGGAACTGCTTTTCTGTAAGAAGGCCCAAATTCCTTCTTTACCGCGATCTTCTCCCTGACTAGATCCCCGACTTTTGGAATCCAGACAGGTCTTGCTGGGACAGGTGGTGATTCTTCAGTGGTTGTTGGCTGTTGTTTCAACTGTATGTTGCTCAGGTCTTTTCTTGTTTTGTTTAAGTCCTGTAAAATAGCCAAACGGTCTTTGACATCAAAGCTTTTTTCTATTACCACTGAAGTCTGACTATCAAGGTCAGAGATCAACATCCTAGTTCCGAATAATAATTCGTACGGACTGAATCCCTTCAGAGAATTTCTTGGCAAGTTATTTAGACTACGTTGGACACTTATTAGATGTTTGACCCACCCAGCTCCCGAACCTAATATCCTTTCTATTATAGATTGCTTTCTGTCTTGGTTTTTTCTTTACACCATCCCATACCCTCAGGAAGGAAGTGAGAAGATTCCCGCTGGGCTGTGCTCATTTGGCCATTCTTTCCCCTCCCAGGCTGGATTGCCTGAGAAAAAGAAAAAAATGGTCGAACGTAGCATGCTCTTAGCGTATATGCCATTTAGACTCGCAAATCTTGTATAACAGTCCGGACGTCAGCCGAGTGCTGTGGATCTACATTATAAGTGGGAACTAGCCTGTATATGTTAATCGCAAGCCATTCTTTTTAGTGGTGATGTTATCTGCCGTGATTCGACGAGGTATTAAACTGCTTCTCTCCCCTCTGCGATCTCTGTTGCAGTTTGGGCAGTTTTTTACAAACATGGTGTAGTGCAGGCTCATGCCTGGCCACCAGTACCGTGATTGTAATTCTTCCAGAGAATCTTTTAATTTAAGGTGTCTGTGACCCTCGCCCATGTGTGCGTCTGCGATTAACAAGTGTCTCCTGTCCATGTTTGGAATCACTCTATCCCCCACTCCAGGGATTCGAGCAAAAGGGACGGAGTTTGCATCGATTATGTATGTATAATTGAGTGGATAGTTGATCGGTAACGCTGAGCAGTCGCCTTTTGATGACGTTTTCACCGCCAGCAATGTTTCACCGTCAATGTATTTTAATGTATGCTTTTTTCGATCTACGGGAGCCGATTTAGTGGCTGCCGCTGCGGCTGTTTCAGCCAATGAATTCCCCACAACGTGAACGCCATCACGTTGATGACTCAGTGAGTGAGTCACGTGAGTCTTTGGTAGTTCTTTCTTTAAAAGAGCTACTTGTTCCCAGAGAAGTCTCTGCTTTATTGGTGCATCTGTGTCATCTTTGTAACCGTTCTGAATCCATGTCTGCAAATCCTTGTTATATGCTTTGACGCAGAAATATGAATCTGACACTATAAGTGTCGGGAATTCGCGATCCGCATTATCTAGCGCCATTTTCAAAGCTAATATTTCAGTTTGCATTTCTGAATTTGTTTCTACTGAGTGTGATTTTGTTAATAGAGGTCTTAGTTTACCTCCGCGCCACACTTCTTTTGTGATCTCACATGTGGGGTTGTATGCATGTTCTCCCCAAACGGAGGGTTGAGCATGTCCGTCTGTATAGATTACACAGGCGTAATGTCGTAGAGGCAGAATGTCGATTGGCAGAGGATACGTCTTTTCATATTTTAGATTTTTTAATTCTTCTAGTTCTTAAAAGACTGTCAACCATGCAATACTTGATAATTCATATCCTCCGTACTGGATTTTCAGATGGGCAATTCTGGATTTTTTGAAGTTGAATTTGTAACCCTCTGCAGCGAAACCAAGTATTATGGTGTTCACTCTTTTCAAGTGAGTTTCTAAGTCATCATCTGTTAAGTAAATGTCATCGACATAAGATAATGCTTCATCATCATATTGTTGTAGTAATTCTGTTACTCTCGCTGAGAATACCCCCGGGCTATTCTTGTACCCCTGGGCTAACCGACAGAATTGTTTTTGAGTGCCATTTACTGAGAAAGCTGTTAAATATCTGCTCTCTGGTGCTATGTTTTGACAAAAGAATCCGTTGGAGATGTCCAAGGTTGTTTTGTATTTTTTGCGCACTATGTTATTCATTAGTGCAGCACTGTGTGAGTTTTGCACTGCAAAAGTTTTGCAACATGTGTTAAGGTGTCGGTAATCCAAAACTAGACGATATGAATTGTCTGGTTTGGAGACCGGAAACAAAGGGTTGTTCATTTGTGAGGTGCAAGTTTCAATCACCCCCTGGTATTCTAGCTGATCTAGTATTTCATTTACTTGTTTTTTAGCTTCTTGCTTAATTGGGTACTGCCTTTGTGCAGTTGGTTGTGATTTTAACTGGATTTTGTGAGGAGGAGAATCCTCATCCCATCCTACATGATTTTTATATAAAGCAGGTGCTAAGGCCACTGCCCACTTTCTAGCAAGTGTGTATTTTTTATGAATCGGGATTTGATTCGAGAAGGCAGGCATAATTACTTCTTCGCCATGAGGGCACTCCCTGACAAACTCTGGTGGCCAGTCTTTTTCAGCTAGAAGTATGTCATAACCCTTTGAGAGGTTATCCCAAAATAGTCCCCTTATTTTCCTAGTCTTATCTCCCTCTATACGTAATGTTATCTCGTATATTTTGTGGGGCTTGCTAACTCTGGTATCTGCAGTTTCCACTTGAAGGTATTCATTCGTGTCCACTGTCTCCAGATGATCCATAAGGACTTTGCGAGCTATGCTCACCTCTGCTGCGCTGTCTAGCATTGTCTGAGCCCATTCTCCGTTTTTCAGTTGTGTCCTCAGTATTCTCGGCATTGTTAACTACCTTGATACTGGCTACCTTCTTTTTTGGAAATTGTGATTTCTTTTTCAGTTGAGCAGGTTCCTTGTCTTTGGACTTGGCGTGCTCTTCTGATCGTCCTCTTCTTTCCGATTTCTGCGAGGAATTCTGAAAAGATTGAGAGGGACGTGTATCAATGTCTTGATATCTATCAGGTTTTTTAATATTATCCCTATTTCTAAGGTTATATCTATTCCCAGAGGGTTCACTCTGAGGTGACCTTTGTCTCGGGTTTGGAGATTTCTCTCTTCGCCTAGGAGACCTTCCTCTGGACTGGAATTTCTTTTCTTTTGGATTGGATTGTTTGTTCCCATCCCAGTTCTTTTTTGGTGAATTATTATTATTATTAAAAAACATTTTTTCTGGACTTGTAGTCAGTTGCGGTTTTACTGGTATTCCACCTAGACTATCTCTGCCTAGTTCTTCATAGGATTTTTCTATGATTCTGGCAATTTCAGCTGGTTGGTCTGCTATATCTGTCTCTTTTAACCTCTGGCGGATCGCCACGTTTGCTGCTTCACCCTTTATGTTGGCTAGTAATATAGCCGAGACCTGCTTGAAGTCTTTTAGTAATTTCATACCAAGAGTTAAAGCAGGTTCTGGACCGTATTCATCTTCTGGTATTACCGAAATGGATGGAACACCGTGCGTTTTTGTGTAGATGGAAGCAAAGACTGTACCCCAAGTGTCACAGTCCTCAATGTGTGGTGCGATTCCCATTGGGAGACATATAGTCAGAATCCTGTGTTTTTCCAGCGGGGTGGTGTCAGGAAACACCGCCTCTATTTGGGTAATTTTCTGTGCCAACCAGAATGGTATCTGTTCCCGTTTAGCTGGAACTTTACCTAGGCAGGATTGGATGTTCTGTGGTGTAATTTTATTTGTGTTCCCCTGGTGAGGGGTCAGCTGTGGAAGTTTAATCGCTGGCTGAATTGTTGAAGTCCGCATTACATACTGAACTAATTGTCTGTGAATTTTTAGTAGTTGTTTTAGCTGTATTAACAGCTCTGCTGCAGGCATTCTTTCGATGTCTGGATATGGTGTGTATCCGGCTAAGACCGGCCACGTTGCTCCTGGTCTTCCTAAAGGACCGAGCCTTGTAATGTGATTATTATGTTTTAGGGCGCCATCAAATAAGAGCAAATGCTCTTGGAATTTGAGTGGTACTTCCACCTCCTCGAAAGGAGTGTACTCATTAGGAGGTTCCTCTACTTTGTAATAGTGGAAGTACTTTGTTATAGTATTAGCTGCTGGAAAATGTATCCATGTATAGTATACCTCTGTCTGCCGATATTCGTGTGCCTCGATTACGAATATGACTGTGCCACCTCTAGGTGTCAGTCCATTTTCTATAAGTTTTAAGGTTATAGATCTCCTTTTGGCGACCGGAATGAGTATTATATCCGCGTCTGCTGCTTGCATGGTAGCATCAGCATCTGCTATTTCAGTAGCTAATCTAGTAACCTCTCGTTCTTCATCGCTGTCCATTATGCTGACAGGATGGTATTATGTTTATTTGCAGATCAGGTTTCTTTATGGAAACAGAGATTAGATGCACAATATTCTGGAACTGTTTTATCCTTCAACGTTGACTAGACCAAGAACCATACATAGGAGTTCCCTCCTGCGAGGTTTTGGAGGATACAATAACCTTTCACCCACTCCAGACGTCTTTGGAGTATTTGGGAAAAGGGGTCTGAGTGAGAAAGCACGACTGAGTTACTCTAATTGTCTTACGTTAGTTTTATCGCCCTTTCCAAACGCGTTGGGCGCCATGTAGTGTAGCTCCTATTTTCCCAATAGGCTCTGCGCATTGGAATAGTACCTACAGCAGTAAAGGCCTAGACCAGACGTTAACTAGGTCTACTACTGTCGATACTAGACTTAATTTTTGGGTTTGCCAGCTAAGCTCAGAGTTCGCTAGAAACTTTCTCGAATGTTCAAGGAAGGATTAACTCCCCTGATTAGACAAGAAGGGATTTAGTTTCTGACAACCATAGAACATGACAACTTTGCTCTCCCCTAATCAAGAGTCAATCTCAAGAGTCGTGTGAGCACAAGGCAATTATTTTACTCAGTCAGTACGTGCATTCTTAGTCTCATCAGAATGTAGAGAAAAGGAAGAGACGGGCGTGTTCAATAAAAGATGTTATTTATTGATCAGTCTCTTTTCTCGTACAAGAGAAATGGATCGATATTATTGTAATACTTATAGTTAAGTAAAGTGCATACATTAAAAGCAATAGTATAAAATAATACTGTAAAAACATTGATATGGTTTCTGAGCCATATGATGTTTAAAATGATTAAAATATATTTACATACACATATACATTTGACTAAACGTACTCAACTGGTGTTTCTAAATACGCCTACCCCGTGTACCTGACCTAAGTCTAATGCGTGGGCGGGAATAGAAAGTTACAGTTTAAGTTAAGTTTGTTTTTGCCAAGTGAATAACTAAAGAATTCTCTAGGAGGGGTGATTCAGTTCTGTACCTGGAATTTAGGATGAATGAGGAATGGTATCTCTTTCTCTGCTCTCGATATTCCAGGCTGCCTGCGAGGGCTGCCCAGAAGCGCCGGTGCTGGGTCTCTCGGCTTGAGATAGCAGCGCGTCTCTCAGCGCGTCAGGAAGGCGGGGCTGTTGCCTGCGGGGTCTGCTTCTGCTCTCTGCTTCGGCAAGTATGGCTGCTCCGTCTTGTCACCACGCGTGTGTTTGCATAGGGCAAGGTCGGCAATATTTATACCTTAAAGGTGCCGGGATTGACGTAAGGATGGACATAGGTACGTCAATAAAGATGTCATACGACTTGCTCGTTAGCACATTCTTTACTAAAGTTCTCTGTGAAATCAAAACAATGGCCGCACGGATTATCCAGGTTGTCATAGGTTTGATTTGTTATGAGAACGTCGTATGCCTTATCAGGGGCTGGAGGAATGTCGCTTGTCTAATTAGATCTCAAGCGTTATGACCTAATCAGATAACACGTTCCTGTGCCGTAGTGTGACTGCGTCAGATAACGGTATCTGCATCATGGGGGATTTCTTGCCTCATGGGCTGACTGTTAGTTAACTAGCTAGGTAGGTTAACCAGAATATGGTCAGGAATAGGGGGATCGATTCAGAACCTATAGAAATACACGACAGTCCAGATGCTTTTCCCTGTTTCTTGTACTTATCATTTGTTATCCGTTGGCTCTTTCCTACTGATGAGATATTAACTTGTTTGAAAATTGATTATTGGTAAAAATTGCATTTCATTTATTATTACAGTACTTTATAATATGTTTTAATAACGTTGATGATGAAAATTATGCTGCTTGCCTTAGAAGTGTAACATGCCTGTACAAAATTGCCACAGAGAAGTATCTTGTTTGACACAAAATACGTTTTCTAACTGATTACTTTCACGATGGTATCTATGATAGTGTGTTAATTAGATCCTTTGTAGACTAACATCTATATCTACTATATAATTTCATTTTTGCATGAATTAATCATTTATTTTATGTTATCACTTTGTAATTATGATAGGCTATAGATGCTGTATATCAACTAACTCTTTTTGACTTGAGACTTCTAATATGCAGGATTGATTTTTCTGAAACTGTCCCTTCTCTTTTGCTATTTTGCTCATTATGACAGCTTTCTTCGGTTTACTTATATTTTACATGGAAAATATGGTGATCACGTGACTTTTGAATAGGAAATTTTCTCGGTCTAACATGGCGGGTAGTTTCCACCGTGGATTGGCATTTTTTGCTAGATATATGATTGTGTGTGCTTCCTACGGTGGTTACCGCTTGGTGTTTTAGATTTTAAAGTTGTATCACTTCTTTCGTGCATTTTGGCTTTTTGTGATATTATCGACATATTATGTCGTTTGTTTTAAAGAAAATGACATATTCAAATATGGAGGTCGATTACCGGCTACTTTTCTTAGTCCTACCTCTAATGATACACATTGCTTCACGCTACATATTGACGTCCAAATATGGCGCCGACGCTACACGCCACTGTTTGAATATTCATGCCGGACTACACTGCGTCTGTGGTGAGCCTCTCTGTTTTATATTTTAATAGTTAATGTAGTGAGAAACTTATGGTTTCTGATGAGGATATTTTATTCTGAATTGACTGACGAGTTTCGTTGCTATCATATATTCTAGGTTTGACTCGGTCGAAAAAGTCGATTTCCCTTATGGATTTTAAAAGTGTCCGTTGTGTGTAAGGGGATTTACATAGATTTGTTTATACAGCTCAAATCTGGAATTTTATTTTTCCTAACAGCTTGGAGAAATACAAGTCTATTTTGTGCCTGTAATACTTGATTTAACTAACGTGTCACTTTTATTACTAGTAACGGGTGTTACCGATAATACTCTACCTGCTGATTAGGTAACTCGGGCTTGTTTATATATAAATTTCTAATGCACGATGTGACATATAGATTAACAGTTTGGGGATAGGTTTACTGTGCCTTGAGAATACGGACGCACATAAGGTTAATAGTAGTTAGCAGATTAACTTTGGTGGTAATGGTATTTACACACTGAGGACTCTATTATATTTGTTTCTGAATAGACATGACGTATATATTTAGACTGATAGCTTCCCTTCTGTCATCAATACTAAGTTCGCTGGGCATTATCGTCATCTTGAATACTTGTTCATTGGGTTGATCCACTGTACCACGAACCTCCAGATTCAATAGTGAGTTACCCTGGAATCGCTTCATGTTTTTTCTTGACTTTATATCCACAATGCCACACTTATTTTGTGTTTGGTATTTCTGGTTTTCAGATATTTACATTCCATCATGTTGATAATTTAGAGACTCCTGTTTCATTATAGAATTACAACGTTAGCAATAGGTGAGTGTTTGTTTGTGGCATCCCATTAATGTATTATTATCATACATTTTAAAAATTAAAAAAAAAAATCCTTTCTCTCAAACTTCTTTTAAGGTACATTATCTTTGCGCTTTATTGAGTACGTTGCCATTTTCACAAAAAAAAATCTTTTTATATCGAACACCATACTAGGTGATGTTTGGTGATGGTTAATGTGATTTTTTTCACAAGTGTTGTTTAATTATTATACGCACAATTTTAACAATCTTTAACACAACCTCTGACACCGGTAGACGGATTCGCATTGTCTTAGATTACTTTTCTTGGCTTGTTTGATCTAATGGTTTTATCCTATTTAATATGATTTTAAGCCACTTGTGTTTTTTCTAACCTGATGAAACAACCAGATCTGTTTTTGTTGTCCTTTGTTCTTTCTCATTATTTGTATTGTGATATTCTAGCCCTGAGGAAGTCTGTGCCTTATACCACTAAAGACGAAACACGTGTTGGCTGATAGGATTGTTTGCGAAGAACCACAATGCAATAAAAAGAATATAGGAAGACCATCTTGATTGTGATTTATTAGAGGACTTTATGTACTTTTGCCATAAGCTCAGGATATACCATGTGTTTTGATTATATATGGTATAGATTTTTCTTTACCTTTGGTTGATGGTGGATGGCCATCACCTTATCATTAGAGCTCATCATACTGTGATCTTAGATTCTGTCACAACTCTGCGCAATTTTCATCTAGCCATCCTTTCTATGTTGTACAAGGGCCATAGACAGGCCGAGTCCTACAAATATTTGGCATGTAAATCGTGCAACAAAATCGTGCTAGAATATGGTATGTATGTGTTCAAATTTAGAAAAAACGTATTTATTTAACATGCCAAGTTGTTTCACCTTAGTACATCAGATTGCGTCAATGCATTGACTCAATCTGAATTTAAAAGTGAGAGTTTTTAAATATGAACTAAGAAACTTCCTGTCCCGCATTGATGGCAGCAACATTAGCGAACTAAGATGCAACTCACTGGTCAAGTGTGCGCTACATGTGGGCTAGATTCTTCTTATGCACAGAGCAAAATTATAGTTCATTAAATCAAACACAAGAAGTTTTAGTCCGGCACACATCCTGATGTTCAGTGACAATGTATTTGCCCATGATCACACAATTTGGTCCAGCACAGAAGCCGGGATTTTGAGATTCACACTGTGTAATTCAGCCACTTGATGGGCATCTCTTTCTGACATCAAAGGTTAATTCTTTATCCTAAATTTTTGGAACAGCAGATTCACTCTTGCGTGACAGGTCGAATTTTATTTTTGGCAGTTACACATATCACAAACCTTTCCCACAGACATACAAGCAGTTTACAACAGTTGCAGACTAGATTACACAGTTTTTTTTATGACACAGGGAGATTCACTATCTCTAAATTTTACAAGATATAGAGAGAAGGGAAGGATTCAAACCTGGTCCCCAGAGGACAAGTCAGTATTCATAGCCACTAAACCACCTGGCCTCCTGTGAAAGCTTGGCTCACTTTAGGTTCAAGGCTCCAAAAGGACCTCAAGTTGAGCCAGAGTCAAGCATTTAGCTCAAACCTTTCAGTAGCTCACCCACCTCTATTGCTCATGCCTGGCACCTGATCAAACAGACATGAGAGGAATCTCTATGAGCCCAAGACACCAATAATACACAGTGGAGGCCAACAAAGATAAAGAGTGGTGGGGCAGGTGGAGGTGGCACAGGAGGGGGGGGGCGCAGGTGGAGCACGCGGGGAGCGTAAGAGTTAATAATAAAACTATATTTCTTAAAGGTTTGCCTGGTGCTGCTGGCTGCCTCGCGCTCCTCTGCATTCAGTTCCTGGTCCCAGCAGTCTCTGGGCCAGCATCACGGACTCCCCATGAAATCCCCATGCGGCTCTCAAGCATGAGAGCAGCATGGAAATTGGCCTCAGCGGACTGGATTAACTTTCGCTCAGGCACAGGGAGTCTGTGCTGTTTCTCCAACCTGGCTGTGCTATACACAGAGTGAGACACAGCCTAATACGGCCAGCCAAACTGGCATGCGCACTTAAAGGTGCATCAACAACTCCTCCCACCTCCCATTGTTCGGCTGCCTCCCTCCCTGCACACGCTGGCTCAACCAGCAGCTGAAAAATAAAACAATAATACAATATTGTTTTATTGTTCTGCTGCTGGCTCTGGGCCAGTGGGGCAACGGTCTTCCACCATTGCAGAGGAGCTGCCGCTGACAATCCTGTGAGTCAGAGTTTAATTCACAATTTTTTAATAGCATAAATTCACAAACAATTTAGGTTGTTGGAGCAAATGTATAGGACAATATTACAGATAATAATATAATCATTCACATCAATTGAGCTGGTGACCCCTTAATGTATGCTCAGGATCTGGGCTCTTAGAAACCTCATGTGAGGCACCTAGAAAAAGTAGTACAAGAAAGTATGAGTGGAGCACACTAGTGATGGCTCTTGCAGTACCGTTCATTTTAAACATTTCAATGAAAATGTATCTAATGTGACACACTACACTTGAAAGTAAAGTCAATCTCCTGTGGATATAGCTCACATTGCAGGAGCAGTAGACAGCTTGACCTAACATATCCATTTTTTCACAGATTTATATCAAAGCCTCCAAACTTGTAACTCAAGTTTGTACCAAAGTAGGCCCCGAATGAAGGAGAGGGAACCATCCTGTCTGCATAGGAACATTGGAAGGGTTAACAGAGATCATGGTGGCCTGACAGGGCCAGTGTCCCGACACATGGGACTGAGCGGGTTCCTCAACTTCACTTTGACCCACATGCGCAAGATTGATGATTAAATCCCTCTGTACAAGCATGATTCTACCATCCACCCTGGGACATGAAGGATGGCCAATTGGAAGCAGGTAGGACCAGAAGTGTAGCTTCCAAAGGTACAGCAAAGGCAATGGTGATGAGCACCAAGGCCTGAGGAACCCACTGAACCCTCATTATTGCCGTATTTTACAGTTCACACAGTGGCCAGGGGGGCCATTTGCTTTCTTGCACTAGAGGCAATGACGAACTGGCTATGCCAGTGGGTAGGACTGGGAGCCTATGTATATTGTTTGAAGCTGTGCCATGATAGGCAGGTGTGAGAGAGAGCTCAGGTTAAAGCAGGGGGAGAGCTGAAGCATGAACCTTTCAAGGATTAAAATGAGCCGTCTGAGCCTATGGAGACAGGCTGGACAAGAAATTGATAAAGATTTTTCAATAAGGAATAGAGAGTTATTGTGTTGATCTGTTAATAATGTTTGTATATATGGGAGTAAGCGGAGTCTTGACAGGGGAAGTGGATGGGTTAGAGTTCATCGTTAGGATGGTGTAAGGGACATTTAGTATGTATGGATAAGCCAATGGTTGCTAAAATGTGAGCACGGATTGTGTCCAAATAAAAGCTGCCTTTTACAGAGGCCTCTAGAGTTTCTGGAGTCATTCTTCCCAAGGCAATTAACACAAAGGAAGCAATCTCATCCAGTATAAGTGGTGAACTTAGCAGCAGCCCATGCAGGTAAGATCAGTGGGGCCAGGTTGGGGGGAGGGTTCGACAGACCACGACAAGCGAAAATTAATTATTTAATTTTCGCTTGTGGTTGTCTGTCAAACCCCCCTCCCCCCCAACCTGGCCCCACCACCCTACCCCTCTTACCGGCATGGCCCGCTGCTGGAACTCATGCTATATATTCATGATAAGCTAGAAGATAAGGAAGAAAATCTGGCTGTTGTAGTGATGGAGGACTGTGTCTCTGTATGTGTGCAGGTAAAATAAGAAAGTAGAATGTAAATTGGGCAGACATATTTGGAAAGCAATGAATGTAAACAGCAAAAAGGTTCTATAAGTAAAAACAAAAGATAAGCGCTTTCAGAGTACAATCCAGGGCAAACGTAACAAAAAGCAAATTCCCAAACAATGTTCTATTTCTAATCCTGAAGGGCAAGACGTTCATTGTGATCTTCTGGTAGAGACTTATAATTCAATGTATGGTACACAAGGGCAGGAGAAGATTTGCTTTAAGTAAGAAGCTTTTTAGGAGAATGTGAGCCTGGGACAATTGTGTTCTCTGATGGACTTCATTGCATACCTGACTTTGTATATGGTAACCCAGACACAGGTAGTATTAAATGTTGTCTTCAAACTACTCTAATATATGGTATTTTAACAAGCATAACCACAAATGACTTCTCTGGTGTTTAGTTTGTGGAGCACAGGTTTACAATTCTAGGGGATGAGACCACGCAAGAGCCTTTTCTTGGGGAAACGTGGTCCACCAGACATTCATCAATGGGTACCCTTAGCCTCTGCCTGCTAAAACCTTAGACTGACAGCCCGTGGGACATTGGGCTGTCAGTCAAAGTACCCCAGAACATTTGCACTAGTGAAGACACCAGGGAAAGATGGGAGGTCTGGAACAAGAAACCAAAAAAATGACTCCCCGGTGCTGAGAGAAAACTCCCACCCTATTAGTGACTTTACTTTTGGGAGTTTGTTTTTTAAAAACAAAAACTTTGAAAAGTGGGTGAATTCAAAATTGTGCCCACTCAGTAAAGTTTCAGTACTTTCAGTGGAAACAATGCAATGGAGTATCTACTGAGGGAAAATAGATCTCTCTATAATGAGCAGAGATCTCTAAGTATGGCAGTCAGTCCTCCAGCAGGTTACCAGAGTACATCCATCTGCTGCCATGGGGCCTGGTGGACCAGTCACCACATTCTAAATCCTTCTGTAATTCTTGGCATGGTAAAATCATGAGCGATCATGGATTATGACAACTTATTTGGTGATTGGATTTTTGCTGAACTGGATGATGGTTAGGATATTTCATTCATCCTAGGGAATGAATACACCTCTTGCAGGGGACTGTGATTGAAAACTTGCTTGACAGCTCACTAAGAAATCTCACAAATGAGAGAAAACCATTGGGCTACATTTTGGATACTTCAGGGTAAGTTTAGTGGTATTTTTTTGATTTGCAAAAAATGATGCGTGTATTTCAGAATGATGCATGGGGCATAACGGAAGTAAGTTACCTTAGTTAGCGATATTGTAAGCAGGCCAGACAGTTGTACATAATTTATAACTCTGCAGTATGTATGAATGGTAGATTTAAGAGGGATTGCTGGGACTGAACAACACTTTGCGCAAGTAAAGATACAAATAGTACACTAGACTATACCTTTGTGGATGCTGGTCAATTTGAACAAGTATTTTATTGATTATCGTGCTGAAAGTAACCAACACCCTCAGTGTCTTAAGGGCACAACACAAGGCAAACAAATGGGCAAAGTCTACCAAGCTGGGTCTATAGGTGAAACTACAGTGAACAGCATAAGATGGACATTTACAGTAGTAAAGAAGTGAAGGTTTGGGTTCAGTCACCCTTTCAGAGTGATGAACTTGAACAATTTAATAAGGGTAATCCTATCTTAAAGTAGGCAGCTTTGGTTGAAGAGTTAAAGGAATCTCTGGAACCAGTTAGTACATTAACTATGCACATGTCTAGACCAGAACAAAATAAACGAACCCATGAATTAGGAAGGACAGTGATGTCTGTTTTCTGTAATGTTGCTGCTTGCTGCGAAATGTAATGAAACAAAAGAAAAAAAAGAAATATAGCTAGCAATTAAAAGTTGTGAAACAAAATCATGCAAGAAGATAACAGGAATAAATTATAAGTGCTAATCAAACAACAAATCACAAAGGTTTTGGTCTTTGGGATTGAAAGTGATACTAAATTAACTTTGATCCCAGATTGATAAGCGAAGAAGAATAGTTGACGCACATTTAGCCAACTGTGGAAATGGTTGTTGCAGCTGAACATTGTTTGGATGATAGATGTTTCTTAAAATATATATTGGTTGAAGAAGCGAGGCAAGGGAGAGGATGTGGTGCAGCGACCAGAGCTGCTCGGGACCTGGGTTCGAGTCTCAGCGTTGGCGCAACATCCTGTGATTCTGGGCGAATCACCTAATCTCCCCATGCCGATGGACAGCATCTTGATACTCTCATGGTTGATAAGCTGGGCTATATAAATCTACAAACTTTAACTTGAAGCTATTGAATGCTTGATAAGGCACATAAAATCTTCTACGATGCCCTACCTGAATGGTCTCCCATTAGTGATATTTTAACTGAGACTTTACATATTTTTATTTTCGGCTGCCTGAGAGAACTGGCTTAAAACCAGTTCTGATACGAAGACATTTTATGACCAATGCTTATTATGTTATACTTAATTTTTGTTTTCTTGTTTATGATAAATGAACTCATGTTAATAAAAAGATTTTTTTTAAAAACAGTTCTGCCACTCATCACACTTCCAGAGCCGGAATATACATCCTTGGATAGGAGTGTTAACAAACCCTGAGTCAGAAGCCAATGCCTCCCTCTGCACAGAGAAAGGACAGGGAGGTGAACACAAAGCAGGGATTAGCTATCTGGTCATGGACAAGAAGTATTGATAGAATAAAGGACAGCTTTTTGATTGGAAGCTTCCAGGAAGGCCTTTAAAACAGTAAGGTTCTAATCACAGTGCTGGAGAGAACTAGTTTAAACCTTGTCAGGAGGGAGGAGAACTTCTCTAAATAAGGGGTTGGCTAAGGAGCTGAAGACAGACCTACAGCTCCTGTGTAATTTTGCAGTAAAGCAAAGAGGGAGTGCTGCAAGTGTAAGGGAAGGAACTGTGAGAAAATAGTTAGTTGATAGAATACCAGAGGCTTGCACCCAAGTGGGCAAAAAGAAACAGATTTGCCCCAAGCTTTTTTCCACACTGAAAACAGGCTCAGTGAGACCTCCAGCTTCCATGTACTCAGATTCCTGGAGCCCTGCTGAGCTACAGCTTCCAGTCTTGCCCCGCTGGAAGATAAGATAAAACAAACATTGGACCCAGGTGTGGTGAAAAATGAATCCAACTGAAACAGTATCCTCTGCACCCTTTGAAATCTGCCTATTTCTCACTTGGAGCTTTCGGCAAAAAAATGAATGCTTCAGTGGGGTTTTGACAATGTTGTATCAGCTTTGAGAGATAATTGCCAGTCACAGCCCTGGCCTTTGCCCTCTGGAAGGTTTTGACTTCCCTTTCAGAGACTATGTCCAAAGGTTAGATTAATCATCAAGTATTTTTAGTTCTGAAGGGTCCATGGAACATAATGAAGAAGATTCTTATTCACTCAATGCCCTGTTTGTCAAATACAGTAAGTAATAATGGAGCTGGCTCTACAGCATCTCACTGGTTTTTACTTTGCAGGCATGCCCTAGTTTTAGGCCTTGAGTTAGATACATCTATTAGCTTTTTCAAAAAGTATAAACACTTACAGTGGATTTTAGTCAACCCTCTTTATCTATTGGTCTGTTATTGAGTCTTTCAAATTTTTCGTTTGCCCAATAGAGCATACTACTGGGGTAATGGGTCAGTCCACTTCATCCATTGGTTACATTCACTGCAAACAGCAGCCATTTCATTCTGTTTTTTCAAATGGAGCACATCCAGTACTTCTTTTCATGGATTTCTGTGCCACTATGTGCGTTTTGAGACTAAAAACACAGGGGCCGATTCACAGAACTAATCTGAGATAAAATCCTAAACGTACTACTTTTGGTATTCACAGAAGGCATTTAGTAGTAGTAAAGTTAGGAGTTCTAACTTTACTACTACTAAATGCCTTCTGTGAATACCAAAAGTAGTAAGTTTAGGATTTTATCTCAGAATAGTTCTGTGAATCTGCCCCATAGTTTTACTGTTAGCCTTTTTTTTAAAAAACTTTTGTGGAGCCCCCCTACTACCCCTAAATAAGGTTTTGCAAAAACCATAACAAAACAAGCATTAACAAAGCCAAAACGCTGTACTTGTTTTGTTATTAATTTTTGAGATTTGAATGAGTGTTCCAATGAGACTCCTATTATCAATCGTAATGCATGTAAACCTCGCAAACTCTTGTAGCAGTTGGTATTATCAATCCCTGTATATGAGCATAATGTGCTGTATTGCCGGTTTTCTTCAATGGAAAACCCTTATAAAAAGGATATATATATTTAAAAAAAGGCAAAAAACGGTCTGCCAATACTGGTCCTTTTGGCTTTACCAGTCCTTGTTAATATTGCTCATTTGTAACTACCACTAGTGGACAATATATATATTCCCTGATTTTTGTCAATCACTTTTTTCTTAGAATCAAATGGAACTGAGTCCCACAAAGAGTGAATCTCTCCAGTGCCTCCACTAGTGTTGAGGGCAGCATGAGCATCTAAGCCACCTCCACCTTATTGTCTGAGCCTAGCAAATACAAAGCAGTAGTTATGTGACTAGAACAGGAGGGGAGTTCGAACCTTCTCACTGAAATGGGGGTTGTCAACCAGAATTTTTCAGAATATCATGAATCACTGTACACAAAGTTTGCATCAATATAGTGCTTTCATACTGCCTAAGTTGCATAAATAAAATTAGTAGAACCATTCCCGAACAGCATGATTTTACACATAAGCTCAGTTGTAGATCAGGCCCTCAACTTACCTTGGGTGTGAAGTAGCTGGAGGTGTGGTTTGCACCATGAAAAGCCTGATGCAAATTCAAGTACAAGCTGCACACAAGTGGATGGACCTTTGTCTCGAATTGAGGATTAGCGTCATATGTTAAATAGCATATCAATAACAGGGAAGCACATTTTGCCTCACTAGGATGACAGAGAGTAGTGGAATTGCAAACTATAAAGGTTTTATTAGCAGATTAACAACGTAATATATTCAAATCATTCAAGTTAGCCATAAATCAAAAATCATTTTATACAGCGTAGCTTGGTATAATTCAAAGCATGTATATATAGCAAATAAAAAGACCCGTTATTTAAAGATTATCATAGGCAAATCATTAAATATTCAGTTCCCCTGAAGGAAAATTACCTAATGCTAAGCTAGGGTTTCAAATAAGGTTGAGGAAGTTTAAGCGGCAGGTGTCAGCAAATAAAGCCTCTGAGGTAGAAACAATTGAAGGCACGGAAGAATAAATTTGCTCTAGAGTTTAAATCTATGAGCAGCAATAAACTAAGTATATGGTCTCTAGAGAGTGGAATGGGGCAGCTGCTCTTGAAAGAGTGGACAGATGAATCTAAATTCTGGGGTGGACCGGAGTAATCTGAATCTAACTCAACAAAGCATAGTTAAACACACATGGGCTTATTTACAAGCCCCTTGAGCCGCCGGTGTGTCACTTTTTGTGACGTACTGGTGGCGCAACCTGTTGCCCCATGGTTACAAGGACACATAAAGCCACTCTACACAGCTTTTCCTGTCCTTGTAAATATGGCCCCCTTTACACACAACACTTTGTGTGAAAGGGGCGTGCCATGGGTGTTGCTGTGGCTGTTCCCATGCATCACCTATGTCTTTTGTCGGATTTCCAGATTTACGAGAAATCGTAAACCTGGAAGTGCATCAGAATGCTACACCTCCCCAGGGGAGGCGAAGGGAGGCGTAAGAGAAGAAATGTTTTTATTTCTCCTTGATTATTTCCTCTTTCTATGTGTGCTGCATTCTGCACCATCCCCGTGATGCTGGCACCCTTGCACCAATTGTTAGCCAGCGCAGGGGAGAGCAAAGGGATCTATCATATCGTTGTAGCTATTAAGCATCCCTTTGCTTAAGAACTAACGCAGCACAGCACTGTCAAATGGCTTGTGGTACCGCGTTGCGTTAATTCCTTGTAAATAAGGCCCACAATTTCTAAAGAGAGGTACAACTCTCTACCAATCAAAACCTAGCATTTGACAATAAGCTGTCTGCGTTTTCCTTCCCAAGCATCACATAAAGGGAGCTTATCTCGTACTGACTGGAACATCACGGTCAGACCATCCTGGGCACAGGTGAATGAAACTAATTATAATATTACAGTGATACTAGCAATAATACATTTTTCCATACAGAGTAAACCAACTGAAATCATTTATTTACAGCCCAAAAAACAGTCTAGATGTTAGCTGGAATTGTCAGACTGAGGTCTATATTAACTGTTCCCAGCTTAATGTGAACACACTTTAACTATCATCATCTATAATGGGAAAATCACAGAATATGACCAATCTTAACATAAAATCACACATAGATATGCACATATAATGGTTATGTATAATGTGCATTAGCGTGTTTTAAACAAAAATAAAAAATTGTGACAGCACACCACTAAGGGCCAGATTGATGACCTGTCAACCAATGCAGCGCTGCACCCAAAGCTGCTGTGCTGCATTGAGTGAAAGGGAGAGAGGAGGAAAGTTCCAATTCTACAGAGATATGTCAATCAGACTGCCAAGCGCCATGCACACACATTTGCGCCATAGAGTAAAGAAGCCTGAGTGAGTCTAGCATAGGTGTTTTACTGGAAGGATACCCTTCCAGGACAAAATACTGTGCCTATACTAACTTTATAACTTTTCCTACTTTGAATGTTTGCTCTACAGTGCAGCAGACATGCAAAATGCTAAAAGTTAGGAGAAATTAAAATAATTCTCATTTTTACTGCTTACTTTCAAGTATTGTTAATTTTTTGCACAAAACCCTGTCTACTGTTGTTAGTAGATAGGTTTTTATATCACAAATCATGTGTGGTTGCATGGGAACACCCATGTACCAGCCATGGTATGACTCCTTGACGCAGAGTAACACAAAGCAGCTCTGCACACTGCTTTGCATTACTTTTTCTAACAAACCAACACAAATACCATTTGCAACGATCTGTAAATCCTGAAAAGGATTTTGCATAAAGGTCTGCATTGAAAAAAGTAATGCAGATCCAATACAAAACCTTCGTATATCTGGGCCCAGAATTTTAATATTTCATTTTAATTTACAGAACCTGAACTACTTAAACCATTGATCTTCCATTCCCAATTTTAGTCGCGGTAGAAACTTTTCTTTAACTATATACACCTTGACAAACGTTTTGTGTTCATAGGATTTCTTAACAAAAAGATTTACCTACTTTTCAGCTTACGTAAGATACATTACAGCATAGTGCAGTGTGAAGCATTTTTACTAGTCTTCGGATTTTTTTAATAATGACAATGGTCAATGTTGACATTCCAGCAATGTACCGGCCTGCAAAGGTTCTATTCTTTAATATGTGAAGGGCTTAGGATAGTTTAGCTCTCAAGTTTTTGAATGTAGTGACTGGGTTAGCAGGATTCCTTTAAGTATACCTTAATACAACTCCACATACGATAAGACATTTCTCCATGGCCTGAGCTAGGATACTCACTCTTTTTATGATTTCGAAATTCAACAACTCAAGGGGGTTTACGATACTTCTGGCACAGAACAAAAGTATTTCTTTCTTACCCACCAAGGGTCTTTTTTCTTCCAAACCTGCTCACAACATGTTGGGGATAATTTTGAGTTTAGAGGTTGAGAGGTATTTGACAAAATGCAGCAGATGTCTCATCCATCAAACTTGCAGTTTTACCACTCTCTTTAGAGTGGGGGAAGCACCATGTTTCTGTAGGAGGAGCCTTTGCTGGCTCTGGTGGTGGACACCTTTGGCCAATGGCCCATCTCCAAATGTGGGTTAGGCCAATATACATCAGACCATCCACCATATTGAGGGCAGATGTTCCCACATATAAATTTCCAGTTTGTTGCCATTTTCTATTGATGACTGGTCACATTTAATTCCACTTACATTTTAAAGTCTGCTTTAGAGTGTCATTGTTGTTAAAACTATAATTATTTTATAACCACGGGCAAGCGTTTGTGATGTGCAGGTATGAAATTGTAAGAGGGGCCCCTGTCTTAGGGCCTGCCTTCGATATGGTTTGGAAGAGCCTCCTAATGGCATTGCTCTGTCCGAATCGGATCGGGAACGTGTCATTCCAACCGAATCGGAAAGGTTTTCAACTGACTGAGTAGGATGTGAATTAGGCATTAGGAACATCCCAAACCGAACCCGACGGCATTCGGAATGACCGAGCCGTACAGGACAGACTCACACATCTCTACAGGCCGCGTTTCCGTATGACCGATTACGATGCTGGATCCTGCCGTCCGACTCTAATCGGCAGTCAGAATCATAATTTGGGGGACCGTAGCGGGCCTCCCTGCACATGGAGCCTTCTCAATCGGGCCCATAGGGGTAACTATGTGTCCCCCCTTACCAGCCATGCACAGTGTGGTAGGCGCCCGGGGTGCCTGCCACAGGATGCCCGATTTTCCCCAGCCACCCTTTTTTCAATGGGAGCCTATGCATTTGGTCGGAACATAGGGTCCCATTGAAGTCAATGGGAGTCCGACGGAATCGTATCTGGAAGCATCTGGATACTTAGTAATCGGTCGATCCGATTCTCCCAATCTGAGTCGGTCTGAAACCATTCCCAAACCGATTTGGTCTGGATGATTTCCAAACCTCATCGGAATTGGGCCCATAGTGTGCCTCATTGATTACTTTGTAAAAAATAATATTGTGCACACTTTCAAACAACCCTATGTCTATGGCATATGTAGAAACTAGTCAGTAGTCTGTAAGTTGTCTAGAAACTGAGGAGTCCTGTACACCACTGCTAGAAAGGCATTCAAGCAGGAGTGGACCTCTGTGAGGTTGCTGCTGTTTCCTCCAGTCTTGGCCCAAGCTTAGGAATGCTGATTGAAAACGTGCCCATGTGACCTGCGAAGAGCCCCAGATCTTACCTGTTTACTTTCAGAGTTGGACTGCAACTGCAGGATGTCAGGATGTTGACCTGGTTCCAAGTAGACCTGCACAAGTTCCAGCTGACTGGAGAATCTGAGTGAAGGTTGTCTTGATGACCTGATGTTACCAACAAGTCATATGATCCCACAGAAGAGGCTAGAAGAAGAAAACATTTAAGAATTGCAACAGCTATGCCAGGGTGCTGCAATGTTTTCTCTCTTTGAACAGCATGTGAGCCTGCACCATCCTCAGCCCACTCCATTTCCAACAGTGGGACCATATCCCTATCCTTCAGCATCCTAAAAAAAACCACAGATAGTGCACAGTACCACTGTTGTCCAGTTATCATTTGGTTCAGTGACTTCCCCTGTGCTATAGACACCCTCACCACCAGAAAATGTTGACTCTGATAGATAGATTCCAAGGTATGGGCCCATAACATTGTATTGCCCCATAGGACTCCAGAGAGATTGCTTGTCGACTACTGCATCTTCCCCTGTAGCACAGATAGAAACCAGTTTGGTCCCAAACTAATTTCTAGACTACCATGAAATTCACTGAAAAGTACGTTCTCCTAAATGGGCACTGGTGATCGGCCCCCATTGACTTTGGACACAAAAACTTGGGTTTACAATGTCTTCTTTTAAATGGGGTCATTCTTGTTTAGGTGCTGGATTTTTGGGCTTAGGGATTTTTGGGATACTTTATTTGTGTTCCTTGAAACTCAGCTGTGGAGGCTGGAGCCAAGGTTGGAGGGATGCAGTAACTTCGTCCAAAAGCACTTTATCCGTGTACCACCAGAAGAAGCCATAATCCATAAGGAGAAAAGTTCATACAAAAGACCTGTGATCTTTTGGTCTCTTGTATGATCCGAATAAAGCCCAAGTAGATAATAGTGACTGTAGAATCAATATAATAGCCAATCAGGCACCTTGCACTTTGGAGATATATGAAAATTTGGAGGTCATATGTCAGCCCAATAAGATGCTAGTGCTTTCTGGTTTTGATTGTAGATCATATTTTACCTACTTGCAAGTAAACGTCTGTGTATATTTACTAAGATTTTTCCTAATGTTTGCGTTAACCGATTCAAAATCTTTTTTTGTTTACCAATTTACTTTGCACACTGAAAGCTCACTTGAAAGCAGCGTAAAGCAGCACCTACCACTGCTTTGCATTGCTTAGCGCTATGGGGGCATTCCATGGGTGGTATATGGGCATTCTGATACAAATTCCCATGGTTTTATAAAGCAATATTAGACAGGGCTTTTCATCAGTCCATAATGCCCTTTTGAAATTTGCACCATTAAAGAGAAATGCTTTTATTTCGACTTCCTTTTATGACTTTGCATATGTGTTGCACTGTACACCACACATACACAGTAGAAACAGGTTTAAAGTTAGTCTACACATAGGTTTTTGTGAATATCCTTCTAGTCCAAACCTGTACTAGACAAACCAGACAGCTTTGCACTATGGTGCAAATATGTATGCTTGGCACTCAGTAGCCTGATTGTGTGCCGGTGCCAGGGAGAGGGAAGGAGAGTTCCATATCTCTGCTGATATGGAGCTAACATGCTCTCTCCTTCTCAAACAACACAGCACTGCATTTTTGGCTGCTGCACTGCATTGCAAGAGAATTTAGTAAATAGACACTCTTCGTCTTCATTGAACCTATGTCACTGAAATTACACTGAACAATCATTGAAGTTATTGTGCTGTATTTTGTTACACTGTACCTCGGTTTACGGCCACTACTACCTCCAAGCGTGAATATTTACTGCTCCTTATGGCTACCTAGAGAGATGCAAGTAACTTAAGGGAGTAATTTGGCTTGCCAGTTGCTAACAACAGTATTGTGTCTCTAGGGCACTAGTGGAAATGACAGCACCCATACAGGATACTTTCTTGTAACCATTCATTGTCCAAGTTCTCCAGAAAAAACCCTCACAGTTCCCTTGCACATAACACGCAGAAATGCATTCATATACAGGAACATGCACATGTAAATATGCATGCATAAAGCATAGCCACTGCTGCACATTTTTTTTTTTAGATCAATGGGTTTTTGCTAATATTTTTCAAGGTATGGTACAACATTATCAAGAACGAACATAAAGTATAAAGTGGAAGAAAAAAATGAAACAAAATGTAATGCATTACATTGAGAAGTATGTGATTACTGAGAGAAGCAGTACACAAATAGGGAAAATGGAAATGGTGGTGTACATATAATGATAAACCAAATACATTACAGTATACAGATATACCTTGCTTCAGTAATATAACCGATGAGGCAAACACTTAAATGAGAAAGTACATAGCATGCTCATTAAAAATCATTTCATCCATAGAAAAATACACAAACAGTTCACTTTGTTAGAGGTGATAACAATAAAGTGTGAAAGGAAACAATTAGGAAAATTGAGGCCGAGAGAGGAGGATGGGCGATGCTGAGTGGAAATAAATACTGGATATATGCACTTCAAATGGGGACACCAGAGACCATTAGATGGAAGGTCATGTAATCATTCGCCATGCACTAACTGTCTTAGGCCTTATTACGTACCGAGCAGAGCGCCACCGACAGGCTGTCAGTGGCAATATGCCTGACATCAAGGCTAGCGATCTGATGCCAGATTACAATACTGATGGTCGGAGTGCAGAGGTCAGGATGAAAGACCATCGCCTCTAACAGGCTCAAGGAGCCCGTGGTGGCGGTGGTTGGACAGTAATCCCTACAATGAAGGCGCCACCATAAGGATTACGATGTTCTTTTCCCACAGCCTTTTCATGGCGGTCCCCCTTCCATGCAAAGGCTGTCAGTAAGGGACTTTGGGGGCCCCTAGCAAGACCTCCATGGGTCACTGCTATGTTACCAGGGGGGCACAAGCGGTGCCCCCCAAACATCCTTGCAGCGTGCACCACCAACATTTGGAGTAACATTACAGTCAACATTGAGGGGAGCACAAATGGTGGACTTCATGTCCCATGATGCAAAGGAGCAAACTTTTCTGGGATGTGATATAGTGTAAAGCCACACCCATTTTCCCTGCCCAAACGAATTTTCATGACCTCCTGATGTTCCTAATGTTCCTTTCTTGCAAAAATTATGTTCCGGCCCACTGATTACATTTCGGCCCAACAGTGGGCGTGAAGATACGACTCGTAAATGAACTCTGTGAATACCAAAAGTTGTAAAGTTAGACTTTTGTCTCAGATTGCCTTTGTGAATTTGTCCCGTGGTTTGTAATTTTTTTTTTTTTTACAAATCTTTATTAGGGTATCAGACATAGATATACAATATACCATAGTATGGAAAGAAAAAAGAAATGAACAACTACATCCAAAACCCCTTTTTAACATTATTTGCACCGCCCACCCCCCACCCCGGTGGATCCCCTCGGAGAAAAGAGGGAAAATTAGAAACAAAAAACAAAAGTGTACATACTTTCAATCAGACTGAAATTAACATTTTGTCCTGGTTTAGCCATTTAGTTAAAGATCCCCAGATCTTTTCTCCTTCCCTCCTAGCCCTATTTCCTCTTCTCCTAAACACAGAAATCTCCCAATGGTACACAAATAATAAGTTGCTAAATCAGACGTGTATCGATGGTGGAATCGGGTCGAGCCAGACCGTGGCTAAACAAAGCCGCAATACAGCCATTGCTATAAAAACCATTTTCGGTCCGCGTCCTTAATATTTTGGTTGGAGATCCCTAACATGATAACCTGAGGGGTCAATCAAACTAAATGTCCCAATATATGTTCTAAACGCTGTTCAATTTTGGCTATTAGTTGCAGCAAACTAGAACAGGTGGCAAACATATGTGTACTGTCAGCAGCAAGCAAACCACAGCATGGGCAATTTATCCTGGAGGTCCCCCCCATCTATAGATATGAGCAGGTGTTATGTATAGATTACACCAGGTCTTGAAGCATTGTACCTGCAGGTTTGCCGAGATACACGTCGTTTGACTATACTGAAGAGAATCTTCACACTCTCCCTGCCCTTCTTGCAAAATCGTTTGCCACCTGTCAAAATGTTTAGATAAATCATCACCCCTCTTCTCATTTACTAATTTGCATGAAATGGATATAGTCAATTGACCCCCATTGATCAAACCGATGTGCAAATATTTAAAAAAATGTTTATTCTCGATCCCTAATGTTTCTTTAATAGCTTCAAATGATTTTATTTTAGTATCAGATATAAGATCCCCTATGAACTGTACAACCTTGTCCAACCAATCTTTAAAAAATGCATCCCGACATTTTTCTGGAAGTAGGGTATTCCTTTAAAAGGGGGAATAAAAATGTACCCACCCGATTCCAAACATTTTTCGAACCGCAGTCCAAACCCTGAAGGCACTTAACAAAACCTTGAATTTAACCCTTTTAAAATAAGCAAAATCTATATGGTGCAAGAAAAGACCCCTTGCCTCTACCCCATAAATTAAATGGTCAATCGACATATCCGAGCTACCCGAAATCCCCCCATCCAATAATTCCCCTATTTGTTTCAGAGTGATCGACCAATAATACATTTGAAAATTGGGCACAGACCACCCTCCCCTATCTCTAGGCAGAGTCATAAGTCTGAGAGCCCTTCTTGGGCATTTACCAGCCCATAAAAACCATGAGACAAGCTGATCTAACTTTGAAACCATGATTTATTTATCAACAAGGGAATTGCTCTGAAGCAATATAACATTTTTGGGAGAAATATCATTTTAATGACATTACATCTGCCGATCAATGTCAGGTGTAAGTTATTCATTCTACGGGCATCCAAAGCAATTTTTTGTATCAGTGGTTTAAAATTAATCTCGACAATTTCTTCGGATTTAGAGCTAATTTCTATGCCTAGATATCTAGCACTTGGTACTATCCGTCGATCTACTAACCTGGCATTATTGTTACAAATTATTTGAGTTTTGCCCTCATTTAGATGGTACCCAGAATTCTTGCCATATTGTGAGGTTAAAATATTAATTTCATCTAAAGCAAACTGTGGAGA
This sequence comes from Lissotriton helveticus, assembly GCF_964261635.1. NCBI lineage: Eukaryota > Metazoa > Chordata > Amphibia > Caudata > Salamandridae > Lissotriton > Lissotriton helveticus. Next base: position 1,820,277,681 of record NC_136057.1, read on the forward strand.
ACATGTCAGAATGGCTAAGTCATCGGCATAATCCAAAATCTTGACATCTGCTCCCTTAGCATGCACAGGTTGGATTACTTGGTCATCCCGGATCTTCCCAATTAGTAGGAGTGAACGGAAGTCACGGTAATTAGTTCAATTTCCGTGCCTGTCCGCAAATTTGCGTTACTTGACACCCGACCGCCTCCCGCCTGCAATATTAAACAGATTAAAGGCTAAAATAGGATTTAAAACACTTACCTTATCGCGGGGTCATCTTCTGCTCTGTCGTGCCTTCTTCTTGAAACTGTGCATGTGCAGTTTCAAGAAGAAGGCGCGATAGACCAGGAAGAGATGACCCCGCGATGAGGTAAGTGTTTTAAATCTTATTTTAGCCTTTAATCTGTTTAATATTGCAGGCGGGAGGCGGGCGGGCGGTGGGCGGGCGGTGGGCAGGCGGCGGGCGGGTGGCAGGCGGCCAACTTCTGTTCCGCCCCCGAGTGTGTGCGGAAATTTGCCCCATTTTTCCGCCTTCTTTGCGAAAGGCGGAAGGGGCAAATTTCCAAACATTCCGTGGGTGGAACAGAAATGCCCACCCACCCCTACTAATTAGGGGATCAATGTAGATGGCAAATAACAAAGGGGAGCGCGGACAACCTTGCCTTGTTCCTTGCAATATATTGATTACACCAGACTGTGCCCCCATCACAGATACTTTGGTGATTGGCTCTAATAAATCTTTCCCCTATACCATAATACTTTAGAGCAGCCCATAAAAAAGGCCAGGAGACCCTTTTCCGCATCCAGCAGAATTAGGGCCATAGGGTCTCCTGTAACCTTAGTGTAATCGAACAGGGTAACTGTCCGACGTATGTGATCAATGGTTTCCCGAAGCCATGTGGTTGGGGGAATAACATTTTTTTCAATAACTGATGCCAATCTATTAGCAAAGATCTTGGAGTACATTTTTATATCGCTATTAATCAAGGTAATAGGCCGATATGAGCCTGGATCTGTCGCTACCTTCCCTTTTTTTTTAAACACAACTATCTTTGCATCCGCCATGAATCTGGAGGTGTATCACCGCTCTGAACTGCACTAAACATCTCGAACATTATCGGTACGAGCTGGGCTTGGAAGATCTTATAAAATTCCCTTGGCAGAAAATCTGTACCTACCGCTTTCCCTGATGGAAGAGAATCTATGGCATGGGATAGTTCCCCCAGAATAATCAGAGCATCTAACCTATCCTGATCCTCAAGGGGCAATAAATCTAATTCAATTCTTTTGAGATATCTTTGCATTTCAGCCTGTATCTCACAATTATCTCTTATATCCTCTGAATAAAGTTTTTGAAAGAATTTCTGAAAGGCCACAAGAATTGCCCCTTCATCAGAGACCAAACCTACATCCGGATCTACAATACTAGCGAACCGCGAAGATGACACTTTTTCCTTGGTCCGTACCGCTAACATATGCCCCACCCTTTCGTTGCTCTCGTATGCTTTGGATTGCCAAGCGAGATATTTACCCGCAGATTTAGCTGGAGAACTTTCCATTATGGCTGATTTCGCTATTGAGATCCTAGTTTGTGCCATTACGGCCTCACCCCCCACCGCTAATACCTTGACCAGGTTAGTTTCAGCATCCCCCAACACTTTATACAACTCCAAGTTCTTCTCCTTCTCTTTTTTCTGAGTTTCCCACCTATACCACGTGGTCTCACCCCTGATCCCTGCTTTAAAGGTATCCCAAACATTTTGTATGCCTGTGCTACCCATATTCTCCTTTAAAAATCTAGTTATCCACATCACCATATACTCCATATATAAATTATCCCTTAGTAAACCCCTGTTGAAAGTCCAGCTAGTCTGTTGCTTCTTGAATTTGATATTAACTTCTTATACAAGCGGATTGTGATCAGACATTACTCTAGGGAATTTCGTTATTTTAGCACCCTGTATCAAACATTGAGAAATAAAAAAAATAGTCTAATCTAGAGTGGATTCTGTGTGGCGCAGAAAAATAAGTAAACCCAGGTTCATTGCTCATAGCTTGTGCCCACATATCGACCAAGCCATGCAGCTCCTTCAATTGGACAAGTGACTTAAAAACTTTCTGTTTTCGCCCTTGATAGTCAAGTCAAGTCAGGGACATTGTATTGGGCGCAAATCACATCCGGAGAGTCTCATGGCGCTTGCAGACGGCTCTGACAGGAGGGGCAGAATAGTTAGTTTGCAAAAAGCCAGGTCTTTAGCTTCTTACGGAAACAGCCGTGTTCAGGGATGACACAGAGATGAAAGAGCATTTTATTCCACGAAGCAGGAGCCAGAAAGGAAAACGCGCAACCGCAGTTTCTGGAGGTTTGTATTCTTAAAGGTGTCAGCCAAACTTCGTTGCTGGATCTGAGTTCTCTTTGAGGCTGATACCATCTTAGTTTTTTTGACCAGTATCTGGGGCCACATTCATGCATGTGTTTATGGACAAGGTATAGAGTTTTAAAAAGGATTTGCTTTTTCACTGGAAGCCAGTGGAGGCTTCTTAGGCAAATGGTTGATGAAGATCTTCGTGGAAGGTTAAGAACTAGCCAAGCTGCAGTGTTCTTAAGAACCTGGAGTCTGCTCAGGTGGTGTTCATTGATGGGCGATAGGAGCGCATTCCCGTAGTCCATTCTATTTATAATTAGACCCTGAACTAAGAGTTTCCGGGTCTCAACAGGGATCCACTTAAATATCTTCCTCGAGCTACGCATTAGTCCCAAGCAGGTGCCTACGATGTGGTTGATTTGGTTTTCCATGGATAATTTATTATCCATGTAAAAATCCAAATTTCGGACTGACTCATTAGGCACTAGACAGCTGCCTAATTTAGTTGGCCACCAGTCATGAGTCCAATGTTCTGCCGCTTTGCCGAAGAGCATGATTTCTGATTTGCTGCCATTTAGCTGGAGATGATTGATGTTCATCCATTCCTCGACATGAGTCAGGCAGTTTTTGAAACGTTGTTTGGTTTCATTTGGATCAGGGTCCACTGTGACTAAAATCTGGGTATTGTCGGCTAAGGACAGAAAATCAAAGCCATAGGCTCTAATCACTTTAGCCAATGGTGTCTATAGACATTAAAAAGCGTAGGACTCAAGATAGAGCCTTGTGGTACGCCCATCTTGACAGGTCTTTCGCCTGCTCTATTTTTGTCAATCTGGACCGCTGTTGTGTGATCGGATAAGTAGCCGGAAAACCATTTTAGGGCGTTTCCTCTGACACCAATCTCCCACAGCCGTTGAATTAAGACGCGGTGGGAGATGGTGTCAAAGGCTACAGATAGGTCGAGCAGGACAAGGAAGGTTCACTGGCGTTTGTCTAACGCCAGTCTGATATTGTCGGCAACCTCCACTGGCGCAGTTTCCGTACTTTGTAATGCCCTAAAGCCAGATTGCGAAGGGTCCAGGAGCCCATGATTTTCGAGGTGGCTCACAAGCTGTTTGTTGACAAAGGATTCAAGCATTTTTCCAAAATATGGAAGTAATGAGATGGGTCGATAATTTAGAAGGACGTTGGGGTCGGCCATGGGCTTTTTCAAAATAGGTCTGATTTTTGCTGCTTTCCATATTGTAGGAAATTCTGCATCCATGAGTGATTTATTGAAAAGGTTGGTCAGATGTTCCACGGGGGGTCATCTTCTGCTCTGTCGCGCCTTCTTCTTGAAACTGTGCATTTGCAGTTTCAAGAAGAAGGCGCGATAGACCAGGAAGAGAAGACCCCGCGATAAGGTAAGTGTTTTAAATCTTATTTTAGCCTTTAATCTGTTTAATATTGCAGGCGGGAGGCGGGCGGGCGGTGGGCGGGTGGCAGACGGCCAACTTCTGTTCCGCCCCCGAGTGTGTGCGGAAATTTGCCCTATTTTTCCGCCTTCTTTGGGAAAGGCGGAAGGGGCAAATTTCCAAACATTCCGTGGGTGGAACAGAAATGCCCGCCCACCCCTACTTATTAGGGGATCAATGTAGATGGAAAATAACAAAGGGAAGCACGGACAACCTTGCCTTGTTCCTTGCAATTTATTGATTACACCAGACTGTGCCCCCATCACAGATACTTTGGTGATTGGCTCTAATAAATCTTTCCCCTATACTATAATACTTTAGAGCAGCCCATAAAAAAGGCCAGGAGACCCTATTGAATGCCTTTTCCGCATCCAGCAGAATTAGGGCCATAGGGTCTCCTGTAACCTTCGTGTAATCAAACAGGGTAATTGTCCGACGTATGTGATCAATGGTTTCCCGCCCGGGCACGAAGCCATGTGGTTGGGGGAATAACATTTTTTTCAATAACTGATGCCAATCTATTAGCAAAGCTCTTGGAGTACATTTTTATATCGCTATTAATCAAGATAATAGGCCGATATGAGCCTGGATCTGTCGCTACCTTCCCTTTTTTTTAAACTTAACTATCTTTGTATCCGCCATGAATCTGGAGGTGTATCACCGCTCTGAACTGCACTAAACATCTCAAACATTATCGGTACGAGCTGGGCTTGGAAGATCTTATAAAATTCCCCTGGCAGAAAATCTGTACCTACTGCTTTCCCTGATGGAAGAGAATCTATGGCATGGGATAGTTCCCCCAGAATAATCGGAGCATCTAACCTATCCTGATCCTCAAGGGGCAATAAATCTAATTCAATTCTGTTGAGATATCTTTGCATTTCAGCCTGTATCTCACAATTATCTCTTATATCCTCTGAATAAAGTTTTTGAAAGAATTTCTGAAAGGCCACAAGAATTGCCCCTTCATCAGAGACCAAACCTACATCCGGATCTACAATACTAGCGAACCGCGAAGATGACACTTTTTCCTTGGTCCGTACCGCTAACATATGGCCCACCCTTTCGTTGCTCTCGTATACTTTGGATTGCCAAGCGAGATATTTACCCGCGGATTTAGCTGGAGAACTTTCCATTATGGCTGATTTCGCTATTGAGATCCTAGTTTGTGCCATTACGGCCTCACCCCCCCACCGCTAATACCTTGACCAGGTTAGTTTCAGCATCCCCCAACACTTTATACAACTCCAAGTTCTTCTGCTTCTCTTTTTTTCTGAGTTTCCCACCTATACCGCGTGGTCTCACCCCTGATCATTGCTTTAAAGGTATCCCAAACATTTTGTATGCCTGTGCTACCCATATTCTCCTTTAAAAATCTAGTCATCCACATCACCATATACTCCATATATAAATTATCCCTTAGTAAACCCCTGTTGAAAGTCCAGCTAGTCTGTTGCTTCTTGAATTTGATATTAACTTCTTATACAAGCGGATTGTGATCAGACATTACTCTAGGGAATTTCGTTATTTTAGCACCCTGTATCAAACATTGAGAAATAAAAAAAATAGTTTAATCTAGAGTGGATTCTGTGTGGTGCAGAAAAATAAGTAAACCCAGGTTAATTGCTCATAGCTTGTGCCCACATATCGACCAAGCCATGCAGCTCCTTCAATTAGACAAGTGACTTAAAAACTTTCGGTTTTCGCCCTTGATAGTCAAGTCAAGTCAGGGACATTGTATTGGGCGCAAATCACATCCGGAGAGTCTCATGGCGCTTGCAGACGGCTCTGACAGGAGGGGCAGAATAGTTAGTTTGCAAAAAGCTAGGTCTTTAGCTTCTTACGGAAACAGCCGTGTTCAGGGATGACACAGAGATGAACGAGCATTTTATTCCACGAAGCAGGAGCCAGAAAGGAAAACGCACAACCGCAGTTTCTGGAGGTTTGTATTCTTAAAGGTGTCAGCCAAAATTCCTTGCTGGATCTGAGTTCTCTTTGAGGCTGATACCATCTTAGTTTTTTTGACCAGTATCTGGGGCCACATTCATGCATGTGTTTATGGACCAGGTATAGAGTTTTAAAAAGGATTTGCTTTCTCACTGGAAGCCAGTGGAGGCTTCTTAGGCAAATGGTTGATGAAGATCTTCGTGGAAGGTTAAGAACTAGCCAAGCTGCAGTGTTCTGAAGAACCTGGAGTCTGCTCAGGTGGTGTTCATTGATGGGCGATAGGAGCGCATTCCCGTAGTCCATTCTATTTAAAATTAGACCCTGAACTAAGGGTTTCCGGGTCTCAACGGGGATCCACTTAAAGATCTTCCTCAAGCTACGCATTAGTCCGAAGCAGGTGCCTATGATGTGGTTGATTTGGTTTTCCATGGATAATTTATTATCCATGTAAAAATCCAAATTTCGGACTGACTCATTAGGCACTAGACAGCTGCCTAATTTAGTTGGCCACCAGTCATGAGTCCAATGTTCTGCCGCTTTGCCGAAGAGCATGATTTCTGATTTGCTGCCATTTAGCTGAAGATGATTGATGTTCATCCATTCCTCGACATGAGTCAGGCAGTTTTTGAAACGTTGTTTGGTTTCATTTGGATCAGGGTCCACTGTGACTAAAATCTGGGTATCGTCGGCTAAGGACAGAAAATCAAAGCCATAGGCTCTAATCACTTTAGCCAATGGTGTCTATAGACATTAAAAAGCGTAGGACTCAAGATAGAGCCTTGTGGTACGCCCATCTTGACAGGTATTTCGCCTGCTCTATTTTTGTCAATCTGGACCGCTGTTGTGTGATCGGATAAGTAGCCGGAAAACCATTTTAGGGCGTTTCCTCTGACACCAGTCTCCCACAGCCGTTGAATTAAGACACGGTGGGAGATGGTGTCAAAGGCTACAGATAGGTCGAGCAGGACAAGGACGGTTCACTGGCGTTTGTCTAACGCCAGTCTGATATTGTCGGCAACCTCGTCTGGCGCAGTTTCCGTACTGTGTAATGCCCTAAAGCCAGATTGCGAAGGGTCCAGGAGCCCATGATTTTCGAGGTGGCTCACAAGCTGTTTGTTGACAAAGGATTCAAGCATTTTTCCAAAATATGGAAGTAATGAGATGGGTCGATAATTTAGAAGGATGTTGGGGTCGGCCATGGGCTTTTTCAAAATAGGTCTGATTTTTGCTGCTTTCCATATTGTAGAAAATTCTGCATCCGTGAGTGATTTATTGAAAAGGTTGGTCAGATGTTCCACTAGTGCCGGTGCAAGTTTAGAAAAAAGTTTGGGGGAAATGTGATCAGAAGGAGACCCAGATTTTATTTTCAACCCGGATGACATGGTCGCATCGCAATCAAATTTTGCAAATTCATTCATTATATAGGGAGGGTCAGGTGGCAATGTTGCCAGGGCATCAGACTGTATTATATTTTGGTGGGGGGGGAAAGAGAGATGAATAGTAGTGATTTTATCCTCAAAGAATTTAGAAAGAGCATTGGTCCACTCTAGGCAATTCGGTATTGCTGATGAACTACTAGAGATGGTAAATTCTTACATGATTTAGAAGAGTTCTTTAGAGGAATTTTGAGCTTTATTTATCCGCTACATAAGGAATGCTCACTTTGTTGACTTTATGTCACTCATATAACTAGAGTGCAATAATTTGTATGTTTTTCGGTCTGCCTGATCTTTGCTTTTCCGCCATTTTTCTCCACGGTTCTGCATTTAGATTTTATGATTTTTAATTGCACAGTGAACCAAGGAGCAGTTCTGATCTTGCGCTTGACTTTGCTCAGAAGAGCAATTTTATCCAGTGCTGTCCCTATGGCTTTGTCAAATTGTAGTGCTGCAATACTTGCACTCGTAGTAGGAAATTGTGCATCTGGGTGAAAGTTTTTTAAAAATAAGGGTAGGGTGATTTTTTTCAGGGGTCTGCGTAATATAAGTTTACTTTCTAATGCCATTTTTGTTATGGTCATGGGAAAGGAAAATTTTAATAAGTAGTGGTCTGTCCAGAGTAATGAGATGGGAGGGTCTGATGTTATATCAGGGAAGTTCAAGAAGAGGATGTCCAACGTGTGGCCAGCCTGGTGTGTGGGACCTGTGACCTTCTGAGCAAGACCCAGAGTGTTCATGTTTTCATTGTCCGAATTAAATTGAATTTCCGCATGATATTTAAAATCGCCTATTAGGAGGTATTTATCAGAGGCTAGAACATGTAGTGCAATGATTTCAAGTAGCTTATTTGCAAAGTCTCCTTTGGCACCAGGGGGTCGGTATATTAAGGCTCCTTTCCAGACATTGTTTGGTTGTCCCTCAATCTTGAATATAATTATTTCTAGATAGTTGAAAACAAGGTTTTCCAAACTAACCACATTTAAATTGTTTGTAGTTGCACCCTAGTTCTGGGTGATTATCAACCGCACAGTCTAGGTTAATGTTAAAATCGCCATATAATATAATCGGGGATGTCCAGCCCACCAATTCTAAACTTAACCAATTATAAAGTTCGGGATCATCCAAAACTGGCCCATAGATGGAACAAAGCGTAAGCATATTATCAGTAGAGCATTGTATAACAGCCCACCTGCCATATTTATCGGCAGAAGAACGAACTATATTAGTCAACCCCCGACGTACAAATATGGCAACACCTTTCGTCTTGACTTTCTGCTTTGTCCAAGAAATTAATTGAAACCCATCAAATTCCAAAAATGTATTATGACTGGCTTCAATATGTGTTTCTTGGAGGCAGGTGATGTCTGCCTTCAAGATTCTAACGTCTTCTCTGACCCTGCGCCTTTTAACTGGGTCATTCAGCCCGCAAATATTGAAAGAGGCTACCCTAATACACCCCATTTTTTGTGACAAGTGATTCTACAAATACTGATCCATAATCTAGAAAGAAACCTATCAGAACTGTTCCCTTACAGCAAAATGTACAACCATTATAACATACAACCCCCTTTCCCCGGAACGGATCCACCACCCTCATCCCCCCCACCACCCCCACACCCTTCACTAAGGCAAAAAAGGTCCTCAGCCCCATTAAAGTTAACAAACTGCTCCAAAGAGGAAAAATCACCATTTTTTTCAAACCATGAACCTCGTTATGTCAATACAATATCCCTCTCTTCTAGGAAGCCCGATGAAAAAACAGACAAAAATGCAAACCCACAAGTGAACCCCTTGGCTATAGGCAGCTAAAGTCTCTCAGCCAGCGATCAATTCCTTTAGGTAGCTTTCAGCCTGGATTTCCGAAAGTAAATACACGGACCCTCCCTTGATATATGACTTTCAGCCGTGCAGGGTTCATCAAGTACACTTCGCATCCACTTTTCTGGAAAGGGGTAATCAGCTGCCGTTGCTGCCATCTTCTCTCCGATATTGCAGGGCAGAAAACGGGCCGTATGAAAAACGTTTGCCCCTCAGCTGATTTCTTTGCATCTGGCCTTGCCTCGAATACCGCCTGCATTAACAAAAAGTTCCCAAAACAAATTAGAATTGCACGAGGCTTAGAATCAGAACCAGGGTTATTTTTTGCCATTATGGGCAATCTGTGTTCCCGCTGGATCTCAGTTTCCCAATTCCAGTGCGATAGTTCTGGAAAAGCTGTTTTAAACAGTTTCAACACAAATCCACGTACATCATCCCCCTCAGCTTTTTCTTCAATGCCAAGTAAACGTAGGTTACTCCTTCTCTGTCTATTTTCGGAATCTTCTAGCTTCCACATAATATCCACAAGTCTAGCATCATTAGCCGTTGTCTTTAACTCTGTATTTTCTAGACCAGCCTCTAAAAACCCACTACCTGTTCCTCGAAAGCAGTGGTTCTGGCTACTACTTCTGAGCAAGCTTTTGTTGTTTTGCGGATAGTACCTTGAATTTTCTTAGTTGCGCTCTTTTGTGCTCCTGACAAGCCTCTACTTGAACGGCTTTAAGTGTAGCATAGATCAGGCTGATTGAGGGGACTGGTTCAGACTTACTGCCGGAAGCCCTTTGATCGTCTTCTCGAAAACCTGGACCTGGCCCACCCACTGCTGCCAAGTTCGTAGAGGCATAATCCCATTGAAGGTGGTCACTGGCCTCTGAATGTAAACTTTCTTGCCGTGAACCATCAAAACCTTTCTTCCTAGATCTATTAGATCGATGAGTTTCCCTTCTTAAGGTGTCCGCAGTTGTCGGGGGCTATCACTATCGTCTCCGGTCACCTCATCATTATTATCAGGATCACTGGTGATGTTGAGATCTGATTCTTCTGCTAGCGAGAAAAAGTTCTCCCCATCTGCGGTGCCTGGAGCTGCATCCCCAAGTTCCTGCAAATCCCCAGCAGAGTCTCCGAGAGGAAAAGTGACACCAATATCTGTCTCCACTGCTTGTACTCCATTGTTAGAGAATCCCTCAGCCCCCAATACTGTAGCACTAAGGGCCATATGAGGATTGACTAACACACAAGTCTCCAAAGTCTCATCCATACTAGAGTCTCGGTCATAGCCGCTACATTGATACCAGTATTGTTGCCGGTTTGATTCATCAGGGGTAAGGGGGCATTGTTAACAGTAGCAGAAAGTTTCTCTAACAGTGGCTTTTGCTGTTTGCCACTTGTCGGATTACCGGAAAACATTACAGGAACCGTTGGTGTCCTTCCTCTCCCAGCGCCGTCAGGCTGGTGCCGCACAATCCCCGGTAAACCGTTCTTGCTTTCTGCCTTTTCGCTTCTCTCATGGAGGGGGGTACGTGTTGCTTCGGAGTCTTAAGTCGTGGGCATTTTCTTTGAGAGTGCAGCCACCGCAGCCACCGCCGCCGCCACCCTAGAGCCGAGCCGAGCCCAGACTCATTTTAAATGTAATTTCTCCGCGGCAGCATACTGCTCCTTTCACTCTCGTTCTCTCCCAGCCGCGTTCTCCCCGCAGACCACGCTCACCAAGCCCGCCAAGTCCACAGGTAAGCCCGGCTTCTTAGAGCAGACAAACCGAGCTTCGCTACTCGCTGCCACAGCTTCTGATGTTCGAGCAAAATCATCCAGTTCAGTTTACCTTTTTTCCCCCTCCGTTCTCAATCATTACTCATTCGGTATTCGGCAGAGCGTTCTTCTCCGAAAATCACCTAACACGGAGCAGCGGTCGGGGAGTGACACCCGCTCAGTTCACACAGCCTCCATCTTGCCTTCCATGTGTGGTTTGTAATTTTAAGTGATTTTGAACTTTTGATTTAATTTTCATATGGTAATTTATAGTGTTGTAGCTGGTTGTTGGGTTTGTAAGGGCATATGGAGGGAAGTAAATGAAGTAATAATTAATTAAGAATTAATTATCAATTGTTAATTAAATATTTGCTTGACTTAAATTGTGTAATTTATGGAATACTTATTTATTTTGCTTATATTTTAGTTGTGGGCTGCTAGGTTTGTGGGTCTAGGGTGAGAAGTTAATTAATAATTAATAAGTAATTATTAGTTTACAATAATTGCTATTTAATAATTTCATTATGCTTTTAGATATGTCAAATATGGAATATGATTTATTGTACAAATATTTTAATTGCATGTTGTTAGGTTTATAGGGGTGTATGGTGGGAAGTTATTTAATTAATAATTCATTTATTATTAAATATTATTTATACATTAAAGATGTAATTGAATTTTTTATATTTAAATTATGGAATATTTATTCATTTTAATTATATTTAAGTTGTAGTCTGTCAGGTTTGCAGGGGTCTAGACTGGGAAGTGAAGTAAATAATAATTAGTGAACAATTCACTAGCAATTAAATATGTAATTGAATTGAAATATGTAAATAATGGAACCATTTTTTTTACATTATACTTTAGGTATGTTTGTGGGGTATAGGGTGGGAAATACATCAATAAATGAATAACAATTATATATTAATTGATAATTAAACATTTTAATGACTAATGATTATGTAAATTAACTATTTCATAAGTTCATATATATTTATGTTAATCAATAATTTTTATAGTAACGGTTTAATATATTCTTTCAACATTAATAGTGTTACTTATATATGTAATGAGTTTGAAGTGAAATACTTTCCCTATTCTGGTTAGACTACAGCTGGAATAGAGAAATTAACCTTTGCAATTTGACAATTTCCCTAGTATGTTGCTGTTTGTAGTGGGAATAGTACATTTCACCCCACCTAAATCCAACGCTTTCCCTCCTGTTGTCATCAGTGATGTCACTGACCACGTCATGAGTGATGTAATATGTGACGTCATCAGTAGTGCATTGCAGGGGTGCGATTTATAGTTAGTTCAGCTAACTATAATGGCTGTATTTCTCTGGTTTTGTATGAGTGAAATATCAGCTTAACTATAACGTCTCTATAACCTTTTTTAAATGCTAATTCCTAACTATAATGTCCCTGAAACCTGTGTTTTTTCTGTGAATTTCTAAGGTTTTTTAAATGCTAATTTCTAATGATAACGTCCCTCAAACCTGTTTTTTTTCAGTGAATTTCTAAGGTTTTTTGAAATGCTAATTTCTAACTATACCGTCCCTGAAACGTGTTTTTTTTTCAGTGAATTTCTATGGTTTTTTTAACATTTGCAGAGTGGTGGAGAAAAGGGACTGTGCCTCCAACTAGCGCTCAGGAATTCCTCTGTGTATCACTTATCGGAGGTATCAGGAGGGCTTCTTGGCCCCAATAAGCCCTCCGGAGTAAAGTGGACTTCATCCCCCAACTAGTAGTGGACCAGCAGGTACGGTTAAAGAGTGGTGGAGAAAGGAGGGGGTGGCCTCAGAAGACCTCTGAGCAATCCCACTTTGTGGGACTTACAGGAGAGAACAGGAGGGGTAGTTTGCTCCTAAGGACATCCTTGGGGGCTAACTACCCCTCCTATTATCTCCAGTAAGTCCCACACAGCAGAATTGCTAGGGTTCTGATAGCAGGCCATGCCCCCTTTGTCCACAACTCTGCAAACGCGCCTCCTGGCACGCTCTTGGTTGGGGATGAAGTCCTCTTTGCTCCTAGAGGTCCTTAGGGGCCAACTATCCTACCTGTTACCTCCAGTAAGCCCCACACAGTAGGAGTGCTGAGAGATGGTCACAGGCCACTACTCCTTCCTCCACCACTCTGCAAACACACCTCCTTACGCACTCTTGTTTGGGTGATGGAGTCCCCTTGCCTCTTGAGGGTCTCTGAGGACCAACTAGCCCTCCTGTTACTTCACGTAAGCCCCCACACTGCTGGATTACTGAGAGGTGGTCAGAGGCCACACACCCTTTCTCAACCACTCTGCAAACGTGCCTCCTGGTGCACTACTGCTTGGGGGATGAAGTCTACTTTACTCCCGAGGCCCTCAAGAGGCAAGAGGACCTCATCACCCCACCAGCAGTGCGCCGAGAGGTGCGTTTGCATAGTGGTGGGAAAAGGGTCATGGCCTCCAGCCTTCTTTCAGCAATCCAGCTGTGTGGGCTTACGGGAGGTAACAGGTAGGCTAGTTGGCCCCTAAGAACCCTCAGCAATGAAGGTCACTTCATCCTCCAACCAAGTATGCACCAGGAGGCTTGTTTCCAGAGTAGTGAAGAAAGGGGGTGGGGCCTCAGTGAGTTGACAACTTCCATTTGTTTTTCATATTATAAAGGGGGCTGTGTGGCCCCCCTTTCCTTTACCTTTTGTGCCCCGGGGACCCCTTCCCTTGGGGTCTGACCCATTAAAAAAGAATTAGTAATAAAAAGGGAGGGGGGCTGTGTGGCACCCTCCAGAGGCAGATTTTTGCCCCTGCGACCCATTCCCCAGTGCCGGACATGAGGTATTTATTTTTTAAGGGAGGGGGCCATGTGGTCCTCCTCCCCAGGGCGGTTTCGTCCCCGGGAAACCCATCCCTCAGGGCCCGGCCTTTTAAAAAATACATATATATAACTAAAAATCATGACAGTCCCACAAATGGTAATTAAGAAATGAGCATGCGTCAAAGCAGCGCGGTTCAATTGAATGCAGGAGAACGCCTCTGATGAAGTGGTAATTGGACCACAGAAACGCGTCAGGCGAACGTACTTACCCGGATGAAGGCGAGAGATTTAAATGACCTTCGAGATAATGCACTGTGGAGTGCACCCTGAAAAGCTGAGGCAATTGAAATGACAAAATTTTGACACGGGGGCCTTCCCGTGCAGGATGCACCGGCTCACACTCCGAGCGGCAAAGGCAGAGGAACTTCTCCAGTCTGTCAGCACAGCGCGTTTATATCAGATAAACTGGCTTTCACAAATCGGATCCTACTAAAGGAAAAAACACTTTCTCCAATATCTGCTTCAAATGAACGAACAATGCAGCGCAAAGAACTACTAAGTCCAGCATGCAGTGTGGCTCAACTAAAAATCATGACAGTCCCACAAATGGTAATTAAGAAATGAGCATGCGTCAAAGCAGCGCGGTTCAATTGAATGCAGGAGAACGCCTGTGATGAAGTGGTAATTGGACCACAGAAACGCGTCAGGCGAACGTACTTACCCGGATGAAGGCGAGAGATTTAAATGACCTTCGAGGTAATGCACTGTGGAGTGCACCCTGAAAAGCTGAGGCAATTGAAATGACAAAATTTTGACACGGGGGCCTTCCCGTGCAGGATGCACCGGCTCACACTCCGAGCGGCAAAGGCAGAGGAACTTCTCCAGTCTGTCAGCACAGCGCGTTTATATCGGATAAACTCGCTTTCACAAATCGGATCCTACTAAAGGAAAAAACACTTTCTCCAATATCTGCTTCAAATGAACGAACAATGCAGCGCAAAGAACTACTAAGTCCAGCATGCAGTGTGGCTCAACTAAAAATCATGACAGTCCCACAAATGGTAATTAAGAAATGAGCATGCGTCAAAGCAGCGCGGTTCAATTGAATGCAGGAGAACGCCTCTGATGAAGTGGTAATTGGACCACAGAAACGCGTCAGGCGAACGTACTTACCCGGATGAAGGCGAGAGATTTAAATGACCTTCGAGGTAATGCACTGTGGAGTGCACCCTGAAAAGCTGAGGCAATTGAAATGACAAAATTTTGACACGGGGGCCTTCCCGTGCAGGATGCACCGGCTCACACTCCGAGCGGCAAAGGCAGAGGAACTTCTCCAGTCTGTCAGCACAGCGCGTTTATATCAGATAAACTCGCTTTCACAAATCGGATCCTACTAAAGGAAAAAACACTTTCTCCAATATCTGCTTCAAATGAACGAACAATGCAGCGCAAAGAACTACTAAGTCCAGCATGCAGTGTGGCTCAACTAAAAATCATGACAGTCCCACAAATGGTAATTAAGAAATGAGCATGCGTCAAAGCAGCGCGGTTCAATTGAATGCAGGAGAACGCCTCTGATGAAGTGGTAATTGGACCACAGAAACGCGTCAGGCGAACGTACTTACCCGGATGAAGGCGAGAGATTTAAATGACCTTCGAGGTAATGCACTGTGGAGTGCACCCTGAAAAGCTGAGGCAATTGAAATGACAAAATTTTGACACGGGGGCCTTCCCGTGCAGGATGCACCGGCTCACACTCCGAGCGGCAAAGGCAGAGGAACTTCTCCAGTCTGTCAGCACAGCGCGTTTATATCAGATAAACTCGCTTTCACAAATCGGATCCTACTAAAGGAAAAAACACTTTCTCCAATATCTGCTTCAAATGAACGAACAATGCAGCGCAAAGAACTACTAAGTCCAGCATGCAGTGTGGCTCAACTAAAAATCATGACAGTCCCACAAATGGTAATTAAGAAATGAACAGGCGTCAAAGCAGCGCGGTTCAATTGAATGCAGGAGAACGCCTCTGATGAAGTGGTAATTGGACCACAGAAACGCGTCAGGCGAACGTACTTACCCGGATGAAGGCGAGAGATTTAAATGACCTTCGAGGTAATGCACTGTGGAGTGCACCCTGAAAAGCTGAGGCAATTGAAATGACAAAATTTTGACACGGGGGCCTTCCCGTGCAGGATGCACCGGCTCACACTCCGAGCGGCAAAGGCAGAGGAACTTCTCCAGTCTGTCAGCACAGCGCGTTTATATCAGATAAACTCGCTTTCACAAATCGGATCCTACTAAAGGAAAAACACTTTCTCCAATATCTGCTTCAAATGAACGAACAATGCAGCGCAAAGAACTACTAAGTCCAGCATGCAGTGTGGCTCAACTAAAAATCATGACAGTCTCACAAATGGTAATTAAGAAATGAGCATGCGTCAAAGCAGCGCGGTTCAATTGAATGCAGGAGAACGCCTCTGATGAAGTGGTAATTGGACCACAGAAACGCGTCAGGCGAACGTACTTACCCGGATGAAGGCGAGAGATTTAAATGACCTTCGAGGTAATGCACTGTGGAGTGCACCCTGAAAAGCTGAGGCAATTGAAATGACAAAATTTTGACACGGGTGCCTTCCCGTGCAGGATGCACCGGCTCACACTCCGAGCGGCAAAGGCAGAGGAACTTCTCCAGTCTGTCAGCACAGCGCGTTTATATCAGATAAACTCGCTTTCACAAATCGGATCCTACTAAAGGAAAAAACACTTTCTCCAATATCTGCTTCAAATGAACGAACAATGCAGCGCAAAGAACTACTAAGTCCAGCATGCAGTGTGGCTCAACTAAAAATCATGACAGTCCCACGAATGGTAATTAAGAAATGAGCATGCGTCAAAGCAGCGCGGTTCAATTGAATGCAGGAGAACGCCTCTGATGAAGTGGTAATTGGACCACAGAAACGCGTCAGGCGAACGTACTTACCCGGATGAAGGCGAGAGATTTAAATGACCTTCGAGGTAATGCACTGTGGAGTGCACCCTGAAAAGCTGAGGCAATTGAAATGACAAAATTTTGACACGGGGGCCTTCCCGTGCAGGATGCACCGGCTCACACTCCGAGCGGCAAAGGCAGAGGAACTTCTCCAGTCTGTCAGCACAGCGCGTTTATATCAGATAAACTCGCTTTCACAAATCGGATCCTACTAAAGGAAAAAACACTTTCTCCAATATCTGCTTCAAATGAACGAACAATGCAGCGCAAAGAACTACTAAGTCCAGCATGCAGTGTGGCTCAACTAAAAATCATGACAGTCCCACAAATGGTAATTAAGAAATGAGCATGCGTCAAAGCAGCGCGGTTCAATTGAATGCAGGAGAACGCCTCTGATGAAGTGGTAATTGGACCACAGAAACGCGTCAGGCGAACGTACTTACCCGGATGAAGGCGAGAGATTTAAATGACCTTCGAGGTAATGCACTGTGGAGTGCACCCTGAAAAGCTGAGGCAATTGAAATGACAAAATTTTGACACGGGGGCCTTCCCGTGCAGGATGCACCGGCTCACACTCCGAGCGGCAAAGGCAGAGGAACTTCTCCAGTCTGTCAGCACAGCGCGTTTATATCAGATAAACTCGCTTTCACAAATCGGATCCTACTAAAGGAAAAAACACTTTCTCCAATATCTGCTTCAAATGAACGAACAATGCAGCGCAAAGAACTACTAAGTCCAGCATGCAGTGTGGCTCAACTAAAAATCATGACAGTCCCACAAATGGTAATTAAGAAATGAGCATGCGTCAAAGCAGCGCGGTTCAATTGAATGCAGGAGAACGCCTCTGATGAAGTGGTAATTGGACCACAGAAACGCGTCAGGCGAACGTACTTACCCGGATGAAGGCGAGAGATTTAAATGACCTTCGAGGTAATGCACTGTGGAGTGCACCCTGAAAAGCTGAGGCAATTGAAATGACAACATTTTGACACGGGGGCCTTCCCGTGCAGGATGCACCGGCTCACACTCCGAGCGGCAAAGGCAGAGGAACTTCTCCAGTCTGTCAGCACAGCGCGTTTATATCAGATAAACTGGCTTTCACAAATCGGATCCTACTAAAGGAAAAAACACTTTCTCCAATATCTGCTTCAAATGAACGAACAATGCAGCGCAAAGAACTACTAAGTCCAGCATGCAGTGTGGCTCAACTAAAAATCATGACAGTCCCACAAATGGTAATTAAGAAATGAGCATGCGTCAAAGCAGCGCGGTTCAATTGAATGCAGGAGAACGCCTGTGATGAAGTGGTAATTGGACCACAGAAACGCGTCAGGCGAACGTACTTACCCGGATGAAGGCGAGAGATTTAAATGACCTTCGAGGTAATGCACTGTGGAGTGCACCCTGAAAAGCTGAGGCAATTGAAATGACAAAATTTTGACACGGGGGCCTTCCCGTGCAGGATGCACCGGCTCACACTCCGAGCGGCAAAGGCAGAGGAACTTCTCCAGTCTGTCAGCACAGCGCGTTTATATCAGATAAACTCGCTTTCACAAATCGGATCCTACTAAAGGAAAAAACACTTTCTCCAATATCTGCTTCAAATGAACGAACAATGCAGCGCAAAGAACTACTAAGTCCAGCATGCAGTGTGGCTCAACTAAAAATCATGACAGTCCCACAAATGGTAATTAAGAAATGAGCATGCGTCAAAGCAGCGCGGTTCAATTGAATGCAGGAGAACGCCTCTGATGAAGTGGTAATTGGACCACAGAAACGCGTCAGGCGAACGTACTTACCCGGATGAAGGCGAGAGATTTAAATGACCTTCGAGGTAATGCACTGTGGAGTGCACCCTGAAAAGCTGAGGCAATTGAAATGACAACATTTTGACACGGGGGCCTTCCCGTGCAGGATGCACCGGCTCACACTCCGAGCGGCAAAGGCAGAGGAACTTCTCCAGTCTGTCAGCACAGCGCGTTTATATCAGATAAACTCGCTTTCACAAATCGGATCCTACTAAAGGAAAAAACACTTTCTCCAATATCTGCTTCAAATGAACGAACAATGCAGCGCAAAGAACTACTAAGTCCAGCATGCAGTGTGGCTCAACTAAAAATCATGACAGTCCCACAAATGGTAATTAAGAAATGAGCATGCGTCAAAGCAGCGCGGTTCAATTGAATGCAGGAGAACGCCTCTGATGAAGTGGTAATTGGACCACAGAAACGCGTCAGGCGAACGTACTTACCCGGATGAAGGCGAGAGATTTAAATGACCTTCGAGGTAATGCACTGTGGAGTGCACCCTGAAAAGCTGAGGCAATTGAAATGACAAAATTTTGACACGGGGGCCTTCCCGTGCAGGATGCACCGGCTCACACTCCGAGCGGCAAAGGCAGAGGAACTTCTCCAGTCTGTCAGCACAGCGCGTTTATATCAGATAAACTCGCTTTCACAAATCGGATCCTACTAAAGGAAAAAACACTTTCTCCAATATCTGCTTCAAATGAACGAACAATGCAGCGCAAAGAACTACTAAGTCCAGCATGCAGTGTGGCTCAACTAAAAATCATGACAGTCCCACAAATGGTAATTAAGAAATGAGCATGCGTCAAAGCAGCGCGGTTCAATTGAATGCAGGAGAACGCCTCTGATGAAGTGGTAATTGGACCACAGAAACGCGTCAGGCGAACGTACTTACCCGGATGAAGGCGAGAGATTTAAATGACCTTCGAGGTAATGCACTGTGGAGTGCACCCTGAAAAGCTGAGGCAATTGAAATGACAAAATTTTGACACGGGGGCCTTCCCGTGCAGGATGCACCGGCTCACACTCCGAGCGGCAAAGGCAGAGGAACTTCTCCAGTCTGTCAGCACAGCGCGTTTATATCAGATAAACTCGCTTTCACAAATCGGATCCTACTAAAGGAAAAAACACTTTCTCCAATATCTGCTTCAAATGAACGAACAATGCAGCGCAAAGAACTACTAAGTCCAGCATGCAGTGTGGCTCAACTAAAAATCATGACAGTCCCACAAATGGTAATTAAGAAATGAGCATGCGTCAAAGCAGCGCGGTTCAATTGAATGCAGGAGAACGCCTCTGATGAAGTGGTAATTGGACCACAGAAACGCGTCAGGCGAACGTACTTACCCGGATGAAGGCGAGAGATTTAAATGACCTTCGAGGTAATGCACTGTGGAGTGCACCCTGAAAAGCTGAGGCAATTGAAATGACAAAATTTTGACACGGGGGCCTTCCCGTGCAGGATGCACCGGCTCACACTCCGAGCGGCAAAGGCAGAGGAACTTCTCCAGTCTGTCAGCACAGCGCGTTTATATCAGATAAACTCGCTTTCACAAATCGGATCCTACTAAAGGAAAAACACTTTCTCCAATATCTGCTTCAAATGAACGAACAATGCAGCGCAAAGAACTACTAAGTCCAGCATGCAGTGTGGCTCAACTAAAAATCATGACAGTCTCACAAATGGTAATTAAGAAATGAGCATGCGTCAAAGCAGCGCGGTTCAATTGAATGCAGGAGAACGCCTCTGATGAAGTGGTAATTGGACCACAGAAACGCGTCAGGCGAACGTACTTACCCGGATGAAGGCGAGAGATTTAAATGACCTTCGAGGTAATGCACTGTGGAGTGCACCCTGAAACGCTGAGGCAATTGAAATGACAAAATTTTGACACGGGTGCCTTCCCGTGCAGGATGCACCGGCTCACACTCCGAGCGGCAAAGGCAGAGGAACTTCTCCAGTCTGTCAGCACAGCGCGTTTATATCAGATAAACTCGCTTTCACAAATCGGATCCTACTAAAGGAAAAAACACTTTCTCCAATATCTGCTTCAAATGAACGAACAATGCAGCGCAAAGAACTACTAAGTCCAGCATGCAGTGTGGCTCAACTAAAAATCATGACAGTCCCACGAATGGTAATTAAGAAATGAGCATGCGTCAAAGCAGCGCGGTTCAATTGAATGCAGGAGAACGCCTCTGATGAAGTGGTAATTGGACCACAGAAACGCGTCAGGCGAACGTACTTACCCGGATGAAGGCGAGAGATTTAAATGACCTTCGAGGTAATGCACTGTGGAGTGCACCCTGAAAAGCTGAGGCAATTGAAATGACAAAATTTTGACACGGGGGCCTTCCCGTGCAGGATGCACCGGCTCACACTCCGAGCGGCAAAGGCAGAGGAACTTCTCCAGTCTGTCAGCACAGCGCGTTTATATCAGATAAACTCGCTTTCACAAATCGGATCCTACTAAAGGAAAAAACACTTTCTCCAATATCTGCTTCAAATGAACGAACAATGCAGCGCAAAAAACTACTAAGTCCAGCATGCAGTGTGGCTCAACTAAAAATCATGACAGTCCCACAAATGGTAATTAAGAAATGAGCATGCGTCAAAGCAGCGCGGTTCAATTGAATGCAGGAGAACGCCTCTGATGAAGTGGTAATTGGACCACAGAAACGCGTCAGGCGAACGTACTTACCCGGATGAAGGCGAGAGATTTAAATGACCTTCGAGGTAATGCACTGTGGAGTGCACCCTGAAAAGCTGAGGCAATTGAAATGACAAAATTTTGACACGGGGGCCTTCCCGTGCAGGATGCACCGGCTCACACTCCGAGCGGCAAAGGCAGAGGAACTTCTCCAGTCTGTCAGCACAGCGCGTTTATATCAGATAAACTCGCTTTCACAAATCGGATCCTACTAAAGGAAAAAACACTTTCTCCAATATCTGCTTCAAATGAACGAACAATGCAGCGCAAAGAACTACTAAGTCCAGCATGCAGTGTGGCTCAACTAAAAATCATGACAGTCCCACAAATGGTAATTAAGAAATGAGCATGCGTCAAAGCAGCGCGGTTCAATTGAATGCAGGAGAACGCCTCTGATGAAGTGGTAATTGGACCACAGAAACGCGTCAGGCGAACGTACTTACCCGGATGAAGGCGAGAGATTTAAATGACCTTCGAGGTAATGCACTGTGGAGTGCACCCTGAAAAGCTGAGGCAATTGAAATGACAACATTTTGACACGGGGGCCTTCCCGTGCAGGATGCACCGGCTCACACTCCGAGCGGCAAAGGCAGAGGAACTTCTCCAGTCTGTCAGCACAGCGCGTTTATATCAGATAAACTCGCTTTCACAAATCGGATCCTACTAAAGGAAAAAACACTTTCTCCAATATCTGCTTCAAATGAACGAACAATGCAGCGCAAAGAACTACTAAGTCCAGCATGCAGTGTGGCTCAACTAAAAATCATGACAGTCCCACAAATGGTAATTAAGAAATGAGCATGCGTCAAAGCAGCGCGGTTCAATTGAATGCAGGAGAACGCCTCTGATGAAGTGGTAATTGGACCACAGAAAAGCGTCAGGCGAACGTACTTACCCGGATGAAGGCGAGAGATTTAAATGACCTTCGAGGTAATGCACTGTGGAGTGCACCCTGAAAAGCTGAGGCAATTGAAATGACAAAATTTTGACACGGGGGCCTTCCCGTGCAGGATGCACCGGCTCACACTCCGAGCGGCAAAGGCAGAGGAACTTCTCCAGTCTGTCAGCACAGCGCGTTTATATCAGATAAACTCGCTTTCACAAATCGGATCCTACTAAAGGAAAAAACACTTTCTCCAATATCTGCTTCAAATGAACGAACAATGCAGCGCAAAGAACTACTAAGTCCAGCATGCAGTGTGGCTCAACTAAAAATCATGACAGTCCCACAAATGGTAATTAAGAAATGAGCATGCGTCAAAGCAGCGCGGTTCAATTGAATGCAGGAGAACGCCTCTGATGAAGTGGTAATTGGACCACAGAAACGCGTCAGGCGAACGTACTTACCCGGATGAAGGCGAGAGATTTAAATGACCTTCGAGGTAATGCACTGTGGAGTGCACCCTGAAAAGCTGAGGCAATTGAAATGACAAAATTTTGACACGGGGGCCTTCCCGTGCAGGATGCACCGGCTCACACTCCGAGCGGCAAAGGCAGAGGAACTTCTCCAGTCTGTCAGCACAGCGCATTTATATCAGATAAACTCGCTTTCACAAATCGGATCCTACTAAAGGAAAAAACACTTTCTCCAATATCTGCTTCAAATGAACGAACAATGCAGCGCAAAGAACTACTAAGTCCAGCATGCAGTGTGGCTCAACTAAAAATCATGACAGTCCCACAAATGGTAATTAAGAAATGAGCATGCGTCAAAGCAGCGCGGTTCAATTGAATGCAGGAGAACGCCTCTGATGAAGTGGTAATTGGACCACAGAAACGCGTCAGGCGAACGTACTTACCCGGATGAAGGCGAGAGATTTAAATGACCTTCGAGGTAATGCACTGTGGAGTGCACCCTGAAAAGCTGAGGCAATTGAAATGACAAAATTTTGACACGGGGGCCTTCCCGTGCAGGATGCACCGGCTCACACTCCGAGCGGCAAAGGCAGAGGAACTTCTCCAGTCTGTCAGCACAGCGCGTTTATATCAGATAAACTCGCTTTCACAAATCGGATCCTACTAAAGGAAAAAACACTTTCTCCAATATCTGCTTCGAATGAACGAACAATGCAGCGCAAAGAACTACTAAGTCCAGCATGCAGTGTGGCTCAACTAAAAATCATGACAGTCCCACAAATGGTAATTAAGAAATGAGCATGCGTCAAAGCAGCGCGGTTCAATTGAATGCAGGAGAACGCCTCTGATGAAGTGGTAATTGGACCACAGAAACGCGTCAGGCGAACGTACTTACCCGGATGAAGGCGAGAGATTTAAATGACCTTCGAGGTAATGCACTGTGGAGTGCACCCTGAAAAGCTGAGGCAATTGAAATGACAAAATTTTGACACGGGGGCCTTCCCGTGCAGGATGCACCGGCTCACACTCCGAGCGGCAAAGGCAGAGGAACTTCTCCAGTCTGTCAGCACAGCGCGTTTATATCAGATAAACTCGCTTTCACAAATCGGATCCTACTAAAGGAAAAAACACTTTCTCCAATATCTGCTTCAAATGAACGAACAATGCAGCGCAAAGAACTACTAAGTCCAGCATGCAGTGTGGCTCAACTAAAAATCATGACAGTCCCACAAATGGTAATTAAGAAATGAGCATGCGTCAAAGCAGCGCGGTTCAATTGAATGCAGGAGAACGCCTCTGATGAAGTGGTAATTGGACCACAGAAACGCGTCAGGCGAACGTACTTACCCGGATGAAGGCGAGAGATTTAAATGACCTTCGAGGTAATGCACTGTGGAGTGCACCCTGAAAAGCTGAGGCAATTGAAATGACAAAATTTTGACACGGGGGCCTTCCCGTGCAGGATGCACCGGCTCACACTCCGAGCGGCAAAGGCAGAGGAACTTCTCCAGTCTGTCAGCACAGCGCGTTTATATCAGATAAACTCGCTTTCACAAATCGGATCCTACTAAAGGAAAAAACACTTTCTCCAATATCTGCTTCAAATGAACGAACAATGCAGCGCAAAGAACTACTAAGTCCAGCATGCAGTGTGGCTCAACTAAAAATCATGACAGTCCCACAAATGGTAATTAAGAAATGAGCATGCGTCAAAGCAGCGCGGTTCAATTGAATGCAGGAGAACGCCTCTGATGAAGTGGTAATTGGACCACAGAAACGCGTCAGGCGAACGTACTTACCCGGATGAAGGCGAGAGATTTAAATGACCTTCGAGGTAATGCACTGTGGAGTGCACCCTGAAAAGCTGAGGCAATTGAAATGACAAAATTTTGACACGGGGGCCTTCCCGTGCAGGATGCACCGGCTCACACTCCGAGCGGCAAAGGCAGAGGAACTTCTCCAGTCTGTCAGCACAGTGCGTTTATATCAGATAAACTCGCTTTCACAAATCGGATCCTACTAAAGGAAAAACACTTTCTCCAATATCTGCTTCAAATGAACGAACAATGCAGCGCAAAGAACTACTAAGTCCAGCATGCAGTGTGGCTCAACTAAAAATCATGACAGTCTCACAAATGGTAATTAAGAAATGAGCATGCGTCAAAGCAGCGCGGTTCAATTGAATGCAGGAGAACGCCTCTGATGAAGTGGTAATTGGACCACAGAAACGCGTCAGGCGAACGTACTTACCCGGATGAAGGCGAGAGATTTAAATGACCTTCGAGGTAATGCACTGTGGAGTGCACCCTGAAACGCTGAGGCAATTGAAATGACAAAATTTTGACACGGGTGCCTTCCCGTGCAGGATGCACCGGCTCACACTCCGAGCGGCAAAGGCAGAGGAACTTCTCCAGTCTGTCAGCACAGCGCGTTTATATCAGATAAACTCGCTTTCACAAATCGGATCCTACTAAAGGAAAAAACACTTTCTCCAATATCTGCTTCAAATGAACGAACAATGCAGCGCAAAGAACTACTAAGTCCAGCATGCAGTGTGGCTCAACTAAAAATCATGACAGTCCCACGAATGGTAATTAAGAAATGAGCATGCGTCAAAGCAGCGCGGTTCAATTGAATGCAGGAGAACGCCTCTGATGAAGTGGTAATTGGACCACAGAAACGCGTCAGGCGAACGTACTTACCCGGATGAAGGCGAGAGATTTAAATGACCTTCGAGGTAATGCACTGTGGAGTGCACCCTGAAAAGCTGAGGCAATTGAAATGACAAAATTTTGACACGGGGGCCTTCCCGTGCAGGATGCACCGGCTCACACTCCGAGCG
Source organism: Lissotriton helveticus (assembly GCF_964261635.1). NCBI lineage: Eukaryota > Metazoa > Chordata > Amphibia > Caudata > Salamandridae > Lissotriton > Lissotriton helveticus. Next base: position 1,820,302,930 of record NC_136057.1, read on the forward strand.
GCAAAGGCAGAGGAACTTCTCCAGTCTGTCAGCACAGCGCGTTTATATCAGATAAACTCGCTTTCACAAATCGGATCCTACTAAAGGAAAAAACACTTTCTCCAATATCTGCTTCAAATGAACGAACAATGCAGCGCAAAGAACTACTAAGTCCAGCATGCAGTGTGGCTCAACTAAAAATCATGACAGTCCCACAAATGGTAATTAAGAAATGAGCATGCGTCAAAGCAGCGCGGTTCAATTGAATGCAGGAGAACGCCTCTGATGAAGTGGTAATTGGACCACAGAAACGCGTCAGGCGAACGTACTTACCCGGATGAAGGCGAGAGATTTAAATGACCTTCGAGGTAATGCACTGTGGAGTGCACCCTGAAAAGCTGAGGCAATTGAAATGACAAAATTTTGACACGGGGGCCTTCCCGTGCAGGATGCACCGGCTCACACTCCGAGCGGCAAAGGCAGAGGAACTTCTCCAGTCTGTCAGCACAGCGCGTTTATATCAGATAAACTCGCTTTCACAAATCGGATCCTACTAAAGGAAAAAACACTTTCTCCAATATCTGCTTCAAATGAACGAACAATGCAGCGCAAAGAACTACTAAGTCCAGCATGCAGTGTGGCTCAACTAAAAATCATGACAGTCCCACAAATGGTAATTAAGAAATGAGCATGCGTCAAAGCAGCGCGGTTCAATTGAATGCAGGAGAACGCCTCTGATGAAGTGGTAATTGGACCACAGAAACGCGTCAGGCGAACGTACTTACCCGGATGAAGGCGAGAGATTTAAATGACCTTCGAGGTAATGCACTGTGGAGTGCACCCTGAAAAGCTGAGGCAATTGAAATGACAACATTTTGACACGGGGGCCTTCCCGTGCAGGATGCACCGGCTCACACTCCGAGCGGCAAAGGCAGAGGAACTTCTCCAGTCTGTCAGCACAGCGCGTTTATATCAGATAAACTCGCTTTCACAAATCGGATCCTACTAAAGGAAAAAACACTTTCTCCAATATCTGCTTCAAATGAACGAACAATGCAGCGCAAAGAACTACTAAGTCCAGCATGCAGTGTGGCTCAACTAAAAATCATGACAGTCCCACAAATGGTAATTAAGAAATGAGCATGCGTCAAAGCAGCGCGGTTCAATTGAATGCAGGAGAACGCCTCTGATGAAGTGGTAATTGGACCACAGAAACGCGTCAGGCGAACGTACTTACCCGGATGAAGGCGAGAGATTTAAATGACCTTCGAGGTAATGCACTGTGGAGTGCACCCTGAAAAGCTGAGGCAATTGAAATGACAAAATTTTGACACGGGGGCCTTCCCGTGCAGGATGCACCGGCTCACACTCCGAGCGGCAAAGGCAGAGGAACTTCTCCAGTCTGTCAGCACAGCGCGTTTATATCAGATAAACTCGCTTTCAGAAATCGGATCCTACTAAAGGAAAAAACACTTTCTCCAATATCTGCTTCAAATGAACGAACAATGCAGCGCAAAGAACTACTAAGTCCAGCATGCAGTGTGGCTCAACTAAAAATCATGACAGTCCCACAAATGGTAATTAAGAAATGAGCATGCGTCAAAGCAGCGCGGTTCAATTGAATGCAGGAGAACGCCTCTGATGAAGTGGTAATTGGACCACAGAAACGCGTCAGGCGAACGTACTTACCCGGATGAAGGCGAGAGATTTAAATGACCTTCGAGGTAATGCACTGTGGAGTGCACCCTGAAAAGCTGAGGCAATTGAAATGACAAAATTTTGACACGGGGGCCTTCCCGTGCAGGATGCACCGGCTCACACTCCGAGCGGCAAAGGCAGAGGAACTTCTCCAGTCTGTCAGCACAGCGCATTTATATCAGATAAACTCGCTTTCACAAATCGGATCCTACTAAAGGAAAAAACACTTTCTCCAATATCTGCTTCAAATGAACGAACAATGCAGCGCAAAGAACTACTAAGTCCAGCATGCAGTGTGGCTCAACTAAAAATCATGACAGTCCCACAAATGGTAATTAAGAAATGAGCATGCGTCAAAGCAGCGCGGTTCAATTGAATGCAGGAGAACGCCTCTGATGAAGTGGTAATTGGACCACAGAAACGCGTCAGGCGAACGTACTTACCCGGATGAAGGCGAGAGATTTAAATGACCTTCGAGGTAATGCACTGTGGAGTGCACCCTGAAAAGCTGAGGCAATTGAAATGACAAAATTTTGACACGGGGGCCTTCCCGTGCAGGATGCACCGGCTCACACTCCGAGCGGCAAAGGCAGAGGAACTTCTCCAGTCTGTCAGCACAGCGCGTTTATATCAGATAAACTCGCTTTCACAAATCGGATCCTACTAAAGGAAAAAACACTTTCTCCAATATCTGCTTCGAATGAACGAACAATGCAGCGCAAAGAACTACTAAGTCCAGCATGCAGTGTGGCTCAACTAAAAATCATGACAGTCCCACAAATGGTAATTAAGAAATGAGCATGCGTCAAAGCAGCGCGGTTCAATTGAATGCAGGAGAACGCCTCTGATGAAGTGGTAATTGGACCACAGAAACGCGTCAGGCGAACGTACTTACCCGGATGAAGGCGAGAGATTTAAATGACCTTCGAGGTAATGCACTGTGGAGTGCACCCTGAAAAGCTGAGGCAATTGAAATGACAAAATTTTGACACGGGGGCCTTCCCGTGCAGGATGCACCGGCTCACACTCCGAGCGGCAAAGGCAGAGGAACTTCTCCAGTCTGTCAGCACAGCGCGTTTATATCAGATAAACTCGCTTTCACAAATTGGATCCTACTAAAGGAAAAAACACTTTCTCCAATATCTGCTTCAAATGAACGAACAATGCAGCGCAAATAACTACTAAGTCCAGCATGCAGTGTGGCTCAACTAAAAATCATGACAGTCCCACAAATGGTAATTAAGAAATGAGCATGCGTCAAAGCAGCGCGGTTCAATTGAATGCAGGAGAACGCCTCTGATGAAGTGGTAATTGGACCACAGAAACGCGTCAGGCGAACGTACTTACCCGGATGAAGGCGAGAGATTTAAATGACCTTCGAGGTAATGCACTGTGGAGTGCACCCTGAAAAGCTGAGGCAATTGAAATGACAAAATTTTGACACGGGGGCCTTCCCGTGCAGGATGCACCGGCTCACACTCCGAGCGGCAAAGGCAGAGGAACTTCTCCAGTCTGTCAGCACAGCGCGTTTATATCAGATAAACTCGCTTTCACAAATCGGATCCTACTAAAGGAAAAAACACTTTCTCCAATATCTGCTTCAAATGAACGAACAATGCAGCGCAAAGAACTACTAAGTCCAGCATGCAGTGTGGCTCAACTAAAAATCATGACAGTCCCACAAATGGTAATTAAGAAATGAGCATGCGTCAAAGCAGCGCGGTTCAATTGAATGCAGGAGAACGTCTCTGATGAAGTGGTAATTGGACCACAGAAACGCGTCAGGCGAACGTACTTACCCGGATGAAGGCGAGAGATTTAAATGACCTTCGAGGTAATGCACTGTGGAGTGCACCCTGAAAAGCTGAGGCAATTGAAATGACAAAATTTTGACACGGGGGCCTTCCCGTGCAGGATGCACCGGCTCACACTCCGAGCGGCAAAGGCAGAGGAACTTCTCCAGTCTGTCAGCACAGCGCGTTTATATCAGATAAACTCTCTTTCACAAATCGGATCCTACTAAAGGAAAAAACACTTTCTCCAATATCTGCTTCAAATGAACGAACAATGCAGCGCAAAGAACTACTAAGTCCAGCATGCAGTGTGGCTCAACTAAAAATCATGACAGTCCCACAAATGGTAATTAAGAAATGAGCATGCGTCAAAGCAGCGCGGTTCAATTGAATGCAGGAGAACGCCTCTGATGAAGTGGTAATTGGACCACAGAAACGCGTCAGGCGAACGTACTTACCCGGATGAAGGCGAGAGATTTAAATGACCTTCGAGGTAATGCACTGTGGAGTGCACCCTGAAAAGCTGAGGCAATTGAAATGACAAAATTTTGACACGGGGGCCTTCCCGTGCAGGATGCACCGGCTCACACTCCGAGCGGCAAAGGCAGAGGAACTTCTCCAGTCTGTCAGCACAGCGCGTTTATATCAGATAAACTCGCTTTCACAAATCGGATCCTACTAAAGGAAAAAACACTTTCTCCAATATCTGCTTCAAATGAACGAACAATGCAGCGCAAAGAACTACTAAGTCCAGCATGCAGTGTGGCTCAACTAAAAATCATGACAGTCCCACAAATGGTAATTAAGAAATGAGCATGCGTCAAAGCAGCGCGGTTCAATTGAATGCAGGAGAACGCCTCTGATGAAGTGGTAATTGGACCACAGAAACGCGTCAGGCGAACGTACTTACCCGGATGAAGGCGAGAGATTTAAATGACCTTCGAGGTAATGCACTGTGGAGTGCACCCTGAAAAGCTGAGGCAATTGAAATGACAAAATATATATATATATATATATATATATATATATATATATATATATATATATATATATTTTAAGGAAGTTCTTCCCTGGGCCAGCTTTGGCCCCCATCCTGAGGCCAATATAGCCCCGGGGACCCCATCCCCTGGCCCATGGCTACATAATTTGTTTATTTAAAAAAATAAAAAGAGGTAGGGGGTCCTGCGGGCCCCCCTGCCGGGGCCATTTTCTGCCCCAGGGACCCCATCCCCCGGGATGGCCTTTTTGCTATTTTTTTTTAAATGGGAGGGGGGCTATTCCACTCCCCAGGCGGATTTAGTCCCCGGGCCCAGCCTTTTAAAAAATATATATTTATTTTTAAGGAAAGGAGGCTCACCTGGCCATCTTCCCTGGGCCAGGTTTTGCCCCCGGGACCCCATCCCCCAGGCCAGCCTTCTATTTTTTTTATTTTTTATTTTGGAGGGGGATGTGTGGCCCATCCTGAGGCTGATATAGCCCCGGGGACCCATTCTTTATTTATTTACTTTTTCAAAATGGATAGGTGGGCCTGTGTGGCCCTCCTACCTAGGCCATTTTTAGCCACGGGTACCCCAGCCCTGAGGCATGGCCATGTCCTTAGGAACTGTGGGGGGAGCCCCAGGGCCACCGTGGTCCCTGCCGGCTCCCCGCCTGCCCGTCTTTGCTTGTGGACAGAGGGAGCTGCAGCTCCCTCTGTTCAAAAGCAATTCTGCTTTGCTTCACCATGCCATAGGAAACTGCAATGTCCCCGGGGTGGGCAAAATGGGACATTGCTGGATCCGGCCCTGGTGTATAGCAGTCCCCAGGGCCATTTACGGTTAAATGAGGGGGCCACACGGCCCCCCTCCAACAATTCTTGTTTCTACCCTGCCCCCTTTTCTTCATTTTTAACATTTTTGGACCCGTTTTCCTTGTGACTCGGTTCAACCGAGTCACCAGATGGTTGCCAACACTTCCTGGTTGGAACTTTTGGCAGCCAATCAGATCACAGGCTTGAGATCGGGAGGATTCACGGATCTTCTGAGGCCAAATTTGTATATCTGAGAAATGTTCTGAGTTCTCAGGAACTACTGAACAGATTTACACATTTTAAATAAAAGAGTGCACTCTGGACCAAGAGCTACCTGTCTGCCAAATTTGGTGTAATTCAGGTCAGCAGTTCGGGCTGTAGCTGCGTCAACAGTTTCCTATGGAAATTAACCTGGAGAAAAAAGCATTATGGGACCCCCTGTTTCTCTGCCCGCTTGATGAATCACCCCAAAACTGTCAACACAGCAGCTAAAGTGAGTGGGTCATCAGTTTTGAAAATTTCACAAACATTTGTCAAATGGCGCCAAAGATATTAGCAAAAGAACATTTTGAATAGAAAGAAGGTCCTAACTATGACTACCTACTGGCGACTGTTTATATGCATATATTTAATTAATATATATTTATATTTATATATATATATATATATATATATATATTCACTGAAAAAACCATAGGTTATAGACCATATATAGTTAGGAATTAGCATTTACAAAACCTTGAAAATTCACTGAAAAAACCATAGGTTATAGACCATATATAGTTAGGAATTAGCATTTAAAAAACCTTATTTTACTCACACAAAACCATTGAAATTCCATATATAGTTAGTTGCACTAACTATATATCGCGCACCCGCAATCCACTGCTGATCATGTCACATATTACATCATTCATGACATGGTCAGTGACATCACTGATGACATCACTGATGACATCTCAAATGACATCACTGATGACATCACTGATGACATCTCAAATGACATCACTGATGACTACATCCAGTGACTGTATAATTCTGTAAAGTTAAAATATGTCTTACATATTGAAGAATGAGTGGATGTATAAGTGTCTTGATGAAGGATTTAGTAGGGGCATGGCTGACTGTATGAGTGACTGATTAAATGTGTCTCACTGAGTGCATGGGTTAGTGACTAAACTGTCTTAATTTGTGCATCATTATGTCTGTTGTTCTGTAAACTGCTGCATGTGTTGATCATTAGCTATATGATTAACTGTATGGGTTATTGATTGGTTGCCCAAGCATTTGTATGGGAGACTGAGTGTGTGTGTGGGTGGCTGGGAGGTGTATGACTCTCTGCATAGATGTGTGAGCAGTTGATTGACTAGATGTATGGGTTCAAAAGTGCATGTGGAAACAGCTGTATGGGCGGTTGACTGTGTGCATGAGTGTATTGGTGAGTGAATGGATATCTCAGTGCTACATGTCAAAGTAAGTACATATGTAAAACACAGTACATGTGAGAGTTGACATATATAAATAACTGTGCATAAGAGCCAGTGAATGTGTGAGTGGCTGTATGGATCATTGTGAACTTGTATCCAGGATTGTATAAGTGAGTAAATATGTTTTAGTATATGTTTGAATAAGTAAGGTGTGTATAACTGTATAGTTGAGGAAATGGAGGTGTGATTGATTCTTTGCATGACTGACTAAGTGTCTGAGTAACTCCATGGATGAGTGACAGTCTATGAGTGTCTGTTTACACTGAGTGTATCTAAGGTTATATTAGAGTCTGAAGAGGTTCATCGTATTATCACATGAATGATGTCATCAGTGATGTGATCAGTAATGTCAAATGAGATGTCATCAGTGATGTCATCAGTGATGTCATCAGTGATGTCATTTGAGATGTCATCAGTGATGTCATCAGTGATGTCATTTGAGATGTCATCAGTGATGTCATCAGTGATGTCATTTGAGATGTCATCAGTGATGTCATCAGTGATGTCACTGACCATGTCATGAATGATGTAATATGTGACATGATCAGCAGTGGATTGCGGGTGCGCGATATATAGTTAGTGCAACTAACTATATATGGAATTTCAATGGTTTTGTGTGAGTAAAATAAGGTTTTTTAAATGCTAATTCCTAACTATATATGGTCTATAACCTATGGTTTTTTCAGTGAATTTTCAAGGTTTTGTAAATGCTAATTCCTAACTATATATGGTCTATAACCTATGGTTTTTTCAGTGAATTTCAATGTTTTTTTAATAGCAAATATCATAAGCTGTCGAATGTCAAGTACGTGGTAAGTGAAAACATTTTCGTGTTTATGCACACTGATCTGCTTTGAATGGTGCCCCCCCCCTCATTTCTATTAGGAGTACTCTCTCTTTGCACATAGTGAAGAGTAGTTAACGCAGGCCTTTGCCCCCGTTGTAATACGTCGTGCCTGCTTCTCTCTCCATTTGATTGATTGTTATCCAAGTATTTACTGTTTTAGAATTGGTTCTCTTTGGTTCATTCTCTATTTACAAACAAACACAGAGTCGCAATACTCTGTTTAGTCTTTGCAGATAACGAAAAATCGTGTAAAAAAAAAAAGAAAAGGAATCGAGCAAAATCAGTAGGCCACTAATGGGATCTCTTTTTGACCTCGCTAAAATAGAAACATTAGGAACAACCCCTCATGACAAATACAAAACTAGTGAGATGAACTGAACTCCACACAATGATGGCTGCAAAACAGCTCGGCTCCGCCACCCACCCCGCCCAAAATAACGATAAAGAGCGGCTGCCATGATTGGTTGCGGAATGGCCACGACGGAGCTACGAAATGGTGCTGCTCTCATGCTAACCCCAGCTTCAGTCTGAAACATCCAGAAACACTGTAGACTACCAATTCGATCAGTTCCGGTAGCGCCCCAATGTAACCCGGTAGAGAAGAACTAGCCCTCCCCTCTTTGACTGATGGTTCTTGTTGCCTGTCCCTTCTGTTGTCATTTAACAGAACTATTTAGCCTGCTGAAAGGGGTTGTGTTCCGACCGCTGGTTGGTGGAGACATTTTGACTATATTCTGGACTTGCGTTGTCGCGTAATGCGTCATATGACGCGCCGCGTTAGCGCATCCGGAAGTCATCCGGGGCGCGCAGCGCGTAACGTAAGCATAACAAGTCATGTGACTTGTTAATAAAACTTTTCATTGGTTCATTTTACTTTTCTTATTCTAATGATGAAAGGCTTGGTCATATGACCTAAAAATTACGCTTTTTATTACTTCCGAACATTATTTTTTCTTAAATATATGTTATAATGTTCCAGGCTAATGTACTTTCCCGGAAAATTTACAACTGTCCTGCAAGTAAAATATATTCTTTTTTCGAGAAAAAGAGCGTTTCTTCGTCCCATGACGGAGCCGTTGAGCAAAAGAGGGTCGACCTGCTGTCTTAGTCGCCGATACGCCTGAATATGAGATTCTTATCGATCACTTTATGTTGCAGGAGTAGAAAACACAACAGCCCTTGACCATTTATCTTTACTGCGTTCCTTCGTATTATACCTTTTACCCTTCATGTAATTGGTCTGCTTTATTTCACTTGCCTTTTAATGATTCTAAAACAGTGACTATTATTAAAAACTTTACCAATGTATATACTACTACCATGTTTTCTTTTAAAAACCTTTATTGTGAAAATTTCATTATACAAATACGAGCCTATAACCACGTGGGCCGGCCACGGAGCAAACTGTAATCGTATATGATGAGTAGACATTTACACTGTAGAGGAACGTAACGGGCGGGCCATTAGGTTGCAAGAACTAAGGTGTCTAACAGTTACGGAATCGGTGGACGTACATTTTATAATTAAAATACGACAGGGCCAGTTACAATAAAATTATCTACATATACATTTGCGGGCAAGTACCATGGGTGACGTTAATTCGAACTTTCAATAGTACAGTAATCAATAACACATCAAAACTTAATATCAATAGGGATGTCGAAATATTCAATCAATTCTCGTCCCCGCCCGCCATGTGCTTCAAAACTGCATACGTATCTCGTGATTTCAAGGTTCTGCAACCAGTACACAACAAGGAGTTACGAGTCCCATTTATTCCGGCGCCATTTTGGGCGAGGACGGGCAGGTCCAGGATATAGTCAAAATGTCTCTACCAACCCTCGACTATGATGATGTTCATATGCTGTATTTATTAGAGTAACACTCATCTGTCCACATGAAATTAATTTGCCACAATCTAAACATGTCATTTTAATTTTTCCAAAGTTCTTCTAAATATTTGGGACCGTTTCCCTTGCCTCTGATGCTGTCAGTGCCACTTCTTTGATGAATGTACTAGCAGGTCAGGGGTTCTCCTCCAAATCTCTCTTTTATGCAGCACTATAATTAATTGGTGCCACCTCTCCATATGACGATGCATGGTATAGTTACCATAACTATATTTTTTTTCGGTTCCTCTGGAGAGTTCATCGTGGCAGATGAAGCGTGTAACGTACCGGACATTTACCTTTTTTTGCATGTACAGGAAAGGAAAAAAAAATCGAGCGTCCGAGTTCTAAGGTGTCCCAGGGCCATTTTAGTGGACCAGGCCCAAATCCAAAGAACAGGCCGCCATTTTGAGAGTCCTGTTGCAGCCGCCTGTCGTTGTAGCATCAAGAGCAGCCAAAACTCAGCTGAATGGCAACTGAAACGGTAAAGGGGCGCCCCACTACAGCAGACGAGCCTCCACCTGGGAAGGCCCGTTCACGCCGCCTCCCCCCCCCCTTCGGGCACCCCACGCCGTTATTCGGAACAGTATTGTAGGATGGCCACACCAGTGCGGCAACTTGCTAGACATCACCTCGGTGGTAACCGAATCTCAGCCCCTTGTAGTGTCTCCTCTTCAGAAAATATTCTTGCGCTACCTTTGCCCCATTCACACATCGGTCCGCTACTGACGCCATCTCACAGGCTAATGGGGCGCCCCACGCCGAGTTTCAGCATTGTAGGATGACCACACCAGTACAGCAACTTGCTAGACATCACCTCGGTGCCATCCGGATCTTGGCATCTCAACGCCTAGTGGTATCTTCCATACAGAAAATATTGTTGCGCTGCCTTTGGCCCCATTCGCACATCGGTCCGCAACTGACACCATCTCACAGGCCAACAGGGCGCCCCACGCCGACTTTTACCATTGTAGGATGGCCACACCAGTACAGCAACTTGCTAGACATCACCTCGGTGCCATCCGGATCTTGGCATCTCAGCGCCTTGTGGTGTCTTCTATTCCGAAAATATTGTAGAAAATATTGTTGCGCTGCCTTTGGCCCCATTCGCACATCGGTCTGCAACTGACACCATCTCACAGGCCAACAAGGCGCCCCACGCCGACTTTTACCATTGTAGGATGGCCACACCAGTACAGCAACTTGCTAGACATCACCTCGGTGCCATCCGGATCTTGGCATCTCAGCGCCTTGTGGTGTCAGTCAGAAAATATTGTTGCGCTGCCTTTGTCCCCATTCGCACATCGGTCCACTACTGACACCATCTCACAGGCCAACAGGGCGCCCCACGCCGACTTTTACCATTGTAGGATGGCCACACCAGTGCCACAACTTGCTAGACACCACCTCGGTGCCATCTGGAACTTGGCATCTCAGCGCCTTGTGGTGTCTTCAATTCAGAATATATTGTTGCGCTGCCTTTGGCCCCATTCGCACATCGGTCCGCTACTGACGCCATCTCACAGGCCAACGGGGCGCCCCACGCCGACTATCAGCATTGTAGGATGGCCACACCAGTACAGCAACTTGCTAGACATCACCTCGGTGCCATCCGGATCTCGGCGCCCCACTGCAGATGAAGTGCCTCTCAACTATGAAACCACCACGGTGACATCCGGATCTTGGCGCGTTGTGCTGCCTTCGGCCTATTCGCACATCGGTCCGCTACTGACGCCATCTCACAGACTAATCGGGCGCCCCACGCCGAGTTTCAGCATTGTAGGATGACCACACCAGTGTACCTTACTAGACACCACCTCGGTGCCATCCGGATCTTGGCATCTCAGCGCCTTGTGGTGTCTTCTATTCAGAAAATATTCTTGCGCTACCTTTGCCCCATTCACACATCGGTCCGCTACTGACGCCATCTCACAGGCTAATAGGGCGCCCCACGCCGAGTTTCAGCATTGTAGGATGACCACACCAGTACAGCAACTTGCTAGACATCACCTCGGTACCATCCGGATCTTGGCATCTCAACGCCTAGTGGTATCTTCCATACAGAAAATATTGTTGCGCTGCCTTTGACCCCATTCGCACATCGGTCCGCAACTTAGACATCACCTCGGTGCCATCCGGATCTTGGCATCTCAGCGCCTTGTGGTGTATTCTCTTCAGAAAATATTGTTGCGCTGCCTTTGGCCCCATTCGCACATCAGTCCGCTACTGACACCATCTCACAGGCCAACAGGGCGCCCCACGCCGACTTTTACCATTGTAGGATGGCCACACCAGTGCCACAACTTGCTAGACACCACCTCGGTGCCATCCGGATCTTGGCATCTCAGCGCCTTGTGGTGTCTTCTATTCCGAAAATATTGTTGCGCTGCCTTTGGCCCCATTCGCACATCGGTCCGCTACTGCCGCCATCTCACAGGCCAACGGGGCGCCCCACGCCGACTTTCAACATTGTAGGATGGCCACACCAGTGCGGCAACTTACTAGACACCACCTCGGTGCCATCCGGATCTTGGCGCGTTGTGCTGCCTTCGGCCTATTCGCACATCGGTCCGCTACTGACGCAAACTCACAGGCCAACGGGGCGCCTCACGCCGACTTTCAGCATTATTGGATGGCCACACCAGTGCTGCAACTTGCTGGACACCACCTCGGTGCCATCCGGATCTTGGCGCGTTGTGTTGCCTTCGGCCTATTCGCACATCGGTCCGCTACTGACGCCGCCTCACGTGCCAACGTATTTTGTCCGCATTTTATACCCTATGCCGCATAACAGGTCATGTGACTTGTTTATAAAACTTTTCATTGGTTCATTTTACTTTTGGTTTCCTAATGATGGAAGGCTTGATCATATGACCTAAAAACAACACTTTTCATTGGATGAAAACTTTTTTTTTTCCCCCAAACGATGAAAGCCCCACCTTGTTTCTGGATGTTTCAGACTGAAGCTGGCGTCAGCATGAGAGCACCACCATCTCGTAGCTCCGTCGTGGTCATTCCGCGAGCAATCATGGCAACCGCTCCCCACCAGAAGCCTACAGGAGTCGGGGGCCCCCAAAACTTTTGATAAATCCTCAAGGCGGAGGGGACGCTTTCAAGAATGGGGTCCAAGACCTAGCAGACAAGCGTCCGATTTCCAAGGTGTCCCAGGGCCATTTCAGTGGACCAGGCCCAAAAAGGAAAGAGCCTGCCGCCATTTTGAGAGTCCTGTGACAGCCGCCTATCGCTGCACCGCAAAAGTGGGCGCAACTCAGCTGAATTGCGGCTTTTGACACAGTGGACCAAAAACGGACGGAATGGCAACTGAAACGGTAAAGGGGCGCCCCATTACAACAGATGACACTCCACCTAGAGAAGCCCGTTCACGCCGCCTCCCCCGGGGCGCCCCACGCCGTTATTCGGAGCAGCATTGTAGGATACCAAAACCAGTGCGGCAACTTACTGGACATCACCTTGGTGCCATCGTTCTGCTGCCTTGGAACTATTCGCACAACAGTTTGCTACTGATGACCCACCCCCCGCGACGCCCCACGCCGTTATTTGCTGGGCGGCAACTTACTAGACATCACTTTCGTGTCATCTAGATTTCAGCGCGTTCTGCTGCCTTGGAACTATTCGCACAACAGTTTGCTACTGATGACCCACCCCCCGCGACGCCCCACGCCGGAAATCTGGACGTTGTGCTGCGTTGGGACTATTCGCACAGCCGACCGCTACTTCGTTGTTTTTCCCTAAAATTTTTTATATGTTATTACTATTTTTGTTTTCTTGTATATATTTATAAATTATTAAAGTTTTATAATCTTACTACTTTGTCGGAGTGCTATATATTTTTAATGTGACACATAATTGTAAAAACTTTGATGTACAAAGAGTCATCCCTGGAATCTTCCGCTTCAGGCTCGGTCCCCTCCCCAATCACAATACAGGATGGTTTTCAGATAATAGGAACGCTTCTGCTGTGACGAATCTCATCGAGTGTGGGCCTTGATCTACTATAACTCCTTTGAAGAGGGGTGATTCTTTACAGCTGGGGCCATAAACTACATCTGCAGGGCTAGCTGATAGCCTAGGACCGGCCTGGACAATCGGACACAGAGGAAGAGGAGTGTCAGAGGGTGCGGTAGTGAATAGGGCGAAAGGGAGGTGTCGGGCGGGCACAGGGTGTGATTCTCAGGGAAGAGCAGCGCAGATGGGGGGAGGTTTATTACCCATGCATAAGACAGAAAGCGGGGGTGACCACTGCCTGGGGGAGATGCTTGTGAGGGTGGGGAGCCATGCTAAGGATCGACAGCGTGCAGAGAGTGGGTCTGGTCAAGGCATCTAAAATGGCTGCCGTGCACGACAAAAGTGTGGCATTTGAAAAAAGACAAGATGGCGCAGACAATGTTTTTCAACACTTCCTGATTTCCTTCGAATCGAACGTTAACAGACGTTGGGGCATATTACCAAAGTTAAGCGATATTTATCCCTAACGATGCTTAGCAACGTTTTTTTTACCGCTAAGCATCGTCAGAAATTATCGCAGATAAACCTTGCTATTATCAAGGTTTATCGCAAATACGATAATAAACGACCGCAATGCATTAATATCGCTGAAAACTCAGCGATATTCATGCATTACCGAGCTAATGCTCTTAGCCATGTTATCCACCTCCCATTGGATAACATGGCTAAGAACTGCTCAGGGCAGGTGCTACTTTTTGGAGATATTCGCGCTTATCTCGAATATTTCCAAAAGTTGATAATAGGAGATAGCGATGTTAGCGACTGTTTCCAGTCGCTAACATCTTGGCACGCCCACTTTGCATGTCATTAGTGATAAATATCACTCACATGCAAAGTGGGGCCCAAGATGGTCGCTATCTCCTACTAGCCGTCGCTAACTGGTGTTAGCAACAGCTAGGTAATACAGATATAATTTTATCTCCGCGAAGCGGAGCGCTGTTACAGATATATATCTTGTTTTTGAACGTTAATTTCTCAAAATCCACTGAAGCACATATATTGAGACCTAGCAAAGGCACATCGAGCTACCAGTCCCTACAATTTTGCCAAGTTTCGTGCAAATCCATTCAGCCGTTCGATTATTATTATTATTTTTTTTTTGCCCCGCGGGGCCCTTTTAAAACCTCCACATCAAACCTAAGAGGTCAAGGAGGATCTACTATGCCCCCTTATGGTCATTTGCCCCTTCGCTTTGGCCTCCTCTTGTCTCTCGATCCTACCGAGAGACAAGATGGCGGCCGCTACGGACTGTTTGCAATGTTTACAGACGCCGGAGAACCAATCAGCTTCGCAAACCTCCGTTACGCGAAGCGGAGCGCTGTTACAGATATATATCTTTTTTTCAACGTTAATTTCTCAAAATCCACTGGAGCACATATATTGAGACCTAACAAAGGCACATCGGGCTACCAGTCCCTAATATTTTACCAAGTTTCGTGCAAATCCATTCAGCCGTTCGATTATTATTATTATTATTTTTTTTTGCCCCGCGGGACCCTTTTAAAACCTCCACATCAAACCTAGAGGGTCAGCGAGGATCTACTATGCCCCCTTATGGTCATTTGCCCCTTCGCTTTGGCCTCCTCGTGTCTCTCGATCCTACCGAGAGACAAGATGGCGGCCGCTACGGACTGTTTGGAATGTTGACAGACGCCGGAGAACCAATCAGCTTCGCTTCACAAAGCTCCGTTGCGCGAAAAGTACGCGTAGCGGAGCGCTGCCCGGTCCGCTGTTACAGATATATATCTTTTTTTGAACGTTAATTTCTCAAAATCCACTGAAGCACATATATTGAGACGTACAAAAGGCACATCGGGCTACCAGTCCCTACAATTTTGCCAAGTTTCGTGCAAATCCATTCAGCCGTTCGATTATTATTATTATTTTTTTTTTTTGCCCCGCGGGACCCTTTTAAAACCTCCACATCAAACCTAGAGGGTCAGCGAGGATCTACTATGCCCCCTTATGGTCATTTGCCCCTTCGCTTTGGCCTCCTCTTGTCTCTCGATCCTACCGAGAGACAAGATGGCGGCCGCTACGGACTGTTTGGAATGTTGACAGACGCCGGAGAACCAATCAGCTTCGCTTCACAAAGCTCCGTTGCGCGAAAAGTACGCGTAGCGGAGCGCTGCCCGGTCCGCTGTTACAGATATATATCTTTTTTTGAACGTTAATTTCTCAAAATCCACTGGAGCACATATATTGAGACCTAGAAAAGGCACATCGGGCTACCAGTCCCTACAATTTTGCCAAGTTTCGTGCAAATCCATTCAGCCGTTCGGGCTAAAAGTGAGGCCAACCGTCAAGGGGGGGCCGAGAAAAAAGGGGGGTCCCAAAACGTGTTTTTAACATTGAGTTTTCCATAGGGCGGTTGGCCTCACTTTTAGCCCGAACGGCTGAATGGATTTCCATGAAACTTGGCAAAATTGTAGGGACTGGTAGCCGGATGTGCCTTTTCTAGGTCTCAATATATGTGCTCCAGTGGATTTTGAGAAATTAACGTTTAAAAAAAGATATATATCTGTAAGCGCGCTCCGGGCAGCGCTCCGGTCCGCGGACCTTAAGCGTACCGGAACTTCGCGTAGCTAAGCTGATTGGCTCTCCGGTGTCTGTCAACATTCTAAACAGTCCGGAGCGGCCGCCATCTTGTCTCTCGGTAGGATTGAGAGACAAGAGGAGGCCAAAACAAAGGCGAAAATGACCATAAGGGGGCATACTAGATCCTCCCTGACCCCCTAGGTTTAATGTGGAGGTTTTAAAAGGGCCCCGCGGGGCAAAAAAAAAAAAAAAAAAATTTTGTTTTTTTTGCGTGGGGAGCGCCCGGTCCGCGAACCGGGATGCGTTCTGGGCAGCGTACTGCAATGAAAAATGAATGATAGACTTTTCAAATGCTGTATGTTAATTGATTGTTGTTTTTGTTGATTATTTTTTATTTTCTTTATTTTTTAAGCATTTTTTTTTAATGTGATTGTGTTTCATAATTTATTAAACTTTCTAACATTTCATTGTCAGAAATTTCATAATTATCATGGAATATACATTGTAGTCTCTGAGGGTGTAAAATGTCCTCATTTGCAAGGAGGTTATCTACTGCTTGTACACATTGCAGTAGTTCATTGTCCCAAGTTTCATCGAAAAATTCAATGTCAATTTGATCAATTGTATCAATCAATTCTTGGCTGCTCTCTTGCAGGTCCATTTCAAAAGAAACTTGGTTTTCGCCTTCCATTTCGCCTGAAATTTGGATTAAAAAAATATATATTAGTAGAGATAGGGCAATGTTGGGAATAATTTTAGATAGGCATTTTTTACCAGTGAATTTATTTTTGGGCAGTGTATAGTATCAGAGTGGAAGTAGGAATATAAAAAAGTGTATGTGATTTAACGTAAGTAAATTCATAATTATACAAGAGAAGCCTAACTCCATCCATAACTATAACAGAGAAGTCTCTCTAAATCTATAACTACTACAGAGGGATAGTATATATCTATCAGAAAAAGTTTACCATATTAACTTACAGTGCACAATATACTTCAGTTTTAAAAATAAAAACTTACCTTTAGAAAGAAGTTGAAGGAATTAGTGAAAATACTATTGAAATGTACAGCAAGAAGTAGTAGTCAAAATGGCTGTGTTTTCTTCTCTTCCTTTATATATATTCAGGTATATAACCAATGAAATGTCAGGTAAAAAAAATAGAAAATGAAAGTAACATTTTCATTGGTTGTCAATTCCAACACTTCAGATGTGTTTTGTGAAGTAATTTACCTCAGGGTATTTAGAGAGGTCTACAGGCTAAATGACTAAATGGAATTCCAATCAAATTTGTGAAAATGGTAGGGATTGGTATGTAGTATGAGCTAATCTATATTTGGTGAAATTGTCTCCAGTGGCTTTTCTGTGAACTACTTTCCCACCTTTTTTGATGGTGCGCTTCCCAGAGAGCGACCCGGTACGCGAACCGTTGAGCGCCCCGGTTCGCGAACCTTAAGCGTTCCGGGAGTCCACCATTTTGTGTTTCGGTCGAATTAAGATACAAGATGGAGGGCAAATAATGTTCAGAATGGGTAGAAGGGGGCACGGTAGAGTTATCTTGACCCCCTAGGTTTTCTGAGGGTGGCTGAGGAGGCTTATATGTGCGAAAAAAAAACATTTAAAAAAAAAATTTCGCGAGGTTAGCTCCCGGTTCGCGTACCGGGTAGCGCCCCAGGGAGCGTACTTTGTTGGAAATTAGTGAAAAATGTTAGAGTAAAATAATAATTGTGAGTGATCAGATGTAGGGTAGCTCTGAGAAGAGCTTTTGGGTTTATGGTACATTTAGGTACTTATAAGTAGGTACCAATGCACATTCTTAAATTCAGAGTGAAAACTCTGTTGCCCTCATCTGAGAAGTGAACTCCATCTCCTCTGTAGATATCTTGCATGTAGTAACGCAAGTTATTGTTGTACACGGAGCCCATTCCATGGTCTCTCATGTAAGCTGAAACAGATTTGTTTACATGCTTCCTCGACTTCTCAATTTGTGGACAAAATTGGTTTGACCACCTCCATTTCTGTCTTTGGCATATATTTGAATATACCAAGGCAGTCTGAGGAAAAAGTGCCATTAATTGCTCAAAGGTGTCCTTTAAAAGCATTTCCAGACCTACACCAGTCAAAGTGCCCAAGTCATTACCTCCACAGTGCACAATTAACAGGTCAGGTTTAGGCAAATGCATAAAGGTTTTCACCAATGGTATCAATTGGTGACATTTTAATCCTCTGTGGCCAAACCACTTAATTTCCACATCTTGTAAATTGAGGTTAGGTAATTTCCTGTTTTCAACGTACCTTTGAGCCCAGTGAATATAACTATGTCCAACAATCCAGACAGAAAACATGGTGAGAGAAGGTTCTCCTGCAGTCAGATGAAGTGTGGCAATGAAATGGCAGTTGAAAAAATGAGAGTTTAAAATGAAAAAAACTGTGGAGTTTCTGTGTTCATGAAGCAGTAACAGTGATTGGTGGATTTTGATTGCTGAAAACAGAAAGTTAGGGTGCACGGATGTGTTCTTTGAAAGATGTATTTTGAATGGTCAATAAAAAATCATTAAATGAAAGAATGCACTGGATATGCAGGTGCACTGAGAGTTCAGAGTTCAATTGCAACAAAGTTGTGTGAACTTGCAAACACCAGAAGTCTTCCAAGAGGTGGTTGCCATGCAGAAAAGACAGAAAGGGCAGAGGGGGGAAGGGTTTTCATTTGAAAAAAAGTCACGTAATAAAGAATATATTTTACAGCTATAGATATTAGCTTTTAAAAAAACAATGAAATTCACTGAAAAAACCATAGGTTATAGACCATATATAGTTAGGAATTTGCATTTACAAAACCTTGAAAATTCACTGAAAAAACCATAGGTTAGAGACCATATATAGTTAGCTGGACATTTTATTGACATAAAACCAATGAAATTCCATATATAGTTAGTTGCACTAACTATATATCGCGCACCCGCAATCCACTGCTGATGATGTCACATATTACATCATTCATGACATGGTCAGTGACATCACTGATGACATCACTGATGACATCTCAAATGACATCACTGATGACATCACTGATGACATCTCAAATGACATCACTGATGACATCATGACACACCAATACCAGTTACTACATACGCACTCACTGATTCCTACGTCTACACACACATTCACTCATTCACCCATACAATCACTCATACATACAGTCACTCATTATTACAACACTATCATATGCACTCATACACCTATGCAGACACTCACACACTGCCACTCATCCATGGAGTTACTCACACACCTAGTCAGTCCTGTAAAGAATCAATCACACTTCCATTTCCTCATCTATACAGTTAAACACAGAACAC
Organism: Lissotriton helveticus; assembly: GCF_964261635.1. NCBI lineage: Eukaryota > Metazoa > Chordata > Amphibia > Caudata > Salamandridae > Lissotriton > Lissotriton helveticus. Next base: position 1,820,322,330 of record NC_136057.1, read on the forward strand.
CATACTTCAGTGACATCACTGATGACATCACTGATGACATCTCAAATGACATCACTGATGACATCTCAAATGACATCACTGATGACATCATGACACACCAATACCAGTTACTACATACGCACTCACTGATTCCTACGTCTACACACACATTCACTCATTCACCCATACAATCACTCATACATACAGTCACTCATTATTACAACACTATCATATGCACTCATACACCTAGTCAGTCCTGTGAAGAATCAATCACACTTCGATTTCCTCATCTATACAGTTAAACACAGAACACCATACTTTTCACACATATACTAACACATACTTACTCTCTTATACAATCACTGATACAAGTACACATTGATATGCACAGAGTCACACACCTCCCAGCCAGCCACACACACACTCAGTCTTCCATACATCCACTCATTCTTCAATATGTAAAACATATTTAAACTTTACAAAAACACACAGACACTAGATGATGTCATCAGTGATGTCATTTGAGATGTCATCAGTGATGTCATCAGTGATGTCATTTGAGATGTCATCAGTGATGTCATCAGTGATGTCACTGACCATGTCATGAATGATGTAATATGTGACATCATCAGCAGTGGATTGCGGGTGCGCGATATATAGTTAGTGCAACTAACTATATATGGAATTTCATTGGTTTTATGTCAATAAAATGTCCAGCTAACTATATATGGTCTCTAACCTATGGTTTTTTCAGTGAATATATATATATATATATATATAAAATCGGTATCCCGTGTTACCCTTCCGTTTGCTACACCACCATCACCAAAGAAAGGCAACACTCCACAGAACAGGATCACAACAAGTTGTAGCTCCTTTGGAAATATTTTTTATTTTCCTTGTTTTTCACATTGTTTTCTTTCAAAATAAAGTGCAGTCAGTGCATCATGAGAAGAAAAAACGACCTACACGTTTCGGCCAGAGACCTTAGTTCGGATATATATATATATATATATATATATATATATATATTCACTGAAAAAACCATAGGTTATAGACCATATATAGTTAGGAATTAGCATTTACAAAACCTTATTTTACTCACACAAAACCATTGAAATTCCATATATAGTTAGTTGCACTAACTATATATCGCGCACCCGCAATCCACTGCTGATGATGTCACATATTACATCATTCATGACATGGTCAGTGACATCACTGATGACATCACTGATGACATCTCAAATGACATCACTGATGACATCACTGACGACATCTCAAATGACATCACTGATAACATCTCAAATGACATCACTGATGACATCACTGATGACATCTCAAATGACATCACTGATGACATCACTGATGACATCATCCAGTGACTGTGTTTCTGTAAAGTTAAAATGTGTCTTACATATTGAAGAATGAGTGGAAGTATAAGTGTCTGGACAAAGGATTTAGTAGGTGCATGACTGAATGTATGAGTGAGTGATTAAATGTGTCTCACTGAGTGCATGGGTTAGTGACTAAACTATCTTAATTTGAGCATCATTATGTCTGTTGTTCTGTAAACTGCTGCATGTGTTGATCAGTAGCTATATGATTAACTATATGGGTTACTGATTGATTGTCCAAGTATTTGTATGGGAGACTGAGTGTGTGTGTGGCTGGCTGGCTGGGAGGTGTGTGACTCTGTGCAGATCAATGTGTACTTGTATCAATGATTCTATAAGAAGGTAAGTATGTGTTAGTATATGTTTGAAAATGTAAGGTGCTCTATGTTTAACTGTATAGACAAGAAAATGGAAGTGTCATTGATTCTTTAACAGGACTGACTACGTGTGTGAGTAACTCCATGGATGAGTGGCAGACTGTGAGTGTCTGTATAGGTGTATGAGTGCATATGATAGTGTTGTAAAGATGAGTGATTGTATGTATGAATGATTGTATGGGTGAATGAGTGAATGTGTGTGTAGACATAGGAATCAGTGAGTGCATATGTAGTAACTAGTATTGGTGTGTCAATGGTTTCAAAAATTATACTCTGTATTTAACACTGGGTGAAACAGAGGTTATATTAAAATGTGAGGAGATGCATTGTATTGTCACATGAATGATATCATCAGTGATGTGGTCATTGATGTCAAATCAGATGTCATCAGTGATGTCATCAGTGATGTCATTTGAGATGTCATCAGTGATGTCATCAGTGATGTCACTGACCATGTCATGAATGATGTAATATGTGACATCATCAGCAGTGGATTGCGGGTGCGCGATATATAGTTAGTGCAACTAACTATATATGGAATTTCAATGGTTTTGTGTGAGTAAAATAAGGTTTTGCAAATGCTAATTCCTAACTATATATGGTCTATAACCTATGGTTTTTTCAGTGAATTTTCAAGGTTTTGTAAATGCTAATTCCTAACTATATATGGTCTATAACCTATGGTTTTTTCAGTGAATATATATATATATAAATTTATTTATTTGTTTCACTGAAAAAAACAGGGATGTTATAGTCAGGTTCAGATTTCATATGCACAAAACGATAGTAATTCAGCAGTTATAGTTGCCTGAGCAAACTATAACTTACGCCCTCACAATGCACTATTTATTACCTCACATATTACACCACTCATGACATGGTCAGTGACATACCTGATCACAACTCAAATTACATCACTAATGACATCATCCAGTGAGTGTAAGCATTTCGTAAACATTTGTGAGACTTAAAGGTAGATACTCATCTACTGCATATGTTAAATTACTATTCTTTCTGTACTGCTAATGAGTGATACTATTTCTAAGATATGTCATCTGAATGGCGGTGTGACTGTCAGTATCAGTGTGTGAGTGGATGTACGGGTGCCTGTATGTGTGAAAGTGGGTGTGGGAGTGGCTGTATAGATCTGTCATGGGTATGTGAGGGGCTGTATGGGTATGTAAGTGGGTTTGTGAGTGGGTTTCTGGGTTTGTTACTGATGTGTGAGTGGTTGCATGGATGTGTAAGTGGGTGTGTGAATGGATGTGTGGGTGTGTGAAAGGTTTTATTGGTATATAAGTAGGTGTCTGTGCAGCTGTGTGGGTGTGTGAATGGGTGTGTGAGTGGTTTTATAGGTTTGTGAGTGGGTGTGTTAGTGGATATATGAGTCTGTGAGTGGGTGTGGGAGTATTGGTATTGGTTGATGGTTGGGTGGGTGAGTGGTTTTATGGGTGTATGAGTAGGTGTGAGTAGTTTTGAAGAAGTGTGAGTGGGTGTGTGAGTGGATTTGTGAATCAGTGACTGGGTGTATTAGTGGCTGTGTTGGTTTGTGAGTGGGCGTGTGTGTAGCCGTGTGGGGGTGTGAGTGGGGTTTGAGTGGCTGTGTAGGTGTGTTAGTGGGTTTGTAGGTGGCTGCATGGGTGTGAGGGGATGTATGGGTCTGTGAGTGGGTGTGTGAGAGTCTGTATGGGTCTGTAAGTAGGTGGTTTTGTGGGTGTGTGATTGGCTGAATGGGTCTGTATGTAAGTGGGTGAGTGGGTGTGTGAGTGGCTACATGGGTCTGTGAGTAGCGTTGTGGGTGTGTGTGAGTAAATTTATGGGTGTGTGGGTGGGAGTGTGAGTGGCTGTGTTTCTGTGAGTGGATGTGAGAATGGCACGTGTCCCCCACCCCCTTTATCTTCATTCTGCCTGGGTATTGGGAGGTGGCTGTCCCGGAGCCATAAAAGGCCTACAGAGGAGGGCTGCGCAGCCTCCCTCTAACATTTGCATATTGACCTGGCCCCAGGGAGTTGTTGGTCTTCCTCAGGAATAAAGGTAGGGCCACCGACTGGCCAACAGGTTCTTGAGCCTTTTGGATACCAGCCGGAATGACCAGCCGGTTTTCACTTTGGACCACCCGCATTATAATGCAGCGGTCGAAAGTGAAACCTACGATGTGAGCTGAAAAGACTGCTACTTACGGTCTGAGACTTTCCGACTCCATCGTAATTAGGTGTTTAATGTATAAATAGATAGATAGCTAGATAGATAGATAGATAGATAGATAGATAGATAGATAGATAGATAGATAGATAGATAGATACATACATATATATGTGTGTGAATATAAGTACATATTTTTATACATAGTATTAAATACTGGTGGAATATATTTAATGTACATTGTATATTAAAATGTTTAACATTTACTACTTTAAAATCCGTTTATAATAAAAAAAATCTATATTTTTATTTCTTTTTGGAAGATATTAGTGACAGTGATATTTTTTTCAGATATTTCTCTACTTTCTATTATAAGTATAGGATCTCGATATTATGGGACCCAATACTTTTTTCTGATATTTGTTATATTGATATTTGTGAGGATTTGGGTGGAATGTAGCGAAGATAAGGAGACTACCTCATTGCTATCCGAAATGGAGATCTTTGGCCTAGTTCAGTTGGTGAAAGGACCTACTCATAAAGCAGGCCATACCTTAGATGGTATTTTCACCAACTTGGAGAATATACTAGTGACTGATGTCCTACCAATGACTTGGACCGATCATCACTTGGTATTGGCCACAATATTAATGAATAAAAAATCTATGGCCACCATGCTCCCCCCCAAACGAGAAATGTTTAAGGTCTGGAAAGACGTCAATATTCCCAGTCTTCAGGAGGCGTTACAGAATTCTACACCCACATGGGCTACTGATCCAGAAACTGCTACTAATCAATATCATATATGGGTCGGCCAGGCGGCCAACAAACTGGTACCTGAAAAAAGAATGTCCAGGAATAGAAGATCCCCCTCAGCACCATGGTACACAGAGGAGCTAAAAAAACTAAAACAGCAATGCAGAAACAAGGAAAGAATTTGGAGGAAAAAGTATGATAATGAGGATAAGATAGTGTACAAGGAAATGCTAACCCAATATAAACTACTGATTACAGAGACAAAAAAGAAATTCTACACTGAGCAAATTGAAAGCGCAAAAAACTCGAATAAAAAGCTGTTTGAATTAACTAAACAGCTTGCGGGAAGTGTCCCAGACCTTAATCCCCCATGCTCACAAGATTTCTGTGATTCATTGGCTTCATTCTTTTTTAGCAAAGTGAATGACATATTTTCAGCCTTCAACCTAGCCGATAACCAATGCCTTGAAAAAATCAATACCCCATCCCCAAGTATAAATTTTTCTTGTTTTGCAGAGGTTACGGAAGTTCATATTCAGGACATTATTAAAACAATTAAATCTGGATCAGCCTTGGATCCTTGTCCCTCAAACACTCTTCGTTCAATATTGGATACGGTTATTCCAGCCATTACCCAAATAATCAATCTCATGTTCCGCACAGGCATTTTTCCAAACCAGTTAAAAAAAACTTTACTCAAACCCCTTCTGAAAAATCCCGGCTTGGACAAAGCAGAACTTAAAAACTACCGGCCTATAGCGAATTTACCTTTCCTTGCTAAAATAGTTGAAAAAACTATGAATATTCAACTTGCGGAATTCATCGAGCAACACCACCTGCTCGACGAAACACAATTTGGATTCCGCAAATATCATGGAACGGAAACAGCACTCATCAAAGCAGCAGATGACATTCGACTCATCAGAGACCAAGGTGGCACCGCACTGTTGGTGCTCTTGGACTTATCTGCTGCTTTCGACACGGTTGACCATAAAATCTTAGTCAACCGTGTCGAAAAGATGGGTGTACAAGGCCTAGCAAAAGATCTGCTAGCGTCTTTTCTAGCAGAGAGATCCCAGGCAGTTATACTGGGCCAGTTTGAATCCGCTGAGTTATCACTGCCATGTGGGGTGCCTCAAGGTTCATCCCTTAGTCCGACACTATTCAACATATATGTGTCGGACCTCGCTAATACCATCAAAGCGCACGGGATGAACCTTACCTCATATGCGGATGATACCCAGCTGATACTGGCTGTCAGAAACAATGGGGAAACAGTGGCGGAAAATTTCAAGACAGGTATGCTGGCCATTGGAAAATGGATGTCAGCAAACTGTCTGAAATTAAATTCTGACAAAACTGAGGTGGTCACCTTTGGCCACCTCAGTCCTAGCTGGTCCCCAACCTGGTGGCCATCATCTTTTGGAGCCGTACCCAAACCAGTCACGAAAGTAAGAAATTTGGGGGTCATCTTTGATGACAAGCTAAATTTTATGGCTCATGCTAATCAGACGGCCTCTACGGCGTTTTACAAACTACGTCTGGTTAGGAAGATTCTTCCTTTTCTTCCTACTAATGTGGGAAAGACACTGGTCAGCGCTTTGGTCTTGTCAGCATTGGACTATTGCAATGGCTTGTTTGCAAACGCACAAGTCAGGATAATAAAGAAACTGCAAACAATCCAGAATGCGGCAGCCAGACTTCTCCTTAACATTCCCAAATTTAAGCCAATACAAGAATCCCTGAGGAGTCTTCACTGGCTTCCTGTCAGGAATCGAATTAAATTTAAGACGCTTTGTATCGTCTACAAGGCTTTACATCAACAAGCACCTCAATTTCTGCGCGACCATCTTGTCCTATACATCCCCACTCGAATGCTACGATCAGCAGGACAGAATGACTTGGCAGTGCCTCGGACTAGGCTGGTCAACTGGGGAGACAGACGTTTCCTAGTTGCCGCCCCAAGATTGTGGAATTCTCTCCCACAAATCATAAGATCATGTCCGAACCTAATGTCCTTCAGGAAGAAACTGAAAACTTGGCTATTTAACCTCTGAAAACATCCCCAGTATCAAATAGGTGAGTAATACAATACAGCGCCGAGACGCCTGCGGGCAATTGTTTGCGCTTAATAAATTCTAAAAATAAATAAATAAAATAAATATATATGGCATGGCTGTGGGGACTTAACATGTAATAGACTAAAAAAAGTCTTGGTTCCAGTCAAGCTCATTTTTTAAAACTTAAGCTCAACCATTGGTAGCTGTGGCTTCAAGCAGCAAGGCTTAGAAAAAGAACAATGTGTAAAGCATTCAACAACACCAAACAACAAAGAAAGCCACACAACAAGAAAGAAACATGACAACAATGTACATAACTAGAGGGTATTTTTATGGATGTCTAGAGACCTTAATGATCAAGATCCATCGAAGGGTTCCGTAAATATAGATTTTAGAACTTTTAAATACTTTTAAATGTAACCGCAAACAAGCATTGGTCAACACAAAGTGTGTAAAAAAAATAACGTTTGAATGAGTTAGTTTGGCAACTCTGACCCAGCTTGGGTGACCAAATCGGGCATGATGGAAGTCTAGGGGGTCAGAGAGGATACTTTGAACAGTTACCTGCTACCAGAGTGCTTTTAGGGTAAGTTCCAAGCTCCACAGGATGACCCCCGTAGACTATATTGGATTGGTCCTGATGCTGGGGATGCAGCTAAATATGCTCCAAGGATGCTCCGGTTGATGTGCAGTTGATGGCGTGGGGTGTCTTTGTGGTTGTCCCTCAGTCATTGCGCGATGAAGCGTGACTCTGGCCACAGGGATTGAAGTCCCACAAAGTCACCTATGTTGCATGAGCAGGACAGTCGATGCTGGGCTTCTGGTTTTGTTGCAACATGGTTGGGGAGAAATCCTTAGCCTGTGGCTAGTGTCCCTTAAGTATGGCAAATACAGACTCTGACACGACTCCCAGGTCCGGCAGATGGGGTGCAGACTTTGGATATCTCTAATTTGTCCTTTTTGGGTGCCTGGTGACTGGTAGTGGCAAAACATCAGCAGCGGCTACCAACTTGTCGGTTTGGGCTCTTTCAGCTCTTGTGTCCCTGAATCTGGTTCCAGGGGATCAGCTATCTGATCCTTGAGTCAATGAAGTAAGATGAAGTTGGGGATCAACTTTTCTCCCGGTCAGGAGCTGCAGGCACAGTCTCAACTTCACCACAACAAAGAGCAGCAGGTGCAATCTTTCGGACGGTTCAGCCTCTCTCTGTGCTGTTTCAAGGGCCACAGGGAACTCCTTCTTTGGTCCTTTCTTCACGTCCAGAGTGATCTGATGAGCAGGGTGCCATCAATGTCATATTCATTCCAGGAAAGTGCCCTGACCGACCCACGCGGTCACTAGCCTATGGGCTACTGGGTCCCCTCCCATCCAGTGACGTGTTTACTGCAAAGTGTAGCATCTAACTATCCCAGTGTGCACTATTCTAGCCACACTCAAAATGTCTGACCCTTCCTCATCTACCAAGAGTTCAGTAGTCCACCCTAGCGATAAGGCTACCCTTGGTCTACACGCCCATGGGAAAACCAGTTTGGGGACGGGTTTTCCCTCTTTGTCCCAGTCTCCAACCTGCCTGGTGGAACAAAAGGCTTCCTGTCATGGACTGCCACCTCCCCAGGAGTATGTTTATTAAGTGTGGGGGAGCCACACAAGCTTTTTAAAAAAAAAAAATTGCGTAAGGAGGGCTCCTGCCCCCACACACAGCCCCAGGGCCCGCCACCTCCCTGGGGCTATTTCTTCGGGTCCTTCACGCAGCTGTAGTGTAGGAGATGCCCAAGCAAGAGAGCACCTACTGATTAGCCATCAGAAAGTACTCCGGTCGAGTACAGGTATTGCACAAAGTGGTTCCCTCTTGTTCCCTAAATATGCAGGGCAGGATTAATTCTTGCATGATGCTCGTGTCATAAAAATTAAACCTCAACAGAAAGCACTGTCAGATATAAGGAAAGTAGGAGCCTGAGTCGAAGCTCCACTTCTGTAACGCATTTATCAGCCTAACTTTGTGGGCATAGCCATGGCTAAGAAGGTGTTCTTTCTCCTAATTTCCACTGCAAAAAGATCGCTGTAATCCTTGATGGAGGTAGTTGCACCGTTGCTTTTCTCAAGCGCAAAACCTCATGCCGTTCCTGTGACCAGGAGGTTCTTTCTCATCATCTGCTGCTGAAACAAGAGATAGTTTGCTGACCGTTTATAACAGGCATGCAAAGTTGATGAGAAGCCTTGCCTGTTTGGCCCGCCCCATGTACATTACCAGATGCAACATCTTCCCGCCCTTTTCTCAGAATGATGGACAGCTTACTGAAAGCACCCCAGCGCATTTTCTGCTCTGTGGCAAAGTTACAGACACACAAGGCCACTGAAGCCATTTCTTTGGGTCCTCCACCCAGCTGCAGTGTAGGAGATACACCTCCCCAGGGCTATTTATGTTAAACACTGGGCCACATGGCTCCTCACAGCCCGCCACCTCTCTGGGGCTATTTCTTCAGGTCCTTTCTGCAGCTGTAGTGTAGGAGATGTACTATAAGTTTACCCGTCAAGAGAGCACTTACTGATTAACCATCAGAAAGTACTCCAGTTGAGACCAGGTATTGGACAAAACAGTGCCCTCTTCTTGGCTAAATATGCAGGGCAGGACTCATTCTGGCATGAACCTCTTGTCACAAAAATTAAACCTCAACAGAAAGCACTTACAGATATAAGGAAAGCAGATGCCCGAGTTTAAGCTCCACTTCTGTAACACATTTATCAGCCTAACTTCTTGGACATCGTCATGGCTAAAGGTGTGCTTACTCCTCATTTCCACCATGAAAAGATCGCTGTAATCCTGGATGGAGGTAATTGCACCCTTGCTTTTCTCAAGCGGAAAACCTCATGCAGTTCCTGGGACCAGAAGGTTCTTTCTCGTCATCTGCTGCTGAGACAAGAGATAGTGTGCTGATCATTTATAACAGGCATGTAAACTTGCCGAGAAGCCCCGCCTGTTTGGCCCTGCCCCATATACATTAGCGGGATGCAACGTCGTCCCACCATTTTCTCAGAATGATGGACAGCTTACTGAAAGCACCCCAGCGCATTTCCACTCAGTGCAAAGTTACAGACACACAAGGTCACTGGCGACGTTTCTTTGGGTCCTTCACGCAGCTGTAGTGAAGGAGATGCACTATACGTTTACCCGTCGAGAGAGCACTTACTGATTAGGCATCAGAAAGTATTCCAGTCGAGTACAGGTATTGCACAAAACAGTGTCCTCTTCTTGGATAAATATGCAGGGCAGGATTCATTCTGGCGCGATACTCCAGTTGAGCCCAGGTATTGGACAAAACAGTGGCCTCTTATTGGCTACTTATGCAGGGCAGGATTCATTCTGGCATGAACCTCTTGTCACAAAAATTAAACCTCAACAGAAAGCACTTACAGATATAAGGAACGCAGATGCCCGAGTTTAAGCTCCACTTCTGTAACACATTTATCAGCCTAACTTCGTGGACATCGTTATGGCTAAAGGTGTGCTTACTCCTCATTTCCACCATGAAAAGATCGCTGTAATCCTGGATGGAGGTAGTTGCACCCTTGCTTTTCTCAAGCGGAAAACCTCATGCAGTTCCTGGGACCAGAAGGTTCTTTCTCGTCATCTGCTGCTGAGACAAGAGATAGTGTGCTGATCATGTATAACAGGCATGTAAACTTGCCGAGAAGCCCCGCCTGTTTGGCCCTGCCCCATATACATTAGCGGGATGTAACATCGTCTCACCATTTTCTCAGAATGATGGACAGCTTACTGAAAGCACCCCAGCGCATTTCCACTCAGTGGCAAAGTTACAGACACACAAGGTCACTGGAGACGTTTCTTTGGGCCCTTCACGCAGCTGTAGTGAAGGAGATGCACTATACGTTTACCCATCGAGAGAGCACTTACTGATTAGCCATCAGAAAGTATTCCAGTCGAGTACAGGTATTGCACAAAACGGTGGCCTCTTCTTGGATAAATATGCAGGGCAGGATTCATTCTGGCGCGATGCTAGAGTCACAAAAATTAAACCTCAACAGGAAGCACTTATAGATATAAAGAAAGCAGGTGCCCGAGTTGAAGCTCCACTTCTGTAATGCATTTATCAGCCTAACTTCGTGGGCATCGTCATGGCTAAGAAAATGGGCTTTCTCCTCATTTCCACCAAGAAAAAATCGCTGTAATCTTTGATGAGGTTGGTTGCACCCTCTCTTTTCTCAAGTGCAAAACTTATGCGGTTCCTATGACCAGGAGGTTCTTTCTCATCACCTGCTGCAGAGACAAGAGATAGTGAGCTGACCTTCCCGCCCTTTTCCCAGAATGATGGACAGCTTACTAAAAGCACCTCGGTCCGTTTCCTGCTCGGTGAAAAAGTTACAGACACACAAGGTCACTGGAGACATTTCTTCCGGTCCTTCACGCAGCTGTAGTGTGGGTGTATTGGTGAGTGACTGCGTGTGTGAGTGGCTGTATAAGTGAGTGAGTGGATGTGTTTGTAGACCTAGGAATTAGTGAGTGGGTATGTACTAACTGCTATTGGTGTGTATATGGTTTCGAGATTTGGAGTCTGAATTTTGGAGTGAGTGTATGAAAGCTTATATTAGAGTGTGAGTAAGTGCAGCAGAGATTATGTGGATGATGTCATCAGTGATGTCATTTGATATTTCATCAGCAATGTCATCAGTGATGTCACCGACCATGTCATCAGTGATGTAATATGTGGCGTCATAAGCAGTGCATTGTGGGGGCGCAAGTTATAGTTAGCTCAGCTAACTATAATGGCTGAATTTCTATGGTTTTGTACAAGTGAAATATCAGCCTAACAATAACGTCTCTGTAACCTTTGGTTTTTTCAATATATGTATATATAAATATATATATATATATATATATATATATATATATATATATATATATATATATATATATATATATATATATATATATATATATATATATATATATATACATATATATATATATATATTCACTGAAAAAACCATAGGTTATAGACCATATATAGTTAGGAATTAGCATTTACAAAACCTTGAAAATTCACTGAAAAAACCATAGGTTATAGACCATATATAGTTAGGAATTAGCATTTAAAAAACCTTATTTTACTCACACAAAACCATTGAAATTCCATATATAGTTAGTTGCACTAACTATATATCGCGCACCTGCAATCCACTGCTGATCATGTCACATATTACATCATTCATGACATGGTCAGTGACATCACTGATGACATCACTGATGACATCTCAAATGACATCACTGATGACATCACTGATGACATCTCATTTGACATCATTCTTGTGCTAATACGATAAACCTCTTCAGACTCTAATATAACCTTAGATACACTCAGTGTATACAGACACTCACACACTTCCACTCATCCATGGAGTTACTCACACACCCAGTCAGTCATGCAAAGAAACAATCTCATCTCCATTTCTTCAACTATACAGTTAAACACACCTTACTTATTGAAACATATACTAACACATATTTACTCTCTTATACAATCCCTGATACAAGTTCACAATGATCGATACAACCACTCACTCATTCGGTGGCTCTCATGCACAGTTATTTATATATGCCAACTCTCACATGTACTGTGTTTTACATATGTACTTACTATGACATGTAGCATTGAGATATCCATTCACTCATCAATACACTCATGCACACAGTCAACTGCCCATGTAGCTGTTTCCACATGCACTCTTGAACTCATACACCTAGTGAATAAACTGTTCACACATCTATGCATAGTCACACACCTTCCAGCCACCCCCACACAAACTCAATCTCCCATAGAAATACTTGGGCAAGCAATTAATAACACATATAGCCTCTCGTATAGCTAATGATCAACACATGCAGCAGTTTACAGAACAGACATAATGATGCACAAATTAAGACAGTTTAGTCACTAACCCATGCATTCAGTGAGACACATTTAATCACTCACTCATACAGTCAGTCACGCACCTACTAAATCCTTCATCCAGACACTTATACATCCACTCATTCTTCAATATGTAAGATATATTTTAACTTTACAGAAACATACAGTCACTGGATGTTGTCATCAGTGATGTCATCAGTGATGTCATTTGAGATGTCATCAGTGATGTCATCAGTGATGTCACTGACCATGTCATGAATGATGTAATATGTGACATGATCAGCAGTGGATTGCAGGTGCGCGATATATAGTTAGTGCAACTAACTATATATGGAATTTCAATGGTTTTGTGTGAGTAAAATAAGGTTTTTTAAATGCTAATTCCTAACTATATATGGTCTATAACCTATGGTTTTTTCAGTGAATTTTCAAGGTTTTGTAAATGCTAATTCCTAACTATATATGGTCTATAACCTATGGTTTTTTCAGTGAATTTCAATGGTTTTTTAATAGCAAATATCATAAGCTGTCGAATGTCAAGTACGTGGTAAGTGAAAACATTTTCGTGTTTATGCACACTGATCTGCTTTGAATGGTGCCCCCCCCCTCATTTCTATTAGGAGTACTCTCTCTTTGCAGATAGTGAAAGGTAGTTAACGCAGGTCTTTGCCCCCATTGTAATCCGTCGTGCCTGCTTCTCTCTCCATTTGATTGATTGTTATCCAAGTATTTACTGTTTTAGAATTAGTTCTCTTTGGTTCATTCTCTATTTACAAACAAACACAGAGTCGCAATACTCTGTTCAGTCTTTGCAGATAACGAAAAATCGTGTAAAAAAAAAAGAAAAGGAATCGAGCAAAATCAGTAGGCCACTAATGGGATCTCTTTTTGACCTCGCTAAAATAGAAACATTAGGAACAACCCCTCATGACAAATACAAAACTAGTGAGATGAACTGAACTCCACACAATGATGGCTGCAAAACAACTCGGCTCCGCCACCCACCCCGCCCAAAATAACGATAAAGAACGGCTGCCATGATTGGTTGCGGAATGACCACGACGGAGCTACGAAATGGTGCTGCTCTCATGCTAACCCCAGCTTTAGTCTGAAACATCCAGAAACACTGTAGACTACCAATTCGATCAGTTCCGGTAGCGCCCCAATGTAACCCGGTAGAGAAGAACTAGCTCTCCCCTCTTTGACTGATGGTTCTTGTTGCCTGTCCCTTCTGTTGTCATTTAACAGAACTATTTAGCCTGCTGAAAGGGGTTGTGTTCCGACCGCTGGTTGGTGGAGACATTTTGACTATATTCTGTACCTGCGTTGTCGCGTAATGCGTCATATGACGCGCCGCGTTAGCGCATCCGGAAGTCATCCGGGGCGCGCAGCGCGTAACGTAAGCATAACAAGTCATGTGACTTGTTAATAAAACTTTTCATTGGTTCATTTTACTTTTCTTATTGTAATGATGAAAGGCTTGGTCATATGACCTAAAAATTACGCTTTTCATTACTTCCGAACATTATTTTTTCTTAAATATATGTTATAATGTTCCAGGCTAATGTACTTTCCCGGAAATTTTACAACTGTCCTGCAAGTAAAATATATTCTTTTTTCGAGAAAAAGAGCGTTTCTTCGTCCCATGACGGAGCCGTTGAGCAAAAGAGGGTCGACCTGCTGTCTTAGTCGCCGATACGCCTGAATATGAGATTCTTATCGATCACTTTATGTTGCAGGAATAGAAAACACAACAGCCCTTGACCATTTATCTTTACTGCGTTCCTTCGTATTATACCTTTTACCCTTCATGTAATTGGTCTGCTTTATTTCACTTGCCTTTTAATGATTCTAAAACAGTCACTATTATTAAAAACTTTACCAATGTATATACTACTACCATGTTTTCTTTTAAAAACCTTTATTGAGAAAATTTCATTATACAAATACGAGCCTATAACCACGTGGGCCTGCCACAGAGCAAACTGTAATCGTATATGATGAATAGACATTTACACTGTAGAGGAACGTAACGGGCGGGCCATTAGGTTGCAAGAACTAAGGTGTCTAACAGTTACGGAATCGGTGGACGTACATTTTATAATTAAAATACGACAGGGCCAGTTACAATAAAATTATCTAGATATACATTTGCGGGCAAGTACCATGGGTGACGTTAATTCGAACTTTCAACAGTACAGTAATCAATAACACATCAGAACTTAATATCAATAGGGATGTCGAAATATTCAATCAATTCTCGTCCCCGCCCGCCATGTGCTTCAAAACTGCATACGTATCTCGTGATTTCAAGGTTCTGCAACCAGTACACAACAAGGAGTTACGAGTCCCATTTATTCTGGCGCCATTTTGGGCGAGGACGGGCAGGTCCAGGATATAGTCAAAATGTCTCTACCAACCATCGACTATGATGATCTTCATATGCTGTATTTATTAGAGTAACACTCATCTGTCCACATGAAATTAATTTGCCACAATCTAAACATGTCATTTTAATCTTTCCAAAGTTCTTCTAAATATTTGGGACCGTTTCCCTTGCCTCTGAAGCTCTCAGTGCCACTTCTTTGATGAATGTACTAGCAGGTCAGGGGTTCTCCTCCAAATCTCTCTTTTATGCAGCACTATAATTAATTGGTGCCACCTCTCCATATGACGATGCATGGTATAGTTACCACAACTATATTTTTTTTCGGTTCCTCTGGAGAGTTCATCGTGGCAGATGAAGCGTGTAACGTACCGGGCATTTACCTTTTTTTGCATGTACAGGAAAGGAAAAAAAAATCGAGCGTCCGAGTTCTAAGGTGTCCCAGGGCCATTTTGGTGGACCAGGCCCAAATCCAAAGAACAGCCATCTCACAGGCTAATGGGGCGACCCACGCCGAGTTTCAGCATTGTAGTATGACCACACAAGTACAGCAACTTGCTAGACATCACCTCGGTGCCATCCGGATCTCGGCGCCCCACTGCAGATGAAGTGCCTCTCAACTATGAAACCACCACGGTGACATCCGGATCTTGGCGCGTTGTGCTGCCTTCGGCCTATTCGCACATCGGTCCGCTACTGACGCCATCTCACAGGCTAATGGGGCGACCCACGCCGAGTTTCAGCATTGTAGGATGACCACACCAGTACAGCAACTTGCTAGACATCACCTCGGTGCCATCCGGATCTCGGCGCCCCACTGCAGATGAAGTGCCTCTCAACTATGAAACCACCACGGTGACATCCGGATCTTGGCGCGTTGTGCTGCCTTCGGCATATTCGCACATCGGTCCGCTACTGACGCCATCTCACAGGCTAATGGGGCGACCCACGCCGAGTTTCAGCATTGTAGGATGACCACACCAGTACAGCAACTTGCTAGACATCACCTCAGTGCCATCCGAATCTTGGCATCTCAACGCCTAGTGGTATCTTCCATACAAAAAATATTGTTACGCTGCCTTTGGCCCCATTCGCACATCAGTCCGCAACTTAGACACCACCTCGGTGCCATCCGGATCTTGGAATGTCAGCACCTTTTGGTGTCTTCTCGTCAGAAAATATTGTTGCGCTGCCTTTGGCCCCATTCGCACATCAGTCCGCTACTGACGCCATCTCACAGGCTAATGGGGCGCCCCACGCCGACTTTCAGCATTGTAGAATAACCACACCAGTACAGCAACTTGCTAGACATCACCTCGGTGCCATCCGGATCTCGGCGCCCCACTGCAGATGAAGTGCCTCTCAACTATGAAACCACCACGGTGACATCCGGATCTTGGCGCGTTGTGCTGCCTTCGGCCTATTCGCACATCGGTCCGCTACTGACGCCATCTCACAGGCTAATGGGGCGACCCACGCCGAGTTTCAGCATTGTAGGATGACCACACCAACTTGCTAGACATCACCTCAGTGCCATCCGAATCTTGGCATCTCAACGCCTAGTGGTATCTTCCATACAAAAAATATTGTTACACTGCCTTTGGCCCCATTCGCACATCAGTCCGCAACTTAGACATCACCTCGGTGCCATCCGGATCTTGGCATCTCAGCGCCTTGTGGTGTCAGTCAGAAAATATTGTTGTGCTGCCTTCGGCCTATTCGCACATCGGTCCGCTACTGACGCCATCTCACAGGCCAACGGGGCGCCCCACGCCGACTATCAGCATTGTAGGATGGCCACACCAGTGCGGCAACTTGCTACACACCACCTCGGTGCCATCCGGATCTTGGCATCTCAGCGCCTTGTGGTGTCTTCTACTCCGGAAATATAGTAGAAAATATTGTTGCGCTGCCTTTGGCCCCATTCACACATCAGTCCGCTACTGACACCATCTCACAGGCCAACGGGGCGCCCCACGCCGACTTTCAACATTGTAGGATGGCCACAGAAGTGCGACAACTTACTAGACACCACCTCGGTGCCATCCGGATCTTGGCGCGTTGTGCTGCCTTCGGCCTATTCGCACATCGGTCCGCTACTGACGCAAACTCACAGGCCAACGGGGCGCCCCACGCCGACTTTCAGCATTGTAGGATGGCCACACCAGTGCGGCAACTTGCTACACACCACCTCGGTGCCATCCGGATCTTGGCGCGTAGTGAAGCTGCAGCAGCTGCAAATAAGCTTCAGACAGTGTTACAACCGCTGCTCAGAACTCTCAACTATGACACCACCTCGGTGCCATCCGGATCTTGGCGCGTTGTATTGCCTTCGGCCTATTCGCACATCGGTCCGCTACTGACGCCGCCTCACGTGCCAACGTATTTTCTCCGCATTTTATACCCTATGCCGCATAACAGGTCATGTGACTTGTTTATAAAACTTTTCATTGGTTCATTTTACTTTTGGTTTCCTAATGATGGAAGGCTTGATCATATGACCTAAAAACAACACTTTTCATTGGATGAAAACTTTTTTTTTCCCCCAAACGATGAAAGCCCCACCTTGTTTCTGGATGTTTCAGACTAAACTGGCGTCACCATGAGAGCACCACCATCTCGTAGCTCCGTCGTGGTCATTCCGCGAGCAATCATGGCAGCCGCTCCCCACCAGAAGCCTGCAGGAGTCGGGGCCCCCAAAACTTTTGATGAATTCTCAAGGCGGAGGGGACGCTTTCGAGAATGGGGTCCAAGACCTAGCAGACAAGCGTCCGATTTCCAAGGTGTCCCAGGGCCATTTCAGTGGACCACGCCCAAAAAGGAAAGAGCCTGCCGCCATTTTGAGAGTCCTGTGGCAGCCGCCTATCGCTGCACCGCAAGAGTGGGCGCAACTCAGCTGAATGGCGGATTTTGACACAGTGGACCAAAAGCGGACGGAATGGCAACTGAAACGGTAAAGGGGCGCCCCACTAAAACAGATGAGACTCCACCTGGAGAGGCCCGTTCACGCCGCCTCCCCCGGGGCGCTCCACGCCGTTATTCGGAGCAGCATTGTAGGATACCAAAACCAGTGCGGCAACTTACTGGACATCACCTTGGTGCCATCGTTCTGCTGCCTTGGAACTATTCGCACAACAGTTTGCTACTGATGACCCACCCCCCGCGACGCCCCACGCCGTTATTTGCTGGGTGGCAACTTACTAGACATCACTTTCGTGTCATCTAGATTTCGGCGCGTTCTGCTGCCTTGGAACTATTCGCACAACAGTTTGCTACTGATGACCCACCCCCCGCGACGCCCCACGCCGGAAATCTGGACGTTGTGCTGCGTTGGGACTATTCGCACAGCCGACCGCTACTTCGTTGTTTTTCTCTAAAAATGTTTATATGTTATTACTATTTTTGTTTTCTTGTATATATTTATAAATTATTAAAGTTTTATAATCTTACTACTTTGTCGGAGTGCTATATATTTTTAATGTGACACATAATTGTAAAAACTTTGATGTACAAAGAGTCATCCCTGGAATCTTCCGCTTCACGCTCGGTCCCCTCCCCAATCACAATACAGGATGGTTTTCAGATAATAGCAACGCTTCTGCTGTGACGGATCTCATCGAGTGTGGGCCTTGATCTACTATAACTCCTTTGAAGAGGGGTGATTCTTTACAGCTGTGGCCATAAACTACATCTGCAGGGCTAGCTGATAGCCTAGGACCGGCCTGGACAATCGGACACAGAGGAAAAGGAGTGTCAGAGGGTGCGGTAGTGAATAGGGCGAAAGGGAGGTGTCGGGCGGGCACAGGGTGTGATTCTCAGGGAAGAGCAGCGCAGATGGGGGGAGGTTTATTACCCATGCATAAGACAGAGAGCGGGGGTGACCACTGCCTGGGTGAGATGCTTGCGAGGGTGGGGAGCCATGCTAAGGATCGACAGCGTGCACAGAGTGGGTCTGGTCAAGGCATCTAAAATGGCTGCCGTGCACGACAAAAGTGTGGCATTTGAAAAAAGACAAGATGGCGCACACAATGTTTTTCAACAATTCCTGATTTCCTTCGAATCGAACGTTAACAGACGTTGGGGCATATTACCAAAGTTAAGCGATATTTATCCCTAACGATGCACTGCAAAGATTTTTTTACCGTCAGAAATTATCGCAGATAAACCTTGCTATTATCAAGGTTTATCGCAAATACGATAAAAAACGAGCGCAATGCATTAATATCGCTGAAAACTCCGCGATATTCATGCATTACCGAGCTAATGCTCTTAGCCATGTTATCCACCTCCCATTGGATAACATGGCTAAGAACTGCTCAGGGCAGCTGTTACTTTTTGGAGATATTCGCGCTTATCTCGAATATTTCCAAAAGTTGATAATAGGAGATAGCGATGTTAGCGACTGTTTCCAGTCGCTAACATCTTGGCATGCCCACTTTGCATGTCATTAGTGATAAATATCACTCACATGCAAAGTGGGACCCAAGATGGTCGCTATCTCCTACTAGCCGTCGCTAACTGGTGTTAGCAACACCTAGGTAATACAGATATAATTTTATCTCCGCGAAGCGGAGCGCTGTTACAGATATATATCTTGTTTTTGAACGTTAATTTCTCAAAATGCACTGAAGCACATATATTGAGACATAGCAAAGGCACATCGGGCTACCAGTCCCTAATATTTTACCAAGTTTCGTGCAAATCCATTCAGCCGTTCGATTATTATTATTATTTTTTTTTTTTGCCCCGCGGGGCCCTTTTAAAACCTCCACATCAAACCTAGAGGGTCAGCGAGGATCTACTATGCCCCCTTATGGTCATTTGCCCCTTCGCTTTGGCCTCCTCTTGTCTCTCGATCCTACCGAGAGACAAGATGGCGGCCGCTACGTACTGTTTGGAATGTTTACAGACGCCGAAAAACCAATCAGCTTCGCAAACCTCCGTAACGCGAAAAGTACGCGAAGCGGAGCGCTGTTACAGATATATATCTTTTTTTGAACGTTAATTTCTCAAAATCCACTGGAGCACATATATTGAGACCTAGCAAAGGCACATCGGGCTACCAGTCCCTACAATTTTGCCAAGTTTCGTGCAAATCCATTCAGCCGTTCGATTATTATTATTATTTTTTTTTTTGCCCCGCGGGGCCCTTTTAAAACCTCCACATCAAACCTAGGGGGTCAGCGAGGATCTACTATTCCCCCTTATGGTCATTTGCCCCTTCGCTTTCGCCTCCTCTTGTCTCTCGATCCTACCGAGAGACAAGATGGCGGCCGCTACGGACTGTTTGGAATGTTGACAGACGCCGGAGAACCAATCAGCTTCGCTTCACAAAGCTCCGTTGCGCGAAAAGTCCGCGAACCAGACCGCTGCCTGGTCCGCGCTTACAGATATATATCTTTTTTTAAACGTTAATTTCTCAAAATCCACTGGAGCACATATATTGAGACCTACAAAAGGCACATCGGGCTACCAGTCCCTACAATTTTGCCAAGTTTCGTGCAAATCCATTCAGCCGTTCGGGCTAAAAGTGAGGCCAACCGCCCTATGGAAATTAACATGGGAAAAACGCGTTTTGGGACCCCCCTTTTTTCTCGGCCCCCCCTTGACGAACCCCCCCCAAATTTTCAAAGGCTGCTCAGAAACAAAATGAGCCATTTTCCTGAAAATTTCAGCCAATTCCGTCCACAAACGGCAAAGTTATTAGACATAGAATTTTCAAAAAACCCATAGAGAAAAAATCCTAACTATATATACCTACTGGCGACCGCCAGTAGGTAATATATACATATATATATATATATATATGTATATATATATATATATATATATATATATATATATATATATATATATATATATATATATATATATATTACCTACTGCGGTCGCCATTAGGTAGTTATAGTTAGGACCTAGTTTCAATAGGAAATCCACAACATTCTATTTGGAATAACTTTGGCGCCGGTAGACGAATCTTCGTGAATTTCTCCAAGAAAATGGCCTGCTCGATTACGCTCCTTCTCTGAAAGTCTGGGGGTGATTCATCAAGTGGGGGCCGAGAAAAAAGGGGGGTCCCAAAACACGTTTTCCCCATGCAATTTTCCATAGGGACCTTTACCCAGGGCTACAGCCCGAACGGCTGAACGGAATTACACGAAATTTGGCAGAGAGGTAGAGTTCTGTTCGCAGATTGTGCTTTTTGTTAAATGGTGTAAATCCATTCAGCAAATTGCAAGTAAAATCGTAGCGATATCTAGAGTCGGAGTTCAGTAAGCGTACTGAAATCTGTTCAATTACGAGCGCGAGCTGCATGCTGATTGGCTGTGAACTGTCTGTCAACACTCAAGACCAGGAAGTGTTGGTGGCCATCTTGTGCCTCGCTAGAACCGAGTCACAAGAAAACAGTAAAACAAAGTTGAGAAATAAGGGAAGGGGGTAGGATAGAGATATTCTGACCCTCTAGGCTTGCTTAGGGGGTCCTATATGGAGGTTTAGGCTCTATTTTTTTATTTTATTTTTTTAAAGAAAATCCCGGCATACGCGTATGTAAATACCTACAATTACGAGCAGGAGCTGCATGCTGATTGGCTGTCAATACTCCAAACCTGGAAGTATTGGCAGCCATGTTGTTTGTCGGAAGAGCAGAGTCACAAGAAAACAGTAAAACAAAGTTGAGAAATAAGGAAAGGGGACAGGGTAGAAACATTCTGAGCCTATAGTCTTGGTCAGGGGGTGGTACATGGATATTTAGGCTCAATTTTTATTTAAAAAAAAATAAAAAATGGCGAGGTACTCGTGCAGTACTTGTATGCGGTGGAAAAGGTGAAAAAAAAAGTAGAAGTCCGTTTTATTCATTAGGCCCCGGGGGGGTAAATTACGGGGGCAATTTTTCTGCATAATGGGGGCTTGTAAAGTGCCCCGAGCACTGGGGAACGGCACTCCTCTGGTTTTATTTTGAAGTATACGGGGGGGGTTACGGTCCTACTCCCCGCAGTCTCGGTGAGCGGCACCCCTTGAGTCTTTTTAAAAAAAAAAAAAAATGTTTTGAGGTCTCTCTCTCTCTCCCCGTACACGTCGCGGGGAACGCCACCTTTCTGGGGCAGTGATATGTAAAATGACCTTCCAGCTCCGGGTACGTGCATTGTCTGGAGTTTTTTATTAATGTTGGGAGGGTGGGCTTGATAATACGTCCTTGTAAATTCCCACAGAAGCGTATGTTCTGGTGCTAACATGGGGTTCTATGGGAAATAACAAGGCCGTATTATGAGGCTCATTATCGCCGTTTTATTAGCAGTTTCTTGCCAATAAAATTGCGATGATTTTAACACCGGTCCTTGATCATATGCATCTAAGTTTACTGGTGAAAAAAAAGAGCAATGGTCTATATTGTCAACAAAAGGCGATACATTATCATCGCATTTATTGGCAGGAAACTGCGGATAAAGAGGAGATATTGGGCTTGATAATATGTACTTGTGAATAACCATCGCAGCCTAGGTTAGGATCAGAACCTGGGCTGCTATGGGAAGTTACAAGGGCCTATTATCAAACACATTATCGCTGCTTTATCGGCAGTTTCCTGTCGTTAAAAGCGGCGATAATGTATTGCCTTTTGTATGTATAGCTTTCCTTTTTTTTGGTGTAGCAGTTGTACTCTCTTCGAATGCTCAGCATCGTTTCGAAGTTCACGTTTTTTTCTTCAAGTTCAACAAGCAAACCTTTGTTTATATCAGTTAGTAAATCTGTCGCTTTCTTTTCCCTGTTCGTGTGATTCATCCGGTGCTGTACTTTTGTACAGTATTAATAGTGATATTTTTTATATATTTATTTGAAAGGTAGTGCCAAGGCGCCAAACGTTGATTACGTACTCTGTCCACCGCCTTTTTAGTAGTTTCTCACTGTTGCATTTATTATATCAGTTAGTTAGAACGCAGTAGTTTTCAATCCTAGTCTTGAATATCTTACTATAGTATTCCAACATTATTTTTATTGTGGACCGTCATACCCCTCCCCCACAAAATAAAAGAAGTATGTCGTTTTTTTAATTAACTTTTATTAAATAATAAATATAAACGAAACTCAATTAACTTTTATTAAACAATAAATATAAATGAAACTCAATTATAACTATATTAGAACTGGCAAAATAAGTTAAACAATGTTATAAAGAAATTGTGAAATGGATTTCAAAAAGTGTCCGATTGGTAATCTGCAAAAGAAAAAAGAAAATGAGAGTTTAGAATTATGTAGATGTGAGTAAATGAGCTGAAGCATTACAAGTTATGGTAACTCTACAGTTTTACGTGTGCAGTGTGACTCGTATATTCCTGTTCTGTTATAGTTATAGTTCAAGTGCGTCTATATGGAAGTGCCTATTGAGTTACTGACGCCTGTTATGGCGACTTATTTCTAATGCATTCCTATGAAGGATTTGTAGATCTAGGCCTCTGAGCTTACCGTAGTATAAAGCTTGCGGCCAAACACTGCAGCCACTGGGATGGACAACTTCAGGTGGGCTAATCTTCTACACGTCCAAGTAGACAGCAGTGTCTAAGTTTAAGAGAGATAGAGAAATGATGTCACAGAGAGTGAGAGAGAGAGAAAACAACATTAAAACTGTCGCAAAAATTATTGCCACTTTATCGGCAGGAAAGTGTTGCTATAGTGGCGATAATGGGTTTGATAATATGCTCTATGGAATTCCAATCGAAGCTCATGTCAGATGTCCTTCACATCTAACATGAGCTTCGATTGGAATTCCATAGAGCATATTATCAAACCTATTATGGTCACTTTAGCGGCAGTTTGCTGCCGATAAAGTGGCGATAATTTTGTCGCCAAGGGTTGATAATATGGCCCTCTCTCATTTCACAAATAAAGCTAACACTACAGTTTTACAAGTGCAGTGTACCTGGTTCATTTTACTTGTTGTAGTGCCGCGTTCAAGTGGTGTCTATATGGAAGTGCCTACTGCGTTACTGACACCCGTTATGCCGAATTATTTCTAATGCATTCCTATGAAGGATTTGTAGATCTAGGCCTCTGTGCTTACCGTTGTGTAAACTTTGCGTCAAACATATTGGGAAGTGGAGTTGATAACTTCAGGTGGGCTGATCTTCTACACGTCCAAGTAGACAGCAGTGTCTAAGTTTAAGAGAGATAGAGAAATGATGTCACAGAGAGTGAGAGAGAGAGAAAACAACATTAAAACTGTGTTGCAGAGTCTGGAGTTGAGATTTTTTGTTGAACCAGATGTACATTTACTAGCTCGTTCCATCACTTTACCCATGTTAAAAGTGACTCAAAAGTGGCGTAATAAGGTTGATGATCTGTTTGTCAGACTGTTGTAACCTATCTGTTGTCACTGCTCGGAGCTAATTATACATTTTACAGAGAAGCTGCTGTACAACACGCACTCTGGGCCATAATATCAAGCCTTTAGCGACAAAAATTATTGCCACTTTATCGGCAGGAAAGTGTCGCTAAAGTGGCGATAATTGGTTTGATAATATGCTCTATGGAATTCCAATCGAAGCTCATGTCAGATGACCTTCACATCTAACATGAGCTTCGATTGGAATTCCATAGAGCATATTATCAAACCTAATATGGCCACTTTAGCGGCAGTTTGCTGCCGATAAAGTGGCGATAATTTTGTCGCCAAGGGTTGATAATATGGACCTCTCTCGTTTCACAAATAAAGCTAACACTACAGTTTTCCGAGTGCAGTGTACCTGGTACATTTTACTTGTTGTAGTTCCGCATTCAAGTGGTGTCTATATGGAAGTGCCTACTGCGTAACTGACGCCCGTTATGCTGAAATATTTTGAATGCATTCCTATGAAGGATTTGTATATCTAGGTCTCTGTGCTTACCGTTGTGTAAACTTTGCGCCAAACACATTAGGAAGTGGAGGTCACAACTTAAGTTAAGCAGATCTTCTACACAACCAAGTATACAGCAGTGTGTAAGTTTAACAGAGAAAGAGAAATGATGTCAAAGAGAGTGAGAGAGAGAGAAAACAACATTAAAACTGTGTCGCAGAGTCTGGAGTTGAGATTTTTTGTTGAACCAGACGTAGATTTACTAGCTCCTTGCATTAGTTTACCCATGTTAAAAGTGACTCAAAAGTTGCTTAATAAGGTTGATGATCTGTTTGTCAGACTGTTGTAACCTATCTGTTGTCACTGCTCGGAGGTAATTATACATTTTACAGAGAAGCTGCTGTACACTACGCTCTCTGGGCCATAATATCAAGCCTTTGGCGACAAACATTATTGCCACTTTATCGGCAGGAAAGTGTCGCTAAAGTGGCGATAATGGGTTTGATAATATGTTCTATGGAATTCCAATCGAAGCTCATGTCACATGTCCTTCACATCTAACATGAGCTTCGATTGGAATTCCATAGAGTATATTATCAAACCCATTATCGCCACTTTCCTGCAGATAAAGTGGCGATAATTCTGTTGCCAAGGTTTGATAATATGGCCCTCTCTCCTTTCATAAATAAAAGTTACACTACAGTTCTATGAGTTCAGTGTACCTGGTACATTTTACTTGTTATAGTGCCGCGTTCAAGTGGTGTCTATATGGAAGTGCCTACTGCGTTACTGACGCCCGTTATGGCGTTTTATTTCTAATGCATTGCTATGAAGGCATTGTATATAGAGGCTGCTGTGCTTACCTTGTATAAAGAGTGCGGGCACCGGAGTTCATCACTCGACTTGAACTCTGCTTCTATACGTCAAAGTATTTTCAATAAGTTGCAGAGAATTCCATTGCTGTTGCTCGATGGGCCGTGGTTGCTTCTGAAGGATGTTTGCTGAAGGAAAAAAAAGGACGTTTTGATTAGTATTGGTAAACTGAGTTGCGTAACTACTATTAAAAGTGAATTTTAATGTGGGTTCTTAATATTCCGTAGTTAAGACTGTTGCAGCTCCAGCAAACAAAGGAAAATCAATAAGTTAATAAAGGCCTGGGACGGCCTTGTGACGCAGAAAAAAAATACTATCATGGACGCACAATTAATAATAATAGAGGCCTAAGCTTGTGGCGTAGTACGGAAATAAGACACAGAAATGTATTCACGCACAAGTTTTTAGGATCAGATGTGTATAGGACCTCGTGACTTATAAAGAAATATTTCAATTATGTAAGTACAATTTAAAACCATTGAGGGGTAGGAAAGCCATATGAAGGATAAAAAAATAGTATTATGCATATACAATTTACATTGGAGGCTGATGTTGTGACGTCTACTCTTACCTTTTATTTCTGTCGTCTTTTGTCGTATCTTGAAAGGTTGTGGTTTTGCTGAGTTTGGGGGGTTTTCGACAGTTTATCTGTCATCGCAGCAGAGGCAGGCAAAAGAGAGCGTGCTCACGTCAGTGCCCGCATTATATGGGAACCGCGGGGGCTGACCAAACCAAGCCCAGGGCCGTCATTGGTAGCGTTTTCGCGGTCTATAAGAATGATGGCCCTGGGGAACATCACATTGGCTAATGTATTGGTTTCCAGGCTAAATGATAGCAAGCATGCGTGGTGGTGGGATGTGGGTAGTGTTGGAGGGCGTGCACCGCGCATGTGCAAGTATGAGTGTGTTCACCAACAATTAACAACAGAGAGAGATGGGGCGGTATTATAATGTACGCAGAGGCAGGCCCATAATCGGATCTGCAATGAGTCAGCACTTCTAATCATTGTCCTTAGCGTACTCTGAGCTCTGATTTGTCACTGAGAGGGTGATCGCACCATAGTTTGTACTGGTTATCATACTCAGTGTGTACCTGCGCATACGGTACGAATATGCTTTAACGTTACGCGACGCATTAAAGCTTCAGTGTGACGTCATGTACAGCGTTCTGTACGCGAAAGGGGACAATGTTTCTACTTGGTTTAAAACATGTATGTATTTAATGTAGATACTAAGGGCAGACATTTGGGATAACTATGATTTTTAAAAAAATACTTTTAATAATCCTATATTACTTGTAAAAAGAATTACACAAATCACAGTAGAAGATCATGCGTACTCATATTGAAAGAGCTGCGCAAGCGCATCATAAGCGTACGCAAAGCCATGTGACTTTAAAAGTAGAGATTTGATTGGTTCGTAACTTTTCCTATTGCGAGTGTTGAAAGTTCCGTCCCGTTATAATTATTCGACTTTGACTTTCTAAGAAGCATTTGTTGTGAGAATCTTCTCAAATAGAAGGAAGATCACCATAATAAGAGCAATGGACTCATCTTCCAGAAGTTCTTCAGAGGGAGATTTCCTTCCTGAAGAAGCTCCAAAGAAGAGGAAAGAAGCTCTAATTTGGAAGTTTTTCACTTTTCCAGAAGGTCACAAAAAGGTTAATGCTGAAAAAGTAACCTGTAAAATTTGCCAAACAACTCTTTCAAGGGGTGATCCATGTAAAGAATACTCCTTTGGCACAGCAAATATGGTGCGACACGTAATGAACTTGTACCCCAAGAACTTTGCTCGAGCTGAAAGACGGAGGTTGCACGAGAACCCACCTGCTGCTACACCAAGCACATCATCTGCGGCAGTATTTTCAGCAAGCAGTCCACACCCACATATTGATTCTGACTTTGCTAAAGTTACATTTCTTTGCATTTATTGTGATAAACATTTGTGTTATGGGGAACAGTCTATCGACCTGATAAAACGCAGGATACAGGGTCATTGCTGTCCTCGACATTAGTTGTTCTTTTTTTCATTCTTTTGTTCCGGTTGGAATTTGTTGAGAAAACACGAAAAAAATACAAAACAAAAAAAACAGTTCTTTTTAAAACTACATTCACTGGTCAAAGGAAGAACTATATTTCTATGTTAGTGTGTAAAAGTTTGTCAGAATGAATGTGTAGTTCATAAATGAATTAATGAATATAATACTAGTGTATGGAGAATGTGAAAGTGCAGAGCTATAAGGTAGTGCTACAGCATAAATCTATATGGTGTTTACCTATTGTATACTGCAGTATGTGCGAAGCACTTGAATGTAACATATGTACATACATTTGTTAGAAGTCTATGCTTCAATTTGCGCTGCTGGTGAAACTGCCTGGGTGAAGTTGTATGTGTTAGGGGCGGATTTACAATCCCCTTGCGCCTCTTTTACACACCCGTTGCATCATTTTTGTGACACAGCGGTGGTGCAAAAGATGTGCCATGGTGTGTGCTATTAACAATGTGACGCATCTGGATGGTGCATTACATTGTAAAGCCCTGTGCCAGAGGAGGCTTTCCTGTGCAGAAGGGGGTGCAGCAAAGCCTCCTGAAAGTGACTGAGTGAAATGTATAACATTTCATTCAGTCACTTTTGAGCTTATGCTGCGTCAAAACCTTGCACATGTTTGAAGCAGGAGTAAGAATTGATACAGCTTTGTGAGCATAGGGCCCCAGAGCATTGCTGGAGTTGTGTTATACTTGCAATCGAAGTCAAGCAATAATTAATCCAAAAATGACTTTGCAATTTAGTTTTGTTATTATTTTATAATAAGAATATGAAATAGAATCTAAAAAATTAAATACATATAAATATTTATATAAAAAATATAAGAAATTAGTGTAAAAAGAAAGACATAATAATTATTACATTTATAATTTATCATTTACAAAACCTTTGAAATTCACTGAAAACAAACATAGGTTTCACACACGTTATAGTTAGGAATTAGCATTTAAAAAACCTTGCAAATTCTTTGAAAAAACCATTGGTTTCACACACGTTATAGTTAGGAATTAGCATTTAAAAAACCATGCAAATTCATTGAAAAACCCCTAGTTTTCACATGTTATAGTTAGCTGAACATTTCTCTCATACAAAACCTTTGAAATTCCTCCGTTATAGTTAGATCAGCTAACTATAACTTGTGCGCCCGCAATGCACTGCTGATGACATCGCATATAACATCACTCCTGACATGGTCAGTGACATCTTTTTTTAAATGCTAATTCCTAACTATAACGTGTGTGAAACCTATGGTTTTTTCAATGAATATATATATATATATATATATATGCAAAGCTCCGTCTCCCTCACGCTGTAGCCTTACTTCCCTATATATATATATATATATATATATATATATATATATATATATATATATATATAGAGAGAGAGAGAGAGAGAGAAAGAGAGAGGGATAGATATAGATATATAGATATTTAACTATCTCTACATATATCACATTCTTCTGTACTTTCACTGGCTTGCCTATATATATATATATATATATATATATATATATATGTATATTCAATATATATATATATATATATATGTATATTCACTGAAATAACCATAGGTTTCAGGCCTGATATAGTTAGGAATTAGCATTTAAAAAACCTTAGAAATTCACTGAAAAAACCATAGGTTTTAGGGGTGTCATAGTTAGCTTGACATTTCCCTCACACAAAACCATTTAAATTCCTCCGATATAGTTAGATGTACTAACTACATCTCGCGCGCCTGCAATCCACTGCTGATGGATTACATCATTCATGACATGTTCAGTGACATCACTGGTGACATCACTGATGACATCTCAAATGACATCACTGATGACATCATCCAGTGAATGTGGTTTGGTTGCTTGTTTAATTATGTATTCTATATATATAGCAATTTGCACTAAGGAATGAGTGGATATATAAATATAAATATCTGGAAAGAGGATTTAGCAGCAGTGTGATTGACTGTTTACTTGACTAATTTATAGTGCCTCACTAAATATATTGGATAGTGACTAAACTGTGTGAATATCTCTATCATTTAGTCAGTTGTTGTGTAAACTGCTGCACCAGTTGGTTAGTAGCTATGTGAAAGTCTATATTAGTTAATGATTAGTTAACTGAGTATTTGTATGGGAGAGTGAATGTGTGTGTGGTTTAGTGGGGGGGGTGACAGCCCAAAGATGTGCGAATAGTTGATTCAGTAGGTATATGAAGTTAAAACTACATGTTATAACAGTTATTTGGGTGAGTTAATATCTTTATGGGTGTGGTGATGAGCAAATATATGTCTCAATGGTACTTGTCCAACAAACTAGAAAAATAAACGGCAGTGTATGTGTCAGTTCTTGTATATAAATAAGTATACATAAGACTCAGTCATTGTATGAGTGACTGTATGGATAACTGTATACTTGTAATAGTGATTTTATAACACACTAAGGGGCCCATTACGATGTTGGGCGGATCGCCACCGCCATGGTGGCGGTGGCGATCCACCCGAGATTAATGCCTGCCCGCCACCCATTTCCCCCCCACCATATTACTATGGCGGGGGGACCGCGGCGGACGTAAACACCGTCCGCCGCTTTTCTGCCCCAGTCGCCTTGCGGCTGGGGCGGAAATGTTTAATATGGTGGCGGTGTCTATGAGGCACTGCCAGCCATATTATGATGGGCTTCCTGACATGCTTTTCCATGGCGGCAATGTCGCCACGGAAAGGCATGCAGAGACCCCCTGCGGGGGCCCGTTGCGGGCCCCCTGGGAGTCCGGGGGTGGGAGGTGCACATGGGGGGTACCCCCCCCGCATTTCAAAGTGCAACATGGCAGGCACCGCGCAGTGCCTGTCATGTTCTGCTTTGAAATGCACAACGTGCATTTTTACCATTGCGGCCGGCGGTGCTTCCTGCACCGCCTGCCGCAATGGTAAAAATACAGGATGCGCCCGCCAGTGTGGCGGGCGCATCCTAATGCCCAAGCGGGACCGCCACTCCTATGGCGGGCAGTCCCGTTTTGCACGAGGTTGGCGGGCGGGCAAAGTCCGCCCGCCATCCTAATGGGGGCCTAAGTATGAGTTATTATCTATATGAATAGATGAAGTGGTGTTTATATAAGTGTGTAGCTAAGTAAAAGTAAGTATGATCCATTGTTTGCACAAGTGAGAAGGATGACTTCATAAGTTATATGTGCTGGTGTGTAATGTCGATATAGGTGTATAAGTATATTTGATAGTGTTGTATTGATCATTGACAGCATGTATGAGTGAATCTATAGGTAACTGATTAGATGTGTGTATAGATCTAGGAATCACTGAGTGGGTGTTTAGAAATATGTATTGGTGTGTCAATGGTTTCAAATATGGCACTCTGTATTTTACAGTGAGTGATGAAAGGTTATACTAGTGTATGATGAGGTGTATCTGATTGGCACATGGATGATGTCATCAGTGATGTCATCAGTGATGTCATTTGAGATGTCATCAGTGATGTCACTGACCATGTCATGAATGATGTAATATGTGACATCATCAGCAGTGGGTTGCGGGCGCGCGAGATGTGGTTAGTACAACTAACTATATCGGAGGAATTTCAATGGTTTTGTATGAGTGAAATGTCCAGATAACTATAACACCCCTAAAACCTACGTTTTTTTCAGTTAATTTCCAAGGTTTTTTAAATGCTAATTCCTAACTATATCAGGCCTGAAACCTATGGTTTTTTCAGTGAATTTCAAAGGTTTTTTAAATGCTAATTCCTAACTATATCAAGCTTGAAACCTATGGTTTTTTCAGTGAATTTCAAAGGTTTTTGTAATGCTAATTTCTAAGTATAACATGTCTCAAACCTATGTTTTATTCAGTTAATTTCAAAGGCTTTGTAAATGACAATTTTTTATGTATTAATTGTTAGACAGATTTTTATACTGATTTACTACATTTTTTAACTATTTATTTTTAGATATTTTATTTTTTAAATTACATTATAATTACATTATACATTACATTACAAAATATACTTTCTCAGAATGAATTACTTTAGTTTAAATACTTTGCAAATAGGCAATAGACTTTTAAGTACAGTAGTTACAGTTGTTGCAATGGGCAACACAATTTTAAACACAATGCAACATTGAGCTCAATGGAGATTTAACAGTTCAGTAAAAGCGTTTTAATACAGTAGTGTTTTTTAAGGAATATTATTCTATTTTAAAAGTTGACACTTAGAAACTTTTTCACATAGAATCACCTATGTTATCCTATGGGAGGAAATTCACTTAGCAGGTAAGTAGTGCTATTGTCACTTTTTCTTAGTCAGTGATGGATCCTGGATCCAGCACTGGTGCATCTCCTGTAAACAGTTGAAAGAATGCGTTTAAGTCATACAGCAATTTTTTGAGAATATTTTTAGTTTGTGAAAATAGACACTTAGAAACGTTTCTGGTGAAAACCAGACAATGGATTCCCATGGAAGGAAATACAAGTTACTGGTAAGTATGCATAGAATTACTTTTCAGGGTCAGTGCTGGGCTAAAAGATGAGGCACTGGGTTCTCTACTGATAACAGGTGAGTAAATCGGAATTCATTGTTCGGATGATTTTAAGTGAATATTTTAAAGTTCCAAAACTCCACACTTAGAAGAATTTCCAAGTGAAACCAGTCTATGTTAGCCTATGGAAGGAAATTCAAGTTACTGGAAAGTATGGTTAGAATTACTTTTCATGAATAGTACTGGGCTCAAAGATGCAACACTAAGGTCTCTCCTGATAACAGGTTTGAAGTTTATTTTTTATGCTTGATTAATTAAAACCATTGCATACAAAAGATAAAATGTCTCACGGTTGGTGTTAAAAATATAATAAATCATTTTACATTGTGTTAAAATAGCACACATTATTAAAACATTCTGTACATTAGCCATGTTCGATGCCAGTATTATTTTAACTATGGCTATTCTTGTTACGTTCCAGTCAGTTCATGTGATGATTAGTCTTTTTGCCGCTCAGTCCAGTGTTTTATTCTTTTTGCGGTTATATCAAGGAATGTAATTAGCCGGCAATTTAGCTGAACCAGATCGGGGTTGAAGCACATCATTAACGCTTGTCTGCATGATCTGGCTTCGTACTGTTTGAATGCTGGCTTTAACAGAGTAACCCTTATATCTTTTAACGTATTGCAGATGCATATAACATGGATTGCGTCCTCAACACCGCTGATGCATTAACGACACTGCTGGGCTCCTTTCTTTCTCTCCCAAGGCAGCAGGAATTGGTTAAAGGGGCCTACCCCCAGTCGGAGTCTTAGGAATTTTTCCTTGATGTTAACTTTTAATCCCATGTTCAGGTAAAGCTGGGGTTTTAGTTTGTTGTATGTATGTAGAACCATTCAGCCGTGTGATCGTTTGGCTAATGTTTTCTTGTCCTCAATTGCGGATAGTAAGCAAGTTACTTTTGTCACCGTTTTTTTGAATGTTATATGGTTTACCTGGACGTCCCACAGCTCTCTTAAACCTAGGTGTTTAATAGATTCCTCAAGGTAAACGCTTGCTGGTGATTTTCCTGGGTGGGAAAGCTCCATCCAAAGTTGATCGTTCAGGGTTCCCTTTTCATCACCTTTGATTTTATGCCAACAATTCACGTATGCTCCCATGCGTTCAAGGGACTGTTTTTGTAGCCCAAATTCCAATCGTATTTGGGCCGGGGAGACCATTCCGGGGAGTTGTAAGATTGCGCGGTATGATTTAGATATTATATTATCAAGAGTTATTGTATCTTTTCCCTTGAGCACTTCACTCCCGTAAGTAATCGTTGGCTGGAGTTTTGCTTGTAAGACCCTTATTAGAGGGTCGAATGTCAGGTCCGGTAAAAGCTTCTTTAAGGGCTTTATGGCTAGGTAGGTCGTTGCCACCTTTCTCCGCAGGGCTTCTAATTGTGGTGTAGATTAATTGTTTTGGTCCAATATTACCCCTAGATATTTATAGCTTACTCCTTGTTCCAAGCGATGACCATTAATGAACCAGCTCAGATGTTTCTTCTTGCGGTAATTAACTGCCAGCATTTTTGTTTTATTGTAGTTTATTTTTAATGCATTTTCTTGTGAGTATGTATGGGTAACATTCAGTAGGTGCTGGAGACCAATTGGGGTCCTGCTTATCAGTACTAAATTGTACGCGTAAAGCAGGTTTGACAGAGTAGCGTTCCCTAGTTTTGGTGCATGAGCTGCACAGCTATTCAGCTTTTCTGGTAAGTCCACTAGGAAGAGGTTGAATAGCATAGGGGCTAGAACGCACCCTTGTTTAAGTCCTTTTGAGGTGGGAATTTTTTTTATATTTGTCGACCGTTGCCGAGCTTTATCCTGACCCATGTTTTGGTGTGTAAATTCCTTAATTGAAGTAGGAGGTTTGACGGAATGCCCCAGCCATCTAGTTTTTGCCAGAGTTTAATTCGATCTACGTCATCGAATGCTGCAACAAAGTCTATGAAACAGAGGAAGAGCGGATATTTTCCCTGTTTGGCTGCATCCATAAGGAGGGTCAGGGCCATTATGTTGGTTATTGATCCTTACCCTTTCCGAAATCTAGTTTGTGTTAATGGTATTATTTGATTCTTTTCAGCCCAGGTGGTTATATCGTTTAGGAGGAGCCCTGCAAAGTATTTAGCCTCGATGTCGATCAGAGCTATGAGACGATAGTTTTTCGGCTCAGCCTTTGTTCCTTATTTGTAAATTGGCCTTATAATAAAACCTCTCCACGATTCAGGAATTGTGGATTTTCTAACTGCATACTTGAAAACAGGTTCAAGTGCGTTGCTCCAGTAGTCTTGGTCATTTTTAAACAGCATAGGTGGAATTCCGTTAGGACCCGAGGCTCATGCTAGTCGGCCCCTTGCTATTTGTTTCATTATCTGTTTAGTTGGTTTGGTGATGTGCCCCTCCTTTAATCTCCAATCAGCATGTTGTGCTTGGGTTTCTGTTGGTACTCATTGTTCTTGAATTAGTACTGATCTATTGTTATCCTCAGTAGGAGATTGGCAGAGTGGTACTGGCTCCTTTGCGTTACTACTGCAGTTCACAGGCTCTAGACATTTGGGATGTAAAACTGATTCTTCTTTTTTATTAAAATGATTAAAGAGGAACGCTGTCCCAATCTGTTCAGAGATGTGGGAGTTGATTCCGTGGTGGTTTGGCCGATGTACTTTATTTACTGTGTGCCAAAATTTTGTGCTGTTTTTCTGTTTGGCATTGTGTAGCAGTTTAGCCCAAAATTCGTTGTTCGCAGTCATTTTCCTGGCCCATCTTCTTCTCTTAAGAAGGGCCTTTCAGGCACGTAGAGACTGCTGCAAATTTAGATTACCTGGTGACATCTGGAGTTGCCGTAGTAGTTGGTTTATAGATGTTTTCAATTTCTTTGAGACTGGGGTCGTTGCTATCAAATTTTGGAGGGTCATTTACGTTCTTTCGTTTTGGGCCTTTGCTGATGGGAAATTTGTTGCCAAGAGCGACGGTGAATTTTTCCCAAGTTTCCAACGGGTGGCCTAAATGGTTGTGTACTTCCTTAAGCACTTCTTTTGCTATTACTGCTACTGTTTCTATGTTTGTTGAATTGCACCTAATTCGATGAAGGTTGGTTGTTCCTACTGTGACAATAGATTTTTCGGCCTCCTGAAATATTGTTGCTGTGGTATAAAGTGTCATTTCTTGTTGCATATGATCACTAAGTGTACTGTTCCCTATTTGAAATGAGGCTATCTTGTCGAACATAGATAGTGTTGTGAAAGTGAAGTCAAGGTAGGAGGATACTGTAGATGAATGAAATGTGGGTGCCGGGGGATTATCTTCCTTAAAGCGGTAGTTAACTGCCCTCAAATTCAGATGTTCTAGTTCTGAGAGTAGGAAGTTTGAACTCTTTGATGGTTTAGTTACCATTGAGCGGCCCTGGGTCGGGATGTCCCATATACCAGTTAGATCCTGCGTGAGGTCGTCTTCCTGGTTATTCCCTAAAAGATGCATATTAAAGTCTCCTGCCAAGATGACTTTGTCTGTGTCAGCCTCTTCTATTATACTTGTTACTTCTTTAATTGCTTCTTTGGATGCTTGTAGTTTGTGTTTGGGATGAAGGTAGATGTTTATCAGGATTACCTTTTGAGCTGTCTGATTGAAGAACAGCGTAACCGTTGATGCCTGAATGCAGCTTGGGGCGGAGATGTGTGTTTTTATAGGATGCATCTCACCAATTTTTGTTATAGAGGAGAGAAGGAGTAAACCCCCCGATCGGCTTCCAAATATGGAGTGTTTAATAGCAGTAGTAAAGCTAGAGGTGTATCCCTGTAGGTAGAAGGGTTTGTCTTCCCAGGTCTCCTGGAGTAGGATGACGTCAAAAGTTTTGAGGTAGTTCAAGAAGTCGTGATCGCTCAGCTTCGAGTTTAAGCCATTAATGTTCCAAATGCAGATTTTTTTACTTCGTTTAAGCCCAATCGGAGTGGTGGTGTAGGTAGCTTCCTGTGTCAATTTGAGTGTGTTAAAAGGATAGTGCGTTGGAGCCCTTGCCTTTCATTCGTAAACAAAGATTCCTTTGGGGGGGAACTGACTAGTTGTTGGTGTCCGGCCCCTTGCTCCCCTTAGTACTGACGTCACTGGTCGAAGAAGACTGTCTGTGGTTAGAAATGGAGCTGGGTATTGTGGTTTAGTGATTTTAATGTGATCCCCCAATTTTGAAATGTTTTGTTTTCTTGGGTGATTCTACTGGCTATCTCTGGTGTTTTCCATCTAGTTTTGGAGGCTTCAGTGGTTGGCAGACCATTGTTCGGTAAGAACTCAACATACAATAGGTCGGAGCTGTGGATGTTTGCTAGCTTGGGGATGGCTTGCAAGAGTCGTAATATGTTCCCTTTGTTTAGGGTATCTATTCGGCCTCGCGACTTGTATAGAGGAATGAAGATGACCGTGTCGGACTCCTCCTCTTGGGCGAATTCCTGGGTCGGATGCGCAGGGTTGTGGCTAGCCGCGCCTCCAACCTGATGTAGACTGGAGGTATCTGAGACAAGGAAATTCCATCCGATAATTTCATTACTAGTTGGTAAATTGATTTGGCGATCCCAGGCTTTTGCTTCCGTGCCTCCACTTAGAGGTATATTTTTCGGTGGTTCTTGACTTAATTCTCTAGTTGTGAGTTCTGATGTAAATAGGCTCTCATTTTCCGTTTTTGGGTTTTGAGCCGGGGATACCTTAACTGGGGCTTTTATCGCGTGTGGGGACTCCTGGATTTTGAATGTTGGTGATGTTTCTAATTGGCTACTTGGATTAATTTTTTCCCCTCCTATCCCGCTTGCCTCCATTTGCTTTACTTTTGGTAAAGAGTATGAATCACCTTGTGGCATTTTATGCAATTGCGTAGGGTCGACTGTGGTGCCTTCTTTTGGTAATAATGCTGGAGAATTTTGATTACTTATGGCTTTGGGGTTCATATCCGCTGGTTGCTGTGATAACCAATTGGACAGATGTTGGGCCTGAGCTGGTGTTTTCCTTTTCCTCCCCTTTCTTTTGTTTCGGCGGGCGATTTTCATTGGCGTTATTTCTTTGCTTAATTCGATTGATTCTGTTACTGCTTTTTCTGGAGTGGCAGCCTTTTGATGTAGCGGAGCCCTATGCTCTCCTATTTCTTCAGACCCATTTGGAGGTGGCTTCTCTGTGTAACCGAGTTCTGATTCTTTTGCCCCCGTTGCTGGTTGGTCCGGGCATCCTGCTGTTTGAGTTACTGTTGTTGCAATAGATAATAAATCGACGAGTAATGATGGTAGCATGGAGAGTTTGTCTATAATTGGGGCACAGGTACAGTCTTGCTGAAGTAATTTGTCATTGAAGGCTGCTTCCTGTCCTCTTTTTATCAGTCTATTTAGGTCGGCCAGCTTCCTATAAATTGCGGATGTAAAGTCTGCCAGGGTTTGAAGCACTGTCAGCTGTAGATCCATTTTGCGTGATTGATATTGAAGTGCTGCTGTTGAGTATTGCATCGTGCTGAGGACTGTTTCCCAAAAAACGACTTTGGTTTGTTTGCTTTTATCACTAACTTCTGCTTTTGTACTATTTGTTTTGTTTTGAGAGTCTTTGCTATATGAGGCCACTAACTCCTCCCATTCATGGGATGCTAGAAACGCCAAGTCACAGTTAGAATTTTGATGAGTCTCCTGATGATGCCCCGGCGCGGTGTTATCTATAAATGCTTGTCCTTCGCTCTCTTTAGTGTTAGGCTGGGGGTGAGGAGAGCCGCTGGTAGCTAGCTCCTGGTTGTGCCCTGGCGTGATGTTTTCGTCATTTATACGCGATTCATTTATTTGAGTAGTCAGCCCATATTGAGACAGACCACTAGTAATTTGTGTCCCTGGCTGGGTCCTGACGTAGTGTATTTGTTGGTTATTCGTGCTTTATTCTTTTGGGTGGTTGGCCGATATTGGGAAAGGCCACTAATAGTTTGCACACTGGGTGATTTCAGCGATTGATCTTTTCTTTGTACTGTGTTCTTTACGCTCACCTGGTTAATGCTTGGATGGACGATTAGAGTTGGTCCTAGTAGTTCTGGGGTAGAAATGTTGGTTGTAAGGTGTGGGTCCTCTAATTTTACAGAGTACTGTTGATGTGTAGTTGTTGTAACCATTACTGGTAGATCTTGCTGTGATGGTAGTAGCGTGGCTAGCTCAATTTCGTTGCTTGCCGTGATCAGTGGAAGTTGGGAAGATTTATTGAGGGGGGACTTAATGGACCCTCTACCTACCTGTGGGTGTGAAGAGGTTGGATGTTGTATTTCAACGTTTTCTATTTCAAATTGATTAGCGGGGTCCGCTAGTTCCAATTTTTGTTTTATGGAGCTGAGTTCTGCTGCGTTTTCTAGTTCCAATTCTAAGTCCTTTGTCCTTTCTGAATTGCCATTCAATTTATGCTCTTTAGTGGTCATGGTATTAATTGAGAGCCTGTTATTCGACCCACTCAATTCTAGTTGTTGCTTTTGATGTATTTTTTGTGGCTCCATTGAGTGGATTTGTGCCACTGTTTGTTTTAAGTTTGGTTTTGACTTTGGTTGGTTGCAGTATATGCGATTCATTTATTTGAGTAGTCAGCCAATATTGAGACAGACCACTAGTAATTTGCGCCTGGCTGGGTCCTGGCGTAGTGTATTCGTTGGTTATTTGTGCTTTATTCTCTTGGGTGGTTGGCCGATATTGGGAAAGGCCACTAATAGTTTGCACACTGGGTGATTTCAGCGATTGATCTTTTCTTTGTACTGTGTTTTTTACGCTCACCTGGTTAATGCTTGGATAGACGATTCGAGTTGGTCCTAGTAGTTCTGGGGTAGAAATGTTGGTTGTAAGGTGTGGGTCCTCTAATTTTACAGAGTACTGTTGATGTGTAGTTGTTGTAACCATTACTGGTAGATCTTGCTGTGATGGTAGTAGCGTGGCTAGCTCAATTTCGTTGCTTGCCGTGATCAGTGGAAGTTGGGAAGATTTATTGAGGGGGGACTTAATGGACCCTCTATCTACTTGTGGGTGTGAAGAGGTTGGATGTTGTATTTGAACGTTTTCTATTTCGAATTGCTTAGCGGGGTCCCCTAGTTCCAATTTTTGTTTTATGGAGCTGGGTTCCGCTGCGTTTTCTAGTTCCAATTCTAAGTTCTTTGTCCTTTCTGAATTGCCATTCGATTTATGCTCTTTAGTGGCATGGTATTAATTGAGAGCCTGTTATTCGACCCACTCAATTCTAGTTGTTGCTTTTGATGTATTTTTTGTGGCTCCATTGTGTGGATGTGTGCCACTGTTTGTTTTAAGTTTGGTTTTGTCTTTGTTTGGTTGCAGTGGTGTTTGCAGTCCTTTGATGCCGCTGGTTTTTGAGAATATTATAGTGCCTGGATCTTTCAGGAAAGCAAATTTGGTATAGATCTTGAGTTGGAAGAAATGCAGGCTCTTTAGTTTGGAGGAGCCCTCTATTGTAATTAAATTCTTGGTTCCTGGGCTCGGCCGTAGGGTTGCCACTGGGTTTGTCTTCGTTGCTTTAGTCGTTACTTTTGATGATGTCCGGGTTTGCGTTGGGGAGACATTGTAAATAATTCGACGTGGGCTGAAGATCCTGGATCCAGCACTGCTGAATCTCCTGTAAACAGTTGAAAGAATGCGTTTAAGTCATACAGGCGATTTTTAAAGAATATTTTTAGTTTGTGAAAATAGACACTTAGAAACTTTTCTGGTGAGAACCAGACAATGGATTCCTATGGAAGAAAATAAAAGTTACTGGTAAGTATGGTTACAATTACTTTTTAGGGTCAGTGCTGGGCTAAAAGATGCAGCACTAAGGTCTCTCCTGATAACAGGCGAGTAAATCGGAATTCGTAGTTCTGCTGATTTTATACGAACATTTTAAAGTTCCAAAAGTCCACATGGCCGTCGGTGTACGATGCGTACACCCCGTGCATACACCCCTTGAGTTTAGGGGTACGGTGCGTATGTGAATGTGTGGCTCTCCGTACGAATTGCTTCTACGCGAGGTTTTCCGTACGAATTGCATACTCAATCCCCGGTCCGGATCGTACTTGTCGGGTTGTACGGCATGTTTACGATTCGCACGGTTCACTGTGAGGGTCTGTGTCGTACGGATTTCACCTCGTGTTTCGTACGGTTCGCAATAATTCGGACGTATTTTTGGACCTACGGATCGTACTACACCATTCGGACGGATCTGTATGATTCGTACGGAAACGGCTATGAATACGATTCGTCGTACGGATTCGTTTCCCGAATCGGAATCGACCCCTTAGAAGAATTTCCAAGTGAAACCAGTCAATGTTACCCTATGGAAGGAAATTCACTTAGCAGGTAAGTAGTGTTATCTTTACCTTTTCTTACTCAGTGCTGGATACTGGATCCAGCACTGCTGCATCTCCTGTAAACAGTTGAAAGAATGCATTTAAGTCATACAGGCGATTTTTTAGGAATATTTTTATTTTGTGAAAATATACACTTAGAAACTTTTCTGGTGAAAACCAGACAGTGGATTCCTATGGAAGGAAATACAAGTTACTGGTAAGTACGGTTTGAATTACTTTTCAGGTTTGGTGCTGGGCTAAAATATGCAGAACTGGGCTCTCTCCTGATAACAGGTGAGTTAATCAGAATTCGTTCTTCAGATGATTTTAGGTGAATATTTTAAAGTTCCAAAACTCCACACAAGAATTTCCAAGTGAAACCAGTCAATGTTAGCCTATGGAAGGAAATTCAAGTTACTGGTAAGCATGGTTAGAATTACTTTTCAGAATCAGTACTGGGCTCAAAGATGCAGCACGGAGGTCTCTCCTGATAACAGCTGAGTAAATCGGAAATCGTAGTACATCCAGTAAATGCCACAGAGCTGCGTAGCAGAGAGATTTAAAAAGGGGCACGGACTGCACCACCTCTCTGCACGCAGTGCAGTGGCGCTTCCTGGAAGCACCTGGGGGGCTACTTAGCCCCCATGGTCCCTCAGGTTTGATGTAGAATTTTTTCCCCAACTTAAAACGCGCCACTGGGCGTTTTTACATACATCACGTCAGGCTCCGTCCCTTCCCTTCACAACTGTGTAAACACGCCCTGTCACTGTTCTAAGTTGAGAGATTAATTCCCTTTCAATCCTAAGGGTCCCTAGGGTCAAACTAGACCACTAGGTACCTCCAGTAACGGCCACAGAGCTGCGTTGCATAGTGGTGTAAAAAGGGGCGTGGCCTCTGAACACCTGTCTGCAACGCAGCTCCCTCGCGCACACTGGAGATACCTGTTGGGCTATTTGACCCTCAGGGACCCTCAATATTGAAAGAGAATTAATTCCACAACTTAAAACACACCACGGGACGCGGTTTCACAGTGGTAAAGGAAGGGGGCCTGGCCTGATGTGAGGTGATATATCTGCAAACATGCCCTGTGGCGCGTTTTAAGTTAGAGAATTAATTTCTCCTCAATCCTGTGTGTCCCTGGGGGGCAACTAGGCCACCAGGTACCTCCAGTATGCGCCAGGAGGCTGCGTTGCAGAGAGGTGTTCAGAGGCTACGCCCCTTTTTAAAACACTCTGCAACGCAGCTCCGTGGCGCTTATTGGAGGTACCTGGGGGGTTGTTGGCCCCCAGGGACCCTCAGTATTCAAGGGGAGTTAATCCCCCAACTTAAAACGCGCCACATGAAAAATAAGGTCTGAGTAGTATTAGCTGCTCTAGAAGATCTTCTTATTTTATTCCAAATGTCATGCCATAACGAAATAGAAAAAGTATCAGCCAAATCAGATTCCCAATCAAGTTCCGTCTTGGATTTATCTCTATCAAGAGGAAAATCATGGATTTTTTTATAAATTTGCAAAGCCGAAGGAGAAGACAAAAGGAAAGGAAGAGTAAGAGAAGAGGATACAGGAGGAGAAGAAGAAGTAGGAAAAGAGTTATAAGACGTTTGAAGAGCCACGCGCAACAAA
Source organism: Lissotriton helveticus (assembly GCF_964261635.1). NCBI lineage: Eukaryota > Metazoa > Chordata > Amphibia > Caudata > Salamandridae > Lissotriton > Lissotriton helveticus. The sequence goes on from NC_136057.1 coordinate 1,820,364,564, forward strand.
TGATACTTATTAAGAAAGGAAGAAGGAAGAGCAAAAAGAGATTGAAGGGACGAGAAAGGAAGGCAAAGGCCATCATGAAAGAATTGATGAACCCAAAAAAGACCACGAGAATACCAATCTTTCCAGAAGAACGTTCTGTTATGAATTTTAACAGAAGGGTTATACCATATGGGCGAAGATAAAAATTGAGCGCGATCGTCAAGACCAGTGAGGAAAAAGGGTAAGAAGAGTTTCCTAGCAAGTTTAAGAATAGGAAGAGACATCTTAGATGGAACGCGAGAAAGAGAAATAAGTTATTTGAAGGTAAAAGGATGGAAGAAGGAGGATTCAAGTGTGACCCATATCGGAGGTGAGGAAAAACCTGATACCGCGTCTAATAAAAAAGGAGTTGAATGAGAAAGAAAAAGTGAAGAGTGGTAGGACGCGAAATCCGGAAAGTTAACTCCACCTAGAAACTTGGGACGTTTAAGTTTGGTGAAAGATATCCTAGCTTTTTTATGTTGCCATAGAAATTTTGAAAGGACAGAATAAATGGTTTTGAAACAGGACTTAGGAAGGTTAACCGGAAGGTTAGAAAGAAAAAATAAAATTACCGGAACCAACATCATTTTAATAGAGTCTAATCTGCCCCACCAGGATAAAAATATGGGATGCCATCTAGTCGTGGAGGCTGTTAGATTATCAATTAAGTTTTTAATGTTTAAAGCCACTGTATCTTTAATAGATGGGGTAAATTCAAGACCTAAATATTTGATTTTATTGGGACTCCAATGGAAGGACGAAAGTAAAAAATCAGCATGGAAACAATATTTATTAAGAGGGAGAATTTCACATTTGTCAACATTAAGTTTATAACCAGAGACTGATGCATAAGAAGAGACTTCGGATAAAAAAGCCGGAATAGATGTGTGAGGGTGAGATATAAACAGAAGAATATCGTCTGCATAAGCAGATAGTTTTAATTGAGTGTTTCCATATGGAAATCCAGAAATATCGCTATTTAATCTAATTTTTGACAAAAACGGTTCCAAAGCAAGGATAAAAAGTAAAGGAGAAAGAGGACAACCTTGACGAACACCACGGAAAAGGGGGAAAGAAGAAGATACAAGACCGTTAGCAAAAATAAAAGACCTAGGAAAGGAATATAGTAGGGAGATGTAAGATATGAATTTAGGGCCAAACCCAAACCAAGAGAGAGTAGAGAGCATAAAGGACCAATTGACTCTATCGAAAGCTTTCTCTGCATCCAATGCAATTGCAGCTAAGGAGTGTTTGAAAGTGGGGGACCTACTAAGAACGTTAAAGAAAAGACGGGTATTATCCGAGAGAAGGCGTCCCTTGATGAAGCCACATTGTTCCGAACCGATCAGGAGTGGAAGAATTTTATCTAAACGAAGAGCTAAAATCTTAGCAAATATTTTGTAATCTAAATTAATTAATGAAATAGGCCTATCATTTTTACAGAGAGTATGATCCTTGTTATCCTTAGGAAGGAGACAAATAAGAGCTTATTTTTTATTTACAACAGACTCCTGATCACTCCTGCCCGATTACACACTATGGACTCATCTCTCCCCTCCACGTGTTGGTCCTGCTCCTCTCCTTGTGCTGATCTCAAACATATGCTTTTCACTTGCCCACTTATTCATCTCTTTTGGTCTAAAGTATGGCAACAAATTAATTCCATTTTTTCTACACATTTTCCCTATTCTATCACTCACATTTTCCTAGGTAGCTTGTCTGAGGTTTGGTCCTCTTTGCCCATTAATACTTCTATTATTGACCTGCTCTTGGCAGTGGCTTTTCAACAGATCACTAAATCCTGGAAGGATACATCAAACGTCTCTTTTCAAGCGTGGTGGTATGGTGTTTGCTACAACCACAGATTGGATAGAGCTTATGTCTCCCCCCTATCTCTTGCTATTAAACGTGACCTCTTATGGATACCAATTACTAATTTTCTTGATGTTTCTGCTTCTTCCCGTTCCTTGCATAATCCTGCTGTTGAGGAAGTCCCTAAACCACCATGATGTAGTTGTGTTTCTATAGTAATATTTAATTGTATTATATAAGCATTTTCTCATTGTTTACAGTTAAAGAATTTTATTTAGCAACGTTTATCTCTTTAGATATATTTTAGGCATCTTGCATAATGAAATGTTATTGTTTTCCTGTCCCATCCCTTTTCTTTCTTTACCTTTTTCTTCTTTTTGTCTTTCATCCCTCTATTTTTCTTTATTTTCCCTTCTATATCTTGTGCTTCATTATTATATATTGGATTGCTGTTTATTTTGTATTTTGATTATAATGTATGTTTTCTGGTTGCAATCTTTTCTTGAAATAAACTTCCTTTTAAACAGAAAACGCGCCACATATCACCTCAGGCCCCGCCTCCTCCCTTCCCCTTGAATACTGAGGGTCCCTGGGGTTGAACTAGCCCACCACCTACCTCCAGTAAGCGCCACAGAGCTGCGTTGCAGAGAGGTGTACAAAAGGGCGTGGCCTGGAGCACCTCTCTGCAAGGCAGCCCCCTGCACATACTGGAGGTTCCTGGTGGGCTAGTTGGCCACCAGGGACCCCCAGTATTGAGGGAGAAATAATTCTCCAATTTAAAATGCGCCACAAAGCGCATTTGCAGAGTGTGTTTCTGAGGGGGCGGGGCCTAGGGACGATCGCGTCTTTTTTATTTTTTGAACGGGGGACTGTGTGGCCACCCTTCCTTTTACTTTTTTGGGGCCCTGGGGACCCCATCCCCCAGGGCCTCACCCCCAAATTAAAATTTAAAAAAAGATATTTACGGGAAGGCGGCCGCGTGGCCACCCTCGCGTGGCCAATTCCGGGCCCCAGGGACCCCATCCCCGGGACATGTTCAAATGTTTTTCATATTTTTATGGATGGGGCTGCATAATGCAGATGCAGGCGGCTCCGCTGCTGGTCTTGGTGATCAGCGCTGTGGGTCTGACGGGCAAAAAGCTGCACGGGGAGGTGTTACCGGCATGCCTGCGACTTTTAAATAATTTTACAGAAGCCATGCTGTCAGCCCACTGGGGTTTAATTAACAAGGACTTCCAGTCCCAGAGTACCATGGGTGAGATTACCTACCTGATTGTTTCCAGATGAGATGATTTGAATAAAAGGGTGAACACTGGGAGTCAGAGAACCCAGGAAGAAGGGTGGATTGCCCAAAACGCGTTGGTCACTGTTGGCGCTGGGCTTGCATGGACCCTCCTTGACTATATTCTTGCCGACAAGAGAGTGCGCCCCGCCCTGTGGGTACAATGTGGACCTTGATTGATATATATATATATATATATATATATATATATATATATATATAGATATATATATATATATATATATATATATATTCACTGAAAAAACCATAGGTTTCACACCAGTTATAGTTAGGAATTAGCATTTAAAAAACCTATTAAATTCACTGAAAAAACCATAGGTTTCACACCTGTTATAGTTAGCTGGAAGTTTTACTCGCATAAAACCATTGAAATTCCCACGTTATAGTTAGTTGGACTCACTATAACTTGCGCATGCAATGCACTGCTGATGACATCACATATTACATCACTCATGACATGGTCAGTGACATCACTCATGACATCACTGATGACACCATCCTTGTGACAGAGTGACAAACCTCCTTTCACTATAATGTAACCCTTGAAACACATATTCAAAAATAGAAACTAAAATGTTCAAAAAAATGGAGATACCCATACCAGTTACAACAACCAATTCAGTAATTCCACCATCTATATACACATCCACTCATTCACCAACAGTTCTATATAATCATTCATACGTATACTCACTCATCATATGTAGTGATACACCTATACATCCTGTTACACACCGACAGTCATCCAAAAGATACTCTCACACATACTCGCACATGCAAATAAACTATTGAACATCCATTTGTTTGCATATACAGCTATACACACACTACCACCTTACGTCTAAGGAACCTTACACATACTTACTCTCTTAAACAATCACTTATAGAAACACATACTTATTTAAACAGGAACTCTTACAATCCCTTACTCTCACATATAGTCACTTATATACATCAATATTCACATATACTACATTAAAACATATGTAGTTACTGATAAAGACAATAGTGAGACAGTCATTCAGTCAGTAACACACACATATGCACAGTCATCCACCCATACAGTCCTGCACATATGCTGTCTTCAAAACATATACAAACAGAGAGTCAGTCACTCGTGCATCTATGTTCTAAGTAATACCCCCACCAAACATATGGACACTCATATTGATATTAAAAAAACAACATCTAATAACCCATATACATACACATGTAGCTACTCACCAACCCATGCAGCTACTTATACACAAAGTGAAACACTAATCCATATATTTAAATATTTAAACATTACTCACTAATATATGTATACACTAAGATACACTTAATAAGCCAGTGAACCAATCAATTTTTGTTTTTAAAACATCCATGTAAACCCTTATTTAAACATTTATTCTTTCATCAACTTTTACATATACATATATAACACATATTTATTTTTTTAAAATACACACATTCACTGGATGGTGTCATCAGTGATATCATGAGTGATGTCACTGACCATGTCATGAGTGATGTAATATGTGATGTCATCAGCAGTGCATTGCACGCGCAAGTTATAGTGAGTCCAACTAACTATAACGTGGGAATTTCAATGGTTTTATGCGAGTAAAACTTCCAGCTAACTATAACAGGTGTGAAACCTATGGTTTTTTCAGTGAATTTAATAGGGTTTTTAAATGCTAATTCCTAACTATAACTGGTGTGAAACCTATGGTTTTTTCAGTGAATTTCATAGGTTTTTTAATAGCAAATCTCTATGGGTATAAAAAGTTAAAAAATGTATAACGAAGTTTATATTGTATAATTATTTAATTTTTTTAAAAAATTTATTTTTTTTTGCCCCGGACCGCTCCCGGGGCGCGTACCGGTGAACGCACGGGTAAGTGCAATGTTGCGGCGCGCCCCGGGGTGCGTACCGGTGAGCGTCCCGTTAGCGCTATTCTCACGAACGAAAACAACATCGTGACGTTTCGCGTAACCGCGTGATGCGTCATATGACGCCCTGCGTAAGCGCACCCGGAAGCACGCGAGCGCATACGATCGCGCAACGTCCTGACGCGCTTATGCTACGCGCCCCCGGGCGCGCTCCAGAGCGCGTAGCGTAAGCGTAACAGGTCATATGACCTTGAAATAACTCTTTTCATTGGTTCCTAACTTTTTTTTTTACAAAGACTGAAATCCCCACCCATTTCCTTCACTTCTTGTTTCACTTTGGTGAGTGCAAGACCTGCTTTTGGCACCTGTGTCATATTTACTTCTATTATCATGGCTGCAAGAGCATCCAGCAGCAGTGATGAGACTGAGGATTTCATTGATGAGGAGGTTCCTGAACAAACTGTGAAGGAACATTTCATTTGGAAATTTTTCAAAATTCCAGAGGGGGAGAAGAAGGTAAATGCTCCAAAGGTGGAGTGTAAAATATGCCACACCATCTTATCGAGAGGAAATCCCAGAAAAAAATACAGCTTCGGGAACTGGACGATGATACGCCACGTGTCAAGGAAACATCCCCAGAACTATGCACGGGAGAGTGTCAGGGCTCTGGCACGAGAGGCTCCCAGGGATGGTGGCTCTACTTCTACCGGTGGAGCAACACCTTCTGTGCGTCGGCGTGAGTAGGAGATGATACCAAATATTCAGCCTGCTTTTAATCAGGCTATATTAAAATGCCGAAAATGTGACCATCTTCTTTGCTATGGGGAGCAAAGTGTCACACTCATGGTTCGAGCTCTCGAGAACCACCGCTGCCATCCCCAGGCCTAATTTTTTTTTTTGGCTCCTGTTGAGCTGTTTCCAGTTCCCTGTTTTTGTTTTTGTTAAAAAAAAGAAGAAAAACAAAAGTTCTTTTCAGAGCTACCTCCAATTCTCATCAAAGAGCTGTGTTCTTAAAAAAATGAAAAAGAACTACCTCCAATTTATTAAAAAATGCTACATTTGTAAAGAAGTCTGTCATTGTTTTTTCTCCAGGGTACGCTCCCCGGTACGCGCACCGGGGCGCGTACCGGGCGCTCCCCTCGTGAAAATCGATTTTTTTATTTTTTATTTTTTATGCGGCGGGCCCTTTTATGACCCCCACATCAAACCTAGGGGATCAGGGGGGGTCTACCCTGCCCCCTTTTGGTTATTTCCCCCTTTGTTTTGGCACCTCTTGTGTCTTGATCCTACCGAGACACAAGATGGCGGCCGCTCCGGTCTGTTTGAAATGTTGACAGACACCCGTGAACCAATCAGCTTTCCGCTTGCGTACTCGCGTAGCGCGCAGGGTGCGCTCCCCGGTGCGCATACCGGTGCGCGCTTATAGATATATATATTTTTTTTAACCTAAATTACTCAAAATCCACTGGATCACATATCTTGAGACATAGAAAAGGCACATCGGTCTACCAGTCCCTACAATTTTGCCAAGTTTCGTGGGAATCCATTCAGCCGTTCGGGCTAAAAGTGAGTTCAGCCGCCCTATGGAAATTAACATGGGGAAAACACGTTTTGGGACCCCCCTTTTATCTCGGCCCCCACTAGACGAATCCTTCCCAAACGTTCAGGGGAGGAGCGGACCACGGCGAGGCACATTTGAGGTAAATTACAGGCAGATCCCTCAATCTGCGCCAAAGTTATTTCCAATAGAATGTTGCGGATTCCTTATGGAAAACAATCCTAACTATAACTACCTACTGGCGACCGCCAGTAGGTAATATATATATATATATATATATATATATATATATATATATATATATATATATATTCACTGAAAAAACCATAGGTTATAGACCATATATAGTTAGGAATTAGCATTTACAAAACCTTGAAAATTCACTGAAAAAAACATAGGTTATAGACCATATATAGTTAGGAATTAGCATTTAAAAAACCTTATTTTACTCACACAAAACCATTGAAATTCCATATATAGTTAGTTGCACTAACTATATATCGCGCACCCGCAATCCACTGCTGATCATGTCACATATTACATCATTCATGACATGGTCAGTGACATCACTGATGACATCACTGATGACATCTCAAATGACATCACTGATGACATCACTGATGACATCTCAAATGACATCACTGATGACATCACTGATGACATCTCAAATGACATCACTGATGACATCACTGATGACAACATCCAGTGACTGTATGTTTCTGTAAAGTTAAAATATGTCTTACATATTGAAGAATGAGTGGATGTATAAGTGTCTGGATGAAGGATTTAGTAGGTGCGTGACTGACTGTATGAGTGAGTGATTAAATGTGTCTCACTGAATGCATGGGTTAGTGACTAAACTGTCTTAATTTGTGCATCATTATGTCTGTTGTGATGTAAACTGCTGCATGTGTTGATCATTAGCTATACGAGAGGCTATATGTGTTATTAATTGGTTGCCCAAGTATTTCTATGGGAGATTGAGTTTGTGTGGGGGTGGCTGGAAGGTGTGTGACTCTGTGCATAGATGTGTGAGCAGTTTATTCACTAGGTGTATGAGTTCAAGAGTGCATGTGGAAACAGCTACATGGGCAGTTGACTGTGTGCATGAGTGTATTGATGAGTGAATGGATATCTCAATGCTACATGTCATAGTAAGTACATATGTAAAACACAGTACATGTGAGAGTTGGCATATATAAATAACTGTGCATGAGAGCCACTGAATGAGTGAGTGGTTGTATCGATCATTGTGAACTTGTATCAGGGATTGTATAAGAGAGTAAATATGTGTTAGTATATGTTTCAATAAGTAAGGTGTGTATAACTGTATAGTTGAAGAAATGGAGGTGAGATTGTTTCTTTGCATGACTGACTGGGTGTGTGAGTAACTCCATGGATGAGTGGCAGTGTGTGAGTGTCTGTATACACTGAGTGTATCTAAGGTTATATTAGAGTCTGAAGAGGTTTATCGTATTAGCACAAGAATGATGTCAAATGAGACGTCATCAGTGATGTCATCAGTGATGTCATTTGAGATGTCATCAGTGATGTCATCAGTGATGTCACTGACCATGTCATGAATGATGTAATATGTGACATGATCAGCAGTGGATTGCGGGTGCGCGATATATAGTTAGTGCAACTAACTATATATGGAATTTCAATGGTTTTGTGTGAGTAAAATAAGGTTTTTTAAATGCTAATTCCTAACTATATATGGTCTATAACGTATGGTTTTTTCAGTGAATTTTCAAGGTTTTGTAAATGCTAATTCCTAACTATATATGGTCTATAAACTATGGTTTTTTCAGTGAATTTCAGTGGTTTTTTAATAGCAAATATCATAAGCTGTCGAATGTCAAGTACGTGGTAAGTAAAAACATTTTCGTGTTTATGCACACTGATCTGCTTTGAATGCTGCCCCCCACCCCTCATTTCTATTAGGAGTACTCTCTCTTTGCAGATAGTGAAGGGTAGTTAACGCAGGCCTTTGCCCCCGTTGTAATCCGTCGTGCCTGCTTCTCTCTCCATTTGATTGATTGTTCTCTTTGGTTCATTCTCTATTTACAAACAAGCACAGAGTCGCAATACTCTGTTTAGTCTTTGCAGATAGCGAAAAATCGTGTAAAAAAACAAAAGGAATCGAGCAAAATCAGTAGGCCACTAATGGGATCTCTTTTTGACCTCCCTAAAATAGAAACATTAGGAACAACCTGTTGATAATACCAATGTGTATGTACATAAGCGGCGTTCATTTGTGTTCACAGTACCCCTTGTTGATTGTTTGAATCGACCATTGAATTGTTCGAAGTTGGTTCTCTTAAGAATCTTCTCTGCCTGCAAACGAGGAAGAATAGGAATATTCTCTCTCCCTTTGCAGATAGTGAAGGGTAGGTAACGCAAACCTTTAACACGTCGTGTCTATTTCGTTCCTCATTGATTGATTGTTTCCCCAAACATTGACTGTTTGGGAATTGGTTCTTTTTGGAGGTATTCCCTGTTTGCAAATATACGTAGGAAAATCTTTGCAAATAGTGAAAGGGTACGTAATGCGGACCTTTCTCCCCCGTTGTAATCTGTCATGCCTATCTACTCCCCACTGATTGATGCACCTGTTTCACCCGGACCATTTACTAGAGATACGTCATCTGGCCCGACCAGAGAGCACCCCTAGTGAAAAGGACATATGCAATAATAACGAAGTGATCACTGTATCCTGTTAACAGAAACTTTAGCATGAAACAACCTGGAAAGAAAAGAATAGGAAAACGAAAATCAGTAGGCCACTGATGAACATGAACTTTTATTAAACAACGAACAAAGAAACGATAACATAACGTAATGATAAAACCTATTAATGTCCTAGAAACAAGAAAACGTTAGAAATATGCCAGTGGTGAGAGACCAGAAAAACAGTAAGAGAAACCAAATCACCCCTCGCTGTCCCACCGCCTGCCACGCCAAAAAAATCGATAGACTAGGAAAAATGCAAGTCAGTAGAACATCCGCCCCCACTCTGGAAACTTCCAAGGTGGGGCAGGGTTGCGGCTACGCCCAGCCGGGAGCAGCCCATATAAGGCGGGTCCTGCTGCCACGCCTCGGCCAGGAGATCCTAACGTAGGGTGTAGCCGGAGGAGAGGCCGAGGCCAGCGGGACCCGGCCAGGGGATTGCCTTTACAACGCTGAAGAGTTGCAGGGGGGGAATGTCTCCTCGACCCTCCCCTCTCTCTCCCAGTCCGGCCGCGGTGGCCCTTGAGAGTTTCAGGTAGTCCCGCCACATGCTCTTCCGGTCCGGCCACCAACGGTCGGGGGGCCGAGGCCGACGGGATCCGGCTGCAGCCGATAAACCAAGGAACCCGTTCATGGGGCCAGAGCCAGGGGCGTCCGGCCGACATCCACCGGAAGCCCGGCCCAAAGGACGGGACATTTTTTCTTTTCTCCTTCGTAATAGCAGCGGCAACACGCCAGGCACCACTTCTTTCTTCAAAAATGGCTTTGACAACACTGGGGGGGATG